>NW_026637666.1:0-612500 GCF_028554395.1 Pezoporus wallicus
GCCCGTCCTGCTGCGAGTGTCGGTGCCGCGCTGGGAGCGGGTGGCCCGCTCCGCCGTGTGCGCGGCCGGCATCCTGCTCTCCCTGTACGCCTGCCACCTGGAGCGGGAGAAGGGCCACGACATCCACTACCAGGCGCTGTGCGACTTCAGCGAGCGGGTCCGCTGCTCCGCCGCCATCACCTCCAGGTGAGGCGGGCATGGGACCCGTGGCCGCCTCATGCTGCCCCGCGGGGAAAGGGCTGGGAGCGGCGGGAGCGCTGCCTCCGGAACCCTGCGGGCTATGGCCTGGGGGGTGCTGGGAGGCCGGGTCGGCTCTGTGAGGGGCGGCTGGAGCGGGCGGCAGGAGCCGGCGGCTGCGGGCCGGGACCCGTCATTGGAAGCGCTTCCCTGAGGCGTTGAGGGGCGGGCGGGCGGCTGGGCCTGTGCTGGGGACCGCAGGGCGGGCAGGCCGAGGAGGAGGGTGTCGGGGCTGCGGGTTCAGGCAGCGCCTTCGCTGGAGGGCTGGTGTGGGAGCGGCGTTTTGTCGGGATCCCCGCGGGCCGGAGGGCGAGGCGCCCGCAATTCGCGTGTTGTAATGACCGGTGATTAGCCGGAGCGACGGGCGGTTTGGTGGTGAGCCTGTGCACCAGTGAAGTGCTGCAGGTGTGGCTGGCGGGTAAGGCCCACGTAAACGCGGGCGGCTGTCGATGGTTGGGTTTGTGTTGCTTTAATTGAAGTACCTGAATGCGGGTTTGATGGGAGTGTCGCCCGGCAGCACTGAAGATTGGCTGTGTGATGCCGAGGAAGTGTTAACTGGTAGAGCTGCAAAAGGCCAGTCCAAACCCTGGTTTATTTGACAGGCTTCCTGTCAATAATTACTTCAGCACTTGCTTTCTAAAGGCCAGTGGCTCTTATTTCTATTAGGAGAGTCAATGTATAAGTTCTGATATGCTGGTGGCTTGGCCTGTTGTCAGGTCACTAGTTGGGTGAGTTGCAGTAATGAAAAGACTTAACCTGCTGTATAGTTACAAGTGCTACCAGGGTGAACGTGGTACAGGAAATACGTTCAGATGTAATTTGACCAAGAAACAGCGTATCCTAACAGCATATTCTCAAGTATCTCAACTGAAGAAGTAAGATGAGTTGTTCAGCAATATCGGAGCTGCTCTGTGCATATATATGTGTATATATATATATAGGCATATAAAGACATACACAAAGGCATCTACAAGTAAGGAGCTGGGAAGGGGAGGGGTTTGGTTCTTCAACAAATGCTTCATTTTTTTAATTAGAATTTAGTTATTATCATGTTTGATGCTTTCAGCTGAATGAGTGCTTCAGATGCTTCCCCCTTGTGTCGTGTCCCCCCCCCAGTGTAACCTGCATCAAATCTGTCACTGCTTTTATAGAGGTACTTGCTGTATCATCAGAACAAGGCAGTGAGGGGGGACATGCCCCTTGTCCATCAAGGTGGGGGCCAGTTAAATTGTTTAGGTAAAACATACAGGGAACTCTTATTAAAACCATTTCTGTGGTGGCAGAAGTGGGGTTGTGTTACGCTACAAAGAGATGTGTGTGTCTGAATGCCTGAAAGGAGGCTCTTGTGATTGAATAAGGGCCTTAACTCTGCTTTTCTCTCTGCCATCAGGTAATCAGTTTGTGAAGGTGCTTGTTCATGGCTCTATATGAGAAGTGTCCTGAAATGGGAAGTTTCAATCTAAACAGGAAGAAGACTTCAGTTAGCTTGCCAGATAACTTAAAAGTTAAAATTGAGCATAGATTACTGAGATTAAACCAAGTGAGTACCATCAGTAAGTTGTAAATGAGTAAATTTTACCACAGCTATCAAGGTAAAAAGAGAGTAACAGGGATTTAAGCACCTAAGTAGTCTCTATAGTTGCCTGTTCTTGTGTAGAGTTGTTTCTTCATTAGCTTTGTATTGTTATTGTAATGCTACTATTGAGATAGGGAATTTGAAGTAATAGTTTTAACGGCTGTTTACTGAATGCTTTGAAGAAGTGAAACAATTCCAATTGTATCTTTAGATTTTTAATTATGGAATGCTGCTTGGTAATTATAGTGTTCATTAGTGACACTGCAGCTGAGATGTTGAGTATGCCATGGTAAGACCTGTAAAATCTTTACTGTAGGAATTCTGTGTAGTAATACGAACAGTGAGGGATAAAATCAGCTAAAACCTCGCTAGCTGTTGCTAGGAGAGTCATGCTTAAAGACTGAAGTATTGCAGCTTGTGATAACTACAGCGAGTGGGAAAAGGACTGTGTGGAAAAGGAGCGTGCGAGTTCTGTTCAGTCAAACCTTATTTGGAGAGGAAGAACGTGCTCTCAGTGCTCTACAGGCCAGACAGAAAAGGATTATTGCTGTAAAAGTAAGTCAAAGGGGCAAGCTATGAAACTTTGAAGCAAGAATAACACTGAAAGAAATGAATCTTACTTTCCACGTTGCCACAGCTCCCCATCCATCAGTCATTCTGTCTCCAACAGAGTATTCCTGGTTACCACGTCACTGGAGTTTCTCTGAAACTCAATTACTGAAAGGAACTTGTAACTGCAGTGTAGTAGAGTTGCAAATACTGTGTTCCAGCATTTTCACATGTAATGCAGATTTAACTTTCATCTGTTTCTTTTCACATTAAACTATTACACTGGCAGTCAGAAATCAGTTGGTTTTTGATTGGCAGGGTTAACTACAGACTTAAATGGGTGACAGACTTGGACTTTGTGGCTTTTACCAGGCTTCTAGAGCGTTCTTCTGGTTGTGGGACTTTTTAAGCTAGACTTGGTGATGGAACTTGTAATATAACAGTGTTATTTTGCATGTTGACTCCAACAGCGGAACTTTAAAAAGCACCTCATGGTGTTGGAACTAATTTTAACTGTATAGAATAATTAGGATAAATTAGTGTACTCCTGCCTGGGCTGAGTTACTTTGGAATCAAGTTCTGGCCTTTAGGGAGGGCTTTTTTTTTTCCACTGATAAACTGTTAACATTTCCAAGTCTTGCTTTTAAGCCAAATCTGGTATTGGCACAACAACAAGAACAGAAATGTTGTAAAGATTACCAGCATGCAAAGGGAGGAGCGCAGAAAAATCTTGTAGGAGAGTCTGACTCATGCAGAAGATTGTGTTGGAGAGATACCTCCCTAGTATTCCTTATTCAAAATACTCAGGGTCATCATATTTCAAGCTGTTATCATGGAGAAAGTTCATGAAATGGTTTAAAACCAGCTAAGGGCTGTATATAAAGGAAGGTATGAGGGAAACGCGTAGTATCTTCATTTGGCAGTTGTATAGCTCTTTTAAGTGAGTTGCTGTCTCATAATTGGGAGTGATGAAGTGGCAAGCATGGCTTTATTTGTAATGAAACTGGCTAACAGCAGTTCATGACAGATAAATACCCTTGGTCTTGTTGTTAACAATAGTTTCACAGAGGGAATTAAGCTAATAGACAAGTTTCAAGTAATATGGATAGTGGTATGGCTTGAAAGAAAACGTGACATTGAAGTAGTAATGGAGAGACCCAGAGCTAGGGAGACTTTTAGGCCTTCTGCTATGTTTCTGCTTTCTGTCCTGATTAATTTCAGGTTCCTGCAGAGCAGTTTAGTGAATGGCTCTGTTTGAAGCAAGTTTTTAGCGTGGCATGTGTTAATGCTGTGACAACTTCAGTGCAGACTGAAGACAGATGGCATGAATGAGCAAAGGGCACAAGCCACTGTCTATCTTCGGCAATACTGGGAGCTGTGTAAGGGAAGAGGTTTGGAAACGGTCAGTACTGCTCTAGGTTAGCATCTTTAGCTGACTTACTGAAGAAGTTCTAGAGTCTGTTAAGGTTCTGTGTTCATCTGGGTATAATGTGGTAGATGATGTATTTTAGGGGTTCCTTCTTCTGAACTTTATGCTAACGTGCAGGGTCTTGGATTGCCATCGTGCACTTGAGCCACTCTGAAACGCCTGTTTTGAAAGTCTGATATGCATGTTTGCATTATGTCTTCCAGGGGGTGCACCAAAATAATCATCTGGTGCTTCTTGGAAATGCCTCTCTGTAACATTTTGCATGCATCGGGGACTGCTCTGTGCAGACGTGCACTCGTTCTGCTGGTTTCGCCCTTGCAGCCTGTGTCAACTGTAGCATTATTGTTCTGCTCACCGTCATCAATCACTTCAAGCAGTGAGTTTAGACCTGAGTGTAAATGATGTATTTGAACTGCTTGTCCTTGCAACACCGTACTTCAGTGCTATGTTGTGTGAGTAGAAGTACGCTGGGGTGGAGATCACTTCTCTACACCATGGGCGTGGAATATACGATGTTTATATCCCCTTCAGTTCTGTTGTGGGGCAGTTCCTGTAAACTTTGTCTTGTCAAGTTTGCTTGATTCCAGGTTAAGAACAGTATTTAGTGGTTATCTTTTGTATTAATGGTAAGTTCCCAGCTGTTTTTTATTGCTGTACCTGCAAGCCAGCATTCAGATTCATTTGAGGTTGACAACTACAATTGTTAGTGACTGGGGAGAAAGGTGAGAAAGGGTGAAAGTAGCTTTATGCAGGAAGTGGGAAAAGCATGTGTAGTCACTTTTTGTGAACCAGTGGGCACAAATGAGACCTGTGTGCTTTTTAAGCTTCCCTGGTTTTGCAAGTCTCTGCTCTTTTTTAGTCAGCATTGTCTTTAACCTGAGCCAGGTTGTTTTTGTTGGGCATCTTCCATTAGGAAAAGGTAGAAGTTTGATTAAACTGCTGAAGGGCAGCATGTGGAGCAGCTGGTGTTACATTCAACAGGAATCGTATTTGTGGTTCTTAGGCTACTGAAATAGTTTACATGAAAATGTGGCCTCCTGAGACTCAGCTATAATCTGTCCTGTCATATAAAATGAGGATTGCAGTGGTTAGAGAGCAGCTGTAATGATGCTGCTTCAGTTATTCTGGAGCAAGGGTTCATTGTCTGTGCTGTCTGAGGGAAGGTTTGAAGATCTCTAGCTTGTTGCTTGGGCAGAGGGAAATCAGTGTAGGCAGAATCCATCTAGGATGTCAGGCCTTTGTTTCAGCAGCATTTGGAATGCTGCAGGTTCAGGGTGATGGTGAACTGGTATAGCTGATACAAATTTTACAGCTAAGGATGGTGAGCCAAATAGTGCAAACAACTTGAGGCCAAGGTAGGCTGTGTTATTCTGCTTTTTTTAGCCTGGTTTCCAGAGGAGGTTTTACCTTTGCACTGTATTAATAATTTATTGTTTATTTTTTAATCTTTTAATGGCAAAACTTAAAGGAGATATTGAAAAGATGTGCAGGTGAGGCACTTAATGACGTGGTTTAGTGGTGGACTTGGCAGTGCTGGGTTAACGGTTGCACTCAATCATAAAGGTCTTTTTCCAACCTAAATGATTCTCAGTTAGTAAAGTTTCATAGAAACAGATTCAGTGCTAAAAGGGCAGGGGGAGAGACTCAAAGTAGTAACTTTGGAGGGAAAACCCTGCCATGTGAACTGAGGCTGGCTGTCCCATTTGGTCTGCCAGCCAGGCAGGCAGCACATGTGCAAACAGGACTGGGACAGAGCTGATAGCTGATGGACTTGATTGTGGAGGATGTGAGCTGGGAGGGATCCAGAGGTTATTCCATGTGCTGGGGGGGAGGAAGGCGTTTCAGGAACTCTTACAGAAAACCAGTTTCATTGGCTCTAAAGGAGGCTGTTCCCAAAGCAGCAGGAGCTGATGGTTCAAGTGAGTTTTGCCTTATCTTTTTAACAGGAAATTGATAACTTAACACTTCAGGTTGCTGGAATGCATAGTGGCTGAGGTCCAGGTTTTATATAATACAGCAGTACCCTCACTACCCGTCTTTCCAACCTTACAGTGTCTACATGAACTTGTGTATTCTGGCTTTTCATCAATCCACCGTTTCCAGCTTGACTGGAATTTGCAGTAGGGCTGAGAATTATTTTGCCTGTTGCAAAGTAAATTTAACAAAGTGCCTATAGTTCAAATTCAGGCTTCATTTATGATAGCTTAATAGATGAGGTTATGTAGAACAGTGCTGTTGGCTTGCAGCTTGAGTAACCAGTGTGTCTATGAAAACTGCTATAAAATAATTAACCACTTTCTGCTTGAGACTTCCTGATCTAGACACTGAGAGGTTTTTGGTCTGTTTCTGAGGTAGAGCTGGAAGAGATACAGAGCAAAATCCTATTTGTTTAGGGTAAATCCTGTGCATAGATTGAAACATGAAATGAAATGGACCACAACTTTTCAGCACTCTTGGCAAGTTTACAAGTGGGAGGTTTTAATCTCCTTTCTTTCTTATGGTTCTAATCGAAGGCTTTTACTTAATTTATTAAAACTCTTAGAATGGCCTGAGCAACCCCGTAACCGTGATCTAGGTTTAAGCCACAAGCCTCTAATGAAGTTGTAAAGAAGCTGCAGCCAGTTTCTTAACATTGCTCCAGCTCCTTTGACCTTTATATGAGCCTTTCATCGAGTGTGATGATGTGTGAGCATAGGCCAGCTCTACTTCCCTCCTGAGAGCTTCCATTCTGTGCTGTAACTTATCTCAGAAGTCAAATGACACTTCAGGAAATGGGCACATCGCTTGCCAGATGTAGGCTTATTTTAGGAAATGATATTTATTGTTTCCTCAGGGTTACAAAGTGGTAAATGGTGCTTGCTGTCGATAACAAAAGAATGCTAATGGGATGAAAAGCAATCTTGAAATGAGGGGCTTTAAGTAATGTTACTGTGAAAACAAAACTTGAGTTCTTTAGTTCTTTTGAATCATCCATGCCATTTAATAACCTGGTCTCCTGAAGGACTTGAGAGCATTTTCAACTAGATGTTCAGGAGACTAGAATGTGAACTGGGAAGTGCGTGTGCTTTGTTCAAGGCATCTGCTGCTGGCTGGTGTCAGGGACGTGGTTCTGAAGCTGGCTGGCCTCAACCTGATCCAGTATGGTCATTTTCATGTTAAAATGAATATACAGTGGTTAGTTCTTTTCTTGACAGGAGAGCTATGGACTGCCAAGTGAAACTGAGCTGATGTGATCCTGGCATCACTGGAGGTTGTTGTGGAGGTCAGGTGGGTGTTCAGAAAGCGTCGAGGTGCACTCAGGAAAGCTTCAGCATAGGCATGACAAAAAGTCACTGTAGTATTTGATTTTGGGCGTTAGGAAATTACATGAACAGTTCTAAACACTTTGTCTTGGATTTCTTGAATCACTGTTCTGAAAATGTTTGTAAAGAGCATTCAGAGTTGTACCTGCAGATGAGGAGTGAATGAGTAGGGGGAAACCCCAGTGCAGAAGTTTCTTAAGCTGATTCTTAATGATGATTGAGGTTAAGAAGAGCATCTTGGGGAATGATCTCTTTGTAAAAGCCCTTAAAAACACCTCCGGCAGGTAAGTGTAAGCACTGAAGTGGTTGGCTAGAGCAAACAGTATAGCATTTCTTACAGAGACAGGATGAAACAATAATCTGACTCATGGCTACATGCATACTTTGTTTGTTTGACTTGCTGTGTTCGGCAGGCTTGGAATTCTGTTGCTTTCTGAGCTAAGACTGATAACTTACAGCTTTTAACATAAAGATGGAGCTTGTTTACTTAGTCTTTAAAATGACCAAGAGGCTGTGTGCTTCATGTGGTTCTCTTGGTTGCCTTTCTGCAGTTACAGTAACATGTTTAGAGTTTAAGTGTACTCCCACAATCCGTTGTTCTGGAACATGGAGGATGTTCATAATTGTTCAGAGGAGGTGAAGATTTAACAGAGTAGGATTTTATTTGAGAGATGTCACTTGTGGACCAAAATGACCTCAGTTCTTCCTGTTAACAGGTGTCAAGTGCATGCAAATGCTGCTTGCAACTTCTGAGAACGCAATGCTTCTGATTGTGGTTAAATAGCACAGCCCAAAAGGGACACTGTTTAGTGCCTGGGTGATCATTTTCAGTGCATTTCCTCCTCTTGATAGAGTGAGATGCACACTGGACTAGAAGTCACTGACTGCAGTATAGCGAATAGTACAGTGAATAGTATTCGATTTTAGGCATTGGAAAACTGCATGAACACTTTGCCTTGGATTTCTTGAAGCGTTTGTAAAGCACTTTCCAAGCTGTACCTGCACACGGGGAGCGTCATCTTGAACAGACAGGAATGGAGTTACTTCAGCCATGCAGGAAGATGGCTCAAAGGTTTACTTTAAAACTTCCTTGTAGTTAGTTTGCTTTTTTCTCACTAGGAGTGAGATTGGGGTGCGGCAGAATTAGTCTTGCCACTTGTGTTGTCATAGTGCTCTGAATCACGCAAGGGTGGCTTCAGCAAGAGTTTCACAACAGAGCACTTGAAAGGGACAGGGAGCCAAAGTCAGTACCAGGAAAGAGCGGTGTTGGGCTAAGCTTTCATCGTGCTGCAGAGGCAGCTCTTGAATTGGTGCAGCTCGTTTTACTTAGCGTTCTGTGGCCAGCAAACTGATCCCAGTTAACAATAGGTCTTGTAAATCATAATCCTTATGAGACACACAAGAACTTCTGAGCTGTTTCTAGTCCTTTTTACTAATCTGTTACTTGGAATTCGTGGTTAGAACTGCAGTCTTCTCGCTATTTCTTTCCATATGTTTAGACTTCCAGTTACAACTTGGGTGTGATTTGCATGATTCAGGTGGGAGAAGGAAGATTCCTGTACTCGGTGTTCTACCTTCTTCCAATTGCTTGCAAAGTACTTGGCTTGTTGTGCCAAGTGGGTTTTGGGACCTCCTTGACAGAATTAGGAGATGATTTAGCCTCTTCAGGAAAGAAATTAGATAGAAATGGAAATACACAAAGTCTAAATATTTTGCTTTTCAGATTGATGCAGAAAACTTCCACTTCAAACCTTGCAAGGCTGGAAAAAGTGCTTCCTCTCAAACCCCAGGCTTCTCGACTGTCTTCAAGTGTGTGGAATAAGATGCGAGATCAGAGCTGTTGTACTCCATGGACTGAAATTTAATACTCCGTGTTCTTAACACTGCTGCAAAGCCAAGGAGATATTTAATGAACTATTGTATGTGGAGAAAGCTTTCACCTTCTCGCAGCTGTGAGCAGTTCACCTGGGGACCCTGACCACAGGAAGGGCTCAGACTCATTATCTTTCCATTAGCAGCATTTTATTCACTTGTAGAATAACTGAAGGCTCAGATTCTGCAGTCTGAAGTTTCTGATGTTTTAAGCTTGAGTTTGCTCTGGAGCATGACAGGATCTTAGGAGCACACAGTAGAGGTGAGAGCACACAGCTAGAGCAGGGAGAGGGTAGGAATTCTGCATCCTGCAGTTACTTTGAGCTTGGCTAATGTGAACCACAGACTTAGGTACACTTAGAATCATAGAATAGTTAGGGTTGGAAAGGACCTTAAGATCATCCAGTTCCAACCCCCCTGCCATGAGCAAGGACACCTCGCACTAAACCATGTCACCCAAGGCTCTGTCCAACCTGGCCTTGAACACCGCCAGGGATGGAGCATTCACAACCTCCCTGGGCAACCCATCCCAGTGCCTCACCATCCTAACAGTAAAGAACTTATTCCTTATATCCAGTCTAAACTTCCCCTGTTTAAGTTTTAACCCGTTACCCCTTGTCCTGTCACTACAGTCCCTAATGAAGAGTCCCTCCCCAGCATCCCTATAGGCCCCCTTCAGATACTGGAAGGCTGCTCTGAGGTCTCCACGCAGCCTTCTCTTCTCCAGGCTGAACAGCCCCAACTTCCTCAGCCTGTCTTCATACAGGAGGTGCTCCAGTCCCTGATCATCCTCGTGGCCTCCTCTGGACTTGTTCCAACAGTTCCATGTCCTTTTTATGTTAAGGACACCAGAACTGCACACGATGCTCCAGGTGAGGTCTCACGAGAGCAGAGCAGAGGGGCAGGATCACCTCCTTCGACCTGCTGGTCACGCTCCTTTTGATGCAGCCCAGGATATGGTTGGTTTCTGGGCTGCAAGCGCACACTGAAGCTGGCTCACGTTCATTTTCTCATGGACCAGCACCCCCAAGTCCTTCTCCACAGGGCTGCTCTGTATCTCTCTTCTCTGCCCAACCTGTAGCTGTGCCTGGGACCTTGCACTTGACATGGTTGTCAAAGAACACTTTGTGTTCTGCTGTTTAGTCTCTCAGTAGGGAAGGCCTGAGTGTGTTCAAATAGAGTTTAAAGTCACCCTGCAGAGAAGTCTCACTTGGAGACAAGAAGAAATTGCACCTGTGGATAGTAACCTGAAGCACCTATAAATGTGGTAATAGAGAACAGTAAAAACAATGCAAAATGATGATTCCTTTAATGTATTTGGCTCCTTAATACTGCATTTGGTAGCTGGACACATGATGCAGTTGTCATGTGCTGTGGCCATCTTACCAAAGTTCTCACTGAAGATCCAGATAACCTCCAGTGTGTGCGAGGAAAGTCTTGTCATAGCGAAGATTCTTTGGAACTTGCATATTTCTTTATGATGTTTGCTTATCTGTTGTTGCATGGTGTTTGGTCTGCTTTGAAATCCCTCCCTCTTGGAAGCATGGCTTCCTTAGCTGTCAAGTGCTGCACTCGCATCTCTACAGCTGCTTTCCCAGATCTTTGATGCTGCTTCACTCACAAACTACACTGGATGCTAAGCGGGACTGTTTGCCATCGTATACTGGAGGGAGGATGTGCACTCAGCCTTGTGCAGCCCCAGACTTCCACTGGGATGGCTGCAGGGAGCGAGGCCACACAACACTGCTCACCCCAGCAATTGACTTGGTGCCTTTCTGAGCCTTTGAGGCTCCGGGATACAAGACGTTGTCCTGTGGTAAAGCAGTGTCAGTCTTCTCTGTGCTGGCTTAAAGCTTTATATTCGCACCGAGGTTTCACTTCAGTCAGTTATGAGATTTGAGACCAAACTGGTTGAAAGCAGGTTTGGTTTTTTACTGTTTATGCAGTAAACGTGCTTTGTAGGGGCGAAGTTTCTGCTCAGTTTCTAGGTGAGAAGAGCACAAGACTTGGGTGTCATAGTTAAATCCAGACAGTTACTAAGGTTGAACTAAAATGATCGATTTGAAGACGTTTTGAAAATACTCTGCTAATGGCTGTGAGATCATGAAGTGTTTTGGAGACCATCTTAAACTGGACTAATTGGTACCTTCCTCACGTGAGGAAACTGCTTGTAATGTGGTGGTAGCCTTTCACTGGTCTCAGATGTATGGCAAAGTATATCAGCAATGTTCCTGTAGTGCACAGAGAGCAAACCTGTGCTGTGCCTTGGTTTAGCGCTGTTGCCTCTAACTAGTACAAGAAGCTCTTTGGGAATGGCACTTGTGTGAGCATACATGGAGCACGCAGGTGTTCACTGCTCCAACAGCAGGGAGGGATTGTGCTTTTATTTACATAGATACATGACAGTTCACCTGATAATGTGAACTTAGTCTTTTATGCAGTACTTAACTTGGTGCTCCAGAGACGTGCTGGCGGGTATCCTAACCTCTTGTACATGAGTTCAGTTGCATGTTGAAGCACTAATAGATACAGTCCTCTTTGCTTCTAACAAATAATGGCATGATCTGCCTTAGGGCATTGAATTAATGGTTTCTTGCACATTTGCTCATTTAATCTCTTATCCCCTTCCTGCTGCAGCAGTTTCATAGGGCTTGTGTCACTTTCTGTCTTATCACTAAAAAGTTGAAAGTCACTCTGTGGTTAAGGTACTGGTTCAAGATGTCACACTGTGCCAGGTCTGTGAATCCTGTATGGTACCATCTCCAGCTTGTCTGCTTGACGGATTTGGGTTCCTCCTAAGGTGTTAGGCTGATCAGGAACAGCTAAATGCAAACACATACTCTGCTTTTCTTGGTCTGGGGCCAGTTAGAGGAGTGCTGGTAGAGTGGTAACAACCAGTTACCAAGTACTGTTTTCCCTCAGCTGTATGGTGAGCAGTGTCCAACTTACTATGCTGGTATGAACTGCTAAGGCTGTTGTTGGAGGAAGCAAGTGTTTATTTGATGAAAGAGCTTTAAACTCCAACCCCAGGCAGCAGACGTGGCATTCGGTGAAGTCGCAACCATATGATTTGGGTAGTTTCTGGTGTGTCAAATAACTTCGGCCGGCAGCGTGCAGGATGAAGTTCTACGTAGTGCACCCCGTGTTGCAAGCTGCTTGGTTTTCCAGGATAACTGAACCTCGTATAGGACTGTGGTTGTCATGTCAGAATATATGGTGTGTGTGAGGGGTGGGTTTTCTTGATTCCTCAACAGTGCTGAACTGAAAATACTGATGTAAAGCAACAGGTACCCGAATACGAGTTAATTAGTTTCACTGTTTTACAGATGGGGTCGAGGATTCGGTCTGTTGGGTTCCATCTTTGGAAAGGACAGTGCAATAAATCAGTCAAACAGTGTTTTTGGACTCGTGTTTTATATACTACAAATGCTGCTTGGTAAGTATTAATTCAGTTTTGAGGCTAAAGTGAAGCTCTGTGGCGATGAGTGTATTACACATTGTGTAATCTGCAGGAGACCAGACAAATGCATGTGATTTTTATCTTTTTTAGCACCAGTCTAATGACACATCTCTCCAAAGGGCTTAAAACCCCAACTGATAACCAAAGCAATTGCATTTTTCTCCTGTTATACTATTATTATAAGCATCAAGAGAGTTGCTGCACTGGTATTCTCACTTCAGTGTATTTAGCATTGTCTTGCATGACAGAAAAGAGAGGAAATAAAAATGGAATTCACGAGTTTTGCAGGAGTAATAGGGATAGGAAAAAAGTGCATGAAATTAATAACTTGCATACTTCTTTGTGACTATATGGTCTGCTATAAAGCTGTTGACAGACATAACTTGACCAACCTGTAACTTTCCCATAACTCAGGAATACAGAAGATGGTTAATACACATACTTCTTATCAAAGGACTGTCGTACAGAACCTAGAAGCTCCCCTCCAAATAGCAATTTGGGAGCTCATGGTATTTTAAACAGGCTTCTATGTAATACCAACTTGCTGAGTAGCCTTCCGTTCGAATTAGAGTGCTTAGGCTTTTTGCTCTGTGTGGAAGGGGGGGAATGAGAGCAACGGTAGTAACTTTCTCTCTCTTGTTGCAGGTATGACAGCAAGTGCAGTAGCAGCTCTAATCCTCATGACATCCTCCATAGTGTCTGTAGTAGGGTCATTGTACTTGGCATACATTCTGTACTTCGTGCTGAAGGAATTTTGCATTGTCTGCGTCATCACATATTTGCTGAACTTCATTCTCTTTATCATCAACTACAAACGACTAGTTTATTTGAACGAGGCCTGGAAACGGCAACTCCAACCCAAACAGGACTAAGGCCTGTTTGAACTCTTGACTGACAGTCTGAAGACCCAACTTCCATTAAGTTTATTTTGCAGTAATTTTTTATTCTCCATATCAGACACTTTCCCAGAGAATCATAACAGAATTTTTAATTATCAATTTGAAGGGGCCCTAGATAATTGCTTTTTCCTTTGTGCTAATCTTCAATGTGGTTATGAAAGAAAGCTCTAATACAATCAAAGACAAGCTTTAACTTTACTTTGAAGGAGTTTTAGCCACAGCAAAACCTAGACTCTCTTCCCCCCTCCACTTGTGAAGTGGGTAACACTTGCTATAAAATATCCTGTATATAAATTCAGGTATAACAAGATGTGATCATGACATTAAATATTCTAGACTAGGATTTACCATATTTAATGTTGCCATGTTTACAGTATGTGTATTACTTTTCTTTTTTTAGCTGATGGACTTAGATTTGACTAGGACTTATGCTGTAAATAAAACTAGAGATTCTGGTTTCATCCCTGGAGAACTCACTGTACAATCAGTTTTGCTAGCCTAGGAGCTGTCAGTGTTCAGCTAATACTCGACTGACGTGATGGAAGAAGTGACCTGTGTAGAACACTGAGTTGCTGCACTCGCTGCTAGTGCTGTCGTGAGAATGATGGTTGGGTTTTGTTCCATTCCTTTTTGTCCGTGTCTTCAGTAACAAGCAATGGAATTAAAGCTGAAACCTGAAGTACGTTTGTTAAACCACAACGTCATTAATTTCTGTACAGAATGAAATAGCTTAATGTGGTCAATAGAAAGCTGCCACTGGGATATTACATGGAGATTGGGGGTTGGTGTACCAGAGTTCTTTGGAAGGACTTAATTTCCATGCAGAGCTGTTTCATTTTTAACCTGTGGTCAGCCAGCCAGTGTTACTAATGCTTGATGTTATATGAATGCTGCAGTATAGAATTGCAATTTGCAGTGGAAACCACTGACTGAATAGGATAACCAAGAAGCAGTTCCTTAATTGATCTTCGTCGGGATCTTTGGTTTGTGCTATATTAGGAAATGAACTTTAGGCCTGACATACATAAGATCCCTTGGAAGGGCACGCTGTTTAGTGAGATAAGTAAGTAAATGTGCTCCTGAAAATGAAATGTGATCCAGTGCTATCATTGCTCTTTCTAATAACTAACTGGGAATAAAACAAAATTAAACTGCAGATTTAAACAGAGGAACAAAATCGTAAATGTTGTTTCTGCACTCAGTATTCTAAGGCTGAATGTTAAAAGTGCCTTCTGTCTTAAAATCCTAAACCAAATACTTTGTGTTGAACTTGGCAGGCAGAAGTGTCCTTGCTTTAAAAATGAACAAACCAACCAATTCCCAGGCAAACTTGCTGGGGATAGAAGAGTATTAAGAGATCTGTTTTAGTTTTTAGACTGAGAAGTGGTAGCAATATTGTTTCAGTTAAATCAATGCGATTGAAGGTTGATGATGCAATTTGGGAAAGTAAAGTACTTGTGTTTCAGACTCTGTGACACCAAAATGTATTGGTTCAGCTACTTTCTGTAATTGGTGCTGTGCTGCTTTTTGCCCTTGTCAGCTTCTAAATATGAAGAACTCCAACTGCGTACCCATTTATTTAAAGAATGAGCTTAACTAATTTTAGGATGTTTTTGCTTAAACATGAATGTCAGAGAGACACTTACGTTGTCTGGCTAGGTGGATTCTAAACACTAAGTTGTTGAGGATAAACTTGACTGTGAAACATGCAGTGTTCCATAGAGAAAAGTAGACTTTTTAGATTGAATTCACAAAATACTATTTAAATTACTAAAGTAATTTTCTGGTTTGTATCAAGGATGTAGGTGGAAACTGCTTTTATGTATAGAGTTCTGTGGTATGAGTAACATCTGTTGCATGTAACACTAAACTACTTGTCCCTCTTGTCTAACAGTTTTAGACAATTCATTAAATGCGTTTTGTATTGACCAGAGTATAGTTAAAGCTTGTCTTGATGTTTAGTTCTGTCTCTCAAATGCCTTGAGCTTTGATATGAGGGGAGTGAATGATGTTAAACTGATCAAACTGATCCTTCAAGGCTTTACTTCGTTCTCTTACAAGCCTTGAGGCTCTATCACTGTTTAATACATTGTATAGATTTATTTTGATGCAGTCCTGTGATCTACTCTAAGGCATCTTTTTCATCCGAGGAAGAGGTGAACATGTGCTGCCTGCAGTGCTTAGTCGCAGCGCTGATCCCTCAGAACAAGCAGCAGTGGAGACAAGTATTACCAGTGATTACTTGGTCCAATTTCTGGGTGTAGTGCACACCAAAAACAAAGGAGAAAAGCCCCATCAGCTGAAAGTATAGGTGTTGACTAACTTCACTGTGTCTTGTGCTTGTCTGTGTGGGCATAGTCTGTTGATTCAGTTTGCTTAGTAAACTTGTTTAGGGCCAGATTTTGTGCAGTCGTGTCTGCAGTCCTTGTGTGTGTGTGGCCATAGGGATCAAATGGAAACAGAGTTTGGTCTCTGGAAGAATTTGCAGCTACACTTTGTGCACAAACTTGCCAGTCTGATCCTCAATTGTGAACTCTTGTCTTGTGTTCTTCTCTTGCAGTTACTTTTTACTGGAAGTGATTTGCTAGAAATGGCCCTAACTCTTCTACTTCCTCCCTTGTGCTTCGGAAATGCAGTTGGCCTGAATAAAGGGCAAAATAATGTTAGCAGTAGAAATCTGGACCTTTCTGCTTCCAGTTCTTTGACTCTTTCCTTGTTGCTCCCAATGATAGGACCAGCATATTTCTTCCAGTAAAATGGCTCAGGTTATGATTAGTTAATGTGATGGAAATCAGAGGAGTGCTTCATGCAACTCCCCCCCCACCTGCCCCCAGCCAAAACTAATGCTGTGGCAAATATTTAACATGTAGTTGATATTAATTTGACCCTTACAAATCTGAAGGCAAATTCTTGAGGAATCTTGGGGATACTATGGGGAAAAGCCAGTAACTTAATACCTGGTCTGGCAGGACAGGGGGGCATTACACAGATTCTGGTTATGTTTCAACACTCAAAGAGAATGGGGGGGTTAAGGGGGGGGGAGAGAAATCATAATATACAAACAGTGGTTCTGAATTTGGGCTTCTCCTCACCCTCGTTGGCTCTTAGAAATTCCATGGTGGGGTGGAGGATTGGAAAGGCAAAAAACCCAAAAACTTCCTAGGAATTAAACATTCCTGAAATCCTCTTACTGTAAGGTACTTGCTACTCTGAAGGCCAACGAAGCATTCAAGTCTCGTTTCAGAAATGAATGTTCTTGGAAGTTTCCTACTGTCAAGTGTTTGCAATGCTAAGGCCAATGAAACATTCCCTACCACCTTCGCTATCTAAAGTGACAACAAATCTCTTTCTTAGGTTTCTGCATACCATAGGATGCGTTTGTCTCTGCTGTACAGATCTCTCAATGGTTCCAAAAGATTGGTGAGGTGCTTCGGGCAGCACTTGATGCTCCTAATTTATATGGGCTAAAGTTAAAGAGATCTACTAGCTTTGGTTCTGCCAACTTCGTTTAAATGTGATCTAGACAAAATTGGTCCAGAAAAGATGAAGTATTCTGCTACCATAAAACTGTATTAAGCATGGCCTAAATACTAGGTGTTTGTTCTGTATAGTATGTTCCATCGACTATTTATTACTAGTGCTTTAAGCTCCAAATTAAACATCCCTTGAAATGGAGTCATTGGGCAGATGTTCCTTTTATCAATATAGGTTGAGAGATTCTCTATTGGAGGTTTAGGATCCAATTTTGCTAACAGGTAAACCAATGTAAATATGTATGAATTCTATTTGTTGCACATAACTTTTTTTGGTATAAAAAAAGAATAAATGTAGAAATTACCTGTGGATGTCTTGCTGCAATCATTCTTATGCTGCATTCATTCCAAACATAAGAGCTTGAATGAACCCAATTGGAGGCCTTTTTGGACTCAGTCTGAGCCTTAGAAACTGTTTTTAAAGTCAGTACTGTAATTCTGTTTGTAGACATGTACTAAGCTGTGATTGTTTTCGGAGATACTGTCTCTTAGCAGCAGAACATTTAAAGCACTCGGGTGCCCAGTGATACCAGTTCAGAGCATTTCTGCAGCTTCATCGTGTCTTGCTGACTGTTGTGTGCACACGGGTGTGTAAAGGGTGAGCAGCATTGACTTGAGGCTTTAACTGTTTATAGTTCTTTAAGCATTGTGCAAACCCCCCCGTGTTCAGTGTGTTATTGTTATCCCTTCCTGCTTTCCTTGGTTCTGTAGTTCTGCTTTACCTCTGCCCCAGCAAGATGACCAAGTATCTGAACAGTGCTGTGTTCTTCTGGACTTGGGGAGGGAGGAGCTGCTGGGAAGGGTTAGATAGGCGGCTTGGGCTTCCGATTGCACTGAGTTCTTGAGCACAAGCAGGAGCTAAGACTGAAATGTGTGCTTACTGTACGTGTGGGTATTAAACTTTGCATCCGTTGTGTTGGACTGAAAGTATAATAGAGTTCCTTCTGCAACCGCAAGCCCTGTGTGTAACCACAGCGATCTGGGCCCTAGTTTGTAATGAGTTAACAGTGTCAGACCTTTATCTGTGTTCTGATGTGGCAGTTGTTGGTGTGTCACGTCTGTTGAAATGGGGAAGAAAATGATTTAAAGGAAATTATGTCTAGAGAGCGAAAAGTCACAATGACTTTCATTGTTGGCTGAAGTATGGTATTTGCTCTTTTCCCATGGTACCTTTTGAGCAAGTTTCTTTACACTGTGGATGGACTTCTATATTCTGGAGTTTTAGTTATATAGAAAATGTGTAGACCTAACACAGTAGAGAGTGCTGATATTATGCTGCTGCTTTTCCCTTAAAAGCAAAATTGTTCTGAAGTCTGCAGTAAACATGTACATCCTTATTCTGCCTGTAGCAGTGTGGACAGTGGAGCTGGTATCTAACGTACTGCATCTAAAGGAAAGAGAATATGGGAGAAGAGCCAGTTGCAGGAACAGTCATAGCAACAGTTTCACAAAGTATCTGTGCTTCAGAATAAAACAACTACATAATTGTACCAGCTTCCAAAGCGCAGCAGGCAGCCTCCAGTCTGGCATTCTGCTGTGGGTGACACTGCTCTTGGGACAGCCCTGGCATGTTGCAATAAGAAGTTTGCAGAATGTTCTGAGCTTTTCTGAGTGTTGGCATCATCTATTGCAGTCTGAAGCCTGGTCTTTAGGGTCCTCTAAGCCTGTTGGGCAGTGTGAAAGAGATGGTTCTACACTGCGTCACTGTCTAATGTAGCATGTGCACATTAATTTACACATCACCCTACCCCACAAGGCTTCAGGCTACTATCAAAAAGGTTTAGAACAAACTTACCCTCTAGACTATTACTGTAACACGTAGTGACAATTTAACATGAAGGACCTCCTTCCAAGCTGGAAGATAAAACACATCTACTAATGGCTGTTCTGGTACTGTGAGTAAAAGAAATAGCTTTAGGCAAAGTTCAGTTGATGTAGTACCTATCTAACATATTCCACCTTGCTGCTGTAGTGTGAATTCTGTACTGTTTTGGAGTATGTTGGGTATCCTCACAGTAGTACTTTCTACAATGCCTGAATGCTGTGAACTCTCAGAATTTCTCAGCCAGCTGCGTATGTTCTGTTCCACAAGGGAAACTAATATATATATATAAAATATATATATATAATATATATATATAATATATATGTATGTATATATATATATAGTGCTCTTTGGTAATCCTGCAGACAGCCTGCTGTGATCTGAGTAGTGTAACTGTTAGGGGAGTATAACTGGAGACCCTCATTTCCGTTGGAGGGATGTGATGTTCATTTATAGTAACTTGGATTTAAGTCCTCAGCATTGACTTGTATCATTTAATACATGTAATGCTTTTTTTTTGCCATAACCAGATACCTCAGTCAGGATCTCTAACTTCAGCTCCTTGAAACTCCGAATAATCATTTTACTACCTGGAAAGAAGAAGCCTACAGACATGGTTAAAGCATAGGAAACTAGTGTTTCTGATCTGCTTTGTAGCACAGTAACTACTTCAGGTGGACTAGAAATTGCTTTAGACTTGCAAGACTTGAGTCAGGCATAAATATTACTTAAACAGAAGTTTAATGAACAAGTTCAGCATAGTACTCAGCCACTATACCTTTTGATGTCATTCTAGAAAGAGAGTATGTGATTTTATTACAGGAGGAAGACAGCTTGATTCATTTGCAATCTTCCAGTATCTTTCTCTAAGAACAAATGCAGCTGATTTGGGCTGTCTTTGGCGGGTAAATATTCCTTTTTTGTTCCCCAAAACACGTGTGGTCCCTGTAGAGAAGTTATAAAATTAAGCAAGTGTACATAAAATACTCTTATCCCCTACTGTGAACTGTTACAGTGTATGTACTAAATCAGGTTAAATGGAAGAGATGTATGCACTTTCTTCCACACAGTCAGGTACAACAGGGAACCTGGCAGATGTAACTTGTGTTATCTTGGCAAGAGTAATGGTGTAACTGAGCAATGCAGCTGCAGTTTATTGTAGTTACAACTGGTAAGTCGATGACAGTTAATTCAGGTGTACCCATTAACTTGATCAGTGTTGTATTTACAGCAGATACTCCTTCTGCCATTGGTTCCACCTTGAATTTGACAGTGAAAATGTTGAGTGCTGTTTGACTGTGCTGTCTTTAGTAGTGTTTGTGTCCTTTTTGCCTCTTTTTTTCATGGGAAACTAGAAAATACAACTGCAACATGCAGAAAGCCTGGAACTGCCTATGTGTATGTGAACTTGTCTGTGTTTTCTCCACCCTGTTTGAAACAGCACTTTTCTAATTGCTGCTCTGTGCTGATTGAGCTTTCTAATATCTACATTGGTGCTCTACAGGTTGTTATGAATGGCGTTTCTCTGCCTGAAATTAACACTGACTGTTCACCACCCTAACTCAGTGCAGGTGGCATATGCATAACTAGTTCCTTCTTACTAGGTCTCCTTCTGAGCTGTAATTGTTTAATTTCTCTGTGTCTGCACTGTAATGCCCCATACTTTGTGAATGCACATTAATAGTGGGATGGAGAATCATGATAGACAGTTGTCTACCAGAATGGCATCTGGTCCTCTAGTGCTAAACCTCTACCAAGTTAATAATACATTATTTAAGGTGCTCTGTTACCAAGGGCAGTTGTAGATGAAATATGAAGCAAGTGAGGCATATCCCTAACAGCTGACTGAAGTTCTGAATTGAGGATAGCCAAGAAATAGCAGTAATCTGGGTCTGCTCACAAGCTTCCTTGGCATTCTGCCCTAGCATGTTGTCTCTTGTTTTGGGGAGCATCTCTGCAGAGGGAACACCTAAGAGCTTGAGATGTGGAGGGAGGATGCATTAAGTACAGGCAGGACCTTCCCTCTTGGCTTTGTCACAGAAACCAGCTTGATAAGCAGAGGGCCCTTTTGTCCTACCCTACAGCACAATATTCTTTGTGTGTCATAAACCATTTTAAGCTTGCATGGAGGCTGGAGAGTTGGTTAGAATATAAATACAAGCTTACCTTGATTGGTCATGAAGTCTGCAAAGTTCCAGATGAGCTCCCCAATCACATACTCTTTCCTCTTCTTGTCAAAAACTGAATGGTACTCCCTTAGCATTGCTTTCTGGTACTCCTCACTGAACATCAGAGGTGGATCCTACAGCCAGGGAAAAGAGGTGGCCTTGAATGAAGTGACAGTTAATCTCAGCAAAAGCTCTGTATGTTTACTCCCTGTTTGTTTGGGACCTGCTTCCTCAAGACAACCTTAACAACTGCTTGGCCTTTCCATTGCAGCTGCATTAACTGTGACAATTAGCAACTACTGAAATCACTAGGGGAAGCACAGTACAAACATAATGTCAGGGATGCCTGGGGGGGAAGTTGTGGTTTTACTTGGTGCTTTGTGATAGGTGTAGGAGTGCCACCCCTTCACAGTGGGACAGCCTCATGAAGTGAATGTCCACTCTCCAGTGTCCTGTTTTCCAAGTAAGCATTTTCTGTGAATGCTGAAGTGCAGATTTTGGTGCTCAGTGCTTTTAGTCAAAGCTAAAAACTTTTCTCTAGGTAGAATCTAATCTTTGCTAGTAGCACAGCTCATTGATTTCAGTGGAGCAGGATTACAATCCTGGAGTCTTTCAAACGCTTGTGAACTCTCAAAGCTAAGTCAGGCTCAGTGGTACCCACCTCTTCTAATTAAACTTTGCTGCCCCTGTAAGAAGAGCAGTGCTTTTTTCCATCTTGAGCATCTATAACACTTACACTGTGAAGTCCAGGGACTGAGTCTGCTCCATATTCACTCTGGATAATGGGTTTTTGGTAGGTTTTATACCAGTTCTCAAACTGTGCTGTGAGTTGTAGTGGAATAACCTCCAGATGGCCTGGGTCATGATACCAGGAGAAGTAGCTATTTACACAAATGACATCCACATAAGGAGCCTATAAAAAAGAAAAGGGTGAGAGTGTTTTATCACAGAGCTCAAAGTAGACAACCTTCACTTGTAAAGCTAAATCCTCCTTTTGGTTCATTTAGTGGAATAAAGTCTTCCCCCCATCACTCAGGCCTTCTCGACATAAAACCTTTCCCTGGAAAAAAGCAGTTATTAAATTTAATAATAGCATACTAATTTGGCATTTTTCTTACAGCACAGCAAAAAGTTAGACAAGATCAACCCATTTCATCCTCAGGTTTGTTAGAAGTTTTTGAGTTTCCAAGATGTCTCTGGCTTGCTGGTACATTTAGATGTACTTCTTGAGTATTGGAATGTGATTATCAAGTTAGTGGTCAAATATTTTGACTAGCAACTAAATCTGTGCATCAATGGTGCAATACTAGGACTAAGCATTCTGCAAGTTATATGCCATTTCTACCACATGGACAGTACGATAAAAAGGGCACGAAGCCCACTAAAGATAAAGTGATGTTGTATGTAACTTGTTCAATGTTCTCTTAACATGTTTTGTAATAAAAGCAAAAAAGTTCTAATATCACATCAGTGTATGAGATCTATTCTTTGCTTTTGTTTTCCTGTGTCCTTAAGCTATTCAGAACACGGTCCTGGGGATGGGATGTCAGGAATTGGCACGTGTGTGCCTGATGCAGCAGCAATATCCAAGAGCAGATCCCTGCTGGGCTCCTTCAATACTAAGGCCACCAGGTTTTATCCTGGGGTGGGGAGGAAGAGAGCTCTTGGCTCTACAGGAGGCCATGTCAGGACAGCCTGAAAGAAATACAGTGTGTAACCTGTAGCAGGGATGTGGTGGAATCACATCCCTACAGACTTGCCTGCTAGAAGCGTTCATTGTACAGTAGTGACAAGTAGTATAAAGCCATCTTAAAAATGACATGGGAATGACCCCAGAAACAAACTGATGAGTGTTAAAGATCCTTGGTTCATGTTGTGGCCAGCTTAAGGCACAGACATCCAAGAAAAGTGCCTTTTGGATATTTATACAGCTCTAAGACTTTTATAATGAAGCTGGAAGAGCTTATAGATTATTCAATGTTAATAGATATCTGCCAAAGAAGATCTAGAGCAGTTTAAAGCAGGAATTAAGGCAAAGCTGCCTTCCTTTAGGCTTCCACAAGGCCTGTTAAGCATTTTAAAGAGGTTTAAGCTTTGGTTTAATTGCAAGTGAATGCAATAAATGGAATAGCAAAGCATGACAATGTTAATGGAATCCAGGGGTCTGATCATGCACACTTCACTCAAGACAAAGATCTGTTCTTTCTTACAGATTTCTTTTTCCCCAGCTGGACTACACCTACAGGATAAGGTGCTTTATACTAGAAACAAAAAATGTAAGTTCTCGTCTGCCTCTCCCTATTAAGTATCTCCAGTAAACTTGGGGAGGAAGGGGGGGAAAGGAGAGTAATAGAAATGACAAGAGGAGGAAATTTAATACATCAATTAAAAAAAAGGCTAGAAAATAAAGGGAACTTAC
Source organism: Pezoporus wallicus (assembly GCF_028554395.1). Taxonomy (NCBI): domain Eukaryota; kingdom Metazoa; phylum Chordata; class Aves; order Psittaciformes; family Psittacidae; genus Pezoporus; species Pezoporus wallicus. The sequence goes on from NW_026637666.1 coordinate 23,270, forward strand.
ACCATGATCAAGAGCGTAATGAGCTTCTGTCACATAGGTTACTGGTCTGGAGGGATCGAGAGCTTTAGTGTGAGCTATCACTGTCCTGTTTGCAAACAGTAAAGGAAGAGTTCAGCAACAGCATGGAGAAGCACAGCCCCATTTCCCCAAGCTCTCTGTCCTTCCACTCTCACAGACGTTTGGAGCTGGGTCTGACTTAGCAGACAGAGTATTGTTAATTCAATACCAGAGGATACTTAGTGATCATCTATCAAGTGCCTGTAATGTAGCCCATTCTATAGGAGCATAAACCTCATGTCACAAAGCTGGCTGCCATCCCACCTGAAAAAAGACCAGAGTGGAAGTGTACCAGGCACGGGTAGCTCTGGAGTTGGAGATGGGACAGTGAGTTTGAAGACAAAACCGTAAGAAGGGTAATGGGAAGATCCTCAACAGCTCTGCTCCTGCTAAAGCACAAGGCCACAGCAGACACAGCAGTTAAAGGTTGGCAGCCTTTGAGGAAACCCTGAGTGAGGGAAATAGAGGAATGGGGAGATGACAATGAATGGGAGGGTCAAGCTCTGCTGCTGCCTTGCTATTGCAGGAGGGTGGTGTGTCATTGCGAAGAATGAAACTTCATGGTTACTTCTTAAAGCACTTAACACTACTAGGGACAGTCTGCTGTCCCATTAGAGAGGTGACTCTTGGCTAGCCAAAGCTTAAATCTCTGCAAAGGGGGGAGGAGGAGGGAAAAGCTGTAGGGACTCAATGCAGTGGCTTTGAAGGGGGTATCATGATCCCCAGCAGAACAAATAACCAGCACTAACTGAAGAACCTTTAGAATTAAAGGCCAATTATTTTACAGCTCTTCTGTAATCCTCTAAGAATTCAGCACATGTCTTCCACTGGTAACAAGGAATATGCTGTTCCCAGCAGGTTTGCTTTAGCTTAAACCAAATGGACCCTTCTTAATTCTGCAGAGCCTTACGTTTTCCACAGCAGCAGGCTGACTGTTATGTCGTGCTGAACATCAGTTCAGCACATGCAGCAGTTACACTGTCAACTTGTGGGTACTGCTTCGGGGTTGCCAAGAAATGCTTGTCCTCTCTTTACTACTTCTCTGTGCCACCCCAAAGGAAGAAGATGCACCATGTGCCAAGAGCCAAGCCTCACCTCTCTGTACAAGCAGATGCACTTACTTAAAGTAATACGCTGCTGGGGCCAGCTCTGACGCTGGCTCGTTGGCTACTGACCACATCACAACGGATGGCCTGTTCTTATCCCTGCGGATCAGCTCCTCCATCACAACCAGATGATGCTGCAAGGACTTGTTCCCAAAGCTCTCACTGAAAGACAAAAGGAAGCAAGACCTGGTGAGGTGAGGCTGCAAAATCCATCCCTTCCGCCCTTCCCTGTGGAAACTCGAGCTCCTGGGATGTACAAGCACAACCGAGCCTTGATGTTGGGTATGGCTTCTGCCCTATCTCCCCAAAGCCCGTTGCACGGTTCAGGGCCGTGGTTTGGGCTCATTCATGCAGGTGACGTGCTGGCCGTGTGGCAGAACGCCCTCCGCTTGCCCAACCCCACCGGGCACACGTGGCACAAGGGGCTGATTGCTACACAGAGCAAAGTACTTCCATTATCAGGCCAACGGGCGCTGTGGGACGGGAGGGGGGTGCTTTTGAAGGCACACACACAACCAACCAAGGGGAAGGGTCTCCGGAGCACACTCTTACGGCAGTTTAATGCCCACGGCCGGGCACTCGTCGATGACCACGATGCCGTAGGCATCGCACAGGTCCATGATCTCCTCGGCGTAGGGGTAGTGGCTGGTGCGGAAGGAGTTTGCCCCCAGCCAGTGCAGCAGGTTGAAGTCCTTCACAACCAGCGGCCAGTCCAGCCCTTTGCCACGGATCTGCGGGAGGGAGAGAAGACATCGCGGCCCATCGCACTGCTGCTGCCGTGTCCGCCAGGCCCCGCTGCTCGCTCCCAGAGCGCCTCCAGCGCCGGGTGCCGTTTGCAGCTGCCCGCCCCGCCGGCTCCTTCCCTCCCCGCCGCGGGTCTCATCCCTGAGGCGGGCCCGGCAGGGCGGGAAGAGCGCTCCTGAGGGGAGCCGCGAGGGCGGGAGCGGAGCCTCCGGCGCGGCTGTGGCGCCATCCCGTGGCCGGGCCGCGCCTCGCACCCCCTTGCTCCCGCCGTTATCCCGGCGCTCCAGCCATGGGGAACCGCTGCTCGTGACTGGAAGCCGTGGCCGGGACCTGGTTTCGCTTCCCTGCCAGCGCAGAGCGGTGTCACAGCCATGGCGTCGCCTCACCCACGGCCTGCGCGCAGGCTGTGAGGACGCGGCCCCTTTGAGCAGCCAGGGGAGGCGAGGGCGGCCGCCGGCTCAGCAGCACGACGCGAGGTGCCCACGGCCCACACTTACATCGGCGTCTTCGTGCTTGTTCACGCCGTGGAAGTAGAAGGGCCGGCCGTTGATGAGGAACCGCGTGCCGGTGACGTGCACCGTGCGGATGCCGACCGGGAGCGGGTACACGTCCTCCAGCATCGCCCCGTTCACCTGCGCCTGCATTTTCACCTGGAGTTCAGAGGAGACGACACAAGTGACGTGATGGGCTCCGCAGGGATGCCCCGTCCTCCCTGCCCTTCACTATCAGCGCTACCTCGACCTCCCGTCCTTTCCTTTCTCCCATCCTGCTCCTCGCTGCTGCTTCAGCCACCTCTTGTGGTCCTCAGCGATGGAGCAAGGTCTGACTAAACAGACAATAGAAATCCAACCTGGGGAAGCTGAAGGATGAACCCTGGATGATCCTCCTGGGGCTTGTTCACTCCAAGAGATTCAGTTCCTTTTCCCCTTACCCATCCAGCCTGTTTTGTCCCCCAAGGCAAGGCAGCAGCAGCACTAGGGCAGCACTGCAGCTCCTCTGTCCTCACACCTTGACGCCAGGCAGTGACTGAAGTGTCATCTGCTCACAAGAGATACAGACCTGAGCCCCTGGAAACTCATCTGCCCCAGCTCCTGTACCTCAATGTCACTACTGATCCTTGTGCTGTTGAAACTGAACTCTTGTCTTGCAGAGCGGAAAGAAAGCTCATTGCATGGCAAAGCATGGGGAAGAGGTCAGCAGCCTGCTCCTCACACACTCAGCTTTCCCAGTATCTCCTCCTCTGTACTGTCTCAAGCATCCCTGTTGCAATGAATGGACTGGGCCCTAAATGTGAAGGGCAAGTATCTCAGAGTGCACACATGCCCTTCTCACCAACAGACCTTTCACTTCATCCAGAAGCTGGCAGAGCTTGATTTGATTACTGCATAATCAACAATGCCACTCTGGCTACATGAACAGCACCCGTGTGAGAAGATGGGTGCAGAAGATGGGCCACGTGGCAGTTTTTAACCCTATGAGGCAGTCAGAGTGAATGCACGTGGAAAGGAGGACACATCACGTTACCTCTAAGGAGTAGCGGTATCCAGGGGTCTCGTGCATCAGGTAAGGCCACCAAAGGTTTGGGTTCAGGACTTTTAGCTCTCCAGCTGGCCCATCGCCTGTAGCAACCACTTTCCCCTCTTGGTCATATAAACTCAGGGATAAGGAATAGAGGGTGCTGCCAACAACAGACACCTGATACTGCACCATTGCTGGTTCAAAGGAAACAAAAGACAATCAGAAACTGCCATAAAAGGAAAAATACATGCAGCAAATGTTGGAGGGGTTTCACACAGAGCAGCATTAAAAGAGGGAGGTGCAGAGCAACAACAGAGTGACATGAATTGGCTGTAAAGTCTCAAGACTGTCTGTCTTGAGGTCCCCAATCCAGCAAGATTTGTGTATCACACAATTCTGTCAGTGATAATCCTGCTTTAACAGCAGGAAGCCTGCCCCTACAGAGAAATTCCACTTCAAGAAACACCCGACCATCCTTTCACTTTAACAGTTGTCTCTTGCAAGTAATTCTTTTCTTACTGTTTCTGAACTCTTTACCATATCCTTGCAGCTGCTGAGCTGTGCAATGGATGACCTCAGCTTCAAGAGAAAGCCACTATGAAACAAACTGAATTGGACTTTTGCAGGGTATTTTCTTCTGCTGCCCCTGTTATGTCCATTTGGAGCCTCAGGTAGCTGCTGTAATTGTTTTGGACCTACCAACACTGTCTGATGAAGTAGTTGTCACAGTAATATCATCTATGTAGACAGAAGGAGTGGTGTAAAGCACAACTGGGCGATGGATTCCAGCGTAATTAAAGAAATCAAACCTGGTGTTCTGTACAAAATAGTTCTTGGGATACCTGAGTGAGGAAGACAGGAGAAATGGCTACATTATGTTTCATTACAGGAACTGAAGGCAGCCTATGGATGCTAGCAATGTAAATTGTCATGTAATAACAAATGCTAGCTGGTAAAATAGTCTTTACAGCAGGATGCATCTATCTTTCAGTATTGCTGCTGCTGCACTGAAGGGGACTCCCAGGTAACAAGTATCTAACGCACTGAACAAGTTTGGTCCTTCAGGATAGCTGGTACTTGTATATTCCAGCTGAATTCAAGCTTCTCAAATCTGCCATTTATTCAACTTGGCAAATCACTTTATCTCAGTTCCTTGTGTATAAAACAGGTGCAAAAACTCACTGCAGATTCCTCGTAACAGCAAAGCTTTAAACGCCTCCCTGCTCAACTGATGAATTTCGGCATAAATACAATCCCATGCTTTCCTAAGGTGCTTGGAAGGTCTTGTGAACCAGCAGCTGAATCAAGTCCCATTCTCTCAGTCCTGGGATAAGCTCAGCAGTACAGTAAGTAACTCACCTTGTTGTGTCATTCATGTACAGAATTGACCCTGGAGGCAGAGTATGGGGTGTGAGAGTGTTGTTGAGTGCAACAGTGATGCGGCAGGGGATCCCTGGGCTATCCTGGATGATGCTGCTTATATCTGCTTCAAAAGGGAGGTGGCCCCCTTCATGCTCCACCACTTGCACTCCATTGACCCACTGCAAGAGAAGACACCCATGAGCCCAAGAAGCAGGTTATTGGGTTTTTGTGGCAAGTGTAGAAGCGCAAAGGGAAGGAGCCCAGCAAAAGGCAGTTGGGATTCCCAGTAACACTGAACCTTGTTCTGGGCTCTTAATCCTTAAGGGATCAGTTTAGCAGCCCTTCGTTTGGTGGGTGCTAGGCCTGGGTCATGCACAAGCAAGGGTCACTGAGATGACAGTGGCTGATCCTGTAGCAAGGAAATAGTTTAATTACTACTCCTGATACTGGAGAATCAGAGAAGAGGGACGTGGAAACAGGGCCAAGTTCTCAGCTGGAGGAAAACAGGCCAGAGTTAAGATATAAAATCTAGGCAGAGGTGTAGCTGCTGAACAAGCCATGAGACAGGTTTTAGTGCAGCATAATTCTGGAAACACAGGGACCATCTCCCATGCAACGTACCACAATGGAGTAGTAATGGGCACTGCCGAAGCGGAGCACCACCCTGGTGTTGAGGTCGTCCTGAAGCCAGCGGAGAGGGAGCAGCACCTCTTTCTCATACCAAACCCAGCCAATGTAGTTCTCCAAGCTGGGGTCTTGAGTGATATCGTTGAAGCTGGCAGGCACTGGCATGTCAATCACAGGGCCAGTCTGGCAGGAATGGAACAGAAAGGGAGGAAACAGATCAGTTAAAGAAATTTTACCCCTTGGGTGTCCAACCTGTACTGCTGCAGGTGTCCCCTTCCACTGACAGCCTTACAATCCCTTTGTCCAGTGGAAATACTTGGGAAGACCTGTTTAGAAACTGGTGTGCTCTGTCACAGGTCCTATACAAGTCCTACTTAGTACCAGGCCCAGGTACCTGCTTGTTCCTAAAGGAAGAAGCTGCTCATATCTCTTCCCCTGATGATATATAATGAAATGCTTTCATTAATGACTCTGGTATTGCAGAATCAGAGAAGTGAGGGGAAAAAAACACCCAGGTCACTGTTTCAGCTTGAGACTTGGCACAAGCAGTAGTTTCTCTTGCACAGCTCTGGGTGTTTGGTGAGCAAGGCTGGTGGTGTGGTCCAGGTCACTGGTGTAGGTTGCTGCTTGTTGGGCTAAGAGTTGTTGTAGAAGGGTGACAAGAGGATATTGTGAGTCAGATTCCCCATGGAAGGTTTGTGGAGACTGGTATGAGTCCAGCCTTTCTCATTCCCTGAAAGCAAAATAGATTCCTTGGGATTACAATGGAGTGAATTCACTCATTATACTTCATGTAAGGATCACAGGCAGGCAGTGTTGGAATACATTTAACATTGAGGTAACCAGATGCTATTGTGACATAGAGCTGTTAATTTTTAGCACCTGCTGTGCTCATGATGTTGCACAGAAGAGTGCTGCTGCAGCAGCTTCCCCTTTCCTCAGGAAGCCCTTCCATGGAGAACAGAACAAGGAAGGTCTGGTTGCCCAGGGGTGAGCATCATGTGTGCGGCTGACTCAGCACTGAACCGTACCAGCGCTGCAGAGAAACTCAGCGCCCATATCAGCCATCAGAAAATCCTAGCAGGAGAATCCCTGGATGGTGAAGTGGATTTTCCTGTATGATACAGGAAATCCTTTGACTGGAATGGCCATAATGTGCATCTCCTTCAGGGAGAGTCTCTGCTGTCTCAGGCAGGTTGACCGTACATGGCTAAGCCTCCCTCTGGGGCAGGGTCACAGTAAAGGATCCCTCTCCTCTGGCTGCCTCGTTTCACTGTGCTTCCAGCAGCCCAGTGCCTTTCAGCTCCTCTTTCCACCACTGGGTAAAAAGGCTGGCCAAAGGGCTAAAAGAGAAATGATGGACATGCACATTTTACACATAGACTACTTATTCCTTTTAGGTCATGGTGTTAATTCCATACCTGATTTCAGTTACACTGGAATTGTTATCAGCACTCGGGTACTTTGGAATAAAATCACTCGAGTGCCCTTTCCAGGCGTTTTTGTTTATCCGATGCTGTTGATCATAGATAAACGTTGTGCAAGGCAGCGCTAAGGGTGCCTATAGTTCATTCAAATGCTTTCTGGCCTCTGAGCCGAAGCGGGGTAATCAGAGGCGGTCGGTTATTAGCAGGTCTATGAAGAGAACCCTCTGCACAGCGGCAAGGCGCCCGCACAGAGCAGCCGCTCCGCAGGTCCGCTGGGGAGGGAAAGAGGAACCGGTGCTCCCGGCGGAGCAGCTGGCCCTGCCCTGCGGATTGCCCCGGGGCAGCCCCCGCCCGCACCCCGCGGTACCTGCCGGAGCGGCTGCCGGTACCAGCGCTGCACGAAGCCGGCGTCCCTGCTCGGCGAGAGGTCGGCGCGGAAGCTCCAGAGGCCGCCGAGCTCCTTCCGCTCGCGGGACGGGGTGTCCCGGGGGTACAACATGCCGCGGGGCAGCGCGGCCGCCCGCCACACCGCCAGCAGCAGCAGCAGGCGGCGGCAGCCCCCCGCTAGCCCGGCTCCAGCACCACCGCCGCACGCTGCTGCAGCCGCCGCCATCTCCGCTATGGGCAGGGCCCGGCCGCGGGGCGGTACCAGCGGATGCAGGCGGGCCTGCTGAGGAGCCCGAGCGCATCCCCCGAGCCGTCGGTCGGGGCTGCAGCCGCCTGTAGGCAAAGCGTGGCGTTAAAACGCTGGGGTGCGGGCAGGCTCTCTGGGTTCCCGCGGGGAGGATGGTTTTGTGCCTTTATTGATGTGCTGCCAGCCTCCCTCTGTTCTCAGAGTCGCTTTATTTTCGGAGTCACTTTTCTTTATTCTCAGAGTCACTTGTTGAAGCGGGAGGGCAAGAAGTTGTTGGAAACGGCACAGAAGAGCGCTGATGACCGGATGGAATCGTGGGGACAGGCGGGAGGATGATCGCTGCGTTAGAAAACCACGTCAGGGCTCGGCTGTGAAGCACGGTAACACTTCCCTATTCAGACCAGGACCCCCAGAACTTCATTAGGAATAAAGAGAAAAGTATAGGGGCAAGGGAGGGAGGCAATGCCATCAGATTGGTTTTAGTTTTGTAGGATATTTATTTGTAGCCTGTGTTTGCTTCCTGGATGACAACATGTACCTCCATGCACAGTAAGCAGCCGTCGGTCATGCTGTATTTGGTTCAGTTACAGAAGCACAAACATCTTCGTTTATTGCAGATCAAAGAACGGTTTGGTGACACATAAGAGTATCAGAAAGGTGGATGGTCAAATGGGAGTACCAGTGATGATGAACTGTTAATTTAAGCAATAGATCGAGGTGTGATAATCTGCTAAAATCACCTCCTTTTTTTTCAAACAGCACTGCCCCTCAAGGTGCTGAACAGTGGCAGCTGGGAACAAGGGAAAGCTGAGTTGGCTGAGACATGTGAAATGAAACAATGAGGAGAAAGCTTAATTTTAATTGTCATTGCCCTAAAATGATACTCACTTGGGTGGCTTCCTACATGTGAGAAAGGGAAAGAACCATGAGCTGGGAAGGAGGAGATAATCCCTCTTCTGAGTCTTGGTGTTGGCTGTTGCTGTCACCTTTCCACCTGACTTAAACATATATAATCGATTTCCCTGCCACAGCTAACTTAGCTGGAAGGTGAAACACGTACTAAATCAGAGAGAAGTGTCAGTAAGCAGGAGAGGACCTGGGGATGTCCTGGCAGTTCATACCTCAAGTAAGGCTGTTCCTGCTCTTAGTTCTGGTTTTACTTCTGTAAGGGCAAAAGGTGTTAAATGACCTCAGTAAGAGGCAACAGCAATGCAATGCCAGGGATTATTTAAATTTCTTTTTAAAGCACTCTGTCCCAATTTAGCTCGAAGGCAAATTCGGGCATGTGGCACACACAGAAAAGAAGTACAGGTAGTTCTGTGATGGGCTGAGATGACCTGGGGGTTGGCACAACCTGCCTAAGGCCATACAAGCTCTAGTGCCAGGGGGTGAGGAGATTTTATTTTCCTGCCAGAACGAAGGCAGGGGAACATAATCCTAGCAGGAGAGCAGAGATAGCTGGAGATGAGGTGGGTGTTGCAGATGTTACACCAATCATCCCTCTTTGTGGACACACACAGTCCACCTGCAAAACATGTGCTGACACTCCTGCTACTCTCTGCCTATCAGAAGCCCAACTCAGTCATACTTCTAAGAAGGAAGACACAAGACAGGAGTCTCAGTGAACGACAATACAGCACAGTGTTTATTAACTCCAGGTTAGTGATACAGGCACAACGTTACATCCATGGGATCCCTACCCACACTCTAAGCCTGTTCCTTCAGCCTCTTGAGCTGCTCCCTCAGGTGATCGATCTGGGCACTCACGCTGCTCTTGGCAGTGCCACCCATGGCCGTGTACTGCTCCACACTGTTGAGGAAGTTGAAGACCTGGGAGACATCGCTGCCAAACAGGGGGCTGAGGAGGCAAAGAGAAGAGTGTCAATGGAGAGCACTGGGTGCTGGTGCCTGCTTTAAGTGCTCAGTGCCTGTGGAGATGGTGAAGGAGTGGACATGGAGCCTTTTTGGCAGGGGAAAGGCTTCCTGCAGCCCAGGCACTTCTGCACTTCTGGTGCCTGACAGTAGCTGCTTGTGGGAGACCCAAGAGTCAGCTCCACAGGCAGAAGTCTGGAGCCAAAGTCTTCTGGAGGGCTGGTGCCTCCATGTCAGGGCATGAGTTTCATCCAGTCCCTCTCAGTAGCTGCTGCCCATGGCCTGCTGGAGCAGAGTGGTAGTCATGTTGTCCCCATTCTCCCAGCAGTATTTGGGGTGCTGTCTGGCCCAGGTGATTTGGAGGAGGGCACCCTGTTGAGGGAATTCAAGGTAAAAGTGATACAAACCTGATGGTCTTCAGCTCATCAAGGTTGAGTTTATTGATGGGGATGCCTTTAGTCTCAGCAAGGTGGACAGCCTTTCCAGAGGCAATGTGGGCTTGTCTGAATGGCATCTGCAGTGAGAAGTAGAGGCTGCAATCAGTGACCAGGCAATGGGGATGTTTTCCAAAGGACACAAAAGACATGTTTTCTGTTTTGCTTGGCTTGTTTTCATCTAGTAAAATGCCATGTGAATCCAGGTTTGTTCATCGCCTCAGAACAGAACACAAGGCCTCATCTCAGGCCCTCGCTAAGCAGTATTCTGCATCCAAAGGAATTGGAGTTCTGAGTTTCCCCTGATACTTACCCCTTTACGGACCAAGTAGAGAGCCAGGTCAGTAGACAGCATGTCAGGGCTCAGAGCCCTCTCCATGTTCTCCTTGTTGATCTGCAGAAAGGGCAAGAGGGAGGCATCATCACCTCTTCCTTAGGGATGTCAGTGGTCACATTGAGGGGACTTTATCTGGAAGGGACCTTGCTCTAAAAGAACCCTCTGATCCTTGAGCAGCTGACAGTGGTGGCCATAGTGAGCCATATGGGTGAGCTACTGAAGAGCCTTCATCTTAGGACACATATAGAGCTCATTTACCCATGTTATCTGTGTGATGTTCACCCCAAACATGTTCAGTAGTGAGAGCCTGAAGCCTTACCTGGAGGGTAGAAATCACTCCAGTGGCCACCTGGAGCACAGCGTTCAGGGTTTCCACAACATCAAAGACAGCCTCCTTGTCCTCCTGCATTAGAACAAGGATGAAAACTGCTGTGAGTCAACACGGTGTGGCCCAAAAGCCCAACCAAGAGCCTGAGCAGCCAGGCCAGCAGAGCAGGGGCTCCTCTATGGCCGTGGTGCCAAGTGCATTGTGCTGAGCCTCAGCCCCTTCCTCACCCCCTACACACAAGCAGGGCCTGTGCAGGGACAGGGACTGGCAAAGTACTCCAGAATAGAAGAGATCTGTGTGTTTGAGAGACCCTGTGAAAGCCAACATGTGTTTTACCTGCAGATCCTTGTTGTAGGTGCTTGGAAGGCCTTTGAGAACCATGAGAATGGCAGCCAGCTGCAGAGAGAAGCAGGCGAGGTGGTTAGGTACAAGAGGAGAAGCACATTGTCCCAGCAGAGGTGAAGAGCGCAGACTGGGCACATCTCTTTAAGCAGAGATAAGAAGGAGGAACATTCCTCAGCCCTGGATGAGCAGTTTCCCCATCCCCTTCCCTCCGGAGCCCGCTCACCCGTCCGAACACTCGTCCAGCTTTGCTGCGGATCAGTTCCAGGCTATCAGGGTTCTTCTTCTGAGGCATCAGGCTGCTGCCAGTGCTGGAACAAAGGTGTGTGGAGTGTAATGGTGAGCAGGACCCCAGCCCATACAGACACAGGTCATGCAGCAACCTGTTAGCCCTCGAAAAGCAACACATCTGTCCCTTTTTCTTTCTAGGCTTCAGGAAAGCAGTGAACTGAGTGTGCCAACTTTCTCATGTTTCCCACAGCAAAGCCTTCGGTTTTGCAGTCCTGCCTGGAGCTACCATGCAGTTCCACCTCTCAAAGAGGCAGCAAAGAGGAGATTTGTCCACAAGCCCCCCCATGGCTGCTATCACCAGGTCAGCTCTCCTGTGACAACAGAGAGGGAGGGCTGTGTTGTGCTGCCCCAAGAGGCAGGAAATCCGTTAGGATTGCAAAGCCGGCCAGGCAGGGAAGGCTTTGGCAGGCAGTGGCAGCAGAGGAGGAAGTTGTGTGTGCCAGCAGTTGCTGGGGAGGAGCGAGTGCTGCATGCAGACTTAGTGGAGTTGCCAGAATCAGAAAGAAGTGTCCAGTACTGAGGGGTATTCACCCTACGGCTGCCTTTCTGCCAGCCTTTTCATGCTGGGGCAGCAGGGAGACCCCAAACACTGTCTTACTCTTTCAGGTGAGGATAGCTGAGGAGGAGAGGCTGAGGGATTGGTTCTTTGTACAGAGACCTACCTATAAGCATCAGAGAGGGTCACAAAGCCAAACTCGCTGGTGCTGTAGATGATGAGATCTTCAGCCATCTTGCTCAGGTGGATCATCAGCAGGGTGGCAAAAGAGAGGAATTCCACTGCAGAGAAGGCAGGAAATCAGGACATGAAAAAGGTGCTTGTTTGCTTGATAACCCAGGGAACCCCTACTGGAATTTAAACACTATCAAACACGTCTTCTGTATAATTACTTCCTAGTGGAGGATTTCAGTCCTTTATGAAGGGAAGTTGACTAGAAAGGTCCCAGGAGGCTACTTCTAGAATGGTGTTGGGAAGAAGTGATTGAGTTGTGCTTACCCACAAAGTCTCTCTCACTAATGGCATCCATGCTGTTCAGGCTGATGGAGGCAAAGTCCAGCTCTGTGAGGAAGGTGATGGACAAAGGAAGTCAGTTTTGATATGAATGGAGCTAGAACATAGCAGTTTGCCCCAGCATGCAGGTAACTGTGAGCCCTTGAGAAGTCCCAGAAACACAAACATGCTTTGTTATTAGCCCAGGCAGGCAGCGTGCAGCAGAGTTGGTTCTGTTTATGGCCCTACCTTACAAACACCTGCTGCCTCACTGCAGTAAAAAGTCTTCTGTCTTACCGAGTCAATAGGAGCTGCCTCCCTCCTCTTTCACTGAGCATCAGATAACACTTATTTCTTTTTAGTTAACACTCTCCATGTCCATGTTTAAGATATTGCAACTTCAGGACAATGTGTCAAAGCTTCCCCATCTCCCAGGGATTATGAGCAAACCTGTGCTCTCAGTCATATGGAGACATTTACCATTACGTAGAAGCTCTCTGTCAATGTCCAGTGGGTGACCAGCCAGAGCACCACTGCCAGGGGAGAAAGAAACAGAAGTCATGTATGACATCCTGCACGCTCAAACCAAAGCTGAGCTCTGGCACCCAGGGGTGACACCTCTCTGAATATTTCCCTCTCACAGTTCATTTTGGTGTCATACAATGTGGCCTGAACCTTGGCAAACTTTGACCTCTGGAATTAGAGGAAGGTTTATTTGATAAAAGATTGTATTTCCTAATTTTGGAAAGTGAGAAGAACAGTCTGTGGTGACAATCTTCTATTTGGCAAGAGAAGCAAGGATTGCAGCCTTGCAGATCTTTAGTGAATAGATTATACAAACCCCAGTGGTTCAGGGATGCAAAGATCTGCCTCAGCCATTTCACAGAGCAAAGTGAGACCCAAGGACTACACACGAAGTAAACTTTATACCTTCCCAAAGGCAAGACATTCATCCTCCTCTTCACATCTCCCAGGCGCTCAGAGTCACGGGTCAGAGCAACAGCGTGGCTGGGAAAGGACACGAGAGGTGAAGCACCTGATGTCAGAAAGTGTCACACAACCCAAGAGGTGAGAGTGGCCAAAGGATGGAGCATGCAGGAGCCAGCCTCCACTGCCCCCTCAGTGCTTGGATCAGAGCCACATGGGGAGCTCCTCTTCCAGTCTGCAAGGTTATCTGTGGTTTGTCACCAGCCCTGTCTGCCCCCTCAGAGGATGATGCCCTTCTAGGCTCCAGCTGAGCATGGCCCCAAGGGTGGAGAAGGGTCCCTGCAGCCAAGTGTAAAGGTGGTTACCTGAGCAAGAACTGGCTCCATCTGATGGGCTGAGCTTTCTGCAGGTGGGTGTAGCCAGGCAAGATAACATCAATTTCTCTGTATGTGAAAGGAGAGAAAGAGGTGAGCAGCAGCTGTGAGGATACCAGCAGTGGCAGGTACACTCCAGGGTTTCTGGCAAGAGAAAATCTTTAGCTTGTGCTGAAGCTGGTCTATCTCCCTGTTACCTGCTACCTAAGCACGTGGGGTTTAGATTTCCCAGTCTTCCAGAGTGGTGCATCTGCCATAGGCCTTTCTGTTAAAACTGCCTGGTACACTAATCCCTCTGGCAGGCAAATGTTCCCCCTTGTACCGCTGGCTTGCAGTGTGGTGTGTAAGAAGGAGTTAGACTTGGAGTACATACAGCTGAGCTTTTCTCATATTTAGCAACCTGAAACAAGTTCCCCACTCCTTCAGATGGATTTGGTCCTTCTGAAGTCTTGTCTGCACTTCCCACCTCAATTCCTTTGCCTGGATACACTGTGAACTATGGGGAAAGAGGGTCCATTACCTTTCCCTGTGCTACCACACAGTGCATGTCTGTCTGTAACTTCCTCTGCAGGAGACCCTCCTGCTGCCCTCATGGGGGCCAGCCAAAGAGCAAGCCTGGAAGTCTCCTGGTCCTGCAAGGCAAAGGTCATGGGTTTGGAAAGGACTTACATGGCAGCACGTTCCACCAGGGTCTTAATGAGCTGCAGGAGGTGACTGGAAATGACAGAGAGGGAATTCCTCATGAACAGCTTCAAGTCAGTCACAACCTGTATGAGATTGGCCACAGTCAGACAAAGCAGAATGTGACATAAGAGGAAATACTGTTCAGCAGGAGTCCCTGGCAGAGTTATCCCCTCCTTGTTCTGTGTGATGGGAAGGGATCACTGATTTGTGAAAAACACTGCATCTTGCTTTCCATAAACAGAACCAAAGCCCATTCTTTTCAGTAGCTCCTCAGGTATTGTCAACTTTGACTAAGAAAATCCCAAACCAAGTCAGTATTCATTAGAAGGACTGATCCTGCAAGTTGCACCCAGCCAGTAACATCATGGTTTCTGCAGGCTTTCAAAGCAATGTCAGTGGAAGTCTGTGGGCTTTTACCACCAGGAAGCAACTCTGCAGTGCCCATTCTCCTATGCAGATGAGTCACTAGTTTAAAGCCTTAGGGAGTACATGCTGGAGAGTGTCAGGTCATGTAAAAGATAGCATAGAGAAATATGATTAAGGAACTGAGGTGGGGGAGGAATACAGAAGGAGAAAAAACAACCAGCTCTGTACAAACCTGATCATTCCTGCTTCTTCCAGTGTGCAGCTTTCCAGCTATGTCTCCAATCAGCTCCTGAAGACAAGAAGAGGATTTCTATCAGTATCTTTGTACTCTAAGCAGGCGACTCCACATGAGCACACCTCATCCCTGCCTGGAAGGGGTTCTGGAGGATCCTGTGAGTAGCCATGGGATCCCTTCTGGGGAAGGGCACGTTTGGGTTCTATACTTATACAGTGCCTCTTCCACAAAAGGGTTCTTGGAGCCACTTGATTGTGCAGCAGGGATCTAGTGGAATTTCCCAGTGGAACAGAGGTACAAGCACTTCAGGTCAGGCAGATCCAGCTCCAGAGGAGCAGGAGCAAGAGGTGAGAGGACCCAAACCTTTAGTCTGCGTTCGTTGGCAGTGTGGATATCCTCATCGGTGTGTTTCACCACAAAGGCTCCTTTAGACCATTCCTCAGAGATCTATAAACATCAGCAGAAACACCAGTCAGCCTCTACAGTTACCCTGATGCTGTGCATGGGTGTCCTCAGGAAATACCAATTTCTGCCATCCCAGTGGATATCAAAGTGTTAAGTCTCACATGAGCTCTGCATTCCTGTTCTTTCAGGCCAAGGCTGGCTGCTTGCTCTCTCCCACTATTCTATACTGCGCTTGGTGGGATTCCTCTCCCTCCCCATGATGATTCTGCAGTGTTATGGCTATAGGAGGATTTAAGCTTTGCAGCAAAAAGGGAGCTCATTGTCCACCAGGATTTTCCTATACAAACATTGTATAGAGTCACCATTGTCCATGGTGGGTGAGCAAGAACAATGGGATATTTTCTATGCAGGCTATGCATTGCCTGCTTCTGACTCGGGCAGCCAGACTCAGTGGGATCCCAACTGCCAGCAGCAAAATAATATTCCTAGTTCATAGGGAACAATTCCTGGTGACTGCAGTGTGAAGAGGCTGGGCAGGTCACACTGAGCACACCTCACTGTGGCACTGGGGCTGTCACGATGAGCATTGGCAATGTGCTCCTCAGGGCTTCAGGCTCTCACTGGGGGCTTCTCAGCTGGTTCACATCCCACTGTTGGGCTTTGGTGCATTTAGTGGGATGCAGTTTGGGCATCCATCTCCTGCCCAGAATGTGTTCAAGAGACCTGAGTGCAGTACACATGGGCCCGTCATGTCTGTGACTTAGGGCAGCATTCCCTTTCAGGAAAGCATTTCAGCACATGCCTAGCTCCAAGGAATAGAACACGAGAACATGCAAAGGTTCTCTTTAGAACAGCAGCTCAGGGATGCTACTAGAGATGCTGTCAGAGAAGGAGCCATTCATTCCAGCACACAGGACAGTGAGGGAAATAAATACCTTTTCCAGGCCACTCAGGATCTTCTCCATCTCACTTTTAGGTAGGATTCCAGTCTTCTCCAAGGCTTTGGCATAAGCTATGCTTCCCTGGATATCAACTTCAGCCAGTCTCTGATCATAGCTGATGGAAGCATTGAGCATCTCCATGACTGGATCTGTGCTCCCACTGAATCTTCCTCCCCAAAGTTTATCTCCCTGAGACAAAGGAAGCAGCATATTAAAGAGGCCAAATAACTTCAGTGAAGGTCCTATGCACCATGTAACATCCAGTGATCTGTTCATGCAGTATGAGGCCATGCTCATCTATATTCTTGCAGGGTGGCAGCCCTGACCAGGAACATCCTGGACTTCAGGATCTTTGGCAAAGCAATGGAGAACATGTCATTGTCACTAGTGTTTAGCTCCCAGGCTGTGAGGCCTGGCTCAGGAATCCTCTAGGACATTTTGTCTCTGCAGGGAGTCCATGAAATTATTATCATGGCATATGGTGCAAGATCAGCATGGATTTCTCTTTTAAGGCAGCTGCAGGTCAACAACACTCTTACAGCCTTTTAAAGGGGGAAAAAAGGAAAGCAGTGGCTAACAAATAGAGTGAAAGCCACTGTCATCAAAGGCCTTTTTGTTCTGTTGAGCTAACAGATATGTTTCTTTGATTGACAAAGAGCTGGAGGCCAGCACAAACCACATTATGACATGTTTGGGGCATCTCCAGAGTCCACGATGTGCTTGCAAGCTTTGGCCTAGAATTAGCATAAAACTGGTTGAGGTCCAGACTCCAGAAAGGGAGTCAAGCATCAGGGATGTTCAGGAAAATCAATCAAGAAGAAGGTTTTAAAATGCATAGAAATGAAAGTTGGTTTTCTACCCATAACCAAGAGTCATAGAGTAACCTGACACACTTGAATGTGTCATCTACCTAACTACTGCACTGGGTGACCAAAGACAGGTACATAATTCTATCTATGCAGCACAGCTGGTTGTGTGTAAGCTTTTTCACCAGTGAATCAGCAACTGAAGGGATTCACCAGCTAAGAGACATATATGTCACTTTTTGCTTGCCTGGGTAGGACACCCCAAAACTCTAGCAAACTTACATTGAAATGGAATTTCACTTGTGCAGAGGCCTTACAAATTATCCAAGATTTCAGAAGCAACTCTCTACTGCTAACAGGCACAAAAAAGAAACTGGAGTCATTTAAAGGAAGGGCTGAAATCCAGTCACCACCACAGAGCAGGTAATAATTACTGATCTATCTGATTTTCTTTCAGACACCCCTGTCCAGTCTCTTCTCACACTGTAACTACCATGGACAGCAAGAAGCTGGTGGGACAGTTGCAAGCTAGTCTGTGTCAGGGCTTTATCAGTCAAAGCACTGTTGAGTAACCTCAGAAACTTGATTCCTAGTGATTGTCTCCATGTCTCTGCTGATTCCTGCTGAAACAACGTGACTGAGAGGGCAGCAGCAGAAAGCCTACACAGGTAAGGGTGTAAGCATCTTGAAGGCAGGTTTGTCAGAAAGCTGAGGGAAGGCAGATGGGGAATCAGAATTAAGCAAGAAAAGTGTTAGAGACCTCAGTGTGCATCTGGTGCCCACAGGAGCATGGCACAGGGGGTGCTGAATTAAAGGCCAGTATCAGAGGCCGAGTGCTTCAGTAGGGAACAGGACTGCTCAGATATAACTTCAGTATTATGGGTTTCCATCAAAGTGAGAAGTGGGTCAGCAGAAGCATTGCAACACATACATTTGCAATCAGGAAATTAAAACTGAAAGATTAACTTTAGCTGGCTGCAGGACTCTGATTTGAGAGGTGGCTATTACAGTCCAAGAATTGACAGACACTCATCTGCAACCCAGAGCAGAGGAGGCCAGGGCTGTAGTAGCCATTTGAAGGTAGAGTGTGACTCACGGAGATGACTGCTCCCGTCTCACCTACCAAGCACAGAAACTGAAAACGCAGCTATTGTACAGAGAAACGTTTGCAGGACCTGCCGTGCAGTACCTCCTGCCTCAACACAAGTCATCAGGAATGAACTGCACGGGTTATTAGTCCTTCCCTGCGAGAAGGAAGAACCTGCAGGCAATGGCAGGCTGCTCGGCCTGCGACTTACACTTTAACTCAGCTGAATTTGTGTTTGCCAGAGCACCCCGAGACCACCCCGCCAGAGAAGCAAAGTTCACCCTCACCTCGCCAGCCATTGCGGACGATGTTCTGCTTGTTCCTGCAGCGATCCCGCAACTGGTGCGACCTGTGGGACAGCGCGGTGAGGTGAGGGACCCAGTCCTGGTACTGGTACTGGTACTGCTCCCAGTGGCCGGTCCCGACGCTGACCCCGCTCACCTGCTCCACAGCTCAGCCCCGATCGCTCGCTGTCCCCCGGCCCCGCCGCCCGCTTTTACCCGCTTGTGCGCGGGGCTGGCGGCTCGTCCCGCCCCGGCGGGGCGGGGTGTCCCCGGGGCCGGCCTCGCTCCGGTCCCCCCTCCCTTCGTACCACCCCGCGGCACCGGGGGGCTCGGCTTTGTCTGTGCTGCTATGGCATTTTCTCCCCTGTGTCCGCTGCCGGAGGCCTCGGAGGGTTGCAGGAAGTGCATCCCACTTTTCTTGTACCCTTTTGGGTTTCCTGCCCTTTATCCAGCCCTGTTGGCACAGGGCCGTAGGATAATTCAGGTAGGAAGGGACCGGTCCAGCTGTCTTTCCTATGTTCTTCTCTGTCCTACTGTTCATCCCCTTTCTGAGCTGAAGTCTAGGGCACAGTAGGATTGCTTGACTGGGGGGTGCTGCATTCTGTAGCAGAGAGGGCACGGTCAGAGTGACATGGCTACCACCAGGCTGCCTCTGGCTACCAGATCGGAATGAGCAAGTACCTTTTGCAGCTGGATTTCCAGTGTGCCACCTTCAGTATCAGTCCAGAACATGCTCGAAGTCTGGATCTGGATCAAAGTATTAATTCACTGCTTCTCAAACATTTCCACTTATATTTTTGGGAACGGGGGGGATGACCCTGTTCCCTTTCAGACTTCCAGGCTTGTGGCAGCACAGAGCATCACACTGACTACACGGAGGGAACCTCTTTAGACCATTTTGTTGTCAGGTTCCTTCCTCTTCTGAGGTCCCTCATTTTTAATGCTTCTCTTGTAATGCTCCTCTATTAAGAATGTCTGAGTCCTTATTCTGAGCTTTGACAAGAGGTTGCTGAGGATTTGGAAAACCAGTAAGCACTAGAGTTACATCTAGAATGAAGCATGTACAGGGAGAGGCTTTACCTCGGGGTGTTTGTGATCTGGGCTCAGGGCTGGCTATATGGAACATGTACAACCTGTTCAAAGACTGGTCTCCAGAGACCAGTTGTGACCCCCAGAGCTAAGAAATGGAAGATGGAATCTCTGTGGCACTTTCAGAGTTGCCCTGTATCTATTCTGAGAGTTGTGTTTTCACATTATTAACCCTTTGTATGTTTGCTACATGATAGCTTTGATTTCTAAATGCTACCTGTATTTAAGCAGTTCCATGGTTA
This sequence comes from Pezoporus wallicus, assembly GCF_028554395.1. Taxonomy (NCBI): domain Eukaryota; kingdom Metazoa; phylum Chordata; class Aves; order Psittaciformes; family Psittacidae; genus Pezoporus; species Pezoporus wallicus. The sequence goes on from NW_026637666.1 coordinate 42,777, forward strand.
AATATACCAGTGAAAGCTCCACTTTCGGTTCTATTAGTTCCAGGCCTCTGTGTCATTTCTTCCACGTATGTGTATGTGGATCCCTCTGTAATGCGAGGAATAGAAATGGTTGAAGAATCCCAATGAAACTAGTTTGTGTTGCCTGGCAAAGAGGAGTCCAGTGTAGATGGACACGTTTGGATGTTGCTGTCTCAAATTCACCCATGGTGCCTGCAGGGGACGTTGCTGTCACGCAGTGCGTCTGTTCTCACAGTTCTCTTGTTGTGGCAGGGAAATATGGCTAGCTCAGCTTCTTCCATAGAGAGCTAGGGGACAAAAGGACCAGGCATAGGAATTTGTTTAGGAGACAAAATATTCAGCAGGGTTTTTCCCAAGTGTAAAAGCAGGTTAGAGCTCTTTTCCTTGGGGGGCGGGAGGAGGCAGAGAAGAGTTCACTACTTCTTGGAATGTCTCAAGAGCCCTTCTGTAGGTTTGTTATCTACTTGGGTGTCAGATCAGAGTTACATAGCCATCTGCTGAGAGTTTCAGTACTTCATGATCAGCCTACGTGAATTCTTGGTTTAAGTGCCTTCCTGTGGTCTGTAATGGAGCAGACCAGAGCAAGTCCAAAGTAGTGTCCAAGCTGCTGAGCCTTCTGTCTATACAGATCTTCCTGTGGTAAGGGTCAGGGCTTTAAAAACCCAAATCACAATGGGTTGTAATAGGATGACGGTGAAAGTCTGAAGACATTGTGGGCCAAACACTCCTGTAATCATAGGATCCCAGACTGTTTTGGGTTGGAAGGGACCTTGAAGCTCATCCAGTTCCAACCCCTGCCACGGGCAGGGACACCTTCCACTGGAGCAGCTTGCTCCAAGCCCCTGTGTGCAACCTGGCCTTGAACACTGCCAGGGATGGGGCAGCCACAGCTTCTCTGGGCACCCTGTGCCAGTGCCTCAGCACCCTTACAGGGAAGAATTTCCTCCTAAAAGCTCATTTCAGTCTCCCCTCTTTTAACTTAAAGCCATTCCCCCTTGTCTTGTCCCTACAGGCCCTTGTAAAAAGGGCTTCGGAGCCCTCCACAGGTCCCTTCCAACCTAAATTATTTCACAGTCTTAAGGAAAAGGTGGATGGGTGGGAAGTGCCAGTGATTGTGAGCTGCTCATTTAAGTAGGAAACCGAGATGTGATAATCTGCTGATACCTCCCTTTCTCTTTCAGTTTGGCAGAACTCTGCGTCACTCAGCACTGGCCCTGAGGAGCAATGCCAGACGTTTGCTGCTGTGAGCAAATGAAAATCTATTCAGCTGAGGCTTCTGAAGGTTTTGAGAAAGAGGTAGAAGGTACAAATAGGGACAAAGAGTGGGGGATGGCACAGGTCAAGAAAACTTATGGGAGGGAAAAGAACTATGAAGTGGAAATGAGGAGATACCCCTTCTTCTGCCTCTGTCGGTGTCCCGTGTTGGTGTCACCTCTCCCTTTGTTGCTCCTTTCCTCTATCAGCTAAGAGGGCATAAGTGATTTCCTGGCCACAGCTAGCCTATCTGGGGAGTGAAACACAAGTGCAGAAACAGAAACACAGCAGGAAGTAACAGAGCAAACACAAGGGAATTTTATGGAGTGGTGGTTGAAATGTGCTGTTCTTTAAATGCCAGGAGAACAGATCAGGTTCAGGATCAGAATAAGGGGACACTGAGGGTGAAGTGTTGAAGAAAGGGAAGTTTTCAGGTGCTGGTTTTTCCCTTTAAGCACAAGGGAGAAGAATGTCCTGGGGTACTTCGTTAATGGCAGGAGGTTTAGCTCGTGGCAGTTTGTAGTGTTTGTGCTGTAGCCCTTAACCTAAATATGGTGAGGCAATGCTTGCATTACTGCCATTACCTGTTTGTGCTACAGTCTTGCAGTCCTAATGCATTGCTGCATCAGCAGAGTGCAGGGTGCTGAGCAAAACACCTTTAAAATGCTGTGACAGCAAAGAAATTGTCCATGACAAAACTGATACTACTGTGCTGTGGGTCCCAGGTTCAGGTTGGTTTAGTGTTTAAAGAAAACTGCACCACTTTCCCTCTAGACAGCTGTTCTTTCTCTGCCTTTCAAGTCAAGTTGCAGGCATATTTCTTCCAGAAATCACTGCAGAACAATAGTGGGGAATGATGTTTCAGGTGTTTAATCAAATATTTAATTCCCCAAGTAAGGCTTTTCCTGGCCTTTATTCTGATCATGTTTCTATAAGGACAGAAGGAAAATAGCATTAAGATTCTTAAGAGGCAGCCAGCCATGCCAGTGTCTTTCCAAGCACTCTGCCACAGATAGCTTGGCCAAGTCACACAGAAAAAAAGCTTGACCTGGGCCCATGCAACCCCCGTGATTTAGAGGAAACTGGGGCCAAAGGAGGCTTTGCGTTGGGCTGGAATGACCTCTGTGTTGATGTGCTGGCCACGTCCTACCTAACACTATGCAAGTTTGGCCCCAGGTGGTGAGAAGACTTCTTTTGGCCACTTCATCTCCCCTGTTGGCAGGCAGGCAGAACGCATAGTCCTGTGAGGAGGGCAGTGACAGCTGGAGCTGTGGCATGTGTTATAAATGCAGTATCAGGTGCACGTTGTGCACACCACAAACCTCCCTCAGCACATTATGTGGCCTGCTCTGGACTGCTGGGTCCAGCCTTGTGCTGCATAGAATCATGGAATCATTTAGGTTGGAAATGACCTTTAATATCATTGAGCCTTAACCATGAGCCTAACACTGCCAAGTTGGCCAGTAAACCATGTCCCTAAGCATCACACCTATATGTCTGTCAGATACCTCCAGGGGCTCCACCACTTTTCAAGTCTTATGAGGAATGGCTGAGGGACCTGGGGGGTTTAGTCTGGAGAAGAGAAGGGTCAGGGGGAACCTTATCACTTCCTACAACTGCCTGACAGGAGATTGTAGTGAGATGGGGTCAGTCTCTTCTCTCAAGTAACAAGCAATAGGACAAGAGGAAATGGCCTCAAGCTGCACAAGGGGGGGGTTAAACTGGATATTAGGAACAATGTATTCACAGAGAGGGTGCTCAGGCATTGGAACAGGCTGCCCAGGGTGTAATCTCCATCCCTGGAAGTGTTCATAAACCGTGCAGATGGGGCCCTCAGTGCCATGGGTTAGTGGTGGCCTTGGCAGTGCTGGGGCAATGGTTGGACTTGATGATCTTCAAGATCTTTTACGGCCCAGCTGAATCTATGTTCCTATGATTCCCTGAGCAGCCTTGTCATGGTTTAAACACAGCCAGTAACTAAATACCAGCAGCCCCTCACTCACCCCCCTTATCCCCACACTGGGTGGGATGGGGAAGAGAATGGAAAGAATGAAAACCTCATGGGCTGAGATAAGAACAATTTAATAACTAAAGTACAGTTTAATACTACTACGACTAATAGTTATAATGATAAAGGAAATAACAAGGGGAGAGGATATAAAACTAAAAGGGAAAAGTTAAAACAACAATAAACACAAGTGATACACAATACAATTGCTCACCACCTGCTGACCCATACCCAGCCCGACCCAAGCAGCTACCTGGGCCTTCTGGGTGACTCCCCCCAGTTTCTATCCTGGGCATGACATGCTGAGGTATGGAATATCCCTTTGGGTAGTTTGGGTCTGGTGCCGTCTCTGCTCCGTCCCGGCTCCTTGTGCCCCTCCTCACTTGCAGAGCAGGAGAAACTGAAAAGTCCTTTATTGGGGTAAGCATTACTTAGCAACAACTAAAACATCGGTGTGTTACCAGCATTGTTCTCAGACTAGAGCTGAAACGCAGCTCTCTACCAGCTACTAGGAAGGAAATTAACCCCATCCCAGCTGAAACCAGGACAGGCCTGCTTGACAGCTCTTCTGGTGAAGAGATTTTTCCCAGTACCCTCCCCTAGTGCAGCTTGAGACCATTTCCTTTTGTTCTATCGCTTGTTACTTGCGAGAAGAGTCCAACCCCCACCTCACTACAACCTCCTGTCAGGCAGTTGTAGGGAGCGGTGAGGTCCCCCCTGAGCCTCCTCTTCTCCACACTGAACCCCCCCAGGTCCCTCAGCCGTTCCCCATCACACTTGTGCTCCAGGGCTTGCACCAGCTCCATTGCCTTTCTCTGGCCCCCCTCCAGCACCTCAATGTCTCTCTTGCAGTAAGGAGCCCAGAACTGAACACAGGATTCGAGGTGCAGCATCACCAATGTCAGGTGCAAAGGAACAACATATTCCCTAGTTCACCACCCTCCATTCCAGGAGACTTCAGGTCTCGGGACACTCCTGCTGCTCCCAACATACCAGACCCTGACATACTGAACACCCCATACCCAGCTCCACTGCCAGGGGGGGGAGGGCACAAGCCCATGTTCTTTCACACCAGGCCTCACACAAGCTAAGAAAGCCCAACTCAGTCATGCCTCTAAGAAGGAAGACACAAGACAGGAGTTTCAGTGAGCTACATACACCACAGTGTTTATTAACTCCAGGTTAGTGATACAGGCACAACGTTACATCCATGGGATCTCTCCCCACACTCTAAGCCTGTTCCTTCAGCCTCTTGAGCTGCTCCCTCAGGTGATCGATCTGGGCACTCACGCTGCTCTTGGCAGTGCCACCCATGGCCGTGTACTGCTCCACACTGTTGAGGAAGTTGAAGACCTGGGAGACATCGCTGCCAAACAGGGGGCTGAGGAGGCAAAGAGAAGAGTGTCAATGGAGAGCACTGGGTGCTGGTGCCTGCTTTAAGTGCTCAGTGCCTGTGGAGATGGTGAAGGAGTGGACATGGAGCCTTTTTGGCAGGGGAAAGGCTTCCTGCAGCCCAGGCACTTCTGCACTTCTGGTGCCTGACAGTAGCTGCTTGTGGGAGACCCAAGAGTCAGCTCCACAGGCAGAAGTCTGGAGCCAAAGTCTTCTGGAGGGCTGGTGCCTCCATGTCAGGGCATGAGTTTCATCCAGTCCCTCTCAGTAGCTGCTGCCCATGGCCTGCTGGAGCTGAGTGGTTGTCATGTTGTCCCCATTCTGTGTTGTGAGGGCATTGGTTTTGTGGTATTGTCTGGCACAGGTGATTTGGGAAAGGGCATCATAAGGAAGCCCATATGACGAGAGGCTGATACCTGCCTGTTGAGGGAAGTCAAGCGATACAAACCTGATACTCTTCAGGTCATCCAGGCTGAGATTATTGATAGGGATGCCTTTAGACTCAGCAAGGTGGACGGCCTTTCCAGTGTCAATGTGGGCTTGTCTGAATGGCATCTGCAGTGAGAAGCAGAGGCCACAGTCAGTGACCAGGCAATGGGGGTGTTTTCCAATGGAAAAAAAATGGATGTGCTCTGTTTTGGTTGGCTTGTTTTCACCTAGGGCAATGCAATCTCAGTCCGGGTTTTCTGGGGTGTGAAGAGGGAAGGAGTTAGTAGGTAAAACTCCACCTGTAAATTACTATCAAGTCCACCCGGCAGCAGTTCCACTACTCGGGATACATGTAAAGAATAGGTTTCCAGCTTTCGTTTTTGTTCACCCAGACTGACCATCACCTGGGAACAGAACACAAGGCCTCATCTCAGGCCTTCGCTGAGCAGTATTCTGCATCCCAAGAAATCACAGCTTCCAGTCCCCCCTGACACTTACTCCTTTATGAACCAAGTAGAGGGCCAGGTCAGAAGACAGGATCTCGGGGCTCAGAGCCTTCTCCATGTTCTCCTTGTTGATCTGCAGAAGGAGGGTCAGAAGGAGACATTACCATTAACTCTTCCTTGGGGCCATAATTAGCTGACAGTGGTGGCCACAGTGAGCCATATGGGTGAGTTACTGAAGAGCCTTCATCTTAGGACACATATAGAGCTCATTTACCCATGTTATCTGTGTGATGTTCACCCCAAACATGTTCAGTAGTGAGAGCCTGAAGCCTTACCTGGAGGGTAGAAATCACTCCAGTGGCCACCTGGAGCACAGCGTTCAGGGTGTCCACAACATCAAAGACAGCCTCCTTGTCCTCCTGCATTAGAACAAGGATGAAAACTGCTGTGAGTCAACGCGGTGTGGCCCAAAAGCCCAACCAAGAGCCTGAGCAGCCAGGCCAGCAGAGCAGGGGCTCCTCTATGGCCGTGGTGCCAAGTGCATTGTGCTGAGCCTCAGCCCCTTCCTCACCCCCTACACACAAGCAGGGCCTGTGCAGGGACAGGGACTGGCAAAGTACTCCAGAATAGAAGAGATCTGTGTGTTTGAGAGACCCTGTGAAAGCCAACATGTGTTTTACCTGCAGATCCTTGTTGTAGGTGCTTGGAAGGCCTTTGAGAACCATGAGAATGGCAGCCAGCTGCAGAGAGAAGCAGGCGAGGTGGTTAGGTACAAGAGGAGAAGCACATTGTCCCAGCAGAGGTGAAGAGCCCAGACTGGGCACATCTCTTTAAGCAGAGATAAGAAGGAGGAACATTCCTCAGCCCTGGATGAGCAGTTTCCCCATCCCCTTCCCTCCGGAGCCCGCTCACCCGTCCGAACACTCGTCCAGCTTTGCTGCGGATCAGTTCCAGGCTATCAGGGTTCTTCTTCTGAGGCATCAGGCTGCTGCCAGTGCTGGAACAAAGGTGTGTGGAGTGTAATGGTGAGCAGGACCCCAGCCCATACAGACACAGGTCATGCAGCAACCTGTTAGCCCTCGAAAAGCAACACATCTGTCCCTTTTTCTTTCTAGACTTCAGGAAAGCAGTGAACTGAGTGTGCCAACTTTCTCATGTTTCCCACAGCCAAGCCTTCGGTTTTGCAGTCCTGCCTGGAGCTACCATGCAGTTCCACCTCTCAAAGAGGCAGCAAAGAGGAGATTTGTCCACAAGCCCCCCCATGGCTGCTATCACCAGGTCAGCTCTCCTGTGACAACAGAGAGGGAGGGCTGTGTTGTGCTGCCCCAAGAGGCAGGAAATCCGTTAGGATTGCAAAGCCGGCCAGGCAGGGAAGGCTTTGGCAGGCAGTGGCAGCAGAGGAGGAAGTTGTGTGTGCCAGCAGTTGCTGGGGAGGAGCGAGTGCTGCATGCAGACTTAGTGGAGTTGCCAGAATCAGAAAGAAGTGTTCAGTACTGAGGGGTATTCACCCTACGGCTGCCTTTCTGCCAGCCTTTTCATGCTGGGGCAGCAGGGAGACCCCAAACACTGTCTTACTCTTTCAGGTGAGGATAGAAGAAGAGAATTATTCTCCAGAGACCAAAAACTTACCAGTAGGTATCAGAGAGGGTCACAAAGCCAAACTCGCTGGTGCTGTAGATGATGAGATCTTCAGCCATCTTGCTCAGGTGGATCATCAGCAGGGTGGCAAAAGAGAGGAATTCCACTGCAGAGAAGGCAGGAAATCAGGACATGAAAAAGGTGCTTGTTTGCTTGATAACCCAGGGAACCCCTACTGGAATTTAAACACTATCAAACACGTCTTCTGTATAATTACTTCCTAGTGGAGGATTTCAGTCCTTTATGAAGGGAAGTTGACTGGAAAGGTCTCAGGAGGCTACTTCTAGAATGGTGTTGGGAAGAAGTGATTGAGTTGTGCTTACCCACAAAGTCTCTCTCACTAACAGCATCCATGCTGTTCAGGCTGATGGAGGCAAAGTCCAGCTCTGTGAGGAAGGTGATGGACAAAGGAAGTCAGTTTTGATATGAATGGAGCTAGAACATAGCAGTTTGCCCCAGCATGCAGGTAACTGTGAGCCCTTGAGAAGTCCCAGAAACAGACATTTTAAACTCTTCACTGACTGGGGTCTTTGTTATTAGCCCAGGCAGCCAGTGTGCAGCAGAGTTAGCTCTTCCTGCTCTCAGCTAACAGGCATTGTCTCTCTTTGCAGTAAAAAGCCTTATGAAAGAAAAGCTTTGGCTCCAACACAGTGTATTATGGTCCCATTGTAAGCCATACATCAATGCTTCCCTCCCTTCTAGACATTATAGGTAGGCAAGTGTCACTCAGCCATATGGAGACATTTACCACTACGCAGTAGCTCTCTATCGATTTCCAGTGGGTTGCCAGCCAAAGCACCGCTGCCAGGGAAGAAAGAAACAGAAGTCATGCAAGGTATTCAACCAAAACTGAGCTCTAGGAAGCAGAGAAGGCAGAGCAAAGCAATGCGCAGTGAGAACACAAACTTACCTTCCCAAAGGCAAGACATTCATCCTCCTCTTCACATCTCCCAGGCGCTCAGAGTCACGGGTCAGAGCAACAGCGTGGCTGGGAAAGGACACGAGAGGTGAAGCACCTGATGTCAGAAAGTGTCACACAACCCAAGAGGTGAGAGTGGCCAAAGGATGGAGCATGCAGGAGCCAGCCTCCACTGCCCCCTCAGTGCTTGGATCAGAGCCACATGGGGAGCTCCTCTTCCAGTCTGCAAGGCTATCTGTGGTTTGTCACCAGCCCTGTCTGCCCCCTCAGAGGATGATGCCCTTCTAGGCTCCAGCTGAGCATGCCCCCAAGGGTGGAGAAGGGTCCCTGCAGCCAAGTGTAAAGGTGGTTACCTGAGCAAGAACTGGCTCCATCTGATGGGCTGAGCTTTCTGCAGGTGGGTGTAGCCAGGCAAGATAACATCAATTTCTCTGCATGTGAAAGGAGAGAAAGAGGTGAGCAGCAGCTGTGAGGATACCAGCAGTGGCAGGTACACTCCAGGGTTTCTGGCAAGAGAAAATCTTTAGCTTGTGCTGAAGCTGGTCTATCTCCCTGTTACCTGCTACCTAAGCACGTGGGGTTTAGATTTCCCAGTCTTCCAGAATGGTCAATCTGCCATAGACCTCTCTGGAAAACTACAGACACAGATTCCCCAGTCCACCACCAGTTTGGAACGTGGTGTGTAAGGAGCAGAGTTAAACAGGGAGTTTACACAGCTGAGCTTTTCTCCTGTTTAGCAACCTGAAACATGTTCCCCACTCCTTCAGATGGATTTGGTCCTTCTAAAGTCTTGTCTACACTTCCCACTTCAATTCCTTTGCCTGGATACAGTGGGGGAGGAGGAAAGTCTTTGTGACATGAACTGTGGGGAAAGAGTGCCCGTTGCCTTTCCCTGTGCTACCACAGAGTGCCGGTCTGTAACTTCCTCTGCAGGAGACCCTCCTGCTGCCCTCATGGGGGCCAGCCAAAGAGCAAGCCTGGAAGTCTCCTGATCCTGCAAGGCAAACGTCATGGGTTTGGAAAGGACTTACATGGCAGCACGTTCCACCAGGGTCTTAATGAGCTGCAGGAGGTGACTGGAGATGACAGAGAGGGAATTCCTCATGAACAGCTTCAAGTCAGTCACAACCTGTATGAGATTGGCCACAGTCAGACAAAGCAGAATGTGACATATATAGTGACCAGCCACTTTTACAGCAATCCCCTCCTTGTTCTGTGTGATGGGCAGGTTCATCTTCCTGTCATCATTTGATCATTTTGATGTGGTAATGTCAGGATACCTTGCTCCTCAGGAAAAGAACCAAAAGCAGTTCTGGTCTCAGGTCTCCTGAAGTGATGTTGGGAAGGAGAAGAAAGGATTCAAAATAGATTCTGTACAAACCTGATCATTCCTGCTTCTTCCAGTGTGCAGCTTTCCAGCTATGTCTCCAATCAGCTCCTGAAGACAAGAAGAGGATTTCTATCAGTATCTTTGTACTCTAAGCAGGAGACTCCACATGAGCACACCTCATCCCTGCCTGGAAGAGGTTCTGGAGGATCCTGTGAGTAGCCATGGGATCCCTTCTGGGGAAGGGCACGTTTGGGTTCTATAATTATACAGTGCCTCTTCCACAAAAGGGTTCTTGGAGCCACTTGATTGTGCAGCAGGGATCTAGTGGAATTTCCCAGTGGAAGTGGAACAGAGGTACAAGCACTTCAGGTCAGGCAGATCCAGCTCCAGAGGAGCAGGAGCAAGAGGTGAGAGGACCCAAACCTTTAGTCTGCGTTCGTTGGCAGTGTGGATATCCTCATCGGTGTGTTTCACCACAAAGGCTCCTTTAGACCATTCCTCAGAGATCTACAAACATCAGCAGAAACACCAGTCAGCCTCTACAGTTACCCTGATGCTGTGCATGGGTGTCCTCAGGAAATACCAATTTCTGCCATCCCAGTGGATATCAAAGTGTTAAGTCTCACATGAGCTCTGCATTCCTGTTCTTTTAGGCCAAGGCTGGCTGCTTGCTCTCTCCCACTATTCTATACTGCGCTTGGTGGGATTCCTCTCCCTCCCCATGATGATTCTGCAGTGTTATGGCTATAGGAGGATTTAAGCTTTGCAGCAAAAAGGGAGCTCATTGTCCACCAGGATTTTCCTATACAAACATTGTATAGAGTCACCATTGTCCATGGTGGGTGAGCAAGAACAATGGGATATTTTCTATGCAGGCTATGCATTGCCTGCTTCTGACTCGGGCAGCCAGACTCAGTGGGATCCCAACTGCCAGCAGCAAAATAATATTCCTAGTTCATAGGGAACAATTCCTGGTGACTGCAGTGTGAAGAGGCTGGGCAGGTCACACTGAGCACACCTCACTGTGGCACTGGGGCTGTCACGATGAGCATTGGCAATGTGCTCCTCAGGGCTTCAGGCTCTCACTGGGGGCTTCTCAGCTGGTTCGCATCCCACTGTTGGGCTTTGGTGCATTTAGTGGGATGCAGTTTGGGCATCCATCTCCTGCCCAGAATGTGTCCAAGAGACCTGAGTGCAGTACATATCGGCCCGTCATGGCTGTGATTTAGGGCAGCATTCCCTTTCAGGAAAGCATTTCAGCACACGCCTAGCCCCAAGAAATAGAACACGAGAACATGCAAAGATTCTCTTTAGAACAGCAGCTCAGGGATGCTACTAGAGATGCTGTCAGAGAAGGAGCCATTCATTCCAGCACACAGGACAGTGAGGGAAATAAATACCTTTTCCAGGCCACTCAGGATCTTCTCCATCTCACTTTTAGGTAGGATTCCAGTCTTCTCCAAGGCTTTGGCATAAGCTATGCTCCCCTGGATATCAACTTCAGCCAGTCTCTGATCATAGGTAATGGAAGCGCTGAGCATCTCCATGACTGGATCTCTGCTTCCAACAAACCTTCCTGCCATCATTTTATCCCCCTAGAAGTAATAGTTCAGAGAGATTTTTAGTATACTTTCTGATCTATCCCCTATAAATTGGTCAATGTCCATGCTACTCCTTTTCCAGCTATAACTGAGGACATACTCAGGAATGTTTTCAGTTTGTACCATTAACCAGAAAAGTCCTAGACTTTATGACCTATCAGGTCTGGCTCAGGAATCCTCCCAGTTGCTTTACTTCTGTAGGAGTCTGGAGAGAGTGTATCCTGTCCATGATCCTATGAAGAAGAGTATCAGGGCATATATTGCAGCACCAGCAGGGATCTCTTTTAAGGCAGCTGCTGATCACTGACCCTTTGATAGTCTCCTGACACAGAATAAAGTATGGCATCCAGGGATATAGTGAAAGCTGTATAGTGAAACCTACTGTTACTTGAAATAATAATTCTTAAACCCCTACTCTTTGAGAGAGACTATAACGAAACAGTTGACAAAGAGCTGTGGGCCAGCACAAGCCACATCCTCTAAAACACTCCTGTATCTATGAGGTGCTTGAAGTTATCGTCTGAAGCATCTCCAGTCTCCATGAGGTGCTTGCAAACTTTGGCATAAAATTAACAGCAGACTGGTTAAGGTGCAGACTGCAGAAAGGGAGGTCTGGGTCCCTTTTGGTGTTAGAAATGTTCGAGGAAAGAGGAAAGAACCGCCCACCCTCCAGCCCCAATACCCTGCATAAGCTCTGTGGAGCAGGGCGGAGCTGTGCTACCATGGACAGCGGCGGAGGCGGGGACCGGAGCCCCGAGCAGCCCCTTCCCCAGGGACTGAGCCAAGGACGGGAGGAGAACCCGAGAGGAGAGCAGGAGAGAGCCCGTGGGTGTCAGGGCTCAGGCATAGGGTGCTGATGATCCCGGTTTTGAAGCGGCTTTGTCAGTAGGAGCTGTGAGGAACTGGAATTCGGTTGGAATTGAAAAAGCAAAGTTCTGCAGTTCCTAGCTGAGAAACCAGCCCCTGGGGTGAATGGCAGAGGGGATGGGGTGTGAAAGACGAGTGCTGGGAGCTGAGTGCTGTATGGGGAAGAGGTACCCAAGTATATCCCAACTACTGTGGGTTGTCGCCGGAATCAGAGGTGAATCATTGCAGCTATAGCAACAAATACGTTTGCTGTCCCCTTCTCCGTTTAAAACCCAGGAAAACAAATCAAGAAGAGAATCACCCAGGTCAGCAGGGCAGGTTGCAGTGCTGGGGTTATCATGCAGCTGAGCCTGTTTGCCAGAGCACCCCGAGACCACCCCGCCAGAGAAGCAAAGTTCACCCTTACCTCGCCAGCCATTGCGGACGATGTTCTGCTTGTTCCTGCAGCGATCCCGCAACTGGTGCGACCTGTGGGACAGCGCGGTGAGGTGAGGTGAGATGGGGGACCCGGTGCCCGGTCTCCGTGCCGGTGCCGGTGCCAGTCCTGGTCCCGGTGCCCGACGCTGACCCCGCTCACCTGCTCCGCAGCTCAGCCCCGGTCGCTCGCTGTTCCCTGTCCCCGCCGCCCGCTTTTACCCGCTTGTGCGCGGGGCTGGCGGCTCGTCCCGCCCCGGCGGGGCGGGGTGTCCCCCGGGCCGGCCCCACTCTGGTCCCCCCCCGAGGCCCCTTTCGCCCTTCCTACCCCCTCGTTGCCTCCGGCCCCTGTTCGGTGATGAGCGAGTCAGGGAGAGAAGCGTCTTTGGAGGCAGGGTGGCCGCAAGGAGAAGGGTTGGGAGAGATGCTTTCATATTGCTTGTTACTGACGTTACTGGTGTATCTTGAGGCAGTGCTCTGGCAGTGCCAGAGTGTCTTGTACATGGATAGGTCGGCTCCTTTTCTGTGAATATCATTAACCTGAAGGAATCACATCACTCCTTGTCATAGCCCTCTCATGAGCAGCCTTTGACAGGAATTGATATGATGGTGGATCATTGTTGCTCTATCCCCATTGCCACCTCAGCAAACACAGAAGAACAGAATAGTTGGGAGCTAGTTTCTCTTTCCCATTTTCATGCAGATGAGGCTTTTCACCCCACCTGCAAGGATGCTGCAGCTCCAGCTGTGGGACTCCCCTTGCTGTCACTAGTTGCATGGGGTCACTCTTGCCAAGAGGTTCCTGTGAGCCTCAGGCTGTAGCTGTGGGGGTGTAAGGTTCTGCTCTGAAGCCTTGGCAAGCAGCCTGTCTCTTAAACTCATCAAACCTCAACTATCATGGAAGTAAAGAACTAGTTTAAAGTACAACAGAGCTTTGGGAGCAGCAACTTGCAAAGCTACGGCTCAGCACCATTTCCTCATGAGCACCTCTCACACTGAGCACTGTTTTGCTTGCAGGTTTGCCATACTGAGTACACTAATATGGTATAGTATTTTTTCATCTGCGTGCTCCAAACCTTTCACAGAGCTCAGGAAACATATTCCAGCTTTCTCATCCACGTTTTATTGGGTTCTTTTCATTCCTTTAACTCACCCTCTTGTCCTTTTCTGCTGTTCTCAGTTTTGCAACTCACCTGCTTTTCCTTTTTCACACTTGGATCCTTCATCATTAGGAAAGATCATTTGTGACTGTGTTCCTTGAAACCCCCCATTTTTACCACTTTTCTTGCCTTATTCACCCTTTAGGAGTGTCCTCGTACTTTCTCTGGGCATTGACAAGAGATTGCTGATGTGTTGGGAGAATAGTAACACTGTATTTGTAACCAGAGCACATCAATGTCAGTAAGATCTTATTAATCTGTGTCTGATATTACATGTGGCAAGGACGTGTGCTTTCACATGGGATCTGTCAGCACTATCCCAGTGTGTTCAGCAAACTTCAGAGGGATTAGTTTGCTTATAGTATGCTGCTTAACTCCTGTCCTAGTTTGTAGCTAGGAGATTATTCAGTCTCCCTTTTCCCATTTTTAGATGAAACAGGCAATAACTATCCTTTCTGTAAAATAAGCAATGTAGAATACAGAGGAATGTATTTTTATAATAAGAATGGAAATGAAACTTCCAAGCAGAAGTCATTAATGTAAATTGAACACTGAAGAAATAGCACTTCTTAAAGATGCTTGGAACTGGAGAGCTGGACTTTTTTGCGGGTCAGACAGTGAAATGGCATTGCAAAATAGGTTTTCTAATGCACACTGGAATGGACTCTCGTTACTGACTTCTCAATTTGATTTGGTTTGGATGGCTCTCCACTTCCCATCATCTTCTTTCAACATTTGATTTAGTGAAATAGGAAGATTAACCCCCAAATCTCCACCCCATGGTTCAAAACCGAGGAAGGCCGGAGAGAAAGGTTTTCCACTTATTTTCCCTTGTGGCGCATCATTCATACATCAATATTCCCAGCTACAATATTCCTTTTCTAATCTGAGATACAATGAGGTAGCACTAGAGAGTAAAATGCCCATTTTGCAGCATGAAGAAGTTTAATTAAATGTATTTGAGTGTCCTCAAAGTTTTGAACTTTATTTGTGCCTGCTTTTATCATCAGTCACAGCCTTACTATTCCTTTCCGAGTGCACTTGTTGCTGGAAGAGCACTATGCCTGGGGAGTGCAGCTCCAAAGAGCGCTTTGGTGGTTTCTAGAAGTGCATTTTTCATATTAGGACTCATTTCCATAACTGAGTCCAGGGAAGAAAAAGGATGCAGACCCTGCTGCAGTGCACCTGCTTTAAAAACCTTCCTTTTTTTAATTGTCTTTTTGGTTTAGGACAAGAATAAAAGCTCTGTGGGCTGAAAGCGCTGCTCAAACGCACCGTCAGCTGCACTGGTGTGGAGCAGTGCTGACATTTTCTGTTGGGAAAAAAACCCCAACTTTTTTTAATGAATTTTGAATGTAAAAGAAAAAAAAAAGACACTAAATGGTGCTCAGCGAAATGCTGAATCCAGTAAACATCTTTCATGACAAAGAACACAAATACCCCGCAGATCTGCTTTCAATAGCAATTACTAGGCCCCCTGCTTTCAATAGTTAATACCGAGGCCCCTCTCTCACCAAGCCTTAGTGGTAACAATCACAAGCCAATGCTTAAAATGTTGACATGCTAAGCACATTTAGTAAAACCTATGTCTGCATTCCCTATGGATGGTGTAGCATAACTGTCTAACACCTAAAATGCAGCAATTCAAAACAAAGGGAACTGAGCTCATTGCCATCTCCTGAAAAGTTGTGTGTAAAGATAATGAGTTCTCTCTTAGATATTCCCCTTCTCCCTCGCATGGACCTGTAGCTGCTCCATATATATATATTTGCACCCTAACATATATGTCTCCATTGGAAAATACTTGGGAAGAATATCTCTATTTAAATACCTAGCTGTGGAGAGAGGCATTTGTGGTTTGCTGATTTATTCCAGCTGCTGGGTTCAGGCATCATCATCATCATGGATTGTAAAAAACTACAGCAGCAAAGGTCTGGAATGAAACTTTTGGAGAAACAGTTAAAATAAAGATGATAAATTGGTGACGGGGGAGAGCTATAAAGAGGGGATGCAAAAGAGAAATGAAAGTCATATGCTGAAGGTTCTGAAGCTGTATCTAGGGAGAGTGATGAGAGGCAGGCAAGGATTAGCAGATTTCTGGAACAAAACTCTGAAATTTGATAGTCTTGGAAAATGCCATCTTTTCAAATGAAAGCTGACATCCTTTATTCCCTTTATCCTGGCTGGGAGCTGGTGTGCAGGCAGTTTCACGTGTGGGGTTTGAAACATGGCAGAGAAGTTACAGAGCATTTGCTGTGCAGGTTTCGGCCAATTTACAATGTTGGTTAATCCTGACATGGAAAAGGTCAGCATCTGTTACATCCTGTCCACTGAGTCAGACCAACAGCTTTCAGTCTGCAGTTTGAAGACCTTCCCGTGGCTCTTTTTCTGTAGGACTCCATGACAAATGATTCTGGAGTATAGCTGATTTCTACCTGTACCACAATCTGTGCATGATGGGGTCCACATGTCCACTGAAGCCTTTTTAAGGCTCTTCAGCAGAAAAGGGCTAAAAAAGCTTTGCAGGAGGCTTTCAGACTTTGCCTAGCACTTAGGGATTTGATGACAATGGTTCCTGCAGAGCTCGGAGTAGTTTGTTGCCTGCTGTCCTGCCTGTTTCTGAAGCACTGCAGTTTATTCACATTAATCAGAATTGACTTAGGATTTGCAACATCCCAAGGAGAAGTCAAATCCCAAAAGTGGGAGTGGACTTTCTTGTGGTGTGACTGCGGAGAGTTAAATGGCTGGTGGATTTTGTGCTGGTATTGCAAGAGGGAGGTTGTGACCACAAGTCTAACCCACTTGGTTCCCTAGTTTGCTCTTACAGCCCAGCTGCAAACAAGTGAATGGGACTCCTTAGGCAGTGTTTCTGGCATTGCAAATAAACTTGAAACTGAGAGATAATGGCAAAATTAAGTAATTAATTAAGTAATTAATTAATTCTGGCTCTCAATTGCTGTAGCCAATTGGATTTTCAGCTATTTGCATTCAATGAAGTATCTTCAGTTTTCTTGAGAATGAAAAGGGCTCTTGAATAACTTAACAGCACCTAAATTGAATGCGGAAGAAGCGATGGTAGGAAAAGGCATATGACACTGATGCCCTTAATAAGGTTATGTACAGGCGCTTTAAAAGATGATGGGAGCATTCTACACCTAGTTCAGCCTTACTGTATTGCGCATGGCTAGATTTGATTCGGAAGGGCCTCTTAGGATACTGTTTCCCCCTTGTCATACTTGGGGGGTAATTGCCAGGATCGGGGTGTTTTAACAGAGCTCACATCTGTCCGCGCTAGGTACAAGTTATAGCGTGCACACCCTTCTCACATCCCCGGCATTGGTGGTTCAGTGGTAGAATTCTCGCCTGCCACGCGGGAGGCCCGGGTTCGATTCCCGGCCAATGCAGTTGAGGTTTTTTTTTTCCCTCCCCTCGCACCCTTTATTTCTCCTTCCTCTTCCGCTTCCGTTCCGGCAGCCAAAACTTCCTGCAGCTCACCCCGGCTTCTCCCGCACTCCCCTCGCCGTCTCCGGGCAGGCTCCGGGTGCCTGTGGCAGCGCAAGGGGAAGTCCTCAGCGCGGCGGCCGGGCCCGACAAGATGGAGGTGTAAGGAGCGGCGGGGGAGGGCGCGGGGCCGGGCCGCCGTCTGTCGTGGCGGCAGCGGGGACCCCAGGGCTGGGGTTGTATGTGGGTACATCCATATGGGCCTGCCTGTGCTGTGTGAGGGTTATACATATGTATATATATGTGCTTGCCTTGATGTGCGTGTTGGGGTGCATGTGTATATACTGCCTGTGGGGTGTGTGGTATCGCTGGATCATAGAACCCCAGACTGGTTTGGGTTCAAGGCACCTTAAAGCTTAAAAAATAGGAAATACCCATTGAAATACAGGTTCGTATTATGTTAGTCTTAGCATGAGGAACAGCCTGCAGGGAAATGAGCTGTTCTTGTCGTTGCATACTGAAAAATGCGGTGAAACATGGACAGGCCAGAAGTTGCTTTTGCATGTGAAGAAGGGTAGGATTTGCCCTGCTCAGAAAGACGCTCTTGATACGCTGATGTTTATACATCCATTTGTGTTTTATTACCTTGAGTAGCCCAACTTATTTTACTGGTGCAGCTTCTTTTAGTACCAATAAGAAGGCTCATCAGAGTAGAAGACATGGGGGCTGTATTCCTGAGCTTTGGGTGAATGTCCCTTGCATTGGAATGGAACAGTTTAGTCCATTTTGCACTTGAGTTACTTTTGGCATTTAATCTTCCTAATCTTTTGCCTCCTTCCTGATGGCCCTCATAGAGAGAAGCCTTGCAACTAAGGAAACCTCTCTTAAGTTCATACCATGTCAGAAGCATCTGCTACTAGAGGAAAGAACCCTCCAAAAAACATTGTGATTTAAATGTGCAGCGTATTTTCCGTAGTAGATTTAAAACCATGAAGGGGCAGTGATGCTTGAGAGGTGTGATGCCATATTCTGGGATACTTTTCCTAGCATTTTTACCTTCTCAGCAATATCTTGGTTTGGACTCGGATTTGGGCAAATATTACTTAGTTAAAGATTCTGTAAAGAGTTTATACATTTGGTATTAACATGACTTTTTTTC
Organism: Pezoporus wallicus; assembly: GCF_028554395.1. Lineage (NCBI taxonomy): Eukaryota > Metazoa > Chordata > Aves > Psittaciformes > Psittacidae > Pezoporus > Pezoporus wallicus. The sequence goes on from NW_026637666.1 coordinate 60,853, forward strand.
CCTTCTGCTTTATATTAAGTCTTATATTTATTATTGCTTAATGTTAAGTCTTATGTTTATTATAGCTTAATAGTAAGGCTTAATATCATAAAAATGAAGCAGACTGCTTAGCTGACTATTTAAAAACACACACTAGAATGCATCATTTATAATTTCTCATTTTCTGAATGGATAAAACTGGCAGCTGCTTCAGCGGAGTTAGCACTGAAGAAAAGGGTGTTTCTACTTGTAAGTCCTGCAGACGTTTTGGAAGCTGAATGCAAGGTCTTGTTGACCAGTTTATAACTGCGGTAATGCAGCACAAGAAAAAGATTTGAGACTGATTCACTTGCTGTCCATTGTTAGAAGAAAAAATAAGTGGGTTTCTCTATGATAATGATTTTGGATTAAAAAGGAAGCAATTGTCTGAATTACTTACCTTCAGATAGCTTTCACAGCCTCACTGGTATACTAATGTATTTATATGGCCCTTTCAGTTAACTGAGTAATTCCCTATATCATCCTTCTATGGCGTTATTTTTTCTAACAAAGAATGTCTTTGATCCATAGGGATTTCTGTAGTGATAGCCTGAATGCAGACATTCTGGAGGACTGCATTTACCTAACAACAAAAGCTATATGGTTTGTAAAACATGAATGAAAGCTAATGCGTGTGTGAGCTCACTGGCTGAAGTTTCACTCGAGTCAGCGGAATGGAAGTTGAACTTCATCTCAGCGTATTTCAGAAGGTCCTTTTCATTTAAAAACAATGATGGAACCTGTGGAAGTTTGTGGATGCATTGAACTCGTTTGAAAGTGATGAACGTGACAGTTCTATTCAAACAGTTGATGGTGCTTAACAATACATGGTACCTTTTTTTTTTCAGAAGCTGCTGCACAGACCTGAGAAAGGCCTTTTTTTCCTTTTGTATGGAGGCTGTCTGTTGTTGTGACTGCTGACTGCTCAGCAGAACGGGTTGTTCGGGGAATATAGGATGTTCTGGGGCGGGTGTTCTCTCTTTTATTGAGTTTAAAAATATAAAATTACAAGGTGCAGTAGTAATTGAGGCACGATGAGTCTAAATACGTGCTTGACTCGGTGCAGGCAGCCTACCAGCAGTGGATAAGGATTCTTGCTTAACTGGGACAGAATTAGTGGGGAATTGTTTGGCTGGTGGAAAATAGGAAACTCTCAGCATTGCCTAATGCTAATAAAGGAGTAGGCACAAGAGGAAACAGCCTCAAGCTGCACCAGCGGACGTTTAGATTGGATATTAGGAACAATTCCTTCCTAGGTTGGATATTAGGAGCAATTCCTTCCCCAAAGGATGCTCAGGCATTGGAACAGGCTGCCCAGGGCAGTGCTGGAGTCACCAGCCCTGCAAGTGTTCACACAGTGTGTAGATGAGGCCCTCAGTGCCATGGGTTAGTGGTGGCCTTGGCAGTGCTGGGGAACAGTTGGACTGGATGAGCTTAAAGGGCTTTTCCAACCTGGTTGATTCTGTGGTTCTATAATAAAGAGGAAACAGAGTGAGGTTTTTTTTACTCAAAGCAATATGTTGTAAATACAGTGCCGTATTTATACACACACATATGTCTGTGGTACTAAAATAGTAAGTATCTGTGTTCTTGACAGATAAATAGCATGTGTAATCTGGATTATATTTTCCATTAGTCTTTATTCAAATAAAACTAGAGGCCTTTGGGTTTTTTTGTAAGGAAGAAGCAAGGCAATTTGGTTTTAGTATGTAAAACTGGGCGAGTGAACAAAATAGAGTGACTGAGTAAACAGATTATGTTGTACAAGTGTATTATGATTTAGGGGGCATAGCGTGCAAAATATATTTATGCAATATGTATGGAAAACTATTTTCAGAGAGGGCAACACTTCATGGAAACAGCATCTGTTCTTTTAGAATGTGTGACTAGCCAAGAAAACCTTTAAACAGTTTCATTTGGAATATAAGTAATTGTTTTTATTATTCCTTTTAGGAAGGATGCAAACGCCGCATTGCTCAGTAACTTTGAGGTAAGTTTAGCTGCGTTCTGGGTTTGAACCAACACTTTAAAGCTGTCATCAGTCACTTGGATACTCCTGTAGTAGCTGAAAGTTGCCAGTGGCAGTCAGCGAGACTGGTGTGTGATTTCCACCCCCCTGCATTTGATCTGGTTTTAAGAAAAAAAGCTTTTTAAAGAAGATCTGGAAATGTATTTACCAGTAATAAGGTGTATTATTATTAGTTTGGTCCCAAGTCTATAAAACCAGATATAAACATGGATGAGAAGCATATATGTAGAATGTCAGTAGCTTGAACTTCAGCCTTGTTGTGTTTACACAGTTGCTGTGTGGTTACTTTGCTGAATCCTCTTGTTTATGGTAGGTTGTCATTTAGAATTTGATTCTCCACATCTTTAAACAGTTGCACAGTTGGGCAAGTGCACTAGATTCAGTGGTTCCCAAATGGGGCGTGTTGACCCTCATGTGACTGAGCAGCAATATCCAAGTTCTCTTTTAGTTTTTAGTTTAATCTTATGCCAAAGCAGCATAGCACTGAGTGAGTGACACACTGATGACTGGAGTGTCTTTAACATTGCAAATAAAAACCCTTGCAGAAAACTTTTCACAGATGGCTGCTGCTAGAATCACTGTTTCGTATTTAACTTTAAGGTTGTGATGTGCAGCATCATCCAAGAGCCTGCAACTTATTAATGCATAGTTGTATGAAAGCCAGTGCTACTCGAAATGCAGTCTTACAGCCCTGAATGCTTGTAGTCTTGTAAAGGTCTTCCAAAGCAGGTTAGATTATAGGAAGGGTGAAGCAGTTGGCTCATCTGACATGTGTTATTCAGGATAAACACTCCTAAGAGCCAGTGATGTCCCTTAGTCCCTGTTGTAACAAACAATGTATATTGGCATACATGAAACAAATAGCAGTGTAGTGTTCTTGTTGGTTTAACCTCAGTCAGGTATTGGAGAGCTTTCAGTGCTTTGTTCATGAATGTAATTTTTTGGCATGGTTTTCATAAGCCAAGTGCTTTGTATTATTTTGTTACTGAAGCTTGAGTGTTGCACAGCTCTTTCCATTTCTTCTGAAATAAATCTTGAAATGTGTTATCGTGAGCTGCATCTGTCTGTGTACAGCAGAGCAACCATCTGGGGACTGTTAGAAGGGCTTTAATGACTCACTTGGAAAGAACTGTCTTGCCTGAGAAAAACAGATGATATTTTGTCAGCCAAACTAGTATTAGGTGGCTGTTTGTTAAAAACAACTACTATTGAAGGAAAATAGCAAGTATTTCAGAGATTATTTACTGCAAAATCTTCTCTGCCTCCTTCTTCATGTGCTGGGATATTGTTGGAATATAGATATTATTTTCTGCTGAGGTTCAAGTGATGGCAGCTACTTTATGTAAAATCTATATGTGTCCTAAAGGTATGGTCCAGAACAGAGAGAACTGCAGAATCCATTCTTCATGCTCTTCAGTCAGAACTTTCTTCAGCTGAGTCCTTTTGTTGGTGAATGTATCATGTGTGTTGGAAAAGAGCAAAAGGAAGTGGAAAATGAAGTTATACTGATGAGAGTGCTTATTTCTCATTTCCCTTTCACAGCAGAGTTGTCACATATGCAGCTTTTCATTCTTTACGGGAAGGGATTTGCAGTGTCTGCAGCTATAGGCTTTTGGGGCATGGCTTTTCACTGCTCTTCAAAGTACTGATTCCCCTGAAACTAGTGATATCTTTCTGTTTGCTCCTCTTTTCAGTTGCAATTTGACTGGCATACCTAACATTCTCTGTATCGAGGTAATATTTTGCTCAGAAGGTGATGTTTGAAAGAAGTATTCAGGATTGACATGTTTTATGTTCCATGCCTACATTTCTTGTGTGACTTTTGAGGTGTTATGTTGTGTTTTGGTGTCACAGGCTACATTTTCTTCAAATATATATTAGGTAAAAGTTCCTAACTTGAGTTTTGGCTTTCAAGTCAGGATCGATGGGTGTTGCTGTTTCACAGAAGATGCAGTATGAAGGGATTGCAGGTTATGTTCTTATTTCTCACTGTCTAGAAATGTTTGTGTTCTTATTTCTATGGACTTGTCAGTTTATCATGGATCTTGATATGATCAAGATATCTTATATGATCCAGAGATCTTATCCTGATCTTGAATGAAGCTAGTTAAAAGTTAAGGGATGAACAGAAAGAAGTGGTCTGTTACTTTGCTGTGGGTATCGGCTCCTGATATGCTGTAAAGCCTGAAGCAAAACATCTGAAGAAATTTCAACCTAACGTGATTTAATATGGGAATAAAAGAATAATTGTGATGCTGTCTCAACATGTTACTGTGGATGTAGCTATGATGAGTAAAGATGTTGTGGTGTTGCAACGAAGTTGACAAAGGACAGTTGCAAAAATCAGAACATCTTCCTTGCCTTCAGACTTTGAATCTCGTTCCTACGTTAATAATCACTGTATCATAAATGTGAAGATAACTTTATTACATTCTTTTCAGGAATGTCTGCTTATATTACATTGCTATGATGAAATGGGGAGCTAATTTAATCTTTGTGGCTTAACATACCATAACACTGTGCTGGTCACTGTAACGTTTACTGTTATGAATAACTCCGCTAGAATTTACAATGGGATCACTAATCTCTGGAGCATCTATAGGTCAAGCCTTTAGTTGGTTCCTGGCAGTTTGACAGTTGTAGAGTTTACTTTTTTTGCAGATAAAGTAAAATTGCATCTCTGTGAGACGGGATACATATCCCTTTTAATATTATAGGTTCATCTCTTGTAACAAATCCAGTAAGGCTGTAAACTTGTGTGACATTTTGCTTCAAGCATCACTCACATTTAAATGGGAGCTCTGTGCCAGTACAGCAGGGTTCAGAACATAAGATAAGCAAGTAGGGTGGATTCATCCTGGCAACTTTTCCTTTGGAGCTCTTGGATAACACTTAAAAAGTGCTGAAAATCTGTTATTAAAAATCAGTTTACATACCTTTTCATCGTGCCGTAACATTTTTCACTTCAGTTGCTGGTGCATTCTTCACCAAAGAAGCCACATTACTTTTGTTTGGTTGACAGGATTTTGCATTGTTCATTTCTGTTTTCCTGGGAAAATGCTCTCAAATGGTCTAAAATACTTTAATTTTTTCCCTCAGGTGTTCCAGTTACTCACTGATCTTAAGCAGCAGCGCAAAGAGAGTGGGAAAAACAAGCAGAGCTCTGGTCAGCAGAATCTGAACACGATCATGTATGAAGTGAGTAGCACTGTGACATTCCTTTGCAAAATGACCTGACTGGAGTAGGTCACATCCTTAGGTCTGTATATTAATAATTTTGTATCAGATCTCCCCTGTAAAAACCACAGTTAAATGCTGTATTTGCCACTTTTCTGTGGTCACTTTGCTCAGGTTGTGGCTGCCTGCACTATCGGAGCAGACACTGCTCTTACTAAAATCTGTCACAACAGTTTTTTAACAGTTTTAGTTTTGTGACTTCTTTTCTTATTCCAAGTATTCTCTCCTTTTAAGACGCAGAGCAGAACTTTCTTTCATCTGATGAATTGGTGGTACCATGTAATCATGATTCCAAAGCTGAGGCACAGATCACATATGGTATTTTCTGTATTAACAGAAATATACCGCTGATTTCCAACTATTTTTCTTCTTTTTATCAAAAGAATAACCAAATCATTTATTCAGATGGCAACATGAGTTGGATGTCAGACTGGTAATGAGTGTTTAATCTGTTGCTAGGAAGAACTTCTAAAATTCTATGATACAAGTAGGAACATTTGAAATCTCAAATGAGCAACTTCAATACAGACTTGCAGTGTGACCTGTTCTGTCTGTGTTGGGGAATTGCGTGAGTAGCACCATGATTAGCAGCGAGTTGAAAGCAGTTTGCCTTGCTTGTATGAGTAATCCTGTTGAGCAGCAAAACTACTCATGTGAATAAGATTTGGCCTCGGCTTTGTTTTGTTTTAGTTCTGCCTTTGTTTGAAAAGGTACAGGGTTGTAATTCCTAAGCCTCATATTCAACAAAATAGGGGCTTACATAAAGTCTAATTTAAATCTTCATGGAGACAAACAGTCTCTTCCTGTACTGCTTTGAAACAGCTGAGAAAGACCCTGTAAGTATATGCTGTCAGAAGGTACCTTAAAGCTTTAATCGCTTTGTTACATTGCTATGTGTTAAGTACCTATAGGAAGCTTGCTTTTGTGCATGGAGTGAAGCTGGTGTACACTCTAGGTATATTTGCTTTATATCTGACTGAAAGAAAACCAGAATTTGATTGTCTTTGTTCATGCTGAGTATGTCTTCATGAGCTGTGGACAGGCTTGTATCCCCTGGTAGTGAAATAACTAGGTGAAGCTTGCTAAACTGGAGCTCTGTTTTGCTGTATGCCCAGCACTTTAATTGATTTGAAATTGCTAAAGAAAGACTAAACTGGAAAAGAAAATGACTCCTATTAAGCAATTTTATTACATGACAATATGATGATTTAGTGTCGGTCATTATTGATGAGTAACAGCTTCATTTTGTCTGAAAAGGTCAGGCAGGGCTTGTAGAAAGGAGGGGTATCTAACACCTTATTGTGCTTTTAAATATATTTTTTTAACAGTCCAATGAACCTTGTGCTTAAGAATACCAGTGATTCATATTTCATCAGTTCTCTACCTGTATAATAGGATGATTTATCCTGTGATGTTGAAGTCTGTTTTCTTTTACCTAGCATTTTAAAATGATAACGGATTTGAATGGAAATACACTGGAAATACATTTACCTATTTTCTGATTTGCCTTAGTTGATCTTATAGCTCACTTTTAACCAGTGTCTGTTGTTTTCTGCTTTCAGAATACTGATGCTGCTTTTTTGGCCTCTGACTTTCCAATATAAATATATAACATTTTCTAAGAAAGAAACTCAGATTACCATGTAGAATTGTAGAGGGTTTTATTATTGTTATAGACAATCTGTGCATGTGGTGTCCTACTACACATGTCTCTCTATTTGCCATCCAGTAAGTGCACCAGGAGTCAGTTGTATTGGTACTTTTAAGCTTTATGTATAGCTATGTGGTATCAACAGGTGAAGATTTTCTTCCTTAATGCAAACCAAACATTGACAATAGTCTTAAATCCTTCAGTTGCTGATGCACACAATGCAGACAATGCAAGGATTTCCTTGCCTTTGCCATTGATGGGCATTATTTTCAACTTTCATTTTGGGGTCTAATCCCAGCAACAAGCAACATTCAGCAAGATTCTAAGCTATTTCCACTGAAAAGACAGCTGTGAATTGGAATTTCTGTGGGGTTTTTATCAACAGATGTTTGGTTCTTACTCCTGTCACGTTACATTATGTATTATCTGTCTGCTGCGTGTCCCGTTGTTTTAAACAAAGCAAGCAGATGTAACATCTGCTGCAACAGTTAGCTGAGGTTGGTGGGTGTTACATGCAAAAGGTGGAGCAAAGATAAATTGTCTTGTCACATAAGCATTTCTCATAGTTCTTGCAGATGTTCATGACAACCCATCTAACCTGCTTCGATGAACTTTCGCAAAGTATTGCCAAATAGCATATGAAGGATGAAAACAGCCATAGATTGGAGAGCTTACTGAGTTGTTTATGGGTTGGCAGTGAGAGTATCCCTGGCAATGAGCATGTGAAAGCTTGGCAGAGGATAACATGGTTTTAAGGATGAATAGTATCAAACTTGTCTGAAGTGTTACTGCCTGAAAACAAGAACCCCTCGCACCCCCAAACCAACAACAAAGAAATAAACACCACAAAACTGGTAACTTTTTAATCTAGGTTTGACAGTAAATGTTTGTTGGTTTTAAAAGAAGTAAATGTGAGTGATACTATTCAGCACAGCTGTAAGTATGTCTTGATCACAGTCTTAGCCAAGAAAGCAAGTGTCTGCTGTCACCACAGCAGGTGGGTTTTTAGTAGACAGAGCTAAAACTTGATCCTTTCCTGTGGTCTTCTTCAACATGTGACTTTGGGCTTTGAAGAGATGAGAGGAATGGCCTCCAGGGCCACGGAGGGAATAGTCAAAGCTGTAGTCCTCACCTGGATGTGTAATGAGCTGGTTGGTTCATGTCATTACAGAATAAATTCACTGGGGCTTTCTGGATAAGTGCTAATGTCATTTCCATCACGTAAAGTTGTAGTTAGGTGTTGCCCGTTTCTTACTCCCTCAGCACATATCAGTATAGGCTTATTGAAGGTAAAATGTGAGTGATCTGTGTCATCTATGACAGCGCTTCCCACTGTTAAATAAGAAACCAAACCCCAAGCACTGGAATCAACTTTTCCAGTTTTTCTCAGTAACACTGAGGAGACTTTCCAAAATCAACTTGTTCCATACACAGCCGGTAAACCAAAGAGTATCTGTGATATAACAAATTCTTTCTGTCTGTTGCAGACCCTGAAGTACATTTCCAAAACACCCTGTAGATACCAGAGTCCTGAGACGGTGAGAAATTTCCTCATAGCAATGAAAGGCCATAAGCTAACCAAGTAAGTTGTGCCTTTGATTAGAAGTGTAAACTCATGGTAATGTTGAAAAACTGATCCCCAAGTGCACAGTATGATAACCTGTCGGGTTTTGATCAACCTATATTCTACCATTATTTAAATACTCATTCAAACATCTTTTCCTTCAGTCATTAACACCTACATGGATGAATATTTCCTTAAGTGGGCCTGTGGTTACCACTGTATATCTCAGGCAGGTTCTTCTCAGTGTGCTGGGTTTTTGCATGTTTTCACATGGTCCAAGTGCAAAATAGAGTCCACAAAATGTTTTCTGAGGATGAAGTTGTAAGTTGTAAATGGGTTTTGAACACAGAGAACTGCAAAGAACCCCCCAACCCAACTCCCCCTCTATTTTTATGAACTTTCTAAAGGAAAAATGCTTTCATTCTAAAGAGGTGATTAAAAAAAAGGTGACTGTGCTGCAGGGAGATAATAAGTAAATAAATTTCTAATATAAATGTATGGGGAAAATGTTATTCTGAAGTTAATTTTCAGATGAATCTGTCAAACCCAGCTGCTACAGAGCAGGGTTATGCTCTCTACTTACCGTAGAGCAAACTAAGATGTTCAGCTTCTCTTTTTGTGCTGTGTGTCCACCAGGATTTCTGAGATGTACATTTCAGTTACCTAAATACTGTGTCAGTCAGCCTCCCTCCCCTGCAGTTTCCAGTAAAGCTGAACCTGGAGTTCATTCTTTTTATTTTGGGAAGTCCTGTGTAGAAAAGAAAATACTTCCTTTGTAGTTACAAGAAGACTCAAAAGGGCATTTTTCCTCTTTGGCAGTGATGCAAATACCTGTTCACAGTGCTTGGAATGCATAATCCTCTTGAACCTCTCTGCAGAGTGTGAGCAAAGCCCGTTGTAAATAGTCAGATCCAGAAAGAAATTGCATCAGTTGGCTACTTGCTTGGATAGCTCTAATCAGTCATCTGATTCTTAAAGCAGAGAGAACAAAGATTTGGTTGCTTCTAAATGCCTCCTCCTTCACCATGAAGGGGTAGTTTATGCTGTATAGACACTGACTGCATTCTTTTTCCCTGCTGGAAGGACTCCCAGAGAGTTCATGTTCTGGGAAGGAGAGCTACTAATAATTTGGTTGTGTCACAAAAAGAAATGCAAAGTGAAAGCATCCTGGAGAGAGCAGTGCTACGAGGCAAGTTTTTACCCTGTCCAAAGCACAGTAAGTTGTGTAGAAAGCAGATTGTCAGCTATTTTGTTGGCTTTCAGTGCCCCCTCTCTACAAACAGTCATGCTCACATCCAGTCTGTCAGCAGCTCTGATCACAGTATTGCTGTCTCTGCAGACACAGGGGTGCTAGTACTTGGAAGCTTTGTCATGGGTATTGTAACTTTGCTTGTAGTGCTTTCTTTTGTGGAACTAAAGTTGCAAGGTCAGTACGTCAGTGTCCTGCCATAGCTCATTTTATATAGTGGGATGCTAGTTTATATAGTGGGCTTGTTGAAGCATGGAGAAAATACTCTTGACTATAAAGACCTGGTAGTATGGAAACAAAGTGTATTAAATTGGCAGCAAACTATTTCTTGAGTAAATGATGAACATCCTCTTCATTTCTGGTAGTGTGAAACAGTCATCCTTTTTGAAGAGAAATAAGCTGGCTCAGTGTGTACAGGACGCCAGTTTAGGAAAGCACGAGGAGAATGCTACATCACAGCAAAAAGCCAGTGGGAGTTAAAAAGGCAGAAGAGTATTTTTCAGAAGTAACTGAATGAGTCCCATTAAAAGCCAAGGGTTTTGGTTTTTTTTTTGTTGTTGTTGCCTTAAAGCTCATTTTTAAACTTCTTTCAGGTAGAATTTGACCAGGACCTCATGATTACCTCTTACAAAAAAGGCAGGGCACATATGACGTTAGATGACTTGATTGCATCTGCTCCCCTGTATGGGGTCTCCAAGAGTGAAACTAAGTCATGTTGAGTCGTAAGGATGAAAATTCTTCCTAGAATCTCTTGGTCTCCCATAGTGCCTACCTGTTTTGTGAAGATCTACCCAAATATTCCCCTTCTCATACCTGCCTGTTCTGTGAGCTTGAATATAGCACTACTGCAAAAGTTGAAGTAATTGCAAGCTTGAAATGAGATTTCTGACTATTTCTTATGGATGCTAGGAAGTGCCTTTGGTTTTATGTGTCATCCTCTCTGTCCTTTTTTTCTGAATCAGTCTATGAGGTAATCAAGAGAATTATTCCAAAGTCGTTTCCTTCTGCTTCGTGGCAGAAGGATGGGAGTGTGAACAGCCAACCACTAATTTAGGTTCCAAATTTACTGCATTTATGCCTTATCTTAACCCAGATTGGACTGTGACGCCTTAGTTTCTTGAGCATCCTGCACAACTTTGTTAATATCTTTGTCATCTGGTAAATAATGTGTCAGCTCTGCGTTTGCCACATACTTCACAAAAGAAGAAACAGAATTATTTAGTGTGATCTTGGCAGTTCTTCTTTCTTCTAATCTTTTCCATTCAGACACTTGAAGCTAGAAGTGTCAAAGCCCATCTGGCAGCCTCTTCACAGCAAAACACAGAAAGCATATGGTGTGCAATTACTATATAATGCATTTTATGTTAAACCACTTAAAATAGTAATGCCTCCAAGGAAATTCTGAACTACCCTTTGGTTCATAACCAGGATCATTTCAACACTGCTCTGTTGTTAAATAAATGAGAAACTGAAGGCTTTAATCGTTTCCATTCTGTGGTATTTGTATAAAAGACTCCACTAGAGATTTTGTTCTGGTTACCTGTGTAACATTATCTAGATGTTCCTGCTCCGGCAGGGGGATTGGACTAGATGATCTTTCGAGGTCCCTTCCAATCTCTAACATACTGTGATACTGTGATACCTGGTAGAGAGCTTTCTCCCCCTTTGGGAGGAAGGATGTTTGCTTCAATGCTTCGATGTTTGCTGTCCCAGGACCTTGCTTACATGATTTTGCTGTAATGACCTTTCCTCCCACGAAGGGTAATAAACTTCAGAGTCTGTCTTTGCCACTTCTTTTCTGGGCAAGGCTTTCAAAGATGTGCTGTCTCCCTTAATTCCATAGCTGGTCATATGCTGTCTCTGCTGGTAACAGCTTTCTGAAAGTAGGTGATTTGATTTAAGGTATGTGTTAGTTGGTGGCTGTCCTCGGTGAGGGCACAGCAGTGTTTTCTGTTTTCCTGTTGCAAGGGGGTTAGAGGATCTGGTTAAAAGATTGGTTGCAAACACCCCATCATCTTAGACTGCTTCCTCTGCTCTTTCAATTCCTTGTTACGACTCTGCCTCTTCCTCAGGGAGGAAACACTTAAGCAGTGCATTTGTGCTGTTAGGCTCAGCATCTTTTCTAATACAGGGGCTTCAGGGCTTTGAATGGAAGGATTTGCAGCTGTATCTAAAAACCTGATGGAGGTAGGTAGTGTGCTGAGCTCGCTGTCTCTGCTCAGCATGTTATTGCAGCACTCAAGCACTAGGTTGTGCTACTGCATGTGAGAATTTCAAGGTAGCAAGGAAAGAGCCGACAAGAATTGAAGCGCCATTCATTTAAAGAGCGGAGCTCTTCATCAAGTGAATTTTCATTTCTCCTGCACTCTTTCCACAAACCTGAAGGCTCTGAAACGTTCTGGCTCCAGTTTGCTGATAGCCTTGTGTTGGCACATGGTGTGGTTCCTGTAAAATCACCCTAAGCCTTTCCTGTCTGTTACTGCTGCTATTTACTACTCAGGCTACCAGACCAGCATATCTTTTCTGCTGACAGCATCAGTTTTCTGGGATTTTCTCATTTAAAATACACTAACGTGTACAAACAACCCATTCCAAGTCATCTCAGATAGCTGCCTTGCTAAATGGAGCAAATTCAATGACATCTAAAGGTAGATTTCACTCATATTGTCAGTAACATGTGGTTAAGCACAGTTTTTAACTTGTCATCAATTATTTTGGTAGAATCCAAACTGTAGAACTGAGCTTTTTATACAATGAAAAGCTCTGAACTGATCTCGTACTGAGGTTTATTATTACCTTGTGGAGGCCTCAAGCTTTGGCTAATGCATTACAGTAAGCCATGTTGTACTTGGAAATACACTATGCCACTGGCAGCTAATTTTCCAGTTTTAGTCCCTGGAATGGCTTCATATTTTCTAAGGTGGTGTGAATGGCACTGCCTGAAAAGAGCATTTATTAAACTTGCGCTCTGTAATCGCCATCAAACGAAAGTTGGCTCTGCTTGTACTTCTTCCTGTTCCTGATAGCCTATCTTGGATTGAATTTTGGAATAATCACATTTCCAATCACTGCTTATTATTATACATCTTTCAAAAATGGACATAAACATTGCCCTTTTTGTCCTTATGTTAACGCATCCAAGGAAGGGTTGAGCTGAAAATCAGCAGTACTTCTAGAAAGTATTTTCCCTCATTATTGCCAAAAACTACAACAAATATAAGCCTCTGCAATATTAAACACTGAATGATTTCCTTTGTAATTTTTGTCTCCTCCAGAGCTTTGAAATGAATATTCAACACTAAAGCCAGTTTAACAATAGCATCATTGAATAATCTTTAAAAAGGCTGTTGTGTTTCCCTCTAAATGGGTTAGAAATTAACCCTTCAGTTTGTAGCAGTGTTGCTCAATTCTTCGTATTCAGATGCCATTATCAGCCCTCAGATTTCATCCTAGACAAATGTCCTGACACTGAAGTCCAGTGGTAACCCCACAGGAGAATACAGCCCATGGGCAGACTGGTACTGTGATTTCACAGGCCACAGCTCATCCCTAAGCCAGATCTTGTGTGACCTTGATTCAGACAATTTATGCAAGTTGCTGTGGCTGACTCAGGACCGCAGCATTTGACTCTTAAGTATTTTCAGCTAGTAATGAAAGCCGTGGTTGTCTGATGTTAGTTTATGGTTTTCCTAGCAACTAAAAAGCATATATTCCTGAGGATAAATTTGCCTCTGCACAGTCACAGATGTTTTGGAGGATTTTTTTTTAGCTCTGTATGCTATATCTTGGCACTGATACCATTCTTACCCATGCCTATAGATCTCTTGCTAGAGAAACAAAATGTGCATACATATATATTTGCATACAGTCTAGGAGTTCAGTAGCTAAAAACATACAATACCAAGTTTTGCTTCAAACAAAATGCTGTAAATATTTGGCTCACTGCTGACAGAATATGATACATTTTGTCTTAATTTACACAACAGTATGTGACTGGTTTTATTCCTATTTTTAATCTGTGAATTGATTATCATAGAATCATAGAATGGTTTGGGTTGGAAAGGACCTTGAGATCATCCAGTTCCAACCCCCTGCCATGGGCAGGGACACCTCACCCTCGACCATGTTGCCCAAGGCTCTGTCCAGCCTGGCCTTGAACACTGCCAGGGATGGAGCATTTACCACTTCTTTGGGCAACCTGTTCCAGGGCCTCAGCACCCTCACAGTAAAGAACTTATTCCTTATATCTAACCCAACTTCCCCTGTTTAAGTTTGAACCCATCACCCCTTGTCCTATCACTACAGTCCATGATGAAAAGCAATGCGCTATGTACTACAGCAGTGTACAGTCCGTTTTGCTACCCAGATATAGTGTGATCTTGAACACCAGACAGTGCTTTTTTTGTCTTCTAGAAGAACTTAGTTTTTACTGTAAAGGATTCCAGCACTGTAATCTCCATCCTCACCTCCTACATTCTCCCCTCAAACAGACCTCAGACCCATTTTCTTGTCCCATAACTGCGCACATTTTTGTCTCCCGCAGCCTGAGCTTTGTATGTCCCGACGCCATCTCCACATCATTTTGCCCTCAGCTGGAAATGCTGATCTTGGCTCTAGCTGAGTCTCAGCTGCTGCTGGATGTGGCCTAGAAGTGGGAAATTGTCATTTTGGGATTTCTCCCTAGGCAGGTCCCATAAGAGTCTGCACAACGGACAATTAACTCTGATTAGTGGAATCTTGCTTTTATGTGAGAAAATGGCTTGCAGCCGTCACTCATCTTTTGTGTGCATTCTCTTGAATGAGCAGCTTTCATGTCCCAAACAGTGTTAATGCAAATCCAGGCAGTCTAGAGAAAATACAAATACAGACTTTGGGGTGGTCAATTAAGCTGAAAATGTTCTTCACCCTCTGTTTAGACGAATGGGGCAGTTATCCTTTTTATTTAATGAGCACAAGGATAAGCACACATGCTGTAGAAGTGTGAAGATGTTTTTTTCTGAGTTGGCAGAAGTTTGGTTTATTTCTTAGATGTAATGGAGCATGAACTAAATTCAGGCTTATTGCGTCTTGTGCCCAAGCAAAATACTGCAGTCAACAGTGATATTGATGCGTGTTGAGGCTTGCAGCATTTGCCTGCCTTAATGCTTATTTTTGGCAGAATTGTGGGTATTCAGGTTCTACTTTGTGTATGTGCTTGCAAGAAATACCAGGTACAGAGAGATTCTGATGCTAATAGCCAGTTTGTGTATCGGTGTTGGAAAAAGTCAGTGCAGTTGGTACTAAGCTCCAGCTTAAAGTGCATGCAGTGCTACACTGCTATTGTTGAGGGCTGAATAATCCACTTCTCTATTGCAGCATTGAACTTCAGCAGCATTTTTGTATTTGCCTCAAGGGGATGCCAGGAGCAGTAACCTTCTCATCACCCCTCTTGTTAAGAGTAAGAAGGTTAGAAATTACACACAGGAGGAAGAGGTGGGATAAAGACATCAAAAGGGTCCCCTGAGCTGGTCTCAGTTCACTTGGGGTAAGTCACTTACAAGAAGCAGGAAGAGCTGCTAAGGTGGCCCTCCGTGTAAGCAGGGGTAACTCTTCATGTCTTGCAGACACACATGCTTGGTATTTCTTGATTAATCTTAGCAGCTGGCTATTTACTAAACAGAAAAGAGAAAAGGTTACTGTTCTCTATTGCAGGAGAAGCATATCTACCCATACTAGTACTCATTGCACCCACACTACTGTCAGCGTGTCTGTCCAGTTGTCTTCAGTTATAGTCAGTTATCCCTTTCCCATCTTGCAGTATTTTGCCAAAATACAGTAACTTTCATCTTCATTATCAAAATGATCTTTAGGTTGATCAGCAAATAACTGGATAGGTACCAATTTTCAGATGCCAGTTACTGAATAGTTGGTCACTTCTCAGTGTCTTTGGATCCCAGCTCTATGTAAATAAAACAAATGCATTGCTTAAGTCATACTTCTATAATGTTAACATGTCTAAAGATTATTATTTTTCAGTGTTAATTGGTGTTTATGATTTCTAAACCCCTGTAACACTACACAAGCACCTTCAGAGGAAGTATGTCATTTATGCAGCTTTTGTTTTCTTGCACCCTGGTGCTAATTCCTTTTTGATGTTCTGAGTCATTTTTCCAGTAGGGAGCTTGGCAGATCAAAACCAGGCATGAAATGTTTCAGCTAACACATTCTAATTACTTACTTGCAAATTATCTCTCATTCTTCTTCTTCTACACATTTTAGGAACAGCAAACACTGTGAAGGATATGATCTTTGCTGAAATAATGCTTCAGCATTATTCCTTTTGTCCCATCTGTAACACTTCTGTCTGTTCCCTAATGAGTTACAGAAATGTTAATGGCTTTATAAGCAAAAAGTATTTGACAGGTGACCTTTATTGTGTCCTGTATTTCTTGTCTTAAGCAAACATGAACAGTTTCACTGATTGGTTGGTTTATTGGTTGGTTTAAACCCAATGACACATCATGTGTGTCATTGGGTTTAACTTATTTCTGTTATTTACTGCTCTGCCAGTAGTCTTTCAGTGCTAAACATGATGGAGTTCTATGTGTTGTAAAATAGCTGTGCATAAGTAAGATTTGCATTCTTCAGCAGAGGCATGATATGGCTCTTTGAGCCTGTTTATTTGGCTCTGAAGTTTTGTTGGAAATAAACTTCAAAGGTACTGCTTTGGAAAACAAGAATAAGAGAATCTCTCTCTTATGTGTGGTTCAGTAAAAGTCAAATAATATTTGTTTTATCTGGAGAGGCAGTGGAGCTATAGGATAGGATTGGGATATGGCTTGCTGCAGAAGTGAAGAATGACTTGTTTGAAAAGGCTCTGATGTGAGAAGTGGCATGTGAGTGTGCAGTGCAGTGAGAAACTTGTATACAGTTATGAATTCATTAAACAGTGGATGTGAAAGTCTATAAATAGGGCTTTGGGAGGAGGGGGAGGTGTTTTACAAGGAGATATCCTCCTGGCTCTCCTGTGAGAGCTGAAAATAGTGTCTCTGTTTTAGCTGTCTGGAAACTGAGGCATGGACATATGCCTGGCCAGGGACCATAAAGCAAATAACTTTGAAAGCCAGCTCTTGAGAGGCAGCTTCTGTGCCTCTGTCAAGTGCTCCAGGCACAGAACCAGGCAGTTTCCAAGCTCTTGGGGAAAAAACATTAAACCTTTCATGCCTTCATTCAGATGAATTGGCCAGGAGATCTTTAATAGTCTTCACCCAGCTCTATTAGGACTTCTGCTTTTATGGCAGTGATGTCTTTTGCTACAATTTCACAAAGGTGTGTTTCTTTCTCTCATTAATTCCTTAAATGACCTCTCAATTTTAGTTCTAGTGTAAAGGATTTCAGTACTTTGTCTCCTGTCAACATTAAGGTTTTCTTTCTGTCCTTCATTACTTCTGACAGTAGGAAATGGCAGCAGTTACCCATACCTTATCTTTCCGACAATAAACCAGCCAACAGTGGTGCTCTTGGTTCAGTGTTAAACTCAGCCATGCTTTTAGTAGTGTCTTGCTGTAATGGTCAAGCTGCCGAATAGATAGAAGTGGTTAGCATGAGAAAACAGAGGAGGTGTATTCGCTGCTTCCTACCAATGGAAACATATTTGGCATTCATGCTTGATTCTCCAGATCCAAAGCAATCTAATAAATTTGGCTCTCCGAGCTAATTCTGATTCCTTTGTGATGTCTGTAAAATCACAGGATTCAGAAGTTAAGACCGAACCCTGTGTTGCCAGGGGGCTGTTAACAGGAGGGTGAGGAAAATGTAAACAGTTTCTCAGGAGGGAATAGAGAATGTAGTCACTACAGTCACTGCCTTTAAATACTGGTTTATACTATAATTGACACAAAGAACCTTCTCCCCGGCATCTTCCTGTATTTTTGCACCTTACAGTTCATGAGTGCAAGGACAGATCCTTTTTGGGGTACTGCAAGATCCCCAAGATGAAGGAGGAGGTCTGGAGAGAGGCCATGAGCATGCATTCCTTCACAGCATGAGTTAGTGGAGGCCTCAAAGAACATAGAAACATCTGGCGCCCTGTACTCTCTTAAGGGGCTTCCTTTTCCTTCTCCCACACCACATTTCTTCTCCGCTCTTACACCTCCAAAACCCAACACCTTTAAAGCACTTACCACTTAATTGTTCTCCCTTAGTCTTACTGTCAGTAAAATGGGGATAAATGGGAATCATGATCCTTCCTACTTTGTACAATGCACACAAGTAAATGAGGGCAAACTCAATGTCCAAGTAGTCTTTTAACTGTGAAATCTGAAATTGAGGTGAAATCTGCATTTATCCGCATGCCAGATGTCACTTCACTGCAGGCTTTTTATGAAGACTGAGAAACATCTTCTGTTGTGGTTCTGTAGAAGCAGGAAAGAAGATTCAAAGGATCGGGTGGTACCCAGAATATTAGAGCTCATTTTTAAACAGGCATTTTGAACTGTTCTGTGGTTTATCACAATGGAGGTTTTCTCCCTTTTTCCCTCCTTTGTGCAAGTTTTAATTCTTTACCCCCCTCTCCAGTTTTGAAATGTAGAGAGTAAAAATATAGGTACATTTGTAAAGTAAATGTAAATCGAAGATGTTCAATTATGTACACTTTTTAATGGCAAGTGAATATATAGGGGGAATCCTTGGAGCTCTCTCTTCTGAGTTGTTAATATTTCACAAATGTTGCATTAAAAAATGACAAGCTTTTCTTTTGAAGCTGAACATCACGATCAAAATGATTTCCCAGCATTTATACAAATGGTGGCAATGGCTCAGGGATTAGGTGGAACAATTACAAACTCTTCTTTTATTAGGATTTTGGGTTTGTTACCCGCAGGCTGGATCTAAAACCAAGTCATCTCTTTGGAGCTGTTTCCTGTTCTTAAGGGCTCTGAATACACATCACAAAACCCTCTGGTGTAACAAAGCCCATCAGCAGAGCAGTTGTCTTCCCTGAGCCACAGTCCCCCATAATCCTGTTCCCATCACTTGAAATCATGGACATTTTAGCTGAAGAGGGCCTGTTAAATCATCCAGTCTGTGGTAATACAGGATTTTTCCTTCAGGAGACATCAGCCAGGAAAATGTGAGTGCTGCTCGTTCAGTGTGGTGAGTGGATAAATGAAGGGCCTTATTCTTTGGGTGTCAGCCTGGTGCCTTCTGAAGTATTACGTTCGGTCTCAACACGTACACGTGTGCTTGGCAAAGGCCTCTCCTGAGGAGTGCAAGCACCTTGGTCTTTGAACATGCACCACTGTGCATACATGAATGATAAAGCATTGATGTGCCTGACGGCGTTACAAGCTGTGAGCTGGAATTAGGTTTCAAGGGCAGCCAGTGTCGGAGGCCACGTGAGATGGGACAGTACGTCTGAAGTGTCTCCAGACACACAGGCATTGACCTGTGGGTTGTAAACGCCTGCGTGGGAGAGATCTGTGTTCTCTTGAAAGCTGTGCAGTTTCCTTTCTAAACCACCCACAGGTCCAATAAACAAGGGTAATGCTCTTCAGAAACAGTTTAAATGTGCATTAAAGATGCCCTTTAAATAATAATAAATTCCAAGCTTTAGTTCTTCAGAATGGTAACTTACTACTGTACCAGAGACAGTTCAGGCATGCTGTCTGTCACTTCTCACTTCAACGTGTGAATGTGTGCAATAAAGATGTGCTGCATAAAAAATAGATGACTGCTAGGAAAGGCTGTATATCAAGTAATAATAATTCAAGATTCCCTATCCCCCAGTATCCTTTCAAGTTTCCTCTTACCTCTTCTTATTGTACTTTAATTGTATGTTTTTATTATAAGACTGCATTTCTTACTGTTTCATACACCCTTTTACACATCTGTTGTAGCTTTAGCAGTGTTGTATTGTGCTTCTCTGTACTGAAACACAAAGATCAGCTTCCAGCATTAGACATGCTGCTATTATGTGGTCAGTGTTTTGAGCTTCTGAACTGAATGAAATATGCATTACTGGCATATGACAGCTGGTTTTTTACTTTGGTTTTAGACTTATTTGTATTTAAGTAGGGTTTAAGATTAATAATTCAGAGCTATTGCCTGAATGTTGTGGTTTGAATTTAATGAACATACTTGTTTGATCATGTCTTCAAAATAAAAATGAAAAAAGAAGAGAGCTTTTTAAATGTCAATGAAATATTTTCTCTCATACCCATTCTTTTAATTTCTTTGAATGATCAAAGTGTTTAAATGGACTTGTGAGTCATGATTTCTTGATGAGAAAGTAGAGCTAATAGCTGCTTGGTTAAAATGAATCCAGTAAAACAGTGAGGATGGGTGAGCTTAATGATGGTTCTGAATGTACCAGGAGTTTTGCCACTGGCTTCAGCGGTGCTACCCTGTCTGTCTCTCTGGAGTATTGGAATGTTTTGTGTTTTAACTACCAAAGTCAGACAAGTTTTACTGACTTCTCCCCCTTGCAGGCAGAGGAGAATGGAATTTGAGCTATTAAAAAGAGATGCGACATGGTTCATACCTAAGTCAAAACAAAAGTTAATATTGATTGAAAGGCTTTTGTGCTAAAGGCACGGGACTGCAAATCTGAATTGCTTTTCGTCTGCCTTAGGGTATGGACAGGAGATCAGAAGTGTCTGAGTTACTGTAAATGGACAGGTAAAGAGAAGTGTTTGAATTATTGTCAATCAATGAATTGTCACTTGTATGTTAAACCAGCAAAAGAGTGTGACATTTTAACAAGTTGTTTAGTGTTTCCATACAGCTTTTAACAAAGCAACAGTGCATGTTAGTTAATGCTCGTACAGTAATGATCTTGCCACCTTAGACTAGAGGCAGAAGTAGCAGTATGTCTAAACACATAAGAAAGTAGTGTATTTAAAATACCCAAATTATCATGGCAATGAAACCACACTGCAAACCCAGTCAGAATTATTCTTGGCAGTGGTGTTTCACCCCTAAGTTATCAGGAATGTGTTTGCATCTTCCCAGTCATTTGAGGGGATCCTCAAATTACATAGTAATGCGGATTGTTTTACGCTTTGCTTTTAAACAGGGCAGAAAAGCTCCAGTTGCTTAACCACAGGCCTGTGACAGCAGTTGAAATACAGCTGGTAAGTAACAATGCTCCTGACTGTTCAGAGCTTAAATGAAAGCAGCTTTAACCTTGAAGATCAATTGAATAATTACTTTCTTACGGTCAGTGATTGAATGTATCCCTTTATGCACATCTTTACATTCATGGCTGCAAATCCACTCTGCCTCTTCTCAGAGACCTCCTTAGAGACTTGCCCATCTTTCTCTCAGACAGATTCTCCACCTCTGTTTGCTTTAGTGTCACATAGTGAAAATGCCCAGTGCAGTCATTAAAGGTTAGTTAGGGTATTATAACTAAGAATGTATTTAGCCTGAGTCTTTTTGCTGCTGCTCTGTAATCAAGTACTTGATTTTTTGACAACTGTGATAACCTGATTGTTTTGATGGCAGGCTTTTATGTTACAGTAAAACCAAATGCACTAAAAAGGATCAAATAATGACTGATATGGAGCTTTGAGCAGTGGTGCAGATTGAGAAATGGATATAAACAGACTTTTGGATGGAAAATAGCCATTGTCAATCTGTTAAGCACAATTCTGATGTAAAGAGGGATTGTTGCTAGATAAAAATAGCTGATTATATTTTCTGAAGTATCTCCTTAGGAAAACAAAATCCTGTGGTAATAGGTTATTATAATAAGGATATTCTTTTAGTAAATATCTCTTCCATTAAGACCATCTGTTTACAATCTTATTCTGAAACCAAACTGTGTAGCAACAGGATCAAATTTTGCTGCAAAAAAGGGAAGGATTAAAGCGGTACCAGTAGGACTATTTTTCTTTCATAGCCAGGGAGTAGAAATTATAATGCTGAAGGCATCTCATAAAAGAATGCTTCTAGCTGAGGAGTTAATACTGTGTTTTGTGATTGAGGAGATCAGTGTCAATCATCAGCCCAACCAAGAGCATTAAGGCTTCATGAGTTTTGCTTAGGAAGTTAGTCAAGAGCGATGATCGAGAGCCTGTCTCATACCTTTGTATATGCTGAGACAAATTTATTACGTTCCCATATAGGCCATATATGGTCTATTTTCCCCTTCTTTCAATTCAGTGGTCTTTAGCTGCTTTCAGGTGACTCTGTGGTTTTGTCTGTCTTTTCCCTCCTCTCCTCATCATCCTGCCTTGTTCCTGATAATCTTACCTAGCCATAAAATACTGAAAGTAGTTTTGTTCTTGTGTCACATTTGGAGTCCAGGAAGCAAGCGTAAGAAAATTTGGGCCTTTATGTTGGAAATCAGGTTTCCGTGGAGTGTCGTACTTCAGATATTCCAAGGTTTGTAATGTCAAGCAAGGTTAGATAAAATTCATTGCTGAAAACCTGCAGGATACAGATAAGAGATTTAAGTTTGATGTCCGTTACTTATATGTAACCCTTCTCTAAAGATCAGAAGCAGCTTATAATATTCATACATTTGAGGACCAACCTGAATTTGTATCGTCATGGAAGTATTAGGGATGCAGTTACTTCTGTTCCATTGTGATGCCCCTGTAATTGCCATGGCAACTTTCTCCAGAACTAGTGTTACAGTAATCTCGGTTGACTGGACTGTTAGCACTGTGTTAAATGAAGCCTCCCCAGAAGTGCTGTACGTTTACTCTTTCATCAAAGCACATCAAAGTCTTTTGAGTGCAGTAACTGCTAGGAAACTGCAGGCCATTTTTGTTAGTGAAATACAGAGACTAGGAGCAAGGAAATGGTTTTGCTGTTTGATTGCTGCCTTGAATGATTTTGGGGTTTGGTAAGGACTGAGGAAAGAGATTATAGCAGTGCAGCTTCTTTTGAACACACAAACCCTGTCTTCTCTGAGCATCTTTGAGTATAAAATAATGCAGAGCACTGGAGGCTACCAGTGTTTTCTTCTTTGGTGTCAATAGAGAGAAGATTACCCATTCACATATTTCATGCAGGCAAGTCAATTCACTGCAGTTGATGAATGAGAGACAGCTTACAGAGAAGTGAATACTAGGTCTCAAATCACCTTGATTCTCTTTTGATCAAACTTTCCCCTGCCACTGAAAAGCTTTGAGTCGCTCCTGGGATTGAATCAGAAATACATGATGATGAAGGCTTCTGACCACTTCATCTAATGTAGGCAAATCAGTCTTAAAAGCTTTAAACAAAATGCTACACAAGCTGTATCTCTGTCTCTCACTTACTTTAATAGTTTTGATGTCTCAAACTTTTACTCAGTGCTGCCTGTCCATGGAACGGAGTCAGGTTTATCTCATGGGCTTTTAATAGCTGATGTGAGAGGATAGTTATATTTACTACTGCTTGTTGCTTTTTTGCCTTTCCAGCTATTTGTGGTTTTATTCCCTTCTATAAAATTCTCTGTCTTTTGTTGCATGCAAACTATAAATCAGTTTTGATAAAATTGTATTTGAGTTAAAAGGCAAATTTATGTTGTGATCTTTTGATCTCAAGTTCCTTTGTAAATCTTTATGCATAAATCGCTGTAATTGCTCATATTTGTCTTTTCTGGACTGTGTGTGAGGATTTATTTTCAAACAACAATAGCAACAAAAGGAGCATGAAATTCTAATTCATACCCCACAGGGTAAAACACTGTACACATTGCAGCTATCTTGACCTCCTGTTTTAATCTTCAACATATGTTGTTCCCAGCGCAGTGATTCAATTCACAAAGGAGGAACAACAAACGAAACAGTGGCGCTCATCTAACCATGACAGTGGGCCAGCTTGACTTAATGCTGAACCGTGATGGGTTTGAAGATTAAACATCATCTTTTCTAATGAACAAATTGCTCCACATTCTCCTCTCTGAATGGAAAAGTGGATTTCAATTCTGTGCTTTTGAAAACTCGATTTCCATCTCGGAGAGCTTGGTACCACATCTTACGTGCTCTGCATAACCAGCCTGACAAATGGTCTTTTATTGTTGAATGAAAAATAAGAATGTAAAGTATCCTTGTGGAAACGAAAGACGTTAAGGGGATTTAATCATTTTACGTTCTCGACGATATATTTTGCTCCCCACTTTGCATACTTGGTTAATTATCTCTGAGGGACATTAATCCAATCATTCAGTCTTTAACTTGAGTTCTTTTTTTCTGTGCCTTTTTTTCTACGAGCATGTTCCTGCTGAACAATTTCAAATTACTGCTCAAAGGAGGAAATAGCAGTCATTTTCTCATAAAATACCTATCTCCTACACTGGAGTTCAATTATGTGCTTGATAGCTTTGGAAGGGATCAGAACCCTCTTTTTCACTGATTATTTTTTGAATAGAGCTTTTAGCTTAGCATTCAAATAAACAATAGCTCTTAACCCACAGGTTGTTCTCTTCTGTAATGCTGAGGTTTGTTACCCATCAAATATTACTTATCCTTGAGACAGTTTCTCAGTTCTGAAAGAACTTTGCAGGGTTCTTTAGTGTGGCTTTATTTATGCTTCTTAATTAGCAGTGCATTGTCATGTCTCAAGAGACTAAAAGTTAGCAATGAAAGCTGAAAAGGAGCACAGGGAGGATGGGGGAGTCTTTTTGCTTGTATTTGGGTAAGCAGAAAAGACAAGGGATGGCTATAATTAGTGAAAGCATGTTCCTAAGATGATTGTCCTTGTTTCACTGGTAAAAAAGGAGCAAGTATGCATGGTTGTCTGTCTGTGTTCATGTTTTGTGCTTACATATGTACAGGGCACTACTAACATGCAGATTTGCACATTTATTTTAGGAACAAACATTTTAATGTTTGGAATTAGCTTGGTAGTCAGGCGAGCTGGGCTTTTCTGATTTACCTGCTCCATAAATGAAGTCTTCCAAAGCTTCTGAGAACTAGCAGAGAATGTATCAGCAGGTTTTAATGGGACTTACTGCTTAATGGAATTCTATTACTGCGTTCTGATTTGGTAATTATGGTTGTTTTGTTCCTCTGAGAAACTCATACATAGTGCTCCATTAAAAAAAGCTACTCTTAAAATGTGCAGCTGGGAAAGGCTTTGTGGTACTAAAATATTCCACATACACATTTCTTTAATAAGCCCAGCTCTGGTTCCCAGTAGCGGTTATGTTACTGTGCAAGGCATCTGCCAGTGTTTAATTCCACACTTGGCAAGTGATTTGTCTTTTCATTCTCATGTAGCAACATTCAGTGATGGATGTTGGATGCGTGTTTCATTTTGCTGTGTTAGGAAGCCCATCCGTAGATGACTGGAGAGAACAGAATTGGCATCGTTTTCTTGCTGTATTCTCCATTTAATAAATGTTTGCCTGATTTTAAGCTTTAAGTCCAGTGAAGTTAGTTGGACTTCCTGAATACTTGAAATTAAGTCAATACATAAGCTATGGCTTAACACTTGTAGCTATGAGGTGCTTAAGCAGGTGGAAAATTGGTTATTAGACTTTTAAATACAGGTATCATTGCTCTCAAAGGTGAGCAGTACTGGGGCTTCAGCTGCCTTATGAGTGTGTTGTGTATATTCCACAGTTCTGAAGATCTGGCTGTTTTTGTCAATACATTCATTGATAAAGAAGCAACTTTAGGTACTCAGGCTTGAGAAGTGTGTCTTAGCTGCAGGGGGATGTGCCTCCCTTTTTTAGCTGTAAGGATTGTGTGCCAATTACTAGCGAAGCTTTCCTGTTTCCTTCTGTAGTTGTCTTGTCGATTATATTGTTTAGAGCATTAGCTGGAGGGGAAATGAAATGGGAAAATTGCGTAGTGTAGTAATACATTGCAGTGATAGCTTAATAACTGTTACAAGTTTGAGTGAAATAAGAAGTCATGGAGGTCTGACTTGACTGAGTTGATCTTGACCACATAGTTCCATTTCCTAGCAAACACTGTGTATATGTATGAATGGCATTGGTATGCTATAGCATTCACTACAAAAACACTGCAGTTATTTTGGGATAGTATAGACTTGAATGCTGAAAAGCTGTAACAGCTCAGGAATTATTTATTACAAGCAGCAGCATAGCTGACATGGCTTACTGCCTGTCTCTTGTGATCATTTCAAGCAAATCCTTGCTCTCAGCCATGAGGAGACACGCTTGTCTTGCAGCACCTCATGCTGCAAGACAAGCATTTATCTATAATAAGTGCTTTTTATCTATCAACTGTGTTACTATAACACTGTCCAATTCTGCTACTTGCACAAATCCCTGCATCTTGCAAACTCACAGTTCGGTGGAGCTTTGGTTGACGATACCCTACACTTAGCACATGGCATCATCTGTGAGGATAATCTGTTTCCATTTGGTGCCTGTGGCACTGCCAATATAAACATCTTATGTCATACACTTACTAAAAACATTAGCATTTTTGTTTTCCTTAGTATAAACTTTGCATTCCTGACTGCTCATGGTTTGAAGCTGTTGCTTGAGCACTGTCAGCCAATTGCAAGTTAGAGCTCAGCAAGGCTTTTTGATAGATTTTTTTTCCTCTGCTGGTTAAGATTCTTGCTGGAAAAGCAGGTACTTGAATACAGTTGTTTCTTTTTGCCTCCTAGGCTTTTTTATACACTTAATTTCTCTTCTGAGTATCATTATTTCCTAGTACTATCAATAGCAAAGGTATTTTGTCTTATAAATCAGAAGACTGAATATCTGTTGAATCTAGAATAAGCTTCTGAGTGACCTTCTTTTTCCCTTGATCTGTTTTCCTTTTGGGCAGTTTCATTTGCCCCTATCTACGTGCTCTTTGTGCTTAAATTTGTGTTTTTCCTTTTGGCATCTTGCTTTGCTGCTTCCTAATTGCTTAAGTTTCATAAATCACTGCTCAGGCTGTTTCCCTGAGGAGCGAAAGAAATTGATTTTTATAGCTTATGCGTTTGATCCTTTGAACTCTTGACTAGTATCACAGCAGAATAGTGCTGAAGCATCAACTGGAATAATAAGTTGTCCATCCTGCCTAATACAGAGTTTTGACTATTGGTAGTTCCTGGTGTGGGAGCTGGTAGTGAGGATGCGTGACTCGGAGGCCCCGAGAGGTGAGCCCCTGATGAGTTTGCTGCAGTAGTTTAAGGAATTACCACTTCCCTCTGGCAGAGGCTGTGGATCTGTCAACAGAAGGAAATTTGGAGCTACATTACCCACTCCTCAGTGCAATATCTGGCATCTTTCTTTAAAGATGCTTTTCACAACAGTTTAATGAGACATCAGCGTCAAAGCATCTGAAACATGTGAGACTGTTTCCTTTCATCAACTTTCTGGTAAAGTATGGTTTCTTAAATTGTCACAGCAACCACCAGAGCTCATCTGTTGATGTCCTGAGTCGTATCCGCTGTTTGTCAGTCTTGCAGGCTTCTGTGTTCAGCCAGTACAAATGACACCAACATGGTTGTTCATACTGGGAGCTGGGGTATTACTCATTTGGCACTGAGGAGCACATCAGAAGCAGTTATTAGACACTCATATAAGTGTCCTTAAATGCAGGAGTTGAGAGAGTTGATGCTGATCTAGAAATCACTCTCTATTCTCAATCTGAGTTCTGATTAAGTTCCTTGTGGCTACTAGGTACCTGAAGCAAGCACCTAAAGGAGAAAGTGTTTGGAGGAGAAATGGGAAGGAGATATATAGGGAAGGATAAAATTTAAATGGGGAAGAGGGTCTGACTTGATGTGATCCAATAAATCAAACCTAAACCAGGCAAAGGGCCATTTTTCTGAAGATCAGAAACCAGTGGGACGGTAATAAATGTGGGAGACATTGGCCACTAAGAGAAAAAGCATCCTGCCTTAAGTGATATTGCCTGTCCAAAGGATGTGGGCTTTTTCCTTGTATGGTTCCTGCTGCTATGGGACTGTGACCTTTCAAATTCAATGGAACAATAATTAATAACCCAGTCCAAAAATCAGGCTGATAATCCTTTACAGAACTTAATAGCATGGATCATCTACAGAGTAGAGGCTTTGTCAGCAGTGCTGGCAACGGGGAGTGTATGCACACACTGCAGCGTACTGGATTGTATATTGTTGATGCTCCAAGGTATGCTAGTCAAGCTGCTGAGATGACCACTTCTGAAATGCAGCCTAGCAGGCAATTACCTGATAGCACTTCAGTAGCTGCAGCAGTTGCTTACACAGAAGGGTAATACTAGGAGGATTTTTAGTATATTCTAATGCACAATGTATAGTATAGCAGCTGGTGGTAATGAGAGCCAGGGCTGTTTTTCAAGCCAGGGTCCTACAGTAGTTCTTGAACTAACAGTACTTGGAAAGCCACTCCACAGAGAATTTCATCCTTTGATCGGGATAGACCCCAGAAACAGTCATTTGCAAATGGATATTCACTCTCTGCCTGTGCTACATGAGTGGATTCTAGTATCTGTGGATAATGGCTGATGAAAGATGATCAGATTGTGCAAAGAGGGCTCATAGGACATTGAAGAGGAAAAAAAAAAGTTAATTGAATATACCACTCTGCTTTTTACAAGGCAAAGATGTGTCTGAATAGCTGACAATTTATAGCTAGAACTGATTAAAACTGCATTGACTTAGAATCATAATTTAATATAAATCACTGTGCTTCAAAGGACATTCTAAAGGACTTTGTATAAAAAAGAAAATCTCAAACCCCACAATCCTAATTGGTTTCATTTGCGTTTGAAGAGTTCTTTTGGCTTGCTTTTCCAGGCCTCTGACAAGCTTTTCCTTTTAACAGCTGCCTATAAATTAGGGCACTTGTTTTAACTGGTAGCAGTGATATAAGAGTTCCCACAGCTCCACAGTGAGAGTAGGGCCCTAATTAATTGTAGGGAATTTCACTGTTGATTCGTGACAGCGTGTTTTGTGTTTCTCAGAGCTTTTCTATGCCTTTATCTTCAGGAATCTCACAATCTAAGCACATTCCAATAAAGCATAGCTGCTTAGGATGAGGTGGTTTCTTTTATGGCCTGATTGCTTATAGTCTAGGTGCAGGATAAGATAGAAAGGTTCAGTTAACCACTCTCTGTCATCTCCTTTCAGTTCATACATGAAAGCACAGGAACTTAGGAGAATCAGCCTGGAAGGTAGGTTTGCACATGAGCTAAATGAAAAGCCTGACTCAAGGTATGGATGTGTATGGATGAGAGAGGCTTTAGAAGAAACCAGGGAGGAAAGTCTGTTCTCAGTGTGTCATTCTGCTTGCTGTAAAGCCAGCAGGGTCTCATTATGGAGTGCCAATTGTAGCAGTTTACAATGGAGCTCTTCCGTCTTTATTTTTGAATATTGTAAGAGTTCCACTTTGTAAAATGCTTTGGCAATGAGTTCAGACTATGTCTTGCATCCATTGAGAAGTCTCTTTCCCAATTAGTTGAATCCTTCTGTTTGGATTCAGAACAAGGAAGGAAGTATGGATTTAATGATTACAATACATTGCTTTTTTTAACCTGCAGATGGTAGAAGAAAGCGAGGAAAGGCTCACAGAAGAGCAGATTGAGTCACTTCTGCAGACAGTCACCAGTATTCTTCCAGGGGATCCTGAAGAACAGCAGAGAGACTCAGCAATGGCAACTGAAGACAAAAGTGACCAAGCTTAGGAGGCATCTAGACCAAAGCTGGCAGGAATTTCAGCAAAAGAAAATCAGCTAATATTTTTCTGGTTTTTACTTGATACCAGTTTCATCTTGTATTGGACATCATTATAAAATATGTTACAATTTTTATGACTCGGAGGTGATGAGGGAACCAATTGTTTACCAGAAAGCATGGAAAAGGACACTATTGTTTTGGCATTCTGTCATAAACAGGGGTGGTAATAACGGAGTTTGTAACGTCTGAGAAATTATGGGGCACAGAATCTGAAGCTTTTGTATTTTTTCCATTACCCGTGTAACAGCTGTACATTTGAATAGGCTCATGTACAGCTGGCACTGTTTTAATTATCGCAGCAGTGCTAAAATTATAATTGCTTTCATATGTTTTTGAATTGCCCAACTGGTTTTCAGAATGCATTCTACAATACAAAGCCAACTTGTGGAGCTGTTTGTGAAGAGGGCTCTTTTCAGTGACCAGAACAGAGAATAATGTACAAAAACTGCTTGGTATCTAGCCAGACAATTTCATGTAGGCTGTTGGCGTCGTGCAAGTGAGAAGATCTGTTGGAAGGGTAGCTGTTCTCAAGTATGTCTGGCATTTCTTGATAAAAGAATTACCCAGATCATCAGCTAAATCAGCGTATTGCCACCATAATCAGCTGCATTGGACCAGTTTACAGCAGCTGAGGCTCTGGACTCAGATGTTAAGGCTCTTAGAAGAGCATTTAGGTGAGGTGTGTATTTTCCCTTCAAACGTTTGTTTCAGTAGTTATATATAGACAAGTCACAGTCTTGTGAACATGCTCGTGACCATGAAATAAATGAATGAGTCAACACTGGAGTCCTAAGCTGGTTTGGAAGAATGGGAATCAGTCCTGGTTAAAGCAGAATTTTCTGTGTACTGAGCTTTTGTCTGACTGAAGGTTTCAGGATCAAGTATTTAATGTTGAAAGCATAGATGATTATAATAAATCATTTGGGTAGTATACATATATATACATAAAGTCATGAGTTATACATGGCACTGGTTTTATACGATGACTGCAGACCATTCTTTTATAATTATAACGTACTGGAAATAGAAATAAAGCTTAAAGTGTATCCTGGGAATTTTAAATCTTATAGACAAGATATAAGAGTTTGGATCAGGATATCTCACTTCTTTGCTTCTGTCATGGTTTTATTTTGTGGTTTTAGACAAAGAATTTATGCTTTCTGAGCTGTGTGTGAAAGGGAGAGATAACTTCCAGTGTCTGGGGGATTTGTGATACACATTTCCACGGTATTTTAAGCTGCTTTGATGTTTGGAGAGGAGAGTAAATAATTGGAAAATATATTTGTTACCTCTTAAAGATAATTTATCTGAAATGCATTCCAAGGCTGGAGACTAAAGCTGTGTTTTCACTGGGGAAGTGTATTAGTATTAGAGGGAGAAGTCCTTGCTGAGTTTTATGATACATCATTATGCGTTTTTCTCTCTAAATGTGCAGCAAAACAAAAGAGATAAGTAGATCAGAGCACAGACTGACGTGCAATTAATTCCAAAAGTAGCATTTTTACCCATAGCAGTCATGGTTTGACATGCTCTGGCCTTGGGCTGCATGTATTTACATTTTTTGCTGTCTTCTTCTAAAATGAAGTTACTGAAGCACATTCTAAGCTTACAAAAAGCAGATGGACCCAGATTGCAAGTGCCTTTAGCCAGCAAGAATATTTTAACAGATCTCTGAAGCTGGATGTTCCATCTTGGGAGTTGCTGATTTGTTATCGGGATGGATTTTTGCCAGCATCCATGTTGTCCTCTGCTCTGTGTGTGTGTTGTATAAGATACAAGAACTTGCTGTTGTATTTAACCTTGTCATCAAAATCAGTTCCAGATGGATACGTGTATTAAACTTGTGCAAACGCATGGGCAGCTCGTTCAGGCTCAGTTCAGGGACGTAAACTCTAAGTTCCCTATAAATGCAATTCTAAGGAACATTTAAAGGGTTCTGGGATTTTGACATCTGCATTACATCAAGAAATCATTTTTAAACGTGCTGTCTGTGCTCTCTGCTCCTGTAAGCGCAGGTGAGGAATTGCTGTGGTGCTGAGAGGGGGTTCATGTTGTGCTGCTTACCCTAAGGTGTGTTTTTTGGAAAGCCAAGACTCAAAAATGGTTTATGGGAAGCAAATGTCTCATCTTGCTTATGTGATGCCATCTTTCCAGTGTCCTGGGTCTTACATGACAGATCTGCCTCTCTCCAGGGCTGCTTTCTGTTAACTAATCAGTTACCTAACACAGTAAATATACTCTTCTAATTCTCTTGAAGGAGAGAAGATGACATGAAGAGATGGTGGCCTTCTGATGTGTCATGGGTACAAGAAAGCATACGTGTGTATTGGGCGCTTCAAAGGTTGGTCCCTAGTATCAAGAACAGAGGGGCAGAGTACTCCTCCCTTTCTGATATTTAAGAAGCTTATATTGCTTTTAGCTTATTTCTTACGTGTTCCTCATGTTTGTTCTCTATTGCATGTTTGGCTCTTGGCTCATTGACAGCTCTGCTTAGGGCAGCTCCTGTGCTCTCAGCACTGCTCTGAGAGAAAGAGGGAATGAGCTGCCAGAATTCCTCTCCTGTTTTGATACTTCTAAATACCCAGGGTTCCTCTTCTCATAAATTCAAGCCCAAGAAGGGCAGCTTGCCCTAGGCTTTGTTTGGCAGCCCTTGCTGGAGAAGTTTTATTACAGCATTTGTTTTATGGGAGGAGAAGGAGCTCCTACCTGGCTGTGCTCCGGAGCTGGGAAATGGATACACTGGGAACAGAAATGTCCATGGGGAATCTTGTAGAAGATCCAGGAAATCCCTACCAATGAGCCAAGCAGCTTTGGTGGTGGTCAGACCATGTCAGGGCTGCACAGGGGCTGCTGCCCGCCATTGAAGTGCAGAATTTGACAAGCTCTCCTTGTCTCACAGGGAGCAAAAGGCATTTTGTTTCTATCTGTGTGGTGTGTTCACTAGGTAAGGGTGTGTGGTCTTCTTTAGAAAAAGCAAACCCCCAACATTTGGAGGTTTGGCTTGCTTCTGAAGCAGGTTTTCTTCTGAAGCATGCCTTTAAACAACATTAAAGCAGGACATTGGAGCGGCATTCAAGCCGAACGTCTCAGTGTGCTGAAGGGGTTAAGCAACATCTACAGAGTGTCTAAAAGTGTTTATACAAATGTTTTTAAGGAGGTTCTGTCATAAACAGCTCCGTAGATAACTTTACTTACTAAAGGCTCTACTGGTCATAGACAAGCTCTTGTTTTAGAGGTCGACCAAGCCAGGCTGGTTTGCACCGTTTGAGAATCATGCCCTAAAATGATAAACCAGCCACATCCGAGTCCATGAGGGGTGGATGGCTGCACTGCTGTAATCCTGGCAGACCCTGACACAGGGCGAATAACCAATCTGGACATGGTTTTGAAGCTATTACACCATAGAAGAAATAAGAAATGTAACTAGAGCACAGCTGAGTTGTAGCAGAGCAGTCAGCACATGTCCTGGAGCAAATTCCTGCTGGTCCCAGACCTGTCTTGGAGGCTGCTTGGGGAGAGCTGCAGGCTGCTTGAGTCATACTTTGCTCTTCATCCTGCTGGAAATGTGTTTCTTCCACCTGATGGTTGAAGGGGAAAGACCTGGTTGACCCTGTGTGAGCGGGGAGGTTGAACTGGGTGATCTCCAACTTCAGTGTTGCTGGCTGGCTGGTTTCCCTGCCCCTGTGCACTTGGAATGTTTTCGGTTGCTTGCTCAGCACAGAGGCAAAGGCTGCTCTCCTTAAGATCTGAAAGGCAGCAAGTTGGGGGTTTCTCCCTTGTCCCCTTTTCCAGTGGCCTCTTTGCTGGTGGGTGCTTTGGGGCTCTGGCACGGTGCAAATACTTCATTTCTGGGACGTGGCAAAGGGAAAGGGACAGTCTTGCCAGGATGGCAGCAGGGTTTTATGTCGTGCCTGTCATTTCATCCGTTGCTGGAGCCTGAAATCGGAGTTTCTGAAGTTGCTCTGTGTTAGGGGTGCATCCTGCACATTGCAGCTATGGCAGTGAGTTGAGTCTGTTCCAAACGAGGGTCGTGTAGTGTAAAGGATGCGTCCCAGGATGCTGCTGGGATAAGGTGGTCTTTCAGTGTGATCTTAATAACAGTTTTCTCTTGAGTTTTGCTTAATGCTGTTCCACAGGCCAAATTAATCCACAGAGCCTCTTCACTGCCTTACATTTGACCTGAGATACAGAACCATTCGCTCACTCATGCTGGCTGTGCTCGGCCCCTCGAGTCAAGCCACGGGTGAGTTAACCCAACCGCAGCTGAGGTTATCCTGGTTTTGAAATGCACAAATCTCCCTGTACTGCATTGTCTATGACTAAATATTTTACTGCCTCTGCCTCCCTGGGGTGGCAGCTCTGCCATGGCAATGCACAAACAGCACGTTCTGCATCCCAGAAAATGCTTTGCTTCTAGGCATGAAGGCTGCTTCTCTGCGCTTGGACACCGGCTTTGAAAGCATCAGTCTTGACAGGGAAGCTACTGTTGTTGAGTGACTTCTGAAATGCTTTGGGCTTTGACAGGGGAAGGGGAGGTGGGGGAACCTGTGTGCACCTCAGCCTGGCTGAGATGGGGCTTTTCCCACTTTTCTTACTTCATTTTCCATCTGCTACCCATAACCAGCCTATTCCAGCCTGTTCCTGCTACCGGTTCCCAGAGCAAGGGGATGCCAGGCTCTTCCAAAAGACAGACTGCAGAAGATCTTTCATGCCTGAAAACTTGTTGGATTATTTGCTTGTAGCACTTGGTCTAAATAACAGAGAGCCTCTTCCCCCGTGAGCTTTGCCTCACTGATACACTGAGCATGTGTGGTTATGAAATGCTCCTGTAATCAAGAAGGACTTATGCTCACAGGGTAACCACCCCACAGAAATACAGCCTTACATTAAATGTGAGCGACAGCCATTGTCCTTTCTGGGTGACACAGTGACCAGGCAGGCAGTAACACTCAGCTCCTGCTGTTCCCAAAGGTCAGTTCTTTGTCCTTAATGAAGTATTTCCTTCCCTGCAGATGGGCAGTGCTGGGGTGGAAGATGCAGAGCGAGGAGCTGGTGTGGCAGGATGGACGGTGTCTGTCTGGAGGGTTACATAGTGCCTTTGGAGCTGGGATCAGTCAGCAAATGCCAGCTCTGCCACTGTCCTCTGGCCTTAGGGAGGTTGTTTCTCTTCTTTCTTCTCTCTTTCTCAGGGCTTGCAGCCAGGCTGACACCAGGAGCAGTGCCCAAGGCCTTGTTCAGTCCTTTTGTGCATCCTGACAGGTAAAGGAGTCTTTTTACTAGGCTGCAGCCCTCAGCTTTCCCTGTGCTTTGAGACCAGCGTGTGGGTGCCCATAACACTGCTGTGATGTGCTCCTGTCCCACTGGACTTGCGTGTGTCCACCATGCTCACAGGCTCTGCTCCCAGCCCCGACAGGACCATGTGCTTGTATATCTGTGAATGCTTGGAGCTTGTTACACAGAGTCAAGTGAGGAATTCCACAGGACGAGTTGCCAGACATCACAGCCTTGCACCCCTGGGAGTTACCCCACCACGAAGGCATGTCCTGCATACACTGCACATCCTTCCCATCGCTTGCAGCAGAGGTAAGGGGGAGCTGAGCTGTGAGGAGGTGACTTTCTAATGAAAACATCTGTGCTCGTGAATTGGGCGCAAGATCAAATCTGAGGATGGGGCCGAGCCATGGAGCCAAAGGGAAGTGTTCCCTTGTGGGTGGGCTGCCAAGCACCGGCATGCCGGCATCCCTTCAGCAGGGACAGGTCATGCTTTGCAGAGCAGCAGTTTAAGTTATTTAATGGCAATCAGAGGGTCATGTTTGTAAGGAAATCTGAACTACACAGGTTCCTCTTGAGTTTAAAACACAATGGTGGGAGCAGATCCTGAACTGGCATACATGGGTATTGCTCTCCTGACAGGCACATGTGGTGGGAGCATCCTGTGGCTCAAGGGAAACATGGAGAGGGCAGCGCCTGGTGCTATCCCAGTGCGAGCGTGCAAAGGGCAACATGGGGACACCAAACCCAGCCTTTCTGCATCAGTAAGGTGTTAGTGTCATTAGGCAAGACCCAAGTTGTGTTCCAAAGTGAATGCCATGGTAGAGCTGATGTTGGGGACATGGGAGGAGTGGGACAGGGAGCAGGCAGCTGGAAAGCCATCAAGAGATGAATGAGCTTTGAGCGTCAAGATGAGCATCGCACCTCTTCCTCACCCATGAGAGCGATGTCTTCAGCTGGGTGGTGACATCCTGCCCTAAGGGCACTGCTTCCTCACCACCGATTTGATAACCCAGTGCTGCAGTGTGAAATCAGGGATTGGGATCCCTGTTCCCGGGTGCTATCCTGTAAAAGGGGAGGAGGCTTGGGTCAAGGCAAGCAGGGAACTAGTTCTCCTTGGGATGTTAAAGATCTTTAAAATACTCCAACAGCAGCTTGGATGCATCCAGCCCCCTCACACTCCCCCAGACGAGCCCAGGGGATCTCTATAAAGAAGCCCAAAGTACCCTTTAAAACCATGATATTTTATAACCTTCCCAGAGAGAGGAAGGTCACATTACCCCCCTTTCCAAAGGGCTGCTCTATGGAGGCGCAGATTGGGATCCAGCCAGCATCCTGGAGGGAGGCGATGGCAGCGTTGTTTAGGTTGGAGCTGCTGAAGACGTTGACAGAGAAAATGTTTTGTGTTCCCACAGAAAGAATCCTGCTGCAAAGCTTTTATTGAGCAAAAAGAAAGGCTTGTGCTGAAAAAAGAGACGGGGCTGCAGCCAAAGCACAACTGAAATGCAGCGAGCAGTTAGGAAACAGTTCAAGGCCCAAGAACTTTTGCTTGCCACAGGCAGGAGTCTCCGTGCACATGTTGCTTGAATTCATTTCCTTCTGCATTAAGGATCTTTATTTTATTAACTTTAATGTTTATAGAAACAACCATCAAAGGTAGCGGAGAGGCTGTTCAACTTTAAAGATAATTAGAATGAAGCTGGCCTGAGAACCAGCCAAGTGGGGTGAGAGAACGTCTGAGAAGAGATGGGGAAGCCAGGAGTCATGGGGAAGGATTTGGTGTGCATAGTGAAGCTGGGAAGGGAGCTGCAGGGAGCGCTCAGGGATGCTGCAAACAGTCCCAACAGGACCAAGTGCTTTCAGGAGCTGTGGCTGGTGTTAAGGAGCATCCTCTGGCCAGCTCTTCACCAGCATCTCTGCCGCATCCAGCCTGGGGAGGCAGAAGGGTGATGCTTCATAGGAACATGGGAGGGTGGCAGAGGTGGCACCAGTGCCCTCGGTCCCCTCAGCTGAGCTTCAGCACCGAGCACAAAGGCTCGCTGTGGTTTAAAGCCCTTATTTGTGTCTTGCACCCCTTCTGCTCCTCCTAAGGAGCAGCTTCACTGCCCGACTGCTGCTTGCAATTAGTGCTCAGCCCTGCGGGGCTCCTGCTTGGTGCCTGCTGGGCTGTGAGAGAGGAGCTGGCAAGAACCACCCGGCCTCTGCTTTATGTGGCCAGGCAGAAACTTCATTGCTCATTTACAACAGAACAACCCCCAAAAGCTGCACTCAAACCCCCTCAACCCCGCTGTGTGCCGAGCCCTCCACCTCTCACCCCTAAATGGGTGCCCCATCGCTTCCCAGCCGCAGGGTGGTGATGTTTAACGTGAGCGGGGGCAGCCATGGAGCAGGGCTTTAACCTGGAGTATCAGTGCAGGAGGAAGGGGATGAGCTCAAACCGTCAGTCCCAGCTGGAAACGAGTAACCAAGCACCTTCACGCTGCTCCCAGCAGAGGCTCACCTTGCCCCGTGCTGGTCCCTGGGGGCTCCTGTGTCGCTGGATGTCAGTTTGGGGAGGCAAATCCCTTTTGTTACAGACCAGATGCTGGCAAGTAAAAGACATCCCAAAATAGAAAGCCTGAGCAGTTGAAATTACCCAGCTCAGTGGTGAGCATGGGAGGGGGTTCTGCTTCCCCACCCCTTCCCACAGTTTATACATGCATGTATTTTTATATCTAGTGGAAGTTAACCCCTGGGGCCATGCCAAAGGCTTTACAAGCGTGCTCTGTTGGACTAGAGGGATTCTTGCCCTGTCTAAAAGGGCTTTCAAGGGCTTTGCCAAAGCAACAACTGTGCTGTCTGTCCAGAGGAGAGCATCAGCTGAGGTGAACCTGGGGTCTTCTATCAGCAGCAGGGCTGAGAGGGTTCATCACCTGATTCAGATTGCTGTTTCTTTGTTATTTAGATGTGTTCAGCTATCTGACGGGCTCGGGATGGACAGGGATACACAGCAGGACATGGTGAGCTCTGAAATGCCCCAGTGGGCAGAAAGGAGGTGGGGTTCGGGGGAAACCAGCAGCACGAACACCTTGATGCCTCCCCAGTCCCCATCCTGATGTGCTGGGCACCTGGTGTCCCTTGTCCCATGGGGAAAGTGGTTGGGGCTACCACAGTGGGGCTCCCATCACGGGGTACTTGGCTGAAGTACCTCCATCCCAGGCCAGCTCCATCCCAGCCCCTTCCCAGCCTCACCGGCTGCAGCTTTAAATGTCCATCCTCTACTTAACATCTCAAGACGTGGTTGAGGGGTTTTATACTCTTCAGCTTCATCTGCAAAGACTTTGTTTTCCCCTTTTGAATTGCTGATGGGTTTCCTTAGAGGAGACTGTGGCCAAAGGCTTCCAGGGATGCAGCAGCCAGAGGGCGGCTGTGAGGGAGGGAAAAGGAAGCACTGAAAACACCCACTCGAAACCTACTGGGATCCAAGTGCTTCCTCCCAGCAGGTTTGCTCCTTCATCGCCTATCAAAGCCCATAGAACCCCCCAGACGCTGCTGCTCTGAGCTGCCCACACCTCAGCATCCGTGAGTGGGAAATGGGCCGTTTCAGGCCAATTTAAACATCTTCCCTTTTCCTGTGCAACGCCCTGTCCCCGGGTGTGGGCTCCGCACAAAGTTGCCTCTTTCCCAAGCCCTGTGGGGCTGCTCTGAGTGGGGCAGGACACCCTGCCCGTGTGTCACCACCTCACCAGAACACTGCAGCGTTGAGCTGGAAATGGCCCTAAAATGTTCCTTGTGCATCCACATGGAACTCATCCCCACGTGGGGCTGTCCCATCCGTGCCGGGTGTCCGCAGTGAGATGGTTGCTGCCCATCTTGGAAACCAGCAGGTTTGGTGGGATGAGATGGGGTGAGCAGCATATGAGTGGTCAATGTTATGCTGGTAGAATACAACTGATCCTGTTTGGGCTTGTTGCATGGGGCTGATGTGCTTTGGGTGGCTTGGGAAGGGGTCTTGGGTGATAAGGACCACTGGGATAGTGAGGACAAGCAATTGCTGCTGGTTTATGCACTTTCCTTGTGCGCAGATGCTGGGAGTAGCTCCAAAGGTGAATCCAGTCCTGGATTGTGCTGCTGCTGGATTGAGAAGTGGGAATGTGTGTGAGGAAATGCCCAGGGCAAGGAATGCACTAACCCTGACTTCTGTCTCAGGTAACCTGCGGCATCTTGCTGGGATTCATCAGGGCAATGGAGAGTGAGGTCAGACCATGGGTCCCAGCCCATCTCTAGCACCAGTGTACTGAGAAAGCCTGCGATTCAGCCCCCAAACCTACAATTTATTCTACAAACGCTGCCTCTTCATGATTTAACCTCTCAAAGCTACTGCTGCTGCTCCGGGTGCTGGGTTTTGGGCTTTTCCCAGCCTTTTTCCTGGCCTTTTGCAGCTCCAGGAGCCGGAGCCTTCCCTCCAGTGCCAGCTGAGCTGGTTGTATCAGGACAGGAGCAGAGGCTCTAAGGAAAGCCATAAATATTGTGGGGCTGGTGATGAAGCAGGGAGCTGGCAGGAGCGGAAGGACAGGCAGAGGGAGGCTGCGGATCCTGCATATTTGCTGGGGCCTCAGCAGAGCCCAATAGTTAATCATTAAAATATGCTTATATGTAACTAATCTCTGCAGGACAATGAACTGAGGAATTATTTAATGCTGTTTAAATGGGTCATAGTAGTCACTATAATAAGTGTGCCTCGAGCCAATGG
Source organism: Pezoporus wallicus (assembly GCF_028554395.1). Taxonomy (NCBI): domain Eukaryota; kingdom Metazoa; phylum Chordata; class Aves; order Psittaciformes; family Psittacidae; genus Pezoporus; species Pezoporus wallicus. Next base: position 100,227 of record NW_026637666.1, read on the forward strand.
GAGCTATCAGGCTCCTATAAAAGCGGGTGGGGAAGAAATAGCAGCTGGTAGGAAGAGATTGCGGAAGATCCCATGCGTGTCCTGAGCTGCATCTCGGAGCCCTCCCGACCTGCCTGAAACCAGGCTCCGGGCTGAGCCCTTCTTCAAACACTGCTGATCCCACTGGGGTCAGTGGCTGCGGTGGGAGGGACGGGGTCCGCCTGGAGCCAGCACTCTCTGCCACTCAGCACGGCCCATAGGGACCAGCATCGCCTATTTAAGGCTAAAAAGGTGAAGTTCAGCAGTGCTGTGAGTTGGGGGTTGCACCGCTGGGGCAGGGGTGAGAGGGATGCTCTTCCATGGGGCTGGTTTTGGTGAAACCCCATTTGGGTTTGCACGTTTGGAGCTGTGGTGGTGGTAGCAGCGTTATCGGGGTGTTATCCTGTGGGGACAGGGACACGCAGCAGCGGGGGGTGCTGCTGCCAGGGTTTTGCAGTAGCTTTGTAAAGGAATGGGATGGGGGGAATGAATGGAAATGGGTTTTAGTGGACTTTGATCGGCTTGTGAGAAGGATTCTATCAGCAGGGTGCTCTGTGAGCTGCTCCCAATGGCTTCTCAAGTCCTGTTCTTCAAGCACAGTGCTTGGCTCCCAGCATTCCCACTGGGATGTTTTGGCTTTATCCCTGGTATGGTTCGCAGCCCCCCAGGACCGATGCATCAGGTGCTGTTGGTGAGCACAGCTCAGACCCTCCAGCATAGCACTGACCACGGCTGGGTGAGGATGTACCTGCTGGAGGGAGAAGTGACACTGAGCTCTCTGCAGCCTTGTTGCCTGCCTTGCAATACCCAGAGAGGTGTGAGCTGCAGTGATTTGTAGCCCCACAGTACAGGCATTTACCCCTGTGGCGATGCACGCCGCTGCCCTGGCTGCCAGCCCTTGGATAAGCAGTAAATCCCAGCATCTCCAGACATCAGTTTCATCACTTTGGGGCTGGACCAAGTGACCTTTGAAGGTCCCTTCCAACCCAAACTATTCTCTGATTCTATGATACTTGGTTTTTCTCCCTTCTTTTAGTTTCATCATATTTCATCTGCCTCTTTCAGGGAATTTTCTGTCCTTTGTCCAATTTGAAGTCATGTACAGTTGATTTACACCAAACCTCACATTACATGAAACTAGCTTTCAGCTGCCTTTTCCCTGCTTGCAAGTAACCAAATGGGTGCAAAGAGTTTCAGAGGTAATCTTGGCTGCTCCAGCTGCTCTCCCATCCAGAAAATAAGGAGCACAGCCTGTTTCCTGTTAAATTTTGCTGGTCACATTGATTTACATTGTTTGTCTCGTGTTTTATGGCTTCCAAACTGATGTTGTGTTAAGCTGGCTGGAGTTTAGGCAAGAAATCAAATGCAGGCACTGGCAGGCTTCCTCACATGCGTTCATGAGGGTTGATCACATCATAGTCACATTTTCTTAGTCACTGGAGGACAAACAGCAGTGCTGCCTCGCTTGTGTCCTTTCTGGTTTGTATCGGGGCAGTGCTGGTAAAAGGAGCTTGGCATTCAAACTGTGGGGCAATGCAGGCTGCAGAGGGGCTGCATCCCCCCTGTGCCATGGCTGGGTGCTCCTCTGGTGCTGGTTTGATGCCATGGGGTGTCCCCTGCCTTTATCTTAGCCCATGAGCTGTATCTTATATTCTGCCTGTTGAGGAGGGGAGTGAGTGTGGCTGGTGGGCACCCAGCAGCCAGCCAAGTCCATCACACCAAACCTATGCTTTGGGGCATTAATTCATATATATGTATATATCTATCTATATATATCTCTGTGTGTGTGTGTAGGATAACAGAATACCTCAAGTTGGAAGAGACCCATAGAATCATCAAGTCCAGCTCCCTGCTCCTCACAGGGCTACCTAAAACTAAACCATATGACTAAGAGCATCATCCAGATGCTCCTTGAACTCTGACAGGCTTGGTGCCATCAGTTCCAGTGTATGTATCTGCATACTATGCATATGTGCAAATGCATTTCAAGCAAAGCAGGATGAGTTTTTTCTTGCACAGGGTGAGCTGTTGGGACTCTGTGCAGGTGAATGGGACTGTGTATTGCTGCTGCTGGTGGTGCAGGTCAGTGCATGGATGGCTTTCACCCCAGGCTGGCATGGGGAGGTTGTTCACACAGACACAGCTGATCTGAGGGGATCTGGATCCCCAGTGGGTCGCTAGCATCGTCCTTGCTGCCTCTCAACAAGTCTGTGCAATGGGCTGTGGATGTGGCCACAAGGAACCCCGACAAAACCAACTGCTCCATCCGCTGCGGGTCAGTCAGAGGCTGTCTGCAGAGCAAGGCAGGGATTTCAGCCCAAAGGAGCCCAAAGTGTTTGGAATCCGAAGGACTGGATCTAAGGGAAAAAGCTTCTCACTGTTCACATGAGTGAGGAAAGGTTCTTGTTTCGTTTTACAAGTGTCAGCAGCACGTTGGATTGGGAATTCTGCCGTTTCTGCACCATTTTTGGCAGAGGAAGTCTCACTCTTTTCCTTAGGAAAACAAGAAATAGAATATTCCTGTCGGATGGAATGTGAGAGAATGTGCAGGAGTTAAGATTAGGGAAGGCATCCACAGAAATCCGCAGGTTCCTATGGCGATAGGTCGGACAGCAGTCAGCATTAACTAGAAATCATCTCTGTATGTGTGTGTATTTGGGAATAGCGGAGGAGCCACATGGGGGGTGTTGGAGCTGGAGGGGTTGAGCGAGTCCTGATTTTGCCATTTCTATTCCCTGTCTCTCCATTGCAGCTGGAAAACCCCTGTATTGACGCTGCTCTCTGATTGACTTACAAGTGCTGCTGCAGGGACACAGGTACATTATTTGCCTTTGCTGGTGCACATTTGGGTTTCCTAAGGCAAACCGAAGGGGTTGTTTCTTGTTGTGCTCTGGGGTTTTCACACCAAGGGGCAGAGCTTCAGGAGGTCATTTCTTTGGTGCGTTTCACTCTTCTCTGTGCTGCTTTTTGAATGTAACATCTGGTTTATGGTTGAGGGGGATGTTATCCGGTGGCTCGAGCTGGGAACAGGGAGAAAGGAGGTCTGGGTTTCATAGCTTGTCTACAGTGAATTTACAGTCCCATGCAGTGGGTGAAGGTTTCAGATGTCTTCGTGCCTTCAGGTTCTCTGCTCGGCTCTCCTGGCTCCCGTCACCTCTCTGATGAAGGTGCCACCTCTGTTTTTTACGGGGGCTATTTCCCTCCTTGTAGCAAACGCAGCAGCACCTGAGCGAGCCCAGAGGGAGCGTTCAATGCCGAGTTCCCCTTTTGAAAGGCCACCGTAAAAATCAATGATTGATGGAAACCAAACAAGAGTGAGCTCTGCACGAGGGCCTCCCTCCCTATTGACTGCTCTCCCAGACTTTGGCCTGGGGGCTCCATTTCACAACGTGCCTCGGGATGCAGCCTTGGGAATGAAAAATGGGGCTAAACCAGGATGTTTTCAAGCAACATCATGGTTCTGAGCTGTTCAGCCACTGCAAACAGGGGGGTCCACGGCCAGGGTAGGGTTCTGGATCCAGGAAATGAGCCTGCCCCCAAGAGCAAAGGGGTTTTATTTATCCTATTTTTAGGGTGTTGTGTTTCCCTCCTTGTGTGCCCCCAGGAAAGGAGCCAAACTGGGGTCGCTGGGCTGATGCTGTCTGGTGAAGAGCCTGAGAGCAGCCCTTGTGGAGGGAGACTTGGGGTTTGATTCAGTTTGGTTTAGCTGACAAATCCAGCCCACCCATAGAGGGGTGATGGAAACAACTGCACGTCCAGAACAGCCAGCCATGGTGGGGATGGGATTTACATGGAATCATAGAATGGTTAGGGTTGGAAAGGAGCTTAAGATCATCCAGTTCCAACCCCCTGCTGTGGGCAGGGACACCTCACACTAAACCATGTCACCCAAGGCTCTGTCCAACCTGGTCTTGAACACCACCAGGGATGGAGCATTCACAACCTCCCTGGGCAACCCATTCCAGTGCCTCAGCACCCTTACAGTAAAGAACTTCTTCCTTATATCTAAATTATGCAAATATATATATATAATATGGATATATATATATAATTTGGAGATATATATATCCAAATTACACACTGTGCTTTGTCTCATCTTTAATAGTCTCACCTTTAAAAGAAAAAGGCTGCTCCGTGCCTGGTTTCACTGGCAGCATTAACAGTGTTCTTTATGCAGTTTAAAAGCTGCTTACACTTCCATATCCCATTGCAAGCTCCCCAGACAGTGAAGGGACGAGTGACAGACTCGCTGCTTTCCCCTCAAGCACTCACTGCTCTCAAAAGGCCCGTGCCTTGCACTGGATGGAGATGCCAATGTATTTAGGTGATGGGATGGTTTTGCTTCCAGACCTAGTGGCTGCAAGAGCCAAGTCCTGCGAGAGCAGCCAAGCTGGCTGCGCTGCACTCATTGCAGACTGCAGCCAACGGCCTGGGCATGGAGTGTTGTGGCCAAGGTGAATTCACTGATGTCTCACTGCCACCATCACAACCAGAGGTTGTGAAAGGCTTTGAGCAGATGCAAGCGGAGCTGTGTCTGTGGCAGTGGGGTTTTAGGGGGGTTTAGGGCTTTTGGGGTTGGTTTTGTTTAGATGTTGGGGGTTGTGAGCTGCTCTTTCACTTCCTTGTGCTGTTCTCCAGACACAGATGAGATCATTTCTTGTATCACTGGCATTATAAATAAGCTAATGGGTATTTAGCTCATTAAGTCAGCACCACATTTGCTACTGCTTTACAAACTCAGGACTTAAGCCTGCAAGCTGCTGAGCATCTCAGCCATTCAGACTTCATGGGACAAGAAATAGCTTATCCCTCTTCTGTTGAGGCCTGCCGTGCTGCTAGCGGTGCTTTCCCAGGCAGACACCAGTGGATGGGATGGATGAAGGTGCTGTGCTGAGGATGGGCTATGCAGGCACAGTGGGGCTGTGAGGAGCATCCCTCCTCTCTAGTAGATGAAAGCCCAGTGCTTTGCTCCCTGCCTCCTTGTCCAGCCATGCAGAGCAGCTCGGCGATAGCCACCAAGAGCATCGCGCGTCACTCAAAGCAAACACCTTCAGCAGCGTGGGAGGGCTCATGTGAGACTCTAAGAGCTCCAGCTTAGTGAATCCCTGTGATGCTGGATTCCACCCCCCCCTTTTTTAGGGAAACCTGAAGAAAGGGAAGGAATTGGGCTTGTTCTCGGATGTTCCCGTGCCGGAGACAAGCGCTCTGCCTGCGCACGTCCATTGTGCCACATAGGCAACTGTCTGCAAGCCAAGGACAGGGGGAGATGCCTAGAAATGTAAGGGAGGAGAGCATTCACTGCTGCTCTGTGAGTGGAAAAACAGCTCCTTCTGTATTTACTGGATAGCGAGGACTGCCTGGAAAATCCCAGGAACTCTGCACCTCCAGAGGCTCCTGCAGCTGGGGAAAAACAGTCTCCCCATGAAATAATACATCTGATGCCTAAACCGCCTGTGAGAGCAGGGGTGAGCACTGCGTGGAGGTGTTCCCAGCTCCAGAATCGTTTCTCCAGGCACATGGAAAGAACAGTTCTCAGCTGCCTCATTTAGAAAGCAGCAGACACGAGATCAGACAGAGGTGGGGGAATATGGAGCCATTCATCACAAAGCGCTGCTTTATGGGGTCAGAGCGGAAACCACCTTGCTCCTCTCTGAGCCACAAGCGGGTTGCAGTTGGGTCACAGCTACTTGATAGGAAGTCCCTGTTCTCCTGACTTTGATAATGGCAGTTTAAATCCTCCTGAACTGGTGCTTGCAGCAGAAAAGCCAGCCCTGCTTGATGATGAGCGCGGCCCTGCTGAGGTTATGCACAAGGGTGATGCTGTGTGTGCAGGTTGATGGATCCCTGCGCTGATCCAGAGGCTTTTTGTGGGTGAACACTGAGAATGGGACCTTCCAGGTCCTGCAGTGATCCCCAGGGCTTGGTTTTGCTGGGTTTGGCTGTGCAACAAAATTGTATGGCTATCAAAAGTGCCCCAGCCCCTGAGCCCATACTCCATGTCCGCTCCTCCATCCCCCGGGGCAAACCTTGCACTGCCAACATGATCGATACAGGAGGCAGGCAGGCCAGGAAAATAATACCAGTAGCAGAGAAAAGCAATAAAGATGAGTGTGCCCCTGGGAACCACAGACAGACACCAGCATCCTTCCAAGTTAAACTGCATCCTCACTGGGCTCACAGCTCACAGCTCTGCTCTGCTCCTAAGACAGACTGTGGTAAGGGCAAGGCATGATTCTAGGTGGAGAAACATCTATTCAGCAGAAACATCTTCTTCTCCTGCTGTGAGGGGATGCGGAGGAATGTCATCAGCTTAATGGCTTGTGGGACCTGTTTTCCCTGTACTTGTGAACACAGTCCTTGGATGCTCTCCTCCTCTAGGGATCATGAGTCTTCCCTGGTTGGGTCGTTTTGGGTCTGTCTGCAGTTACAGACACTGCTGTGATCCATCTGCAGTGGTGGGTGCCAGCTGCCCCCATTGCTCCCCATCCTGCCATGGTGTGCAGCCAGGAGTGGGGTATTCCCATCCCTTGCCCCTGCTTCTGGGGGCTGGAGTAACCCTCAGCCCAAGATCAATTTAGGGCATCACAGAGGCTGGGATGTGGGGGATGCAGCCCCGTGGTCCTCTCCTGGCCAAGGACCCCACTGAGGACTTGAAGGTTGTGCTGATTTAAGAGCTGGCAGTTTACTTTGTCGGTGAGGTGTTACATCCATCCTTTCGTCCCTACCAGAGGGCAGTTTGTCCATATTCATAAAGACAGTGATAACAGGATTGACTTAAGCATGGCTTTGACACAGAGCCAACTAAGCACTTAGGGAAGAATGGATGCTCAGTTGTGCTCTGGGCTGTGAGACAGCACAGGCACACGTGGGGCTTGGGAGTTCTGAACTACCTCTACCTAAAGCCGGATGAATTTCCCAGAGGCACAGGACAAGCTGAAATCCAACCCCCTTGCGCTGTGCTTCATCGTATCAGCTTCCTCCTCCAAATCCCTCTTTCCCCTCAGTTCCCTCTAGAATGGATCTATCCATAGAAAACCTTCTATAACAGAGGTAACGGAGATGTTTTGAGGCAGAAGCAACAGCTGAGCCTCTCTCCTGGCTTTCCAAACTCCTTTAGTGAGTGTGGGGCTGAAAGCCATGAGCCTGCTCCATCTGCCTCTCACTGTGACAGCCAGCCAGCAATGAGCAGGGTTGTGCAATCCCTGCCGAGGCATTCAAGGAAAAGGAATAATATTTAACAGTCCTGGCAGGAACATGCCCAAGGCAGAAAGTGCAGCTGGGCAGGGCCAGAGGGAAATTCTTTGCCTTCTTAAGGTTGGGAAGGTGGAATTAAGGTAAAATACTCTTGCATGAGGTCCAGGATACCGAAATGAGCAAACTTCCTCTTGCTTTTAAACATCTCACCTGAGCTGAGTTCAGGAATACTCTTGGGATGGAATTGGTGTGAGGAAAAGCATTGGAAGTTCAGGGAGGAAAAAGGAAAGAGACCTGGTTCTGACTCTGAATGTGCCAGACCTCCAGCTAGCGGAGGTCAGGGCAGCGCTGCTGGGGACTGCGCTCGCTCAGGCGCTGGTCCAGCAGTGACTTGGATGCTGTGTTTGGAAAGATGCTGCTCATCAGGCAGCCCTTGGTACCGGTGTACCTTGGTACCAGCAGCACAGTCTGTCACTGCTGATGGAGCTGTGACAGTCTGCATTGCCCAAGGCTCTGCCACCAGGCACCGCACCCCTGTGTGTCCTGGACCCAACAAGTGGAGGGAGCAGGGATGCAGCCGCCAGGCTCTGTCCCTCCAGGCAGTGATGTCCAGCTGGTCTCTGATTTGAAGCTGTTGCTCACATTTGGAACTAACATGAAAAAAAGGCTTAATGGGAAGCTCCTAAATGGCTCCAGCTTTCAGGAGTCGGGACTACTCTTCATTCCTCCTCCTCCCACCAGCAGTCCCAGAGCCGCTGGGTAGCACTGCTTTAAAGCATGGGAACAATGGGAAACCATGCCACTGCTGAAGGAAAATTGGACACAAAGCAGGAGCAGCCACCAGGACCCACTCCTGTTCCTGTTAGAGCTCAGCAGACCCTGAATGTGGCCCTGCAGCATCGCCCAAGCTCCCCCTGACTGAAGCTGCAGCTTCACTCCTGGGCTCATCCTTCATCCCGTGCGTGCAGCTGAGCCCCAGCAACGAGGAATTATTCCTGAGCTTCAAGGAACAAACCAGGAGCAAGGCAGCAAGAAGCAGCCAATGGAAGTGTCAAACAAACCATGAGCAATTAAGTGCTATAGCTTCTTGTTTATCCACCTGCAACAGCAGCTTCATGGCTGGGACTTCAGCTCTGTCTCCAGTGAGACTCCACATGATGCAGTATTTGATGGGTTATTTGATCCATGGCTCCCTGGGTGAGTGATGATTAAAGGGCCCAGCATGGGGCACCCTCTACTTACAGTAGCTCTGTCTGCTTTGTGCATCCTTTCCCTTGGAGAATGGCATTTTTTCCTCCCTGGAGGCCCTGTTTGATTGCCACAGATTGGAAGCCTTTAAAAGGGACTATCTGTGTGAGTCACAGTTAAAGCCACAAAAGAAAAACCAATAAAGCAATCTGAAAAGTGCTGTTTAATGGATTGAGGCAAACTGACTGGAAACAGGATACAGACTTTCATCTTTAAATGGTTAGCTCAAATCCAGCTGCATTCGGGAGCAAACGACATTTATTCCTTATCAACAGCTCAGAGAAAAGACATTTGAAAGGAATTTTACCACCTGAAAGGAGCTGCTGCTCTCTCTGTGCTCCCAGCACCTCCCTGAACACGTCTGAAAGCCTTACGGGTGTTAGGTACCCTTGAAACTCAGTCTTTACAGGGCAGAGCTTTTCCCACCATGAAAATACAGTCCTGAATGTAGGTATCTGCTCATACATCTGCCTTTGCTTCATTTTCATAGCAAATAAGTGCATTCACCCCTCTCAATAGCGATGCTTCTCCATCACCTCAGTGAAGCAGGAGCCATGGACTAAGTGCTCATCCATATCAGCTCTCCGGGCAGCACTGGCAGCGAGTGTTGGCTCATCAGTATCAGTGAAAACCACATCTTGACAGGCTCATAAAAGCCTTATGACACTGCAGGGGCTGTGAGACACGGGGTAATGGGCTGTGATTAATTCTCTCATCCTGATGGCATCGCTGTCAGCTCAGGGCTGGGATGATGGCAAAGCCCAGCTGGTTATCTCCCCAGCTGCGCAGGATCCGTCCCGTCTCTCCGGGAGATGGGTCAATGAGTCAGACCTGATCCTAGAGCTTTCGGGATGAAAAGGGATCTCTTCCTGTACAGTGGTTTCCATCAAGGCCTCACTGCTGGTGCTGTCTCCCAGCCCTGGTGTCCCCAGACAGCCAAGCCCTCACTGAGTCTTGTGGCTCCCATGCTGCACTGTCCTGCTGCAGTGACACAGAGATGGCTTTTCCCAGGCTGAACTTTGGGCTGGCATCATGTTAAATCCCTTTGGCTGACTTTCTTCCCCTATTTGGCAAGCAGAACAGATCTGGGGAATATCCCATGGGATTGTTCCCTTTGATCGACCCTGCAGCTGCCCTGACTTCTCTGCAGGGTGTTTGTCTGCATGCAGTGATGGCAGCTGGGCCAGGGCTCCTGTGTGTAAAGAAGAAATATGTTTTCTGTTTAATTCAGCCTTTACATATCACTATGTTAATGTTAACAAGTCAAATTCAACCTATTTTCCCACTTTTTAGGGGAAAAAGGAATAAAAGGTCTCTTTCTGCATAGAGCACTGAGAAGGAAGGAGTTAGGCTGACCTAAGGCCAGTGTTCATTAGAGGTGAGTTAATGTGTAGATGAGTCTCTTCATATGGCTACACCTCCAGGGGCAAAGTGCTGGTGTGAATCATCCCCCCCGTTGCCTGGCTGCTCACCCAGCTGTGGGGCAGGGGAGTTGTGAGATGTGCTGCAGCTGGCTCAAGCTTGTGCTCCGGCCTGATGCTTTTCCAGATGTGTGTGCAGCTGTGCACGTGGTTGGCACATGGCTGGCGCTTCCCCACTGCTGCAGAACAGGTGTGTAACAGCAGAGGAGACCTGAGCTGCGGGCCAGGCAGTGCTCCCTGCCGTCCTGCACTGCCTCGTGCCTGTTAAAATGTGTAACTGTGGCTTTTCTCCATTTCTGGGACATTTGTAGTGCTGCACTTAACACCCAGGACAGAGGGATCATGGGGTTTGGATGGTTTCCAGGCAGCCAAGAAAGCCGATGCCATCCTGGCCTGTACCAGCACCAGTGTGACCAGCAGGGCCAGGGCGGTGATCATCCCCCTGTACTGGGCACTGGTGAGGCTGCATCTTGAATTCTGTGTTCTGGGTCCCTCACCACAAGAGAGACATTGAAGTGCTGGAGTGGGGCCAGAGAAGGGCACAGAGCCGGTGCAGGGCCTGGAGCACAAGTGTGATGGGGAACGGCTGAGGGACCTGGGGGGGGTTCAGTCTGGAGAAGAGGAGGCTCAGGGGGGACCTTATTGCTCCCTACAAGTGCCTGACAGGAGGATGGAGCCAGGAGGGGCTGGGCTCTGCTCCCAAGGAACAAGGGATGGGACAAGAGGAAACGGCCTCAAGCTGCACCAGGGCAGGTTTAGATGGAGCTGAGGAACAATTCCTGCCCCAGAGGGTGCTCAGGCATTGGAACAGGCTGCCCAGGACAGGGCTGCAGTCACCGACCCTGCAAGTGGAGACGAGGCCTCAGTGCCATGGGTCAGTGGTGGCCTTGGCAGTGCTGGGGAGCGGTTGGACGGGATGAGCTTACAGGGCTTTCCCAACCCGGTTCCAGACCGGGCTCTGCAGCCCCTGCCCGCGGGCAGCGCTGGGGGAGGGAGGCGTTTCCCTGTCCCAGCTCTCCGACGTTCAAACCTTCGCTGTCCCCCCCCCCCAGCTGTTCCCCGCTGTGCACATCTGCCCGGCACCGCTCCGCGCCCGCGGGGCTCCTCCAGATGCTCACGTGGCGCCACCGCCCAGATGTGCGCCCCGCCCGCCCCAGCTGTGCGACACAGCTGTTTCCCGCCACGCCCCGCCCCCGCCGATAGGCCCCGCCCCCTCACCTGTCAATCTTCTGCTCGGGCCCAACCGCGTCCCGCGACATATCGAGGCCCTCGACCAATCAGGGCGTGGTTGTGATTTCCATGGCAGCCGCCGCCGCGCGGCTCAGGGCAGGCGGCGGTGCGGCCGCTCCGGGTCTGGGTCCCCGGTCCCCGTCTCCCGTCCCCTGCGATGGTGCCCGAGCGGAGCCGCGGCGGAGGACGGGCGGCAGCGCCGCTGCTGCTGCGCGGCTCTATCCCGGCCCTGGCAGCGCGGGGCCGGCGGCAGCGCAGGTGAGGAGCCGCTGCCCGCAGCGCACCTGAGGCGGGAGGCTCCGACGGGGCAGGCCCCGGGCACGGCCGTTCCCCCCCCCCCCAACCTCGCAGCCCCGACGGCAGCCGCCGTGCTCCGCCCTGCCCCGCCCGGCGCTGGGGCGGCCCCGGTGCCGCCGGAGCCGTTGGCTTTGTCGGCCGGGGTTGGACGGCCGCGGCCTGAGGCGGCGGTTGCGAGCGGGTCGGCGCTGTGGCCGTGTCCCTTCAGCGGCCCGAGTGGCGGGGACCGGAGCGGGGCGCTCCGCTGTGCGGGCATCGCAGCCGGGAGCGCCCGAGGATGCGCGGCGGGGTCGGGGAGCTGCTTCCCGCCGGTGCCGTGGCGGGGTTCAGTGCGGATCCGAGCCGGGTAAAGGGGAAAGTTTCCGTGCGGGCGGGAGAACCCGCGCGGCTCACGGCTTTGTTCGGCGGCGGGGGAGGCTGTAGGCACCGCGGCGGGGCAGGGGGGGCACGGAAATAGACCCACAGCGCTGCGTGTGTGTCTGCGAACAGCGGAGAGCGGTCGTAGTGTGCGAGCGGCTCAGCGGCAGATCTAACGTCTCAGCTGGAAGGGGTTTTCCTGGTGCTGTCGCTGGAAGAAGCCATTTGCATGTGATGGTGTGAGCGCCGTTTTGTAGGTCTGTATCTTTACCGTTAAGCAGTTTGATTCAGTGGAGTACCCTGTATAATAATAGAGTGCTGGAATCCGCCTGAGGAGGCACAGTACAGGTAAAAGTGCACGGAAGAGGAGCTCATCTGTTCATCAGTGCGTGCTACTCTCTGGTTTTCCCCTCTTTTAGTTAAAACCCAGTCCATCCGTTTAAAGAGCTAGAAGCCTGTGTGTTGCCAGTAAAATTCCTCTTGTTGAATTGTTCTCCAGTAGTAACTGTAGTGCTTAACAGATACTGTGTATTCTTGCATAACTGAGAGCATGTTGGTAACTCTCTTTTGACCATTCAATGTGCAAATCCAGATCATTTACTGGAGGTATTATATATGCGGCTGCAGTAGAATGTTCTTTGTTTTAATTAGCTGTACTTTTAAACTCGTTTTAGATGGCTTAACTGTTGAAAAACCTGAAAGTGCTGAATTTTGAGTCAGCTTGGCATCAATTTCGGGTCTGCTATGGTTTCCTTCTCTGGAAAGCTTATGAGTGTTAGTAGGTCCAGAGAAAGCACAAGTGCTTCTGACTTTCTTTACACACACACGTACATATATACGTGTGTATGTCTGTATATCTAGTGGAAGATCATGAAGAAAGCTGTCTTTTGGGGGGTGTAACTGGTAAATGGAAGGGTTACAGCTTGCTGCATCTTTTACTATTGATTATATGAGAGAAAGGCATAAATGTGAGCACTTGTTTTTTTACTCCTTGTAATATGATTGCACTTGAAACTGTGGGGTTATTACACCGTTGTATGTGGTCTCCCCCAGTACGGAAACTTGGGATTCATCAAGCTTGAGGTTAAAAAACAACCCCCCAAAGTAGGTTCAAGGGGAATGCAAATCTGTGAACAGCATTCCTACTTATGAACGGTAAGGGAATGTTGTTCACACATCTGCATTCCCCTACACTAATTCTGTCCAACTTTGTCCTATCTGCTTGTCGAACTGCTCTGCGTGAAGACGGGCTTCACGAGGTCGAGTTGGCTCTTTCATCTCAGCTGCTTTCTGGCAGATGACTTACTGCTTAGTCCTTTGTGGAAATGAGTGAAAGCTGCTGGTTCTGTTTTATCAGCCTTTTCTACCGTATAACTGATGGGAGAAGAAACCTAGAGAAAACAAATGCAGGGCTTGATAGCCATGATGGTTGAAAAGCTAAAGATGGACTTGGTACTCAAGGCTGCTTGATTTTTATTTCTAGCTTTGCTGTTTTGCTTGGGGTTTGCTTTCTTGTGCTGTAATCTGGCATTTCTCTCAGATGCTGTTATGGGACTGGCAGTAACATATGATATCCGGTCTTGGGGAAGTCATTAAGGTGATTGTGCAAACACCACTTTAAAGGCGTAAAAGTGCTTCCTGGATACTTAAATGACTTTTGGAACAATGTTCTAAATGAGCCTGCGACGGCTTGGATAGCTTCTTGAAGTGGTATGCAGTGAATATTTCAGTCGTGTTCCTTGGTGGTGTGCTATACCATTATCATGTAACTGTCAGCTTTCCTATGCAATCTTCTTTGTGGTGAGCAAACACCAACGACCAGAAACAAACCAGTTCAGTGAAGGAAAGGCTTTATGGAATTCCTTGCTGTCAGTTTTATTTAGGAATGTTGAAAGAATGACGTTGTATGCAAGGGCTTCTTACTGGGACTGTTTAATACAGAACTTTCTCGAAGAAATATATTGTCTCCACTTTTCTGAATGTACATTGTTTTGAAGGTGATTCCTGAGAATTCTCAGTACCTGCTGCCTCTCCAGTATTCAGGTTTATAGAGGGAAAGTGAAGGTGCAAGGAGAGGCAAGGAAGGTACTGATGTGAGTGACAGTTGCTTCTTTTAAGTCCTGGTAGCATTTTCATTTCTCTTTCTACTTTCACGAGCAGAGAACAGAGTGACCATAGAGAACGACAGGCTAGGATTTTTTTCCCATTCACTTTAGCAATCTTGCCACTGTAAAATGAATATCCTCTGCAGATTTATACCATGAGCCTTGGGTGGAGTAGTCAGGCTGTGGCTGTGCATCTGAAAGCATTTCTGACTTGTGAGGATCTTCTGGTTCTAAAGTCTATAAAGCCTTGTGGGGGGAATCATAGCCCCAGAGACTAAGGGATGGAATAGACCTCCTGAGTAGGAAAAGAAAATCATATGAACAAGATAGGAGGACAAGGGTAAACTGTAGAGGGAATGTGAGGAGGATCACAACTTTCCAGCAGTGTGAACTCCAACATTCCTGCTCCTGCTTTCCAGCAGAGGTGGGAGGGCACAGCATTTTGGGAAGGATGCCCATGAAGCACGATAGCCCATTGACACATAGCTGAGTGTGATCTTTCCTCCCAGCAAAGCTCTCCAGGTGTGTTGAGGGCAAACACCGTGGTGAACACTTGGGCAGATGCAGGGACAAGATACACTCACAAAACTCCAAGCAGTACTGCTGTATTTGCTCTTCCTAGAAAGAGATCTGGGTGCCAGAGTCTGAGCCAGAAGTCCAAGAGGTGGAAGCAGAGCCCAAGGGCAAGCTAATCACTGAGAAATGCTTTCATTGGCGGGGTTGGCAGGGGTTTGGTTGGGTTTTTGCTTGTTGATATTGATAGTTCCAGTGTTGCTTTGCTGTCAGTTTAGCCTTGGAAGAAGCTGCCTGCTTGAACATGAGAAGTGAGGTGGTCATCACTCTTTCCAGCCTCGAAAGTGCAAGTCTGAGCTCTAGAGCTTATGAGGCTTGTTTATTACTGGGTGGTAGTGGATCATCTTTTTTCCTGCTGGCAGGGAATGCTTTCAACAACACCAGACCCCAAACCGTTCTAACATCACACACGAATGAATGATTTGCCTCTTGACTATGCTAAAAATCTGCAATGCTTTTTGGGTGAACTTGAGGAAAAAGGTCTTGACCTGCTGCATGCAGGGAGAGGGATTAGTGCGTGCAGAAGGAGGAAACAAAGCAGGCATTTTTGCTTTGCTAACATCATCTTGTGGCTGACTCATAGGCCTGACTTTTCTGGGAATAAAATTCAGCTACATACGCTTCTGCTTAGCTGCACTTTCTCATAGTGAAACGTGGAGATCTTTTTTTCTTGGTGTTACACTTATTTTCCTCGGAATTGGGTTTAGTCTCTCGTTTGAAATTGAAGGCTAAAGGCCTTCCCTACCCTTGTAGCCATCTTCAGCTTCCTCAGTGTATGACTGTGTTGGGTGTGTTGTTTTGGGTGCTTTGTTTCTCTCAGTTCTTTTGGGGTATCTTTATTAACATGTGCTTTTAGGTGGAGCTTCGCTTGGCTTTCCTCAGCTCACGGTGGGTAGAAATGCCGCAGTTTCCAAAGCTCTGCTTAAATGCTGACAAGGGATTGCTTTTGCCTCCTTGTGATTTTTAAATGCTCTCAGTTGAGTGTCTGTTAGCAGCAGGACATTGAAGACTTGTAATAATCCTTCAGGCTGGCAGATGCGATCCAGAGCCCTTCCTCATGCAGAGGAGGGAGAAGGTGGGGTTTATTTGCAAGCTGCTAGCAGGGCAGTAACTTCCATACGTCATACTTTGTCCCAGAGAGCCTTCTGTGTAACTTCAGGCCCAGAAGGGAGGTTGCTGGCTTGGAGGGTAGCTTAGCTTGCTGAGAGGTGCTGTTTCTGACTGCTCTTCTGTTGGTTTCCTGACATACAAAGTCCTGGTCTTGCCGCAGTTCACGGCAGTTGCACACAGCAGGTATTGCTTCCAGGCAGAACAACCCTGTTTGTGCAGAAGCTCTTTATGGTCTTCCAGCCTTTGGCATCTTTGAACTTACCAAGAAAAGTTCCTGCATCAAATGGAAGTATTTGTGGTTGACTGGTATGGGGGTTCTTTGTCGTGTGGATGGGGTTTTGTTTCGTGGGCGAGTGGGCAATACTTGGAGTAGGTTTAGGGAACCTACTGGCAGACCACAAGGCTTGTTTGCCTTCCCAGCTGGAATTACATTGAGAGTCATCATTCTGCTTTACCCAGCCTGTGAGATGAGGATTTCAGCCTTCCGTCAAAAGGCTTCTGCTTGTTGGTTCTGAAAGCTGATGCTGGTTTTCTGTTGTTTGATTTAAGTGATATATATCCTCTTATAAATGGGCAGAGGAAAACAGTTGATGCACTCAGTCTTGACGTGTTTTTCTTGTAGTAATCAGCTACCTACCTGCTGCATTTAGGGAATGTTTGTGTCATCTTCTTTTTTTTCTTTGAGGAAATGAGGTTTATGGGATTTATTCGAACTTGAATAATGTCAGGGATTGTGTGAACTATAAATATTTGCAGGTCTGGTGTGCTCTGTGGCAAAATACTGTTCCTGTTGCGGTAACTCTTCTCTCAGATGAGTACTGACTTTGAACTAAATCTTTACTGCATCTAAAGCATTTAAAGATACTCTATGTACTTTTTGCTAGTGTTAAGCAGAACAGTTTCCCCTTCCCTCATTGAAGGTTGGGTGCACCTACTGAATCTGTTCTGATTTGTCTTTCTTTCTTTCTGAGTACTGTACTGAGCTGACCTCCACTTACGTTTTGGGAGTGTGTTTCTTTTAATGGCCAGATTTTTAAGGTGCAGTTGAAGCCAGCTCTTTAGCAAGGAGAGGTATGTAAAGGAGAATTAAACCTCTGATGGAGGATGGATTAATTATGAGAGTGATGTTCTGGCAAGAGAGTGTGGGAGAGCTCCATGGCCATTTCATATAGGAAGAAGCGAGTTAATCCTTAAGCTATGATTCCAGTTTAATTTTGGTAAGAAAGACTAAAAGCTGAACTTTGAGTGTAATCATAATCATTGATTGGAACAAGCTTTGTTAGTGTGAAGAAGCAAGACGTTCTCTCACAGCTTGGCAACTGGCTCTCCTGGATGCACTGCAAGAGGAAAAATATACTGTGACAGATGCCTGCATGAGGAATTCCCTTCCTTCCTCCCTTCTTCTGCCCCTGCACTGCTATGGTGTGAAGTGGGAGTTCTGTCCTCTGCCTATTGCCATCTGGTTGCACAGCCTCATAGAGCAGGGGCTGCAGAGTGCAAGGTGCTTACCTGTTAAAAGCTGCAGCAGCATCTGCAAGGCCGCTTGCCTGCTGCTGCTGACCATGAGGGCAGTGGTCTGGTGGGGAGCAGCTCTCCAGTCTTGCTCAGGTGGTGACTTCAGAACCTCTTGAGTTAATGGCTGGGTTGGTGTGGAAGAAAAGGTGACTTGGGTGATGTTTTGGAGAGAGGGCAGAGTAGGCATATGGATGTTCTTCATTCAGGGCTGTGTCGTGCCTTGCTGCCAGAGATGGAAAAGCCTTGAGGAAGCCAGTCATTGAAAATGTTGACGGTACCTCAGTACTTGGAGGTCCTCACAATTAGGAGCATCTGTGATTCATACTGTGCAGTGAGTTATTTAGAGTACTGATTTCATTTGGGTTTTGAGAGGAAGAGTCAGTTTTCAGCCTACCTTCTCTGAAAATCCAAAGCTGATGAACTGCAGAATACAGGTGAAACATCTGTCTGTGTATTAGCTGTTATGAACAGAAAAAATAGAGATGCAGTGTACAGATTGTCACGAACAGATCTAGTCATCTGGGCAGCAGAGTACCAGTTTTATCTCAGCTAGTTGGATATAACCCACTGCTATTCATTTTAAGACGTGGAATAATCTTAGTCCTTCTTGTGTCTGTATTGGAATTCGGCAGACAGGTCTTCTTTTAAGTCTTTTGTTTCTATCTAAAAGCTTTGTTCAGACCCATGCATGTCCAGGCATCATCTCGCACAGCCTTTGTTTTCATCTCATCTGTGAAAATGAAAATTGCTTTTAAATAATGCAGTATTAAAAATCCTACATGAAAAGGGGGGGAAAAGGAAAACCTTGGGTTTATTTGGTGTCTCTTGGGGTTTCAGCCTTCATCTCCTTGGAAAAATAACTTTTAGAATTTCAAAAAGGGGCTATATAGTATATTTAGTAATAGGTGTGCTGGCTGTGCAAACCCTGAATTCCAGTGCAAGTCTAACTTGTTTTTGAATACTGGGCTCTACTGTCACTGTAGAGAACAGTACCATTCCTATTTGAAGAAAACTTGCAGGAGAAAAGCAGTGGCTTTTGGTGTGGTAAAATTGACTTGATTCTAAGAAGTCATATAATAGTCATATTGAGAAATGGCTCTGTCACAGACAGAGCTATTCTTCATTGCCTAAAGGCCTCCATCGAAAATTGGACACTGTCAGTGTTGGTAGGTAACTGTGCAATGGCTTTTGCTAACTTCTTGTATCCAGTGAAGGAAATGGAGTATTTCAAGCAAAACAGGAGATCATGTAGTTATGTGAAAATGTGATGATGAGCAGGATACTGCTACCATCCGTGCAGCAAGCCAGAGGTATTCTAATACTTACATTTGTCTGTCGTTTCTCATGTGATCTGTGCGGGGTATCTTGTTCTTTTTGGTTATATCTTGGTGACTGGCTTCTTTAATGTGTAGAGTCCCATATAAATGATGTCTTTTCTTGACTGTTAGCGGTGGCTATCCAGTAGAAGAATCCTTTCAAGTCCGTTAAGATGTGCCAGAGAACTTGCATGTAAATGGTAACTGTAGTCCTGAATCCTATGCTTTGTGTTGGGTCTATGGGTTAACAAAAAAGCTTTTTATTATGGGGTGGTCATGATTAGACTTTGCATTTACTGGTCTTAGTGCAACACCAGGAAATAATAGATTTATTGGACAGAGCCTTGGGTGACGTGGTTTGGTGTGAGGTGTCTCTGCCCATGGCAGGGGGGTTGGAACGGGATGATCTTAAGGTCCTTTGCAACCCAAACCGTTCTATGATTCTGTGATTTCTGTTGTTGATTCATCACAGTAGATCTTAACAAAGTTCTAAATACGTATTTTCTTTTTCCCCTCTCACCAGACCTTAATTTATTTTGGATTAGGATTCCCATGGCATGTGAACTAGAAGATACTTTGAAGTAGAAGCTTTCTTTCTTTTGAAGTGACAGTCTTTTATCAAAATGGTTGGGAAACTCAAACAGAACTTGCTACTGGCATGTCTGGTGATCAGTTCGGTGACGGTGTTTTATTTGGGCCAACACGCCATGGAGTGTCACCATCGAATAGAAGAACGCAGCCAGCCTGTGAGGGTGGAGAGTGTGAGAAGCACAGTAAGAACTGCTTCCAATGTGAATGCAAACAAAACCTTTGCTTACAACAAAGACATGCCTTTAATATTTATTGGAGGAGTCCCTCGAAGTGGCACTACCTTAATGCGTGCTATGCTTGATGCCCATCCGGATATTCGATGTGGAGAAGAGACAAGGGTGATCCCAAGAATTCTGGCAGTTAAGCAGATGTGGGCTAGGTCAAGCAAAGAGAAGATCCGACTGGATGAAGCTGGAGTGACAGATGAGGTTCTGGACTCAGCCATGCAAGCGTTTTTGTTGGAAATCATTGTGAAACATGGGGAGCCTGCTCCGTATTTGTGTAACAAAGATCCCTTTGCTTTAAAATCCTTAACTTATCTTGCCAGAATTTTCCCCAATGCCAAATTTCTTCTGATGGTACGGGATGGTCGTGCATCTGTGCATTCCATGATATCTAGAAAAGTCACAATAGCTGGATTTGACCTTAACAGCTACAGGGACTGCTTGACCAAATGGAATCGTGCTATAGAAACTATGTATAACCAGTGTATGGAGGTTGGTTTTGAAAGGTGTATGCTCGTGCATTATGAACAACTCGTATTGCATCCTGAAAGATGGATGAGAACTCTCTTAAAGTTTCTTCGCATCCCATGGAACCAAGCTGTGCTGCACCATGAAGAAATGATTGGAAAAGCAGGGGGTGTTTCTCTTTCAAAGTGAGTATGAGCATTCCTCCTTTACCTTGTATTGTTCTAAGAGCTAAAATAGTACATTTTGCATAGAAAAGACTAGTCATAACTTGGATTCAGTTTTTAAGTAGCTAATGATGTTTTGGGAAACTGGTTTATGATGCATGTTAGCTGGGAAGTAAGAATCCCTGTTACCTAATGATTTGCAGTCTCTGATTGCTCCCATTAAACAACTGTCCCACTAATGTGTATGGAGCATGTGAGTGAATTTTTAACTAATGATCAGTCTAACTTGAATTTAGATGTCTCGTGCCGGCCTTACCTCCAGTATAACTTTGCTTTTCTCCATGCCCCAAAATGAAGCTGGCTTATTTTATCTAGGCTGGTGTTACTTACCCTGGCGAGATCACCCCTTTGATTTCAGGAACTTAAGGCCTGTCAATGCCAGAATGGCTGTTGAGTTACGTTTGCCAAGGACATACTCTTCCAGGAAACTTGAGAAAGTGTTCCAACAAAATAGAGAGCAGAATTGGCGTGCTGTTCTGTTGGCATGTGCTCCGAAAAGAGCAAGCATTTTGAATAAAATTAACCTTGTTGTGAGCAAATCTCTCAGTATTACTGCCGTGCCATCTGTGCACCTGATTTAGCCTCTTTCAGAAACCAATCTCCTGAGAAAACCTAGATGGGTGTTGTGAAGAGGAAAAAGGGTAGATAATTCTCCAGTTAAACTACTCTGGTTTCTTTGCCACTATTTACAGCTGAACATCCAAAATGCTGCTAGGCTTGCCATTGAAGGGGGAGGATGTGAGTGTTTGAATCTCTCTTCCTATTTTTGCAATGGCAGATACATCTCCCAGGTTGTCTTAAGTTTCTAAAATATTGATTAAGAAGCCCTGTTCCAGCAGCAAGGCATGCCCAGTTTAATTCCTTGGCTTCTGGTTATAGAATATTCATCACTAGCCAAATGCTTCTGAGTAACAGAGGCCTTGCCCAGCCTGGAGTGTGGGCTGAGTAGAGACACGTCAGGCTGTTGGATACTGAGTGATTCCAGTGTCTGTAAAAACTACAGGCTTGAGAAATAAATATTGGGAGATTTGGTTTATTTAATGCCTGGGGAAGGGGCTGTGTGGGTTTTCTAACACTTTGTAGGGGAAGAAGATTTAGAGCAAATCATACCATTATTAGTCAGTGGCTACAAAGAGAGCTTGAAACTCGGATAATGGTCATATATTTACAGCCTGGAGGTTTTGCATCACTGTTCCCACCGAAGAAACACAGCCACCACCACTTCACTGTTCATTCTCAGGGCATCTCAACCCCCTTTTTTTGCTGTATTGTTTGTTGTTAACAGATTGAAGACATCTGATAATGTTAACCTGAAGCAGGGCACTGTTGTATGTCTCTGCAAGCTGGATCTGCGTGTGAACTCCTCTTCAGTTGCCTGCATCATGTTACTGCTTCACAGTGGCAGCTGAGGGGGGAGTAAACTGAGTGATATAAATAGGTGGTTGCCAAGTTCTGTTAAGTGTCCTGTAAAACTAACTATGCAGAATGTCATTCCTTCTAAATTAGCACTACCTTACAGCTTCCAGATCAGCATTTTTGGAAGTTAATGGACCTCTATGTTATACAACTGTAGTAGTCTTACCGAATTCACACAGTTTCAAGTGATATTTCTGGTTAAATCTGGTGGAATGGGATGTGAGGAGCTGAGAACACTTGTTCGTGTCTCTAAAAATTAAGGCACTGGATTGTTGGAAGTAGAATGTTTACTCTCATGTTTATTTTTGACTCAAACTTTCAAATTCAGGATTGGCAAGTATGAACATGTTCTTTTGAGCTTCAGTTCAATCTATTCATGGACTTCTGCATGGTTTTATCAGCTCTCATCTGATATGGGAAAGTGATCTGTTATTTTAGAAGGCTCTGGCAGTAGTGGAAAAAGAAAGGGTTTTATTAGTGTTATGTCTGATGTTTTTCATCTAATCAATTACCCTTGAAATAGGTGATGAGATTTGTTTTTCAGTTGCAAGAGACCTCTATAATCTGATAATGATTATATTATTATATATTATATATTATTTATTAAATAATAGTAGAATATTAATTAAATGATATAATAATATTATATGACTCAGGCTTTTGAAGGCTGCAAGAAAAACAGTGAATATGACATTCTCTTCAATGTCTGTTTTGTGTATTTAAATGATTCTAATTGAAATTATGGAGGAGGAGCTTGAGATTCCCAGTTTGATTTCTTTGTACCAGTTAAAACTGCCTGCTTTTAGCATCCCAGCTTCCCACTGCCCTCCTGTGTGCAGCCAGGTGCTGTGAACAGGGACTGCTGCCTGTGTAGGGCTTCCTTGCCCAGAGCAGGGGGTGACTGCCCAGAAGAAATTACCCTTTGAGGAGCAGCTTGCCAGGGATTTCACTCCGACCTTTAGAGTCTGCCACAGGTGAACAAGCTTTGACAGCTGAACAAAACACACCTTGCATATTAGACTTAGTTTTCCCTCTATCAAGTTGCATTTAGCTTGTTCCCAGCTGCAGCTGAGTTCTTCATGGCCTTGGGTGTGCATGGCTACCTTCTGGGGCAGGTTTTAAGCAGCATTGTTCTCTTACGACTTTGACTTTCTCCCTGAGCTTGCTTGGGGAGTGCTCTTTGCTTCAGTGTGAATACCGTAATCTCTCAGCTGAAAGAATCAGGACCAGCAGAGCTCTGTATTCTGATGGCTTTCTCCCACCTGATTTTCCAAAGGGATGATGCTGAAGATCACTTCAGACGTGATTTAAGGAAATTTGAAACACTGCTGCCTATTGCAACTCTGTCTTCTACTCTGCTTTCTTACAGAGCTTTAATTTGCCACATGCCTGCTGCCAAGTGCTTCAGGCTGGTTCATAGTAGTATATTAAAATTGGAACACTCAAATGATATTACAGTTTTTACTGGCAGAAGGAGAATATCACAAGTACTAAATCATCTGTGTTGAAATCTCTTGTAGAAGAGATTCAGAGCAGCCCTGCGGAGAAGGGCTTGGGGGTGTTGGTTGATGAGAAAATGAACATGAGCCGGCTTCAGTGTGTGCTCGCAGCCCAGAAACCAACCGTATCCTGGGCTGCATCAAAAGGAGCGTGACCAGCAGGTCGAAGGAGGTGATCCTGCCCCTCTGCTCTGCTCTTGTGAGACCTCACCTGGAGCATTGTGTGCAGTTCTGGTGTCCTCAACATAAAAAGGACATGGAACTGTTGGAACAAGTCCAGAGGAGGCCACGAGGATGATCAGGGGCTGGAGCACCTCCTGTATGGAGACAGGCTGAGGAAGTTGGGGCTGTTCAGCCTGGAGAAGAGAAGCTGATGGAGACCTCAGAGCAGCCTTCCAGTATCTGAAGGGGGCCTATAGGGATGCTGGGGAGGGACTCTTCATTAGGGACTGCAGTGACAGGACAAGGGGTAACGGGTTAAAACTTAAACAGGGGAAGTTTAGATTGGATCTAAGGAAGAAGTTCTTTACTGTAAGGGTGGTGAGGCACTGGAATGGGTTGCCCAGGGAGGTTGTGAATGCTCCATCGCTGGTGGTGTTCAAAGCCAGGTTGGACAGAGCCTTGAGTGGCATGGTTTAGTGTGAGGTGGGGGGCTGGAACTGGATGATCTTAAGGTCCTTTCCAACCCTAACTATTCTATGATTCTGTGATTCTATGAAATGTGATGTTCATTTAAAAGATCCCACCACATAAGCTTAGCCTGCCTAGTGTGGCAGGGACAGTATGAAGATAAAATCAGTTCCCTGGTTGTCAGCAAGGTAGAAAACCTCAAAGTGAGAGAATGATCTACTACTACAATCTGCAAAGGCTGTGATACTGTGTAAAGAAAAGGAGCAGAGAAGCCTGCCTTAATCACCTTCCACTCACTCTAAAGGCTTTCAGACCTTTCACACAGGCTCAGCATCTGCATGGATACCTGGGGGTGGCTTAACTGTTGGAGGGTTTTTGAAAAGAAATCTGACAAGAATTTGTTGTCTTGAAATGTTAAAAAGAAAAAAAGAAGATAGCAGTGTTTTTAAAAGCCCTTTATAATGACGATAATCCCTGGTGACAGAACGTACATGTCTGAGAATATGGTTTTCACTCATCCGCAATCCAACGCTGTCAAATGAAATCTGTATCAGATGGAATGAGGCTCTACGGGCACTGTAAGATGTTTTATGTGCAGCTGTGTGTAGAATCAGATTGTGCATGCAGGTTGTTTCTGTGCCAGGGATGAGCCAGCCACCTGGCTTGTGGAATTCTTCAGGCACTGAGCTGACTCTGTTCTTCTCTTCTTGCAAACTCAAGCTCTTATGCAACAGTTTGTTAACAGCAATATTAGGTACCAGACAGCCTGTGTTTAAGATTCTGACTTCATCTGTTCCCCTGGCTGCTTGGTTTGAGGAAACTCTTGGCTGCCTTACTCTCTTTTCCTGCATTTGCTTAGTAATCCCTGTTACTGATGCAGCCCTAGTCTCACTGTTCTGTTTTACTTAGTGTTTTTGCTTCTTCTTTTGGTTTTATCCAGCTGCAAGGAGAAACACGGCAAGGGTTTTAAGGATGTGCACTGCAGCATTTGTAGTAGTGGGAAGCCTTCTGTGGTTTGAAGTAATTGCCAGCGTGGCTGTTGAAGGAATGTACTATGGCTGGACTACATGCTATAACTAGCATTGTTAATATAGCTCTGGCATTTGCCTCCTAACTGAAACCAGCTGTGGTGACCACGGACGTGAAGAAATGTCAACCCTTTTATAGCGATTTTTTATTAGGCTGGTTATGAAAATAGCTGTCTAAGCAAAATTACTTCAGAATATACTATTTTTAATGCATACCTTTCAGTTGATTCTAGTATGGATGTGGAAGTGTTTGGGGTTACTCGTGTCTTCCACGCTACCAGCTGCTTTCAAAGCTGAAACCGTGCCTGTGTTTTTGCAGTGGAGCCTGGCAGCACTTGCCATAAGCATGCATAATCAAATTTGTCAAGACCTGCAATGTTTCCTTGTTTTGATCTGTTTGATGCATTTTTGGGGGGGGGGGGTGTGTGGGGTGTGGTGTGTGTGCTTCTTTCCTCTTGTCCCCAGTCTGTCTTCCCCCATGCTCCTCAGGTGTTCTTTGCTCTTGAAGAATCTTTCCCCCAAACTGTGTTTTACTTTTCTTCCCACCTTAACTAAAAGGGCAGAAAAGGATTCATGCTGAAGACCAAATGTGGTACAGTGTATTTTTGAATCCGTGCCTTGGAGGAGCTAAATGTAGCTCCCTGCTTATCTCTCGCCAGTGATTAATCACCAGGAAGTGTTTCATGCTGAGCTTATGTTTACCAAAGACTAAAATGAGAGTGGGGCAAAACATACACGTTTTAAATGTGCTCTTACTTCAGGGCGAGTTAGCCACATGCGTACCAATTTAGGTCCTAACTGATGTATAACACCCATTGGTTTGGGGTTTCAGTAAGCTCTTAGCCAAGGCTGTTGCCTGGTTCTCACAGTATCACCCTTATTTTAAATGGTCCAATCAATCTGCAGCTTTGGTGATGGGCTTGGCTGGCTCTGAGAGGGAAAGGTCTGTAAATCAAAGCCTCTTCACAGACCTAGGGATATATTTTTCTTGACAGTCCCAATCAGCATGGTTCTGAGGACTCCTGACTTGTGGTGCCTTGTCCTCTGCCAGGCCACTTTGACCTTCAGAAACTCAGCTCCTAACAGCTATTTTCTTGCTAATGTGATGTGAAGTTAGAAGCTCATCTTCTAATTAGAAGGCTCAAAAAAGCAATGCCCAGGCTTTTTACTTTGCTCTACAGGCTTGTGACCCCAGGGCAATAGCCTTCAGGAGGGCTGAAATTAGGTTGTGACTCCCCGGTCCCAAAATCCCATTCTGACTTCCTGCCTTTGGTTTGAGCTCCTGGTTGAAGAGAGCAAGGCTGAATGTTCTGGGAGCTGTCTTGCATCGTTTTGGTCATCAGGTGCTTACTCATCAGCTTCCATTAAACACCTTTTGCAGCCATCTGTGAAGGCTCAGCTTGCCAAGATGCTTTCCCCATACGTGACCATTTCCCTGTCTGGTTTGTTCTGTGTTGATTGTGTTTAAAGTACATCAGGTACTGACCTTCCAGCATTGTATGGTTAACTTCCTTCCTCTGTCCTGGAAACACTCGAACTATGATGACAAGTGAAAAAGAGCAACACGGTAAAGACTGATGACTGGAAGACGTGCATGCATGGGTTATAAGGCTTTCGTTGCACAGTCCAGGGTGCATCTAAATGGGATGCTTCTTGCTATTGATTTAATGTTTGTCTGCTCTGCAACAATTCTTTAGCCTCTTCGTGGAGGTTGATTAGGTAACTGTAATCAAACTTGTTCCTCTTGCAAGTTGAGTGATGTCAGTCTTGAGAGCAATCTGACTTAACTCAGGCTTCTGAGTTCTGAAACTGTCAGGAGCATTTCTGGATATTCCATTTATTTTTTGTAGAAGATACTTTCTCATCTCCTGCCTGCTGTAGAACTGGAGCATTGGCTGCTTGAGAAATAACTCGATCTCAGCTTTCTCATTCTTTATCATGAGTAGAAAAGCTACTGCTGTTATACTTCATACTGTTACTTTCACATATATCACTTCCATTTCTGAGCAGTAGAGCTTTTTGAGATGGAAAACTCATCATGATGTAAATAAGGCATGGGAAGAATGGTAGTTGCAAGTGGATGTGAGAGCTATATGCTTAGCATATAGCAGGTATAGCCATCCAGCAGGAATTACTGATACTGTGGCATACCTAGGGTCTTACTTGCAATGCAGATGCAAATATTCCTTTGGGCAACTTGTATATACAGACCTGATTATTAATCTGCCTCAGAAGAAAGATAAACCTTGACCTCCAAAACACTTGTGCACTTTTACTCCTCAGCCTGTTCCGAGTCCTGCTGGCCTGTTTCAGAAGTAACATGGTAAAGGTGTATGTTTGCTAACCTAAAAGAAGCAAGGAATGTGGGGGAAAACAAAGTGATGACAGATTTCTTCCCTTGGAAAAAACCCAACCCAACAAGCACACAGCAAAACTAGGGTGCAAGAACAAACATGGGGCCTTAGGAGTGTTGACTAAATAAGCAGCAAATCAACTGTCTTCTAAACACAGTACATAAGACACTATGGTTATTCACTTGCCTTAAGGAACTGTGTAATGGCCAAGCAATCAGTAAAAGGAATGGTTATGAATAATATTATTGAAGTCCATGGATTTCTGTCATTCCCATAGAGATGTCCTACTGGAAAAGTCACAGTATGTAGGGGGGAAGAAATGGCACCTGGACTTTAAACTTCGAATACGACTTCCAAGAGCATTTAAGACAATGAAAGAGCAAGTGTGGGAATATGCCAGCGGGAAAACAGCTTTATATGTAGGTGTGTGCATACTTTTCACTTAACAGCTCTTTGGCTTTCACTGCTGTCTTTAGGCAAAGAACTTGCCTCAGGACATTCTGTATGAAAGCCTAAGCCATGAATGTTGTGCTTGTTATTCTCGTTTTAGCCTCCTGTAGTAAAACTTCACTTCCCATCAGCTCTGTAGAAACATGACATTTGGAAAGGGGAAGATGAAAACCCAGACAAAGCAAGCGAAAGGCCTTAATGCCAGTGAAGAAGCAGGTATTGGTTGGGATGCAAAATGTAATCTGTCTTTCTTCCTCCACAGGGTTGAAAGATCTACTGACCAAGTAATCAAGCCAGTCAATGTGGAAGCACTGTCAAAGTGGGTTGGGAAGATACCTGCTGATGTTCTGCAAGATATGCCTGTGATTGCACCCATGCTAGCAAAACTGGGCTACGATCCGTATGCCAATCCACCAAATTATGGAAAGCCAGATCAAAAAGTTGTGGAAAACACAAGGAGGGTAAGGCGTTTTTGTGTGTTTAGTGACTGACTAAATGGATGTGAGCTGTGGAGCTGAAGAGTCTCGTGTTTCATTTGTTTGGAGATTTTAAAGTCTGTTTCTAATACCTTTTGAAACTTAGCAATGTGGTTTCCTTGCCATGGGGATGAAAAGGAAGAATTCTATGGGACCTTGAGCACCGAAAGTCTTTCTCCTGCTGTTTGTCTTCAATTTGGTTTATGTTCCTTTACCCCAACCCCAGGCTTGAGCTGTGTTCTTTGGTGTAGGTAACTAAACCTCTTGAGAGCTGTCCAGATAGTTGGGGAACTAGTTAGTAGTGGAAAAAGCAGCTTTCTCACCCGAGCATCAAACTTGCCTGATGAGCTCAGCTTTTTATACATGAGGGCTGGCAGAAGCTCTTTCACAAAATTACACCCCAAATACTTGGTAGAATTGGAAAAGTGACCCATGGAAAATGGCTCAAGATGATCAAAATGGCACATTTTTCCAATTCTTTGCTGTCCTTTGTAGAAGCAAACGAAAGATGGAGGGAAGTCTGGTGCTGATTAACCTAAACTTAAGGATTTGAGCCTGAACTTAATCTTGGAATGTGAGTAGTTAGGCTATAGAGCTGTTTATCCCCGGAGGTATCCATTGGAAAGCTCGTTACCTTTGTTTGAAATAAAAGTAATTAATTCCTATGTTCTTTGGAGAATGTATACTTGATTAAAAGAAGGTGCCTTTTGCTGCTGCGGCAAAGTAATCATTGGAAAAATTGAATTAAACCATTAAAAAGGACTGTCTTCCACTAGCCTCCAGTATTAAACCCCCCTGGTTCGTATGCTGCTGAGCTAAATACTGATGGAGGGGGGGAAAAAAGGCTTTTGGGGAAGTCTCCAAACACTTTTGCATGCTTTCTTCTTAGAAGCCTGAGTACCCGATTGTGCGTATTAAGGGAAGACAGGTCGGCTGTTTTAATAGTTGTTAGCTCAGCATGGAAAAGGTAACCCACCTTTTCTGGCAGGGGTAGTGGTTAGCATTGTGTGGGTTTCCTGATGCTACTTCTTTTAAAGAAGCTCACAAACTAACTTTTCTGTACCCAATTCAACCCCCTTAAAACAAAAAAAAGAAGTCTTCAGTGCTACTTCATGGAGCCTTGAAAATGAAATCCTCGTGCACCTACCTGTATGTGGTATAGAACAGTGACAGGGTCCAGATTTGTATTCTGTTGCAGTGGTTTAAGGTTGGTTATCTCTTCCTGACACAATTAAAGTACATTTCTGCAGTAGGGTGACCTTTCTTATGCCTCTAATGCCATGCCTTCTATGCATGGCAAGCTCAGTCTGAGGTGTAAAAGTCTGGATCTCAGTTGCTTACTGTTGGGTGGCTTCTTGAAACCTGTTTCAGTTCAAAAATGCAAGAGAGAAATTCAGGTAATAAAGCCACAAACACCTTTAAACAAGTTGAAACCTAATTTGGAAGGCTAAAGTGCATCGTTTGCATTGAAGCATGATCAGTTTATTTACTCATGTTAAACCAGCTGTGGAAAAACTGGAGGTTACTGTTACGATAGCTGGTCCAAATAGTGCAATGCTTCCTTTGACTGATATTCTAATTCAATAGTTTTACAGCCCAAGGTAGCATTTTAATTTTGGTATTTATTTTTACCCAGTATGTATTTTCCTGGTCTCTTGTTTCTTTACAAAATTCCTTTTGCATATATGGTTTGTAGAGCTAAAGTGAGGGTGATGTCCTGAATTAAGACTAAAACCCAAAACTCCCAAAGGACTAAGGATGGCTAACCTTCAAAACTGGCACTCTTACTTTTGAAAATGGAGAAACAAGATGTCATGTACCCCAAGGAGCCTGTGACAGCTTGAATTAGTGTTGGAGCTTTCATTTGGATGGCTTGAATTCCCCCCCCAAGTCACTTTGCTTTGTTTCCTCCCAGCTGGTTCCCAGCAAATCCCTGCTCAGACCATCCTCTTTCCCTGTGACTACGGAAACGCTGATGGCCTCACTTCCTAGGGTTTCAAGATTTAAGGCTTCCCAGCTCCCAGAGCAGTTTGTTGCTTAGGTTACTTAATAGGGCAGCAGGCTCATCACCCTCTCTACAAGTGCCAGGCTCTCTGGCCAGCATGCAGCTCACGTAGTCAATGGCCAAAATGCTGGCTGCTGAGCTTGATCTCAGACCAAGTGCGTTTTGACATAACTGATCCTCTGGCTGGTGATCAGTGGGAGCTGACTCGTGTCTCAAACACACTTTGGTTTGTTTTCCCCACAGCTTTATTTGGTTTTATCTGCCCCCCATTCCCAAATGTTTCAAAACACTTTAAGGTGTTTGGGGTAAAGGGGGGTGAGAGGGAAGGGAGAAGAGGGCGAGAGGGAACTGGGATGTGTTGGTTTTGCCTATCAGGGATAGCATGTGCTGCATGTGGATTTGCCCCTTTTTGTTCATGAATCCATACTGGTTTATTGCTTGCTGCTGCCTCTTGATGAAGAGGGCATTTACTTTAAGGTTTTTCAGCATTTATTGGTCTGGATTTTTCCAGCCTTTATGAAGTGGCACTTGGGAAGTGCGTTACTGCATGCTCTGAGCTGGTGACTTTGTGCATTAATATAGCCCTACTTTTGTTCTTGCTTTCTTCTTACATTTCTTCACCTTGGATAGTCTTGCACAGAGTTTTGTGCAGAGTTTGTGGTATGTTGAAGATGAAGCTGTCCAAATAAAATCTTTCCAAAGTTCCTCTTCAGTGCATAATAAGTACATACAAACCTTGCTTGTAAGCATTTATTGCTTCACTTTGTGTTTGGAAGCTGTCCTGTTGTATTCTTGTTTGTGGTCTCGGAGAACTTTTAAATTTAACACAGAACTTGAATTTTATGCATTGAAAACAGAGAAAGTTTCAACTTCTGAAACTGAGCTGTATTGTGGTAGCACAGTAACCCTTGCAGTGACTCACGGGGGATAACATTGAGTTATCTGACACTTGCTGCTCTGATACCATCATAGTTTCTTAGTCCCTTTCAAATGGCTTGAGCTAGCACTTCAGATGATCAGGGGACTGGAGCACCTCCTGTATGAAGACAGGCTGAGGAAGTTGGGGCTGTTCAGCCTGGAGAAGAGAAGGCTGCGTGGAGACCTCAGAGCAGCTTCCAGTATCTGAAGGGGGCCTATAGGGATGCTGGGGAGGGACTCTTCATTAGGGACTGTAGTGACAGGACAAGGGGTAACGGGTTAAAACTGAAACAGGGGAAGTTTAGATTGGATATAAGGAAAAAGTTTTTTCCTGTTAGGGTGGTGAGGCACTGGAATGGGCTGCCCAGGGAGGTTGTGAATGCTCCATCCCTGGTGGTGTTCACGGCCAGGTTATATGAAGCCTTAGGTGGCATGGTTTAGTGTGAGGTGTCCCTGCCCATGGCAGGGGGGTTGGAAGTGGATGAACTTAAGGTCGTTTCCAACCCAAACCATTCTGTGATTCTGTGAAGGGAATTGGTTTTGTCTGGCACACAAAGTAGCTTTAAGGGGGAAAGACTGATGGGTTGGTTTGGTGTGTGTGTGGGGTGTTCAGTTTTGTGGGGGTTACGTAAATGCTGGCTTAAATTGATTGTGGAAGTTGCAACAACAGGGTGGAAGGCCAGCACCACTGAAATTACTGGCAAGGGAGATTCCGGCTCCACCTAAAGATGGAACAACGTTGTGTCATCTAGTGCATTGCATAAAGATAAGGAGAACATGAAATTCATTTTCAGGCTGCAAAACAGCTTCTATTGAGTGCAGAGGGGTCAGTATTTTATGAGCAGAAGCCTGTGCATTGCCCAGTTGTAGAAGATAACTTAAGAAAATTACAAGCTTTAAACTGCCCCATGTCTGTTCTGAAATGTGCTTAAATGCTGTGTCTAGAGCTGCACCGACTGCACTGAGCAAAGTCTATGGCTTCTTTGTAATGACTACAAATCGGACTTGTCATTGCTGAGCAGTATTTTCACTGTTAAGATGCTGCTGTTAGTCCTGAAGTTAAGAACTGACAATGTAAAGGTGCCTAAATCAAGGGCTAATAATGAAGAAAACCAGAAAGGAATGGCTACTGTGATGCAGAACATTAGCTTCCCCGTACCTTTCCAAGCAGTTCAGTCCCGTTCTTGTTTCTTCTTCTTTTCTCCTTTGCTGTCCCTCTGCTGGTGACTGTACAGGTTAATGTACAGGTTATGTATGGGTTAAACAATCCTTTTTGTTCAGTCTGGAAGCAAAATGACGATCCTCACCAGCTCCAGTACAGGGCTTGAGTTAGAATTTCTATGTGCTCCTAGGTAATGCAATGAAAACAGTGCTCTCTGCTAAGTTTTGGGTTTTTCACTTGAGTGCTACCTGCCTGGGGCACCGGAATGGTTAGGTTGGGTTTCCATGCCACTGTAGCACAGCACAGAAAAAGATGCAACCACTGTGTGTGTTTCTGTCACCTTAGTTCTGCTTTTGTTTCAGGAAATACCAGTGTTTGAAGCTAACCTCATCTCTTCTTACACTGCTCTCCAAGTGCTGTGTGGTGTTATGAAATAAGACTCTGGCAGTATCTGCACTGGTGGAGTACAAATCCAACATGAGTATAACAGAATTTCCTGATGTTTTCAATAACAAAGCCATTAACTTCTTGTTTATCTGCTTTATGTTAACCCTGGCAATATCCTCTTTTATGGCATGTAACTTTATCTTGTCTCGGTTTAAGGAACGCAGAGCAGAGAGAACAAGGTCTGAATAGTATTGCACGATGCAGCAGATCTCTGCATGCAACCTCCTCAAGAGGCAACTTTTAGTTATTCAATGACTGCAGAATCGGGTCATCTTGTGTTTTCCTTCTAAGCCTGTTGCTGGTCTCTTCATTGTATTGTAGTGATTGCAGGAGTCCCTTCCTTACAGATACACAACTGACTACTTTTCTTCCTCCCCTAGAGTTTTAACATATTCTACATCCTGAACATAAAGGAGAACACCATCCTGTAACTACGGCGTTTCCATCTGCAAGTGATGCAGAAAATTATTAAGCTTTCTGCACTGGTAGCCCCATCACTATATGATGAATTACATAAGTAGAATCACTCCCATGTTAGACGTGCCCGATATGTCCTTATCAATATTGTGAGTCAGTAAAAGCGTATGTCAGCAGTTTAACAGCATGTACCAAAAGTGGAGAACAGCTCATAACTGGAAGACTCTGACTTATGCCCAGTAGAAACTGGCTTATTGTTATGTTATGATTGGCTAAGTGGTTTCCTCTCACATCTGTAACATATTACATCAGATTTTCTTTGGCGCGTACTTCCCCCACTAAATGAATTTGTATGCCTGGAATACGTATTCTAGTCATTTCTTTTAACTTCTTCATGAAGTTCCTTGCCCTGGAGAGGTTGAGGGACGGAAGTGTATAGAACCGTGTAGAAAAAGCTATGGTTTTCATCATGACTGTTTAAATATGTGTGGCTGCTTCTAATCACATCCAAAAGCTGTTCTCTATCTCTGGTTATAGTCTGTTGATGGTATCCTCTGCAGTAACATCCAGAGGAATAAACCAGCTCTACTGACTCCTGTTCCGTGCCTGTTTTAAATTGTGAGGAAATGTCTCCTGCTGTTAAGACTAGAGACATCCATGACAGTCCTGATGTCGGGATTTTATATTTGGGGTTTTGGAGACAGAAACAATCTATGGTAAAGAGTGTGAAGTATATTTATACCGATGCATGAGAATCATTACTTGCGCTGTCAAAGATGCATAATTGAGGTATGCTGTAATGACAGGCTGCTCGAGGCCGTGCATCTCTGCTTACACTGCATAAGTTAAGCATAAAAGCATTGGGCTTCATGGGCATTTTCTGATATTGCAGGGTTTATTTCGTCTCTGTCATTTCCACCAACAGCACAGACTTCCTCAGTGTCCTTTAGATTTGTTTAACACCCTCTTCAGTGGGCTTTTCATATACAATCAATGTGGCAAATAGGATTATTAACAAACAAAACACAAAGGTATGGTTGCAAGCTGCCTTTTGGCGGACATTCATAGCCCAGTCTAAAATCTTGCTGTCTGTGTTAGATTTACATCTCAGAAGTCCCCTTGCTTGGCAGTTACAACAAAGAGGTGAGGAATCGTGTAAGCCTTGTGAGCTGCCTTAAAAGCCAAGGGAAGTCTGAAAGAGCAGGATGTACCTGCAGGTACTGTGTGGTAAAGGGCTGTTTCTAGAAGGGGCTCTGCTCTCTTTTTGCCAGTGTTCCCTTTCTTTCCCTTTAACAATTAAACACTTCTGGCCTTGTACTCTGCCATTTGATGTTTTGAAAGTCTGCCAAGCCCACGTACCTGCAAGAAAACTTGCAGACAAAAAGACCCATAATCTCCACATACTACAACTGACCCAGTATGATGTGACCCTATCTAAACCAGGCTTGAAAGTGGGTGAAAAGGAGTGCTTTGATCTTCTATGAAGCTGAATTCTAGGTTACACTTCTGAGTTACACTTTTGCTCCAAAGTTTTCCTTGAGAAACCCCTTTAGAAGGGTTTTCTCAGCCAGCTGCATGTGGGACTTGTTTTCTGATCTCTCTCTGCAAATACTATGCGTTTAGTTTGGCTTATACGAATGTGCTTTGTTGTTTGAATAGAACACTGCCAGCACTGAACAACAAACTGACACAGGCTTAAGATTCCTCCTCCCTCTAGAAATCCCTTTGGACTCGCAAAATAATTCCCTTAGCAATGGTAAACACCATTTCTGCTCTATTTTAACGAATTCTTGCTTAGACTGGAAATCATTCCAATGTCCTGCTTCTGCCTCTGCTCCTGCTCTCTGGATAACGGGGTTTCGACTTAGGAATTGGTCAGGAAAGAATTCTGAATCTGAAACCTCTCAATTGCTTTGGCTGCTGCTGGAGTCATTGTTTTTGGAATTTCTGGATTGCAGTTGATGGCTGGGTTTTGATTCCAAAGGACCACTTGCTGGGTTTGGAACTGCTTTAAGCCAGTTTGCATGCAGTCTCGATCTCGACAAAACCAGTGTTCTAGGTAATGTCAGTTCTGAACCAAAATCAGTGTGTTAAACCTGATCTTGGTGGGCCTGCCACTGGTTAGGTTTGCCTTTGTAAACTGTGGTGTGTAAATTGTGATGTTTCATGTGACGATAATAGCAAGTGCCCCCAAAACATTTTCTTTCCAGGCTATGACATTAGCATTGCTGATGGATGAATACCCTTGGCCAACCGCTCTTAGGTCCATGTCTATTAGGAGTAAATGCTGTTCTTGCAGAGGGCATCACAGTGGGTAAAGCTTCTAGAGCAGACACACATACAGGTCTGAATGTATGTGTGTGAAAGCTAGAGCATGTCGTAGTTGCAGGAGAAGGAAAGGAGGAGGCTTCCAGAGAGACAACCATGGGTTTTGTCACTCTGGTTCTGAATCAGTCACGACGTACCCACCATCATCATCAGTGTTAGCTCCTTTGGAGAATTCCCAGATACTGACTGTAGTGGTTTGCTAGGAATGGTGAGGAAGGCTATCTCTTTCTTCCAATATCAGCACCAGTCTCATAAAGATAATAAAATGGTGGGGTTTTCTTCTGGTGAGCCTTGTCTAGGTTGTTCTGCAGCATTTGTTTCGGTGCTGATATTGCTGATTTGTAAGCTCCATTTCTGCTCTCTAGAACACAGCCTGCATTTGAATGGCTTGGTTAAGAGCTGAAAACATGAAATACTTGCCTTTATGTATAAATACTGATGGTATATCCAGGCTCCAGTGAGCCACACACTGAAGTCCTGACTGGTGTGGCTTTCATTAGGGTTTCCATGGGAATGACAGTCCCCTCTGGCTAAATATAAATGAGAGCTGTGCCTATCAGTTTGAATCAGCCTTTCTCTTTGATCTAAACCACAGCCTATCGGAAGGAGCGGGGTTCTGCAGTGTGGAGTCGTTCCTACTCTCATGTTGGGACTTAGTGAAGCCTTGTTGTTTGGATGTGTTTAGCCTAGTGATGAAGAGCAGTGAGGACTGCCAGCTCCTCAGTCCACTGCACATGAGTCACAGGTTTAATGCTGCAGCCTGTTGTGGGGCGAGACAGGAAATCCAGAGCTGACTCAGCTGCAGGCCAAGGCCATGGCTGTAGATGGACAAAACGTCCTCATGTTCTGGTCATCTCTTCGTAGGGAAGTGGGGAAAATGGGGATTGCTAACCAGCATCCCTTGACTTCCTGAACCATCTTCCTTTGGTGCCGTTTGCAAGCCAGGGAGTGCAACTGTGAGCGAGGCTTTAGAGCAGCCCCATTTCCATTGTGTGTACTTGTTTTCCCCCCTGTTTGGAATGTCTTCCAGTTTGATCTCGGAAGCAAACAGCTCTTAAGAAGTATCCTCTAGAGAGAAGACAGCAGCTTGCCAATTTGTTGCCTGGTTGGCCAGGTAGTGGGAAGCTTGCTGTGCCTGTTGGGGTGTTTGAGGGCATTTCTCACTTGCTCTGTCTCCAAACAGCGTTGGTTCAGGATTAATGTTATGCTGTGTAAGACTGGAACTTGTGGAGCGACAAACTCTGAGGTGAGGCAGTAGTGAGGGGGCAGTCATTGCAGAAATTCACAATCATCACAGTGACAGCCCTGCTGAGTGGTGGGGCTCTTCTGCACTCATATATGAAGACATAAAGTCTGTATGTATATTAGTATGGAATAGAATAGTCTCTTCCAGTTGGAAGGGACCTACACCAATCACCAAGTCCAAATAGGAAAGGATTATCCCACTGATTTTATTCATTTATATATATCTTTTTTCCCCAGTGCAATAGATGAAAAGCAAATTAATGGCTAAATGGTATGAAAATAATAAAGCAACCTGGAGGCTTATCCATCCCTCCAGGAGCTGGGGATTGTGGATGTGTGTGTACAGCTGTGTGGGAAGGATTTGGGCGTCTGATCTCACACAGTGTCTGTGCTGAGTGACTCAAGGTCTGACACACAGTGCTTGGGGGAAATTGCTAGTAATACAGCTGTACTGTTATAATATATATATATCTGAGATGATATATAATACATCTGATACCGTTATAGTGGTATCTGTGTGTCTTGAAGATGAAAGCAAATGTATGAACTTCCCTGTTACCTGAAAATCACACCAAATTGTATGTGGAATAAAGGGATCGGTATGTGTAAGACAGGGTAAGAAGGAGATGCTGACGCTCCCGAGTGGCCATTTCAGCATCACTGCAAGGTAAGTTGTTAACATTCTCACACCGACTGTAGTCGCGTTGTCTCGATGAACTGTATCACATCTGACAGAGCTTTCCTTCGACAGCACAGCACCGTGGGATCAGTTGTTCAAGTGGGATGCTCCTGTTTGTGGCATTGATACATGTTTTGTATGTAATGAATACGGTAGCAGGTCAGAAAAATTGCGTTATGGGGCATTTGTTGAGTTGAATTGTAGTTAAAGGGATTTTATATAGTATATATTATATAAGTGAGGGTGCTAAAATGCGAAACAACAGATTTATCACATGTAAGCCTCAAGTTTGACGTGGTAGCGAGTGACTCCCGGTGTAGTTCATCATCCTGTTTTTCTAAAAGCATAGTGAATGGCTTACACAGGATTTACTTAAGCTTGAAATGTATGAGTTACATAGTTTTACCTTTTAATGCAAACAAGGTGGGAGTGTTGAGCACAGAGCAAGCTCGGTACTGGTCATACAGCTTCAGCCGGCCAAGCCTCGTCAATAAAGTCAGCTTTTAGAACCAGATTGTGCTCAGTTCAGGTAGATCTGGTTAGATCCTAATTACCCAATTACCCTAATTACTCAATTAGATCCTAATGACCCAAAAGAATCTTTCCCCCTTAACAAGTTCTTTACCGTTTCAAACAGCGCTGAATGCTGGCTTTAAGTTACCTCTTGTTTCCTGTTTTCCAGGTCTATAAAGGTGAATTTCAGCTCCCTGACTTTCTTAAAGAAGTGCCACAGGTACAGTATTGGGTTAATTTGCTTTTTGCAGGTGTAGTGGCAAGTTAGTGTGCAACCAGTCTGTATAAAGCACTCCTTCATACATGTGATTGTGATTGATCACAGAATAGCTCACCCGTGAGATGGCATCTGCAGTGCTCTTGCACCAGCAGCCCCAACCCTGTTGTGAGTTCAAGTGTAACTCCTGTGTGCTTATAAACCTGAGCTGAATAAATACTGCTGTGAAACTCAAGGACTCTCTTTTGTGTAGACCAGACCACAAAGTTTGTTCTTTGTAGAGAAGCTTTATCTTTTGTTGCCTTGCATGGAAAGGCTTAAAGCAAATACAGACCAGGCAGCAGTCTTTAAAGAAAGAAATGCTACTGTAGGAGACAAACCAAGCAAAACCAGTTCAGCCATGGCTAGTGATGGTGTAATAATCAAGTGAACTGTTGAACTTTGGATTCCAGGGGTGCCCCATCCCTGGCAGTGTTCAAGGCCAGGTTGGACACAGGGGCTTGGAGCAAGCTGCTCTAGTGGAAGGGGTCCCTGCACATGGCAGGGGGTTTGGAACTGGATGAGCTTTAAGGTGCCCTCCAACCCAGACCACTCTGTGAAGGTATTTACAGTTCCTAATCTGGCACCTTTCAAATGCTCTGAATTGTCACCAGCTCCCTAAGGGACCTTTGCAACAGCGGCTGACAAAGCAAAATCCTTACCATGGAGCTCTCCAGCTGCAGGATCCCCTGATGCCTTCCCCCAGCTGTGTGAGTGCGGGAGGCGTGCTTCCAGCCTCATGCCCTTCCCTCATGTAGCATCATGGAAGGGTTTGGGGCTGTAATCACAAACCCATTTACAGGCACAGGTACTGGAAGGTACTGGAGCACAGGAGATGGACTTGTTCTGCGGAGCTGCCTGGTGGAGCGCTCCCCTTCAGTGTACTGAGGGGTTTCTCTGTGCGTTTCATTTTATTCCCCTCTTCAGTGTGTAATGACATCAGTGCTCCCTCCCTTGCAGATGTAAGCTCCACTAATCCAGCCGTGAAAAATCAGAGCAGATGATCCAGACAAGGAGCAAATCCTTTCACTTCCCTTGTCAGGGAAAGAACAAGATATTTGTGTTTTATTGCTTAAAGGAACCATTTTATAGGAATAAGAAACAATTGGTTTTGTTTTCTTGGGTAAGAGCTGCTCAACGAGCCTCATAAAAATACCAGTTTTTGTAGGCTGTATAATTGATGGTAAATGTCTAAATGCCATCTAAAGCGCTCTCCACATTGTGCTTGGATAGAAGCAGCAGGAAGTGGTTCATCTGTCACTGTCTCATATAAAGCTGAGTAGAAAAATACTTGTTTTTTTTTGTTGTTTTGGGGTTTTTTCAACTCCTTGTGCATATACAGGAGCACCACAGGTGCTGCAATTAGGAGAGAAAGCATTGCTAGGGGCACTCTGCCTCCAGCCTTGGCTCTCTGCTTGCAGTACTTTGTATTTCCACTTGATTTCCCATCCTTTCTCATAGCCCACAAGTTTATTTCAAATGTAGGTGTAAGCAGCCTCTCAAAACTAAAAAGATTTGCAATGCCTTTGCTTTACAAAGGAACAAACCCCCCCCAACAATAAAGCCACCTGATGGGCTTCCAATCCCCAGTGTTAGGAAAGGGTTCTTTGACTGGTGTGAGCTGTAGGGATTGAAGAACACACAGGAGCACCTACCACATGCAAAGAGGTTTTTACTTACTCAGTTCATTAAAACGAAACTGAATTGATTAAAAAGGAAAATTGGTTTCTTCTGTTCCAGCCAAAGAAGACAGTAGAAGGGAAGTCTCGTGGCAAGATAAAATGAACATGGATCAGTGAAGTCGAATAGCTGTAGTGTCTGTCTCATGTTTTCAGAATGTAACTTTATGCTGTGGACACCAGTTCTTTCTGATAAAGCTTTGTGTGATCTCTTACGTGGGCTTTGCTCTTTATACTGGATGTTTGCCTGCTCTCACCCTTTGAACAGTCAGTGCTCATGCTTTGCAAGCCGTGCTCAGCTAATAGAAAACCATTAAGAACCTGGCACCACGCAGCTAAATGTGCTGTTGCTCACAGCGTTGTTCACTCTCCACTCTGTGCAGCTTAACGGCAAGGCAGCTGTTTAAATGTGTGCTGCTTGGAAGTGATGGTTGTCAGCAAATTGTACTGGGAAAGCGGGCTGCAGTCATTTGTAATGCTTCCAAATGCAATCATCGTGGTTGGTTGAAGGTTATCCACCTACAGCGTTGCAGCTGAAGTTGCAGCAGGCCGGCTGCAAGGACAGGCTATGCCAGAACAGGAGATGAAGTATTGCTGAGGAGTTGGGGGCAGTCAGGGAGATGAGCTGTCTTTAACGTTGAGCACACTGTTCAGATAGTGTGCGAGCAAAATAAAAGAGCTTATGGGCTGCCTACAGGATCCATTGGTTAAATTACACTGTTTGTATTTGCCACTTATCTTGTGATACAGCACAAGAACTTGGTCCACTGCTAGTAGTGAACGTCCTCTTCCAATCCGTATGCGAGGGAGGCTTCAAAACGGGACTCGGCTACATTTCAGGAGGTGGATTTTTACAGTTGGCTGGGTGTGCTTGCAGCACTGACCAAGCTCTGAGCAGATTTATCCAAAGGTCATCTAAAGAGCAAAAATAAGCTTTGTAAAATAGGAAAAGAGTAGTGCTTAAGCCATAAAACCCGACACTGGAACTGATGCTGACAGTGACGCTCTTTACTATTATACTAAAGATCAAATTAACTAAAGCTCAAATGTAACTAAAGAGCCAGAGGGTTTTGAGTACAAACACTGGTGCTGCTGATAATATTTTTTTCCTCTAATATAAAATAGCTAATTTCATGTTATTATTTACCTGACAGACTGAACCTATGGAATAGAAGCTACCATGGATGTTCCTTGCACAGCAGGTAATAAGAGCTTGCAGTCCTGCTCATTTGCTGCTCTTGATGCAGTTCAGGTGATTTTCTTTAAGCTGTGTAGCTCCATATAAGCTGCTGGGGTACAGAACCCAGAGATACGGATCTTGGTTCAGAACTGGGGAGAGTAACATTAAGGTAAGTTCAGGTGGTGAGAGCTACAGCAGCATAGCCTGTGTGCTTTATGCTTCACACTGCAGTTCTACACGGCTCATCACAACACAGTGGTGAAACCTTCAAGGTGCCTCTTAACCAGCTTTGGCTTTCATTTTTAAATTGTCCTTTATGGATAGAGGAAGCTGCTAAAGAGGAGCTGATTTGTGTAAGGTGCTTTCAGAATGTCCCAGAGCCAGCACTGGCAATAACCTGCATTTTCGTTGCTGAAATAAAGGCAGCAAGATTGGGCAGAGCACGTGGGAGACTCCAGGCTAGTTAGTGACTGAATGGTGCAAGAGTCACTGTATTAAAGCAGGGTTTTTACTTGTCCACTGTGCTACCAAATGTTTGAACTTGACAACAAAAGGTGGTAAAATGGGCACAATGCATCCAGTTTTAAGTATAGCCAAAAGCAACATGCCATGCAGATACCATCCAGCATTGATATTTAATAGGTGGCCATAAATATAGCAGTCTATAGACCTAAATATAGCCCAAAGCATCATCCCAATTAGAAATAATGGATATAAAAGTTCTCTAAAGCCTAACTGCAGGCATTCATTCTGGAATCAATAGAGAACCCATAGGCTTGTTGTGTAATCAATGTTAAAATGACTAAACCATCTACTTCACTTTGCCACTTTGCTCTTTGACAAATGTATTTAGAACTACAATATTCCCATCTAAAGCTGCTGTGCAGTTTCCAAGAAACCACTTTAACTTCCCAGCAGTAACTACCAGTGGTACATTCTCATGAGAGACACACTTTCAGCGTGTAGATGCAGCCCACTTCCACATGTATTTTGAGTGTAAGTGCAAATTCATGAGATATATTCATATATATACATGAATATATTATATCTAAATATGCTTGAAAAGCAGCCAGATTCCTTACAGGAACGTTTTAGTGGCTGTGACTTTACCTACTGAAAGAGCAGCGATTACTCATAAAGCTGCAGTCTTTCTAATTAGGGAAGGGTGTCAGGGATATAAACCAGACTATCAATCTATCCTCTATCAATCACACTGAAAGCTCAAACATAACTTTCTTTCTCTTTAGAAAAGACGCAGCCTTTGCACTGGAGGTGCTGCCACCAGGACGGTCCCGCTGCCATCAGGGACACGCGCTGCTCGGGGCCTGCTTTCCTCTCGGTGTTCTCCTCCCTTTCTTTCATACTGTTTTTGTTCAAGATGTTGCTGTTGTGGCCCATGTAAACCTGCTCCACAGAACTCACCAATGGTAAAGTAGAACCGTGTTACAGTCACACCACTCGGGGGTTTTCGGTTGAGAAGATTCCAAGCAATGCTTGTCTCAAGTTGCTATTGTCTTCATGACAAACCTTCGGCTTCA
This sequence comes from Pezoporus wallicus, assembly GCF_028554395.1. Lineage (NCBI taxonomy): Eukaryota > Metazoa > Chordata > Aves > Psittaciformes > Psittacidae > Pezoporus > Pezoporus wallicus. The sequence continues at coordinate 142,338 of NW_026637666.1, forward strand.
GCTGTTTGCTTTCCTGCATCAATTTGGTTTTTCATGTGTGAAGCTTTCAAAAGAGTGGTCTGTGCTTGTCCTAACACGTTTCTGGTGGAACTGTTGTTTTATTCACGTGTGGAAACTGTTAAATATCTTTTATTTAAAACAAAGGAGTTGATAATTCCCTGTACAATTATAATTCAATGATCTTTTGTATTTTATTTTTCAAAATAAATGCTTTAAATGTGATTTTGTTTGCCTCAGAATACAGAATATTGGTGCATTACTCAGATGCAAGATACGCTGGAAGGGCCTGGGTTTGGATTTAAGGTTTGCGGTTGAATGTGGATGTTTGCTTTTAGTGGATGGGAGATGAGGAAAAAGTAAATTAGAGTATCCAATGGAGAAGTGTAATGTGAGACCTGGTTATTACAGGAAAAATCAGGTCAGTTTTAGCTTCCTGAGTTTGTTCCTCAAAGGCAAATCAGTTCAGACAGGTGGTGCTGGTGTGAAGCAGCTGCTGCAACCCTGCTGTGGCACGTGTACCCTAAAGGGATGACTGACAGATGCTCAGTGTGGAACAGGATTAAGCAAAGTAAGGTTTTGGGAAGGGTTTTTGAGTCTCAGTTTCTGCTCACCTCAGTGGCTCTTGGCATCGTGAAGGTGGCCTTGTCCTCCTGCACGCATTGGTAAGAGTTCTCTCCACCGTGCTTGCGTTTCCACACATTTTGCCTGTTACAAATTCGAGCAGGTTTTGGTTTTCTCTCGTTTGTTGCCACAGCTGCCGTTTGAGCTCGTTAACCTCTGCTTTAACACCAGCACTGCCTGAGAGAGACCTGTAAGTGCGTGCCTAGAGGGGGTAAATTCGTTTTACGCTCGGTACAGAGTCACCTCATCTCCACCACCCACAGATGATGCTCGCAAAAGCAAACCCGGAGCCTCCCCTGGTGCCGGCAGCGGGAAGCGCTGCCCATCGCTCTCCCCCTCGAAAACGCTCCGCCGCTGCCCCCCGGCGGCCCTAGTGGGATCTGCCAAAGCACCTTAACCCTGGGCCAGGCTCACGCAGAAGCTTCGAGCTCGCGTTGTTGGGGGGAGAGGGGAAATAAGTGCGTTTGTCAGTGCGAAATAACTCACTGGTAGCAGCGACTGTCTTAATTCAGTTTGTCATCAAGCCCCCAGCACGGTGCAGGCTGCACACTCCTCCTGCTTGCTGCATAGTGACTCAAATCACGTATTAACTACAGCAAACCACAGGGAGAGGTCTGCGTGTTCCCCAGGCCACATTTACTCACCATACACTTACCTCCGTGGCGTCACGCAGCCTGCAGCCACAGCATCGCACCAGAAGGAGCCTGAACTGCTGCAGGGGTGCGGAAAGTAGAAACATGAACACCAGCTTTTACTATGCATATTAATAAATATTCTTTATTTAAATTTTGCACATTGCGCTTTAACATATTACATCCAAAACATCTTGCAAATGGATGTCTACTTTGTAAAATCTTATATTCAGCTCATTGTCATTCTGTACAGAATTATAGGTACAACATTACTTTGCCACTAGTTTGCTTCTTGTAAGTCTCACAGTAAGAGAAACATTGACTGAAAAGAGATGGCTTTAAATTATAAGAGAGGCTTGCACAGCTACTCAACTAAAGAGACAAGCCTGAAGAAAGAACAGAATTAATGAAACCACCTCCACCAGCCTCCCCAAAAAAAACAGAAAAAAAAAATCACATTAATTTAAGATAAAATTTGCCATAAGTCACAAAATTAAGTTTTTGAAAGAGAAGACGCAGTAGTCATCGAGAGGTTCAGTGAAAGACAGAGCTACTTTATTGGCTTTAGTTCACTCCAGCCGTTGTCAACCAACTGTTACAAATGGGCCCCTTGTGATCGTTTAAGCGGCAGTACTTATTAAATTTCTCCTTCAGATGCTGTCGGTATTGTTCTCTATTGCTGTAAAAAGACTTGTTGTTTGCCATAAAGGACTGGATTTCATCTTGTGAGATGAAGATTTCCTCATCAGAAGTGCATTCAGACTCATCCTGCAAAGGAAAGCAGGCCTTTAAGAACTCGAGCATCACCCTTCCTGTGCAGCTCACCTCTCGCAATTGTACTCAGGGTCTACCCTTGCCCTGATGACACCACAAGCTGTACCTGGCTACTGCAGCCACCTGATTGACACACCATACTCTGCTAGATTGTGGTAAGAGTCATGAAGAACCAGAACATGCTTCAGAGTCTTAGCATATTCCCATTGCAAGAGCATTAAATTAAGCAATGGAGAAAAGGACGAAGAATGGAGCAAGAAGCAGCTGCCCAAGGAGTGTGTAGTGGGAAAGTAATATTTGAGGCATGAAGGCAGCAAAAAACCACATTTCATTTTATGGAATAACGCAATCCTTGCTAATGAGCAGTTACAATACAAGTTCTGTCACTTGCACTCCAGTGACAGGCAATTTCTCCTCCTCTGCAAAGCGTCCGAGTTACACATACTTTACAGAGAACATGCAAAAGCAAACAAAGCACCAGAATCTTCAGTTACGTTCTCTCTTGTAACAGTTCTTCAGTGAGGTTTCCCTTCTAAACCCCATCCTCAATCCTGAGGGTTTAAAGCAGTATGCTACAGCCTAGAATTCAAAGGAAGCCGTTACTTACAAGGAGTTCCACTAAGCTTTTGGCACCTTTTCCAGTATCAGGAACAAGTGACATGTCTGTAGGTTCTGCAAACTGTGACACGTTTTTCATATGCTCAAACCAAGGCAACTGCTGCCCACTTTTTTCTGAGCTACAGCAGCTTTCAGCATGTGTGTCTTTGGTCTTGTCGCGATGAAACTCTGTGTGCATGAGATTTCCTGAGGTCTCTCTGTTACCTGGATCTGCCATACAGCTTCCAAGCTTCTGAATCTAGAATGGAAAAGAGCCTGTAATGAAGGACCAGCAGCGTTCAACCTGAATCATTCAAGTTTCAGATGGAGGTAGGGAGAAAGAGGAAAGCAGGAAGTTCAAAAAGAGAACATGGACATGTATTTTTACACGTGTGTGCCTAGGGAGGAGGGGGGCATGGCATGTCAATTCCCTGAGTGACACAATGTCTTGAGTGGACATGCTTAGCAACACAGGAGAGATTCCTCCCAACCCAACCTATTGTAGGAAGGATCTTGATTTCAAAACGTGGATGGAAAGGCAGCGGCAGATCCTTGTTATCCCACTTACAGCGTTAGTCACAACTGAAATACTTTTGTAACTACTATAAAACACATGCATTTAAACAAGCACTCTGGAACAGCTGTGCTCCTTACGTGTTCATTCTCACACTTCAAGGTTTTACTTTTCTTTTTCTTCTTTTTGTTTTTGCCTTTTGTGTTACTCTCTTCTGAATTAGCCCAACATTCCACACAGCTATCTCCATCCTCCTCTTTGTCTTCACAGCGATGGACACACGGATCATCTCCTGCAAAAGACAAGGCCATTTGCACTTCAGATACTTAAGTTCAGTGGATACCAAACCGATGTTGTACTCATACCAAACCTACCGTTCTCGTCGTGGTTGCAAATGCCTTCAGTGCAGGCCACATCTGACCCCTCTCGAGATCCTGTTTCGCTGCCCTCCATGCTAGATGAATAGCCGCAATCACTGCCATTACAATGTGGAGATAAACCTGAGATGAAGTGAAAGGTCACAGTGATGTAGAGGAGCTGTTGCATACTCTTTAGTTATGCCTCTAAGATGAAAGAAATCTTTAAAAGAAGTGATTTCTAAAAATAGCTGAGTGCTGTTCAGCCCAGACATGGTCACTGTTTGTACAATGCAAAGCAATGACCTTCAACATACCTTTCTTGATTTTAGGTGAACCTAATAGGGTACCACTACTAGGACAGGTGCAAGAAGTGCTTTCATTAGTAACAATTACTTCTACACAATTGTTAGCTTCTTCAGTGCTACCACAGGCTTTGCAACTGCTTTCCGTGAAGTTTGAATTCTCCTTGAAACAAAACCAAAAGTTACTTGCAAGTACTGAAAGGAGCTCAGCCAACATCTCCATAGAGGATACTCGTACACAAGAGAAAACAACTGACACTGACTGGCAACAGCCACAGCGTTGCTTGTAGTTCTTCACAAGTATAAACAACTAAAACCACCCCCTCTACCAACCACTTTCCCCACAATAACATGAATAAGTTCAGTCAGGAGATCCAGGATAATGATTGCATTTATGCAGTGTAAAATTACTCAAAGCCCCCCCCCATCCAATTCGATGCAGACTGCCTGCAACCACAAATTCCCATGCTCTAAGTGATCTTTAAGAAATGAGAGTTGAAAACAATAGTCTCAGGATAACCTGAACCCCTGGAGATTCAGGATTTAAAAACAACCCAAAGCTAAGGAGTTCCAGGCAACTACTTTACAAAAAGGCTGTACTAATCCGGAAAAGCATTCAGTTCCTCAGTGAGCAGATACAGTAAAACCCCTCAGGAATTCTAACCCAAACCAGTGAGCTGATGAATGAAGCTCTGAATTACAAATGCAGTTATGTAGCTGTGAGTGTTTACCTTTGTTTGATTTACCTCCTTCTCCTCTGGTGCCTGCGAAGGAGCAGGGATCTCACACACACACTTGTTTTTCCGCCGGTTCTTCCGTTTTTGGCGCTTCTTCTCTTGCTTCAGCTCTCGCACCCTTTCTTCTTCTGAAAACTCTTCACAGAGCTGCTCCAATCGACTAATACCCTGCACTTTTTCCACGGCCATCTGTTTGTAAGAGGTTAGATCTATTTATAGATGTTAACACAATTCAAGCTTTTACATGATAAACAAGGAAAACAGCTGGTAAGTACTTACAAAGTCACCGCAACACAACTACTGACCCTCACAGAAAAATGCCTACCCAGACCTAGGCACTCCCTTTAGAGTGCTGCAGGAGATCCATGTATGTGGGGAGCGCTGTGTCTAACTTACGGCCCAGATTTGCAATTTTCAGGGAGAAGTTGTGGATTTGAATGCATTTTTGGATCTCTTTCCCACGCTTACTGTTCACGCTGATTATTTAACACAAAAAGCCACATTAGAACTACTGCTACAGAATTCCTGCAGCTCTTTGTCTAGGATAACCAGTGAAAAATGTAGCTGATTTTTCTAAGCAGCCTAAATGTATCTCAAGATGCAGCAGTATCTAAATATGTTCTTTAAGTTCAGAGCAAGTATCATAATGGCACATCCGCATACAGTTACAAGGATACAGTTAAACCAGTCAGCTATTCTGGACCAATGCTCCTACAGAGGTAAAAATACATTCCCTTTTCTTTCCCAGATCACTCTGAGAGCTCCTTAAGCCAAACTGAGACATCACCAATCCCACTCACGTCAGAAAAGGACCCTATATAGAGATGGAACAGTTCTGCATTTCAAGTCCATTACCAACATCACATAGCAGTGTATCTACCTGAATGTAACAATGCCAATGCATTTTCAACTCCACACCAAGACAAAACCTGCCAGGAATGCTACCGTGCACCCAGTCAATGCTACTGCCACAGCATTGTAAGTCTTAGAAAAGGTACTTGTAAAAACCTCCAAGAACCAGGCGAGGGTTCCACTATGACCCTTCCCAACCTGTTTTGTTCCTCCTCCTCTGATGTTTTAGACATTTTTAGAGAGAACAATCATTAAGAATAGAAGACAAACATAAAAAAGACTTATGTCATACCAAAGGGGAAGTGTACTACTGGCATATGCTGAAGGAACTGCATGGAGTTCAAGATCCCAGAGGATTACAGACTGCATTTGGTACACACTGAATGCAAGAGTTAGCAGTTGTGTCTCTAATCCAAAAGCACATCCTCCATTTTTACTATTAAGCCAAACCTGTTGTGGCCAGAGCTACTTTTAAATGCTATCAGGTAGAAAAACCTTCACTGTGAATTAAAGACACAGCAGATTCCAAGCTGCACATTACAGTGTGCTGTAAGTACAAGCAAGCCTCAACCTTTTGTGGTCCAGGAGACTTCACATTGGAAGGCGACTCAGTTGTGCTATGCATCGATGTTACACAACTGCTGCCCACTGTGAGCCAGGGATCGAATGCACCACCCTTGAAGCTCCTTCCAGCCCAATGTTAGTAGAAAGCAGAAAAATCATTTTAGTGAGATGCATGTAGTTCCTACAGCAACTGGGGTTAGATCAAACTCGGGGTTTACCTCAAAGCTTTTGCGTAAAGCATCGACACCCAGGTAAAAAAGCATCTGCCACGTTTGCTCCTCAGCCCGCAGCTTCTGCCAGATTCGGTGTAATCTTTCATAAAGATGAATACCCAGGCAGGTCAACACTTCTTCTTGGGCTATGTCTATTGTCTTAGCATGCCTTTCTCTTCGTCTACAGGAAGAGTTGAACCAAAGTACAGTATTGTTAAAGGAGCTGGAAGTCTACCAAGAGATCAAAGCAGCTCAATGACGTATTTTCTTGATGTTCAACTAAAGATAATGTTTGCACGAACAGCTTTTTAAACCCAGTTCTGCTGTGCTGCATGCAGATGCAAAATAGAAAGGACCAGGTCAAAACCACCACAACATTCCTCACAGGTTAATCTGTGCACAGGGCTGTTAAGCTGCACTATGCCTTCCCACCTGTGACTTCAGAAGGCAGTGTCCCACCAGTCTCTGCTCACTCCTAATAACAGGGATCAGCAGAGTTTTAATGCCAGGGATGCAGCCACTCTCTCATTTAATGCAATCTGTATTTAGTTTATAGCAAATATTTCACCTTCCTACACATTTATGTGTCAGTTAACTGAAGCTGAATAAACACACACAGGAGTTCATACACTACTTACCGTACCAAGTAAAAACATTTCAGCATTAATCTGTATTCTATTAAGGAAAAACCATTATGAAAGGATTTACCATCCTCATTAAACAGCTATGACTGAGCTTTAATTGAGCTCAGACTTGCACTTTTCACTGTAGGAGTTTAAGATGCTAAAACAGGTTCAGGAATTGCTACAATATACAAGTGGTGACAGAACTAAATTGAACACTTGGCATTTGGTAAACCTGCCAAGCAAGGATCTCTTTCTATTTCGCATATTCTGAACACCTCAACGGAAAAGCAGGCAGTCCTGTGAGTAAACACATCAACTAGCACACATCTGGCAATTTCTTTCAGGCTTGCCTTCAGAGTTAAATGCATTCTAAAGTCAAAAGCACGCATGAAATGTTTGCTGCACTGAAGCGCTACCTTGAAAACCTGCTTTACCGTGACTATTCCACACAGACATTGACATTATTCTGCAGCAAGGAGGCAATAAACCATTTTTGCAAAACACAGTCAGTAATAAAATAAAGAAGCAAAGCGCTAGATAGCCCACTCTAGCAAATTACATACTCATACCCTCCTGCGAACTCGGGTTCGGCCCGGCCCAAGAGGTGTGCGATGAAATCTGTCTCGCAGCACACGTGGATGTGGCGCTCGTGGGGACAGCAGCGCAGGCCCTCGTACAGAGCAGCACAGTAGCCCTTCTCCTTGCTGCAGTCCAGCTCGCCAATGAGAATGTTGTACGCCCGAAGGACTTTGTTTTTGCAGTCAGTGCAAAACCTGTGTTGGAACAGAACAGAACAGGACTGAGTTCTTATTCAAGCAGAGTAAGTTACAATATACTGAGCAAAGTGCAGATAAGTCTAAGTTATAACGTACAGAGCTATTTAATAGTGCATGCTATATTTAAACTAGGTCACATAAGGTTTATGTTACTTCAAAAGTAAGACTTTGGCTGTAAGCCACTGTAAGTTTACTGTATGTATTATACTACCTATCATATCTTACACGTCTGGATATCAACTTTTCATGCTGCAAGGTATAAATCAGGCTAACTGTTAATATGAAGAAACTCCTAGATGGACATGCAAATCCACTTGTTTAAAGATCAGAAATCTAATAGCAAACAAAATGGATCATTAGTATAACCCAGGACAAAATTCCCCCCAAGTAACACCCTCCATGTTACTTTATGGCAATTATTTGAAGTACAATCGAGTGATAAGCAGTAAGAAGAAAAAGAAATTCCTCTGTTGCCTGCTCTATGTGAGTGATGTTTCCACTACAAGCACCTTTAAACATATTTTGAATTACTAGATAACTGCACAGATAGCCAAACAAGGTTTCAATTTAAACATAGCTCAGATAACTCATCTGAGAAGAGCATAGTTATGAAGCCTGTTACAATTAAAATACAACCAAATTCAGCTCTTTCTATTTTATAACAGGAGTCATCTTCAAGAAGCTACAAAACCTCTGGCTGTATGAATTTAACAATGCAAGTCAGACAAGCTGCTCACATTTCAGGTTTCAGCTTGAAAAGCTGGCTCTTCATGCCATCCCTGGATGGTGTTTTTCCCTTTCCTAGTTTGTCCACTCACTTGACAACACTAAGTCAAAACATACTTTGATGTTTGATAGAACTATGATAACTGGCTAGTTTCTGCGATGAAAGGAAAGAAAACAGTAATATTATTGCAGGTTAGCATCAGGAATGCTGCCAGCACCATGTTTAATGTCACAGGAGATTAAAGCTATTTTGTTTCCAAAGTGTTATTTCCACACCACCACCACCCCCGCGCCCATCTGTGGTCCCACTGTGTGGTATCAGAACCTTGAGACTACTGGAAAATAAAGCGTTTTAATCAGCATGGTAGCTCCCATACACATGCAGCAATGATTTAGTGGCCTATTTTTACCTTGCAAGAGAGACCTAATAGTACTAACAGTACTAAGTCATAAATAACTGTTTTAAAGCAGTGATTTAAAAGCAACACCAAGCCTAAAACCTGCTTTCATTAGTTTAGCTCACATTAGTTTGAATTTGCACATACTCCCTGAAAGCCTAAATGAAAAGTATAGTCCCAGACACAGTAGGCTACTTGTGAAAGAATACAGACGGCTTTAATACATCAAACTGTAAATCAACTTAATCCTAACAAAACAGGTATTAAGACAAGCAGCTATGACTTCACCTGAGCTCTCTGCACTACCATAACCCGGAACAATAGGTAAAACACAAGGAGTATTTCAGTCTTAGTCTGTTACAATCCAATCTGCCAAAGTTCCCCATCACCATGAAGCTTAGATGGAAGGTATAAGAAGAATCCTTTATACTTTTAAGCACTGAGTGAACTCCGCGTACATTTTGACTCTCAAAACAACACAGCACGTATTCCTCACGATGAAGGGGTGCCTTTGTTCTTTTAACATACCTGTGTTTCCGTAGATAGGTTTCTAATGTTTCTAAAAGACAACTAGAGTCAATTAAAACTACTTCATCCCTGCATTCCTGGGACATGAGCTCCCACACATCCATCCAACAACCCCTGCAAAAGAAGATCATAAGAAACAAAAGACTGTCCATCATCCTGGGAGGGGTTCAGAAAAGAAGCAAAATAAAGCATTGTTAGTTTACCTGACTGCTCCCTGGAAAGACCCACAGTGGCAAATGATGCTACACTTGCTCTCCTCCTTCCTCATGTCTTCACTGCTTTCCTTATCTGCGCTGAATTTCTGTGTACTGAGTGTGCTAACGCTCCCTTCAGTGTCACACAGCATTAAAAAAAACATTTTTAAACCTATACTATATATATATATATATATATATATAGTGCACTACTTATTTTTCCTAAACAAATGCTATGAAAATGCATGGCCCTTAATTTACTTTGAATCCCTTACAGGCTGAGCCTTAGCCTCCAGTAAAGTCAGGGTCAGACGTGAGATACAAATTGTGCTGTCCGCGTTTGAAAACCAAGATTCATGAGGACTTTTAGAAGTCCCAGCTGAAAGCCAGCAGCATTTCTTCAGGATATTGTCTCTATTACACACACAAGTTTTAATACTTCTGGAGGATAAAGTTTCATGGGAGAACTTACTAAACCAAATCAAAACCATGAAATAAAAAGCCAAAGAAACCCCCTAGATTTCCACACATCTACCACTGTCAGAAACCATAGAACACACGACATTTCATTTCCGGAATTCATTAAGAAAAACCCCAAACTCTAAGTCTGGATATGCTAAAAGTACATGTATAGAGCAAAGAACAAACTGCAAACAGCAGTCATGCTTACTTACAGGCTTGCCTACACTTGACATTTTATCAGAACGGTCAGTTCTGTTTAAGCTCATGTATGGGTACAACAGAGCAGGAAAACAGGGGAAGAAGCACTCCCATTTAATAATTAGCTCCTCAAGGGTATCTGTGTGTGCTATTATCTAGCCTGCCACATCATATGGCTTGCATTTTATGAGAGGTTAAAATGCTCCTTAGCCTCAAATGGACCCAAGTAGCCATAAACCAGGCACACAAAGAGAGGACATCAAGTAACTCAAGTGGTATTAGATAGTTATGTAACTTGTCCAATTAAGCAACACAATTACAACTCAAAGCCTCTTCTGTGTGTCCCAAATGCCCAGGAGATGCAACTCAGCTGAAGAGGTTTCTTGCAATAAGCAGCTCTAAATTGATAAATAGAATTTGTTCTGTAGAACAGTTCTATTTGATGCCTCTGTACCTCGGCTGCTAGCACACTTGCTTCCACTCAAGGCAGCACATTTATCTGGAGAAACAGCAGTACTGATTCACCCTGATCACTTCTGAAGCATAATAAATGGCTATGGACTGAGCAAGCAGAGTGCAAGCCGTGTTTCTTTAGCAAACTACACTGATTGTGCACAAGCTAAGTTATCACATAAAGCAGAAGGCTTTACCTGTAGTGTACTAAATACTGCTCTTCCATATATTCCCTATTAACCTGCCAGCATTCAGAACACTAAGGAGATTTATTCCAGCCTGACTTGAGGAAACAAAGGCAGCATTTTCCTCTCTATTCATTCAGTTTCAGAATTGTTCTCCTTTGCCAAAATGGTCACTGCAGGTTCCACAATACACGTTCTTACACAGAAAAGATTAATCTTATTAAAAACAAAAGTAAAGAAAAAATTAACACTTTCATAATGCTTTGGATTTGCTTTATGTTAACATAACCCTACAACTCTTATGACCTTTTGCTTGTGTAACATAAGCTTTAAACTAATTGTATGAAAAGCCTGTAACCAAAATAAAAAAATGGAGATAATGATTAGCTACCACTGCTCTCAAGCAGCCCAAGTGAAAAGCAAGTGTCAAATTCCACATGCCTACCAGCTCAGGGGATTTACCTAAACCCAAAGCGACTCAAGTCTGCGTAGAAAAACATACATCCTGTAACTGGAAACCATGAGCAAGGCTTTCACACAGCTTTCACAGGTTGCATGCTTAACCAGAAGGAGAACGCAACCGACTAAACCAGGTCGTGGACACTTCAGCTAAGCACAGCAGTCCAACTGGTCATGATAAAAATAATAATAAACATCCCCCAAACAACAAAATGCCCCCGAAGCCACAACAGATTTGCAGGGAGTGTTTTTCTGGTTAGCCAGCTGGAATAACCTATTTCAACTTCAAGACACAGAGGTGTGTGTATATATATATATATATACACACACATATTATCTTTTTCACTGGTGCATTCAAAACATGCTGTTGTATTTTGAGAAAATACAGTTCAGTTTTAACCCTGCAGCCCCACCACAATAAAGGCCTTTATTTATTCACAGTTGTGCAAGGCATTTTTAATAACCCCCAAGCAAGATGTTTATTCATTTAGCATGTACTCTCTTTCACTGCAGTGTGAGAAAAACTGCTGATCAATCATTGAGGTGTAGAGCATAAAACCCTGTTGTCTTTTGAGAGCACTGTGCAGAAGCCATCTATGCCCTGAGCAGGCTATAGTCCAAGTTATGTCAGACAGATATGAAAAACACATCAGAAAGCACTGTGCCAAGCTGCATTTTGGCACCTGGCTTTGAAATCAAACATGGATATTTTTATACCAAAAAACAAAAATCCCAAACAAAACAGACCCAAAAGCAAAGAGACAAAAATGAAATGACCAGAACCAATAAGCAAGTCTTGGGGAACAGCTCATTTCTTATTGCAGCCTTAAATTTGGTATGAAAGCATCACCAGTTGCCTTCGGTAGGTCCGACAAAGGGCAGAGGGACAACTCACACTGAGGAACGACCACAGAGCTTATTTTGGGAGGGCAGAAGAGCTCATAGCACTAGTTTTGTCCAGTCAAAGCATGAGCAAGGAAAGAAACACCTCACTGACAAAACTCACTCTTACTGCACAAAAAAGGGTTAACTACTGTTTTACAAAGCCTATGGAGAAGGGCTCATGCCCTGCAACACACACTGCCCAGAACTCCTGGGTGCTTCTGTTCCTCTCCCCCACAACTATCTGAGTCAGCTATAAACACCAAATAGTCTAGAGATTACTACTCTGGGAAACAGATAACAGCATAAGAATTTTACCACAATGCTTACACATAAGGTACTATCAATAGTCTGGTTTCTTAACATATTTTCATTGGAACTGTGGATGTTAAAGGAACTTACCCCAAAGGTTTTGGTTTGTGTGTGTCCAGGGAGTGCAACTGACATCTCTTGTTCTTCTTACTTTTGGGAATTGCATCAATCATATCATTCAGTTTGGACCTATGGAAAAAAAATTGAATTAATATTCTGAAAACATGGTCATCCAGAGAAATTTTAAAGGGATTAATTCAGCTCATGTACCAGAAACAAGTGCACTAATGAATTCTACCTAAAACTTCCTCCTGTCCCCCATTTTAACTTGTTCTGACAGACAATCCTGCAGTACACAAGGATTTTCCAGACAAATCCTAGCAAGCAAGATAAAGAGAACCCACATCTAAAAAGCTATTGCATAACTTTAAGTAACAGACCTCGAGCAATGATGCCTATTTCAGAAGTGTGGGGAACCACTATGACCACTTTATTTACCTCACCCTCCAAATCTCGACTGCCCCAGCTCTGCATTAACCTTTCCTACTTCTCACTAGCCTGCTAACTGCAGAAAGAAGAATGAGCTGAAGCCAGCTGGAAGGCCAAGGCACACTGTGGTGAGCAGTCACTGTTTGGTCTGCTGACAGCTGAGAAACAAATGGCACCAAGGCTATTTATTGTGGTAGCCAAATCCAGAAGGTTTCACTTTCTCAGTGTCACCTTTATACTCAAGGAGTACAAAGTTTTTTAGGGCCAGGTGCTAGTTAATAGTTGCAAAGTAGCAGGGTGAAGAAACATGCTTCTTCCAGAGACCATGAAAAACCCACAGCACCTATTCCAGATTGATAACTGAACTTTTAAATATCAGTATCTTTCAACTGCAATCATGGCATCTCAACTGATGATATGACAGATTAGTTGGGTTTGGTTTTTCCCAGTTTAGGTGATAACTAGTTTAAAATGGCTCTAAAAGGCAAGTATGCACTAGAAGATCTAAACTTGTGACGTTTTAGTATCACCACGGCAGCTATAAAGTCAAATGCACAGAAGCTAGATTTGCTCTTCCCCAGGTAAGAATAATCTGGGCATTTCTAAGACACCTACCCATGTACATAAAACAGTGTATACAGCTTCTTTGCATCAGTCATACAGCTTCGAGTTACAGACAGAACCCCTTTTGGCCCTACTGTCAGGGGCTCAAGTGCTGGATTTCCAGACTCAACAAGCTGAGAAAACAGACGTTCCACACTGCGACGGCAGCCAACACATGGGACCAGCTGAGAGAGCGCGCTCAGCACTTCACGCGATGTCACCATCATGGCAATGTTCAGATCCTGCTGTTTAAGCATGCTATGCCTCTAAAAGAGAACAAGAAATTAAATCATTAAAACCAAAAGGAACAGTTCAAGATGTGTGTTTAAGATTTCTTCCTTTTCAACAGCCTTTCCGTACCAAAATACACTCATGGAAGCTGTCTGCAGTGCTCAGTTTCAGGTCACTGTTTTAATGCAGACATTTCAAATACTTACTGTATGAACAAAACCACACTTGCTAATAGCATAGGAGCAATTCAGCTTCAAGTCTTACCATCTACCCTCTGCAAGGAAGCTAATATTTTTCTGCTCTTGTTTCCTCCTTCTGTCTTTCATATCAGCAAACGCTGCTTCCAAACAAATGGAACATTCCCTGTCCCTATCAGGAAGCTCTTTTTAGCCCCACCTCAGCACAGATGCATTAGTAAAGGGTCTCACGCACAACTCTGCATAGAAAGTAAATTCCTGGATGCTCACTGGAATATACAGAAACCTCATTTACAAGAAGCTTATTCTGTTCAGACAAGACAATTTTGCAATATTTTTCCTTGAAGGCTAAATGCCATTTGCCAGTATAATTCCAACAGCTGAAATGAAAAGCCAGCATGTATTACTTACTATTCAGGGTGACACAGTTTACTTTGCTAGTGAACATTCAATGCGTGCTTGTAACAGAACATTAAAGAGAACACCTTCAATGTTTCTTACATCAATAAACAAATTCAGGAGTTTCTCCTTGTTCCTCTGTCAAATACATCCAGGCACACACACAAAGAACATACCCTTCTGTTCCTTCTGCTAAATTACTGGCTTGAACTTCATCAACACTGAACTGCCACTAGCAGAGCTGTGCAGAAGAGAGTCCCTTCCTCACACACATCTACACTTAGAATATCAGCACTGCTGATATCAGCACAGTATCATCTGTAAAAGCAGAGTCCTGTCAGTGTATTAATTGTGAGCAGCATTTTCCCCAGTTCTACAAATCACAGCTTTGTAAGCACAGTTGTATCCACACAGGAAATGTTGCCACAACAGTATTTTCTGTATCACTGTCATACCACACCACTTAAACACTCCTAATGGAGAAATGACTTGTCACAACTTCTGAGGAAAGAAATAAAGCAGTTCTACATAGTGAAACTAATCAATCCCATGGAGCATGTAAATACATCAGTTGAAAAGAGAAAATATTTTCAGCTCACTTTATGCAATACATGTTATGAAAAGGAAAGCCTGTATCAGATAACATTTAAGATTTATGCTCTTAAAGGCAGGCACGTTAAGTCACCTGACAAGTGGTATCACTCTGCAATAATCCTCTTTCCTGTAATTAATAGTACTAGTCATGGCAACAGGAGGGATGCGCTATTTTCACAACACAGCTATGCTTTACATGCAGCATATGTCTGAACTGCTGCTACCACTAGTGAAGAAGTACAAGCTGCACATCAGCAAACCGGCCTGTTCCTCTGCATATCAAGTGGCACAATTTTTTAGTTGCTATAGGTGTTAGAGTGCCAGTTACTTGCCAGAGTGTTGGCAGATATGTTTCTATTTAGTGAAGCTTCAGGGATAAGTAAGGCTCCTTTAGTAAGGAGAGACAATACAGTCTCTCACTATTCAACTATATATATAATTTATAAACTGGCACATTAATTCTATCTTGGTATGGTACTAATCATAAGAACTCAGTCCTAAGCAATTCACACTTCCACTTGAAAAGGAAGCTCAAAAGCATTTAGGAAAAAAAGAAAATAATCAAAATGTATTTAGAAACTGTAGTTTCCATTATGTATAAACTGGCAGCGAGCAGAAGATGCATTGCTTTTACAGGCATTCTATTCTAACAGGCAGCAATTGCTTCCTGACACAGCCAACAGTCTATAAATGCTGTAAAACATAGAAAACAAATGTATACAGTGTGCTTTGGTACCAATATGTAATTGTATATAGGTGCTGATTTGTCTTTTAAGGCAGTCCTGGAGCGACAGCCTCCTAGAGAAACAAAAGCATGAGTCTAAGGAAAGCAAGACTTGATGCGTGGCCTTAAAACCCAGTAGGGTACATTTACCTGGATGAACTGTTTCAGCTGTGCACCGTTACTCTGATGTCCATCAAGGTTTAGCACATTATCAGGAAATTCCATGACCATCTATACAAAAGAGAGAGGGAAAAAAAATGCTTTCAGAAAAAAAGTCCAAAAGAGCATTAATTTATTTTAGTTTCTCAGAGGAAACAAGATGGAATTTATGCTGAATGCCCATTCTGCCCACCTAACTATTGGAAGCTTGGGAAAAAAGTATTAGTTTAAGACAGCGGATGTTTCAAAGTAACTTTCACTAACAGAATGCTCTAGAGGCAGTTTATAAATGGCAACTCCTCAATAGCTGTTACAGAGAAAGCAAAAATTGCTAAAGGAGTCATCAGCATTTATATTACATTACTACACGACTTGAGACCCCCATTTCAGTTTAGAAACAACATATTGTACTTTAACACACTGAGATGCCAATTGATTCAACAGCCCAACTCCGTTTATAAAGCTATGAAGAAACAGTCACAACAGCTTAATGACTGAGTCCACTTCTTCAAAGGCTAATTTAAAACCATATTAACCCGAGAAGGTACTCCAAGGGATACTTTGTTTTGCATGACTGCAGCTGCAGCTCCCAAGAGGCTCCAAGTAAAAAGTTAAGCCTTCAGAACAATGTGATTACTTGTAAGTAATTAATCATATTTCTTTTCAAATTACTATGCAACAAAGAGGGCAATTTCTAACACTCTTCAGCCACAAATCCAACTGAACAAGCATGGAGTAAAATAAAACCAACTAGATAAACATGTAAAGACTGGTTCAGTTGATCTTCTTTGTCCAACCGAAGAAATACAGAAATTCATGAATACCAGTGATAAAAGTTCACTTTAAAATCTGAAAGATAAAGTAACAACTTTGGTTAATAACTCTAATACCAATCAACACCAAATCAAGTTGGAGGGAGGAAAAAGGATGAATAGGACACCTTCCCTCAATTGTCTAGTAAAGATACAATTCCCCGCTGTCTCCGCAAACTGCTGACACTGCCCCCAGAGAACTCATACATCTACTTTTACAGGCACTAGACACTGCTCCAAAATAAACACCTACTCTCTGAGGCCTTAAAGCAAGGCAATATTTCACTCTCACATGTGCTAAATTGGAGCATTAGCACAGCTGCCTTATCTTTACGCAGAACAGTGCCAATCCTAACCTCTCATGCATCTTTTCTCCAGTCTCCCTTGCTCCTGACCCATACACACAAGGACCTCCTTCAGTTTTTGCTGCAGAATTACAGGTTTCCTACATTGATCATTTGATGTTTCTGTGGGGAACAAGCTAATGCAAAGATAAAAGCTCTATCTGCTAATAACAAAGAGAAGATACAACCTGCATATTCCCCCCTCCCAATCTCCCATTATCAGAGAATACCCTTAGGTATTTTGTACAACAGTGAAATTACCAAAGGCTAAATGAATTCATGTGTCTGACAATATTTTATTAAGTGGTTAAAAATCTGCAACCATCACACCCTGAACTGGAAGAAAAAATTCCCGTACCATCACATAGAATCCCAACCTCATTTGTGTTGGAAGGCACCTTAAAGCTCATCCAGTTTGGGACACCTTCTATTAGAACAGGCTGCTCCAAGCCCTGTCCAACCTGGCCTTGAACACTGCCAGGGATGGTACACTCACAACTTCCTTACATCAAATGGAATGCCTTCTAGAAATCATAAAAGCTGCTTAAGAAATTAAACGGGTTAAATATTTAGACCTCCTTGAAGTTCTAGCTGAGCCATAAGAAACAGAAAAGTGTGGTAGTGAACAATTCATATAGGAGAGCAGCACCACAAGGAACCTAAACAGCTCTCTATGCTATTACAAAGCAATGTCACACACTTCAGAGCATGATAGGCCATTCATTCACTAATTTGTAATCACCAATACATTGTTTCCAGATTTAAGGCACAGATTAAGTCTTCCAGCTTCCCACTGTCTTCCAGCAATCCCATTATTTTTAAAACCCCAGTTTTAAAAGTGGTCTACAGAAACCAGTTACTAAACACCACTGTTGTAAAGGTAATGCTGCAGATGTAGAATTATGTGTCAAAGACAACTGCATGCCTCACAATAGCTCTCAAAGAATTTATACACAACTGAGATGAGGAAGGTGAGAGTTCATTCACTTGCTTTTGCAAATTCATTTAATAATAGCCTCCAGAAGCCACCCACAAACACCAGTACCTTGCAATAACAGTAACAGAATGAACAAGGGGGAAAAAAAAAGGACCTGAGATAAGTCATGCTGAGGATGACTTGCACTTCACCCAGAAGGAAACAAATCTGATTTAGAGCTATAGGAACCTCTCCAATCATGAGGATGGCTTGCCTCTGGCATAAAAAGTAGAAGGACAGCAACAACATGGTGCAATTGCACAAAGTTTGGGCCTGGTGTTAAATGCTGGAGCAAAACCAGAAATGAAATTTTAGGTCAGTTGAAGTCATCTACCTGACACCTGGTACAGCTGAATTTTCACTCTCATTAAACACAGCAAACTTAACAAGAGCATGGTAAGGTGCCTACCTGACACAATCTAATGCGTGATTTTTACTAGGGAGTCGGAGGGCAGGGGGAAGAGAGTGAGAAATCCAAGATCTTAAAACTACCTGGGAATGGAGGGGCAAAACAACTTTCAAGGCATGACGGAGGACTGACACCTCCCCCCCCCCCCAATAATTACACACAATCATTGAATCAGTCAGGTTGGAAAAGACATTTAAGATCATCAAGCCCAACCTTTTCCCCAGCACTGCCATGTCCAGCACTAAACCATGACACTATTCTTACACAGCGCTGGGTTTCCCAGGTAACCAGCCACTCTAGGAGAGCTAGATATTGCTTTGGACCACTTAAGGGGAAACTATGCCTAATGTATAAGCACAATTAACCAGAGCTGACAGACCATATAAAGTCAAAACCACTGATGATAGTTGGTATATTAATAATACATCATCATTTAAAACGATCAAAACTAAAATACTGCAAAGACCTTTCCTTCAAAGGTAGCAAAACGAGATGGGATTGAGACAGATAATCCTTAACAGTGGGATGGAGGGTTAAGAGACTCTCTCAAGATACTCAATTGTTTTGTTCTGGAAGGTGGAAGAAATTACACTAGGAGGTTGACAGAGTTAGCTGATGCAAGTCAGGCATTCTCCTGTGCTAAACCACGAGATCAGGAATTTAAAGCACGTAAATTTTACACTATTTAAAGTAACAGCATTTACTGTCATGCCACTGACAGCAACAGAAATCAAATGCAGAAATCAAGATACCCCATTACACTAAGTACAATTTTATTTTCCACCCAGCCTCTTCACACCCTAAGAATCAAAGCAAACAACAACAGGCTAGTCACGTATTTCCCCCCCCCCATTTGCTGTGTTCACCTAGGATGCAATTTCTGAGTCTACCTCTAAACACGTGAGCAGGAGACACTAGAGAGCCTCCAAGCTCCATTTCACTCATTTTTCCACTGAATCTTCTGGAAATGGCAACCCCCCCATGTTTTTTAATTCAGAACAACACACTGAAACAGAAACTCTCTCAGATTTGTTACTTCAGACACATTATTATAGACTCAGTAACTCTTACTTGAAGCCAAAGCTTTCAAAAACACCTTTACCCTTTTCTTGCCTATCTGACAGCATATTCATTACCTCGTTGTAAACCTGGGGTTTAACCTTAATATGGCTCCCTTCCTGATTAACTGAAAAACGGCTTTGCTCCACGTTTGGGCTTGGACACTGAGACATGCTTGTCACTTGAAAACAACGAGCCAGTACAGCAATAACTTTCTCATTACGCGGTCTGCATGTTTTTAGAGCTGGGAATCAGATAAAAAAGTTGCCACATTAAGCGCTGTTAACCCGAAGTGTTGCAAAGTCCCAAAGATTAACGCTGCAGGAGCAAAGGAGGAGCCTGGGAGGCCTGTCTAGAGGAAAGGCCTCGCCTGGGCATTGCAACACGCCGCCCGCACACGTTGGGAGCGGGAGGTGCGGGGACACCCCGCGCTCCGCAGGCACTCACCGTGAGGGTGTCATCGATGTAGAGGGGGATCTGCCTCTTCTCGAAAGGGAATTCCTCCTCCCCGTCCCTGCACACCGCCACCAGCCGCGCCATCGCTGCTGCTGCTGCTGCTGCTGCCGCTTCCTCCCCGCTCCAGCCTGCGAGCAGCCAAACCCCGCGGAGGTAAATACCCGCCGCGCTTCCCCGGCACACTTTCACCACCCCGGGAACAAGCCTGCTTTACCCCATCGCCTGATTCACCACGCCGGGCGCCGGCCCCGCCGCCCAGCCCACGCCCGGGCGCGCAGCCTGCCCGCCGCTTCGGCCTTGGAAGGGACTCAAAAAGGCTACGGACCGGGAACGGGAGAGGTGGGGAGGCTGGGAAATGCGACATAACATGGAAGAAAGGGAGGGGACGGCGGGGAGGAGCGTACCGGGCCCTCGGCTGGGCACCGCCGGGGGAGGAAGGCCGGAGGGATGGAGCCCACCGCGCTGCGGGCCGCTCCCGCTCTCCCCGCCCGCCACCGGCCCAGACAGGCCGCCGGGGACCCACCCAGCCCCGAGCGCGGCTCGCGGCTCTCCGGCACCCCCCGTCCCGCCCCGCGGCTGCTGCGGAGGGCGAGGAGCAGCGGCGGGGCGAGGGGGGCGCCTCCACCTGCGAGGCGGAGCCGCCCCTGCCCCCGGGCCACCCGCTGCCGGGCCGCGCCCGCGGGGAGGGGGCCCGCGGCCCTCCCGCTCCGCAGCACCGGCCGCGGACACCTCCCTCGTGCAGGCTGGGGACAGGGGCGAACCGCGGGGATGCAGCCCGGGCGACGCGGCGGGCAGACCCAGCCCTTCCCTCCCTGTCCTCTCCCGGCCTCCAGCCGGCGCGGCGCAGGCTCCCCGCCCGGGGCGCCGATGGCGTGGAAGCAGCCTGCGGGCCGCTCCCGGCCTCCCCTTCCTCCCGCCTTCCCCTCAGCCCCACCGGGGCCGTTACCCTGCCCTGCGGCCCACCGCCGCCTCGCCCCCCCTCGGGCCTTTACCGGCTCCTCCGCGAGTCGGCGGCCCAGGCGCTCTGACAGGCGGGCGGACACCCCGGGCTCCGCCACAGAGCCGCCTCCTTCCTCTCCCCCTCCCCGGGCCCTCCCCACAGGCGGCGGCCCCGGGCTGCCCCGCCCTCCTCTCGCGAGAGACCGCAACCCGGCCGCTCAACCGTTACCTGCCGGCCCCCTCCCGCGGGCTCGGGGCCTCAGGCGCTGTCCGGCGGCGCCTTGGGGCCTCGGGCGCCGGGCGGGAGGCTGAGGTAGGGGCGGGGGCGCACGTTAGAGGCCTGGCCCGGGGCGGGGGCTCCTCGGGCCTCTCCCTGCGGTGGGGCGGCCGCTGCTGTCGCGTCTCCGCCCCGGGGCGCGGCGCCGAGGAGCCGGCGGGATGCGGGGCGCTGTGCCTGGGCTCTCGCCGTGCCCGTGATGCGGTGGAAGGAGCTGGGCCCCGTGAGGTGGGGGCGAAGGGGAGCGCGTGGGGTTGAACCCCAAAGCGTTGGTGGGTGGGAGCCCGTCGCTGTCTCGGGTGGGACAGGGCCGGAGGGTGCCCAGGCCCGCGTGTGGAAGCGCCTCCGTGCTGGTGTTGCTGTAGGTGCAGCCGAGCGCAGACCGACTGGGAGCGTAAAGTGGGCAAAATGCATCCGGACACAGCCCAGACATCAAAGTGCAGCCCCAGACCTCGCTGAGCTGATCACATGCCAGGTAAAGCAGGCTTTAGTTGCACTTACGGGCTCTTAAGGCTGTTGGCTTCTGCAGCACCCTAATGCAACCAGCTGCTTAACTTAGGCAGCCAAAAAAAAACCATAGACTTTCTTGAGCTATAAAATACGATATAGATACTAAAGTCCTCACAAGAAAATGCAGGGGAGCAGTATTTCTTTTCCCCCTTGTTTCTGCATTAAAA
Organism: Pezoporus wallicus; assembly: GCF_028554395.1. NCBI lineage: Eukaryota > Metazoa > Chordata > Aves > Psittaciformes > Psittacidae > Pezoporus > Pezoporus wallicus. Next base: position 164,046 of record NW_026637666.1, read on the forward strand.
ATATCCTTAGTGGAGGAGTTAATTTACTTTAACTCATCATGCAGCACCTCTAACAAACACAGCGCAGAGCCACATCGCTGCAGTTTGCTGTTTATGGGTTTCTTCAGCAAAACGGAAAGCTGGCGTTTACAGCAAGGGGTGGTTCCATCACCGAGCTGTGATGAGCACCCAGGGTGCATTCAGCATTCAGTGTGCAGGCTCCTGTATCACTTCTGCCCTTGTGCTCCCAGAGTGCGGTTGGATCACATCAACCCGTGCCACAGATGTCGTATTCTCAGGGTACATACTGGTAAACTACACCCGAGAAGTACCATTACATTTCAGGTCGGGTTTACCCACAGTTGCTGGAAGATGCAGCTTGCTTGTTATCTACAAAATCACTACACAGCAGCCAGCCCCTTCCTGCCGTGCATTTGCATGCCCCTCTCTCCTGGAAGAAATACCTGTTCTTTGGGACATAGCGGCTTTGAAGTAGGATACAGCTTGAGGTCTTTCTTCTAACATTGGACTTTAAAAGAGACGCTGCTGGGTTGTAAAGGAAGGCTGCTACTGAGCTGACCCTTAAAACCAGTGAAATCTGGTAAGAATGCGTAACAAATAACAAGGTTAAGGATAAATTGCATCAGACACAAAATCACATGTTGGAATTACAGCAGCAAGGACAAAAGAATTTGTTTTCCCACTCCTCTGCTTTCCTAGTATTCCTGAAGTTGGTGCCATGCTATAGTTGAACTCTTTTATTTGTACTAGTTGAAATACCTTAAACTTGTACCAATTATGTAACAGCTAAATAAAAGTTTCTGATTTTTTTAAATGTATCTTTGATCTGCACAATGCATCTTTGATCTTCCTCGTCTAAACACACCCCAAAGCCAAATGAAATGCAGTGTTCTTGTTCCTACCAAGCACTGAGCTAACAGCTACAAGGTGCATGTGGAGAAAGTGTCTACAGCAGTACCATAGCATTAACTTCTCTCACATCTCTCCCAACCCATTACAGTGCCGTACACTCATACAGACTTGGTGATCAAAGAACGTGTGCTTGTGTTTCTTGGTTCTTTCAGAGGCATGGTTAATCATCTGTATCTATTCACAGTTTAAACAGCATTAATAACTTGCTTCAGGGCAGAGCTTGCCACATTCGTTATCGACAATAAGCAGGGAGAATTAATTGCCTCTCATTAAGTCAGTGGTGAACAACTTACTTCATATGGCTTTAAAAGCAGCAGACGGCTTCACGATGAGCTACTGTGGCACTGCATGGGTTGTCCCCACTCTTCTGGTCACTTGTCTGGGGCTGCAAACCACAGCTCCAGTCCTGGAGCAGGTGCCCAGCACCCTGCTGTGTGTGTGGAGCTAACAGGGCTCGGTGCAGACACCACAGACCTCCCACGTCATCTCTGCTTCACAAACTGGAGTTGGTATCTAGTTTGCTGCTTGTCCAGACATAACTCTGCTTTGTCACACCCAATTAATGCCTTCATTCTGAATCATGTTGATAGACATGTGCTCACAGGCAGAGCTCACTGCAGGTCTTGGGCTTCAGATACTTCAAAAGTTAATATCCATCAGTAATTCTGCATGAGCGCGTTGTGCCGTTCAGCTCATGCTGGAGACCCTTCTTCCCTAGCAAGGCTAGGAAATGTTTTAAATCAATACGTACACAAGTTACCAGAAACCTGCTATAAACCGTGACAGCTGTTTATAAGACATAGTTGGCAATTGATTGCATTTGTCCCCAGGATAATACAGGGTGGTTTTCTTTCATTCTGAAGACTATATGGCTATAATTTGGAAGTAAACAAGCATGAAATCAGCATGGCCACAGCCTGTAATCCTCAGACTTAACCTTTCCATTGGCCAGCAGCTAAGAGAACCTCATAAATTTCAGATTATTCCACAGCACGTCTGCCTTAAGGAATCTGATTTAGAAGCTTAATCTCCATGGGTTTTATGATTCATTACATTCGATCGACAAGGAGAAATACAAAATGCAGCCCCATGTGCACTGCTTGGAGCTCCACTGACATTACACATCACCAATTACCACTTGTATTCTACTTCTTAAGTATTTGTATCTCCCATTAAATTCCTCACAATGTTTAAATGTATTTCTCTTACCAACAAACTTAACAAGGTCAGGAGGAACTGTCACACTCTGGAAAGTGAACAAAGAGGGTGCTGTGACAGAAACTGAGCACATCTGCTGGTACCCTGCCCCACTGCATCGTGCTGCTTTCCATTTGCATACTGTGTTTGCTAATAAAAATTAATACAGAATGTTCCCATTTGAAGACATCTCAGCTGTCAAGACACAGTACTAAATGAGCTGCTGCTTAAAATGACTTTATAGACAAGTAGGTGGGCCTTTGAGTACTTTCAAAGTAGAGCTGAAGACCATAGTTTACAATGTTCCTAAAGATGAGCTGTCACAACACGCTGGTATGCAGGCTGGGGGTGAATTAGTTTTGGATCTTTGTACTTTCTTACAAAAGGCTGTGCTGCTCTTATTATCAAATTCCAACAACTGCTTTATGAATTCATCCGCAGTTGAGTTTATCCTTTGGAGCATCACACTTTATCTGAGGTCTTTGTTTATAGTCATCAGTGAGTATGAAAATAAAGCTCAGCCTTACTTCAAAGGCTCACTTAGATTTCAGTATAGGATTAACATTGCACATACAATTACTGCTATCAAAGTCAAGCATATGCATAAATCTTTGCAGGACTGGGGCCAAAACAGTTTTAAGTATCCACTTACTGAATACATTTCATATCAAGAATTATTCTTAGCTGTTATTTATGCAAGGGCCTCAACTAGGTAAATCCTGACTCAGGTAAGTCTCTATAATTACTCATTCTTCTACTTCTCATCTGCTTTCTACTCTATACATTGCTACCTCGTTCCACCAGTACTTCACTGTTCACTACCTGTAAATGCAACATCACTCTTCTGCATGAGTTCTTACAGGAGCAGCAGGAGTATTTGGCAAACAATCTCAAAGCCTAGGTGTTCAGAAGAATGTGTACCAGCTCCAGCAGGTAACAGCACTGACTGCATGTGTTTGGTTAAAACAAACCACTGAAAAACTAATCAATGCTAAATCATAAAAAGCTGTACTAAATTATAACTTAACTGCAATAAGTACAGAAAAAGTACCAATTTTCCCCTTTAAATACCATCCTCCAACTACAGCAAAGTTCAACTAGTCCACTGAAGACAGAGTGGAATCACCAAAACTTGAACACTATATTTCTGGCATGCATTACATACATAACTAAACAGTTAAAAAACATATACAAGTGTAGTATACATAATGTAAAGGCAGTCTTGCTGTGGATTGTATCTATAAGAATATTCACAGCACCAGTCATAATATTTGCTAGCAAGAAAAACAATAATTGATTTTTATTGATAGCACTGATCAGGCACATGTGCTTGCCTTCCCTTCTGACAGGCACAGCCTCCAGTTCATGCTTTTTACTGGTACTGGGGGCCTGTACAACATCCCAGCAACAGGGCACGCTGGACCCCCTCACAAGCAGCTTTGTGAACACCAATGCGAGGTCAGTCACCACTAAGCAGATAAAGAACATCAGGCAGTGAGCAACCACCCATATGCAGTAGGAGAGGTTGGCCATCCGGCGGGACACGGGCTCCACGTACACTTGTGAGACGTGAAGAAAGAGGAAGAGCACAAGAACTGTGAGCAGTAAGAGACACACTGCCTCAGCCCAGCCTCTCACCGAGCTCCTGCGCTTCAGCAGCCATAGTCCCACCTGGACACTTGCCATGTATATAGCTAAATACCCAAAAAGAGAGAGCAGCCCTTCCCTGTTGGCATTTAAAAAGCCAACCCTCGTGTCTCTGCCATTGCTGCCATGCAAGATGAACATCTTCAGAGAGGTAGTGTTCAGAATAAGCTGATAAAGCACAGCGAGATTTACAGCAACAATCCAAGAGTTATATTTTGGGAATACAGACAAAAGTAGAGATGCTGCAAGCCTCACAAATGCTAAGGTAAAGAAAAAATTCCAGTGCACTCCATACTCTGAAGTATGTTCATGGTAGTCTATAGATTTAACACTGAGCAGTCGCCCAACGCCAAGGAAAATCAGTGGCCAAATGGATGAGAACTGCCTGGCCACATTGGAAAACTTTGGTTGTGTGACAGAAGACTTCTGTCTAACTTCAGGACAAACAAGAGCATTCCCAAAAACAAAAGCTCCAACCCCAAAATCCATAATTCCTGTTCCATAGGTCTCGGTTTTGGCGTATCGCCGCGGATACTGCGGGAAATCCACTGCTAAAATGCTGATGGATGTCAAGATGTTGATATAAACGCGGAAGACGGTTATTGCTGGAATGTATTCTGGATCCAAGGACATCTTCTGGAAGCCTTTCACCATTTGCTTAAAAGCCACCCTGGGCTCCTGCTTTCTTTGGCTGTATATGTTGGAAAATATTCCGGCACAGAAGGCTGCAATGATAATTGGTATGAAAAAGATGACTGGAGACAAGACTGTGCAGGAGAACAGGAGAGGAGACACCAGCACAAGGAAGTCCAGCAGCAGGCTGTATGGCCTGGAACTTAGAGGTTTCCCATAGTGTAAGTAATACAAAATCAAGAGGAGTCCTCTGCTGAGCAGGCAGAGTGGGGCTAGAGACAAACCTATAGAAATTTCCAGCAAGCTGGTTCCATTTAAGTCCCTGATAAAGGCTTCTTTCAGATGCTTTTGGGACATTCTTCTTGCTTTTCCTGAAAACACAAACATAAACCTGAGTTAGTTTTGTCAAACAGGGAGCTTGGAACTTCACCAAAATGCCCCTTGTGTTCCAGTTCATTAAAACAAGCACCGATTTCACAAGTCATCTGGTTTTCAGTTCCTCTTCAGTTTAAAGAACAAGGGAAAGCAAAAATGCTGAGGCTTGGTGGCTGGTGACACCGTGCAGCCACACAAGCACCTGCAAGGCCCAGCAATACAAGATCCTTAACATGGTTTTGCTGAAGATCTCTGAATACCAGACACTCTGTTGAACTGTGAACACTCCTCCTGTATGTCCTGCTCTGCAGAACATAGTCGTGTTCTCTATGGTGTAAATGAAACAGGGATGTAAAAACGTGACCCCGGTGAAGCTCCTGCTCCCGGCCTGCAGAGCGGGTGACAAAAGCAGCAGCTAAAAACCCCACTTGTGACACAGGTGCCCTTTTACAAAGGCCCCAGCCCCACTGTGACCCCCAGCCAGGCTCATCCGTTCCTAGAGAACGGAAGTTAAATGTCAGAAGCATTCATCAGGAGACCAGCTCTGCTCCCGCGCTAGCCGGACCCGCGCTGCCGGGACACACAGCGTGCGGGAACACCGGGGCTGGGGGACAGCAAACCCGCGCCTCCCCCGGCACAGGCCGAGGCGACAAAGCAGCCATGGGTAACCGCGGTGTAACCGACCCCCGGCCCATAACCCGGGCCCCTGCCCCGCCGCACGCCGGGGCCCACCGCGCTTACCCCGCTGCCGGCCGCAGGTAAACGCGGGCCGCGCCGCCCGGCCGCACTTTCGCCACGGGAAGCTGCAGCCTGCTCTTCCGCAGCGCCCGATTCACCACCGCCCGGCCCGGCCCCGGCTCCGCCTCCTCCGGCCGCCTTGCAGCGCAGCGCCGCGCCGCTCTGCCCGGTGACCGCTGCCCTCCGCCTCGACCCGCGCAGCGCCCGCGGTAAGTGCGCCCTGCCCGGGGACAGCGCGGGCACCGCCGAGGGCCTCAGCGGAGCCCTGGAGCCCGCCCGCCTTTAACCCCGTGGGGGGAGTCCTGCCATGGCCATGGCGGGGCCCTGGGGGGCCCGGCCCTACCGAGCACCCGCGGGCAGTGTCCCTGGGTGAGCCCCGGCGGTGGGAGGGACGGACGGACACACACGGAGACACACGGCAGGGACCTTGGGGCCCGGCGAATGTCGGATCCCGCCCCGGCAAAGCCTGTGGGAGGCGGGTTCGGCGGGGAGCTGGGGTAGGCAGCCCGGGCCCCGGGAGCGGGTCCGGCTGGCACCGAGAGCTCCGCCGCCCGCCATAAGCGACGCTTGTCCCGGGGGAGAGCAGCGCAGCGAGATTAGGAACCCTTCAAAGGCAGGGAGGGTGTTGGTGGTGGTTGTGTGCACCCTGAGCTCTGTGCGCCTCAGGTCGGGGGGCAGAGTAGTCTCTAAATGGTGTTTTTATGCCAGGTGGGAATGGAACAGGAATGGAATAGAATAGGAGCAGAATAAGAGAACTCGATAGAATAGGATCTTGGTAATGGCAGTTTCAGCCGCTGGCAGAAGGTGGAATTCTTCTTGGCTGTGTGACCGGAATATCACAGAAAATCAGGGGTGAGCCTGACTCACCTTGCGTTGGCTCCCAGAGCTGCAGAGGGAACAGGGAGAGGACAGCAAGTGTATCTCGCTTCTGCTGCGGCACAGAGCTTCCCTGAGTCACTCCCTTTCCCAAAAGCACTGGCTTCTCCAGCGCCGTCAGACCCACACATCTCTTCCATTTGTCCTAGCAGGAGGAATTCAACAAAGAAAAAGTTGCAATTTAATGGCAAGAAACCTTGCTTTATTCACTGAATAGAAACAAAGCACTCCTGGTGCCAGGGAAGAGGTATTATTCCCTCCAAACAAGCTTTATCTGCAGGCTGTACGACTGTTACTCTGATAGTGTGGGTAGGCTTTCTAGCTCCAGCATTGCTTGAGGCCCCTGGGATCAGTACTTCTGTCTTTGGGCTCTGCTTGTGTCCATGTTCTAAATGCCTTTGTGTGTATTTATTTAGGCATTGTTCAGTCTGGTTTGAATGAGACACTCTACGGTAAAGGCCCTCTCCAGCATTCCCATCGATAGGGCTGGACAAGATGCCAAAGCAGGTAAAAGGAAAAACAGGAATTGCATGTGCTAACTAAATTCTAGTGTCAGGAAAGAAATCCTGGCTTGTTTCCCTGCGATCAAGATTAGGTAACTAGCATGCATTCACTCCTACTTCATTAATTGACTGTGTGGTTTTGAGCTGTATTACACCAAGCGAGTGATATTTGTTATGCCGTTGCCTTTAACGGGGCAGCTTACATGTTGCAAGCCCATCCTCAAGGCTATCTTTTCAGTGAAGTTAATGGACACCTGAGCTCTGCAGCATAGGTATCAGACGTGGTTGTACTTTTCCGTTTTCGTTGTGTTTTACTTTTGCCTCAGCAGTCACCACCTCTTCTTAAATGAAGTGGTGTTGAGCAGGGGTGCCCTTTCTCAGGGCTTGCAATGTCAGCTGCACCGTGGATTTAACTTGGCTGGTGCCAGTGTAATACAGTGGATACATGGGTGAAAAGGGCAACTGGCAGAAGAGGAGGGCAATTGGCAGAAGCTCATCTTGTCCACAGAGTATTTCATAATTACACATGTCTGCTCTCTGTGAAAGTAGCAGGCAGAGTAGAGTAACAGAAATCACTTTGATGGCAATGCTTAACTGTTGCTAAGCTTTTGTTTTTCCTTTGCTGTGTACAATTGTATATTACTGGAAATGAACTACTCATGCTGTCTGCAAGAGATAATAATGCTCCTAAATAAGTATACTATTGTAGCTGTGATAATTTGGTTTTGGTAATGTGTTAAAGGGGTTTTACAGTATATGTCCTCCTTTATTAGCTTAGCTCATGTAGTAGGAATGCTGCTAAGTAAATTTAGCACTTTTCCTGTATAAACAAGGTGATTCTGTTCATTGACTTTGTTAACCTGTAAAGAATTGCAGATTTGTGCTACTAAATACAAATGAGTAGGGCTACATTGGAGAACTTTCTGGCAAGGAGAAGGGGAGAACAGAAAAGGAATATCTAAAATGCAGAAAGCAGGACTGGCATCTTTTTCCTTCTTCATTTTCCCTTCTAGCCTCTCTCTTCTTCTCCCTCAGAAGTGACAAACAGGACCTGAAGTGTCTCTTCTGGATAAGTTTTCCATTACCTTTGTACAACAAAGGTGTCCTTCCAACTAATATTGTCAAGGACACAGGAGCCTGGAGGCTAAGATTTAAATACTTGAAGTGATTCAGAGGGGACAAATCTTCACCTAATGCAGGCCAGCTCTTACAGCACCACTGTTTCTGTCCCCTGGCTTCGATGTGTGCACTCTGATTTCATTCTTGGGGCCCTCAGTCTCTGCTCTAACAGTGAAAGTCTCTGCTAGGAAAACTGCATTTCTGTTGGACCACAGCAGCTTTCAGCTCTACTTCAGCCTCTGCAGCCAGTCCTTCCTGCTTCCCTTTGCCTAAGGCAGTGTTTGCATTGGATGCATGACATTCACAGGCCTAGAAGTATTCCAGTTAAGAACATTGTGTCTGCTGAACAACCTGCAGAATTGCAAGCACCAGGTAGTGTGAGTCTAAGGACACATTCCTTCCGAGCGCCTTTGCTTACAGCCAAAATTGCCAGCAATGAATTCAGTTTACAGTGTTGTCAGCCTGCCATTTCTTATATGCTAGATAATACCTTTCTAAAAACAGAGCACCCCATGGGAACCATTGATGCAGGGGGAGGGCAACTGGGAGGAAGAATATCTCCAACATGCTAAGTTATGACTCCTGCTGAGACTGAATTTCAGTTACATGGAAGCAGTAGAAGAGCTGTAGTGGATGAGTTGAAAATCCAGCTGTTTTCAGCCTTTGACTGGTGCTGATCTGACATCCTTTCCAGAAAAATGGCCCGAAAGAAGATTCTGCTATCCAGAATGACCTCAGTGAATCGTTTGAGGAAGAAGTTAGAGCATTCCTCAGTGATGAAGAGAAACTGCATCTTTTTGACGACCTCACAAAGGTTAATCCGGTGACAACTACAACAGGTAAGCGGCCAGCCAGGCTAAAGAGTCACATTCCCTGAGGAGTCACTTTCCCTGGTGGCCACTAATATGTGGTAGTTACTGTTCTCATTGCATTAATACTATCATGACCACAGTACTTAAAGACTCAAAGCCTAATAAAGCTTATTCAAAGCCTTAGAAAGTCACATTTGGCTTGGCTGTATTTCTTTTGTCCCAAATACTTTTATTGTAGCTTTGGCCCTGCTCTTATCAAGCTCTGCAGGCAGAGCTCACATTTGTATTGTTGGTTCAGGTAGCCAGGGTGTGGTTGAGATTTAATGCTATTTGAAGGACTCCTGCATGACCTTGTGGGATAAGAACGTATCAGAAATCAAGGCTCTAACTTTGATTCAAAATATAGCCATGGAATTGGTTTTGAAAATTAAATTGCTTGCAAGACTTTTAAGGATGATCCTGTTAAGAGAAGCTAAAGTCTGTTCCTAGTGCAGATGGGGAATTCTTGCCTCTGGTTGTCTGCAAGTCAGCAGATTCGGTTTTTAGAACTATATGAAGCCTTATAAAAGCACAGGATTTATTGAGTGGAATAGTTAGCAGATCTTTTAAGGGCAACTCTTAGAGATTGTTATATATGTTAGTCCTATATCACTCTTGATCACCTCATTCTCTGTTAAACCTGATAGGTAACAAATCTGAAGATTTTTGTTACAAACAGACACAGGAAGAGTTGAATACACTTTGCAAAAGATGCTAACAGAAGGTGTGTCTTTCAGTTCTGAAATGTCTTCAAGCAAGATATACAGTAAACTTGTTTTATACAAATGCTGGCTGCAGCCTGGTGGCTTTAAATCCGTTTCAGCCTGTCTCCTACCTCTATTCACCAGAGCTTATGAGAGAGTACCATGTTGCACTTCATCCTCAGGTAATCCTTGTATTTGAAATAACTGTCCTTCTGCAGAACCCAGATGTCAAGTTCTTCAAAATCTCTACGAGCAAAATAATCCTAAAGGATGACCCCCATGTCTAGTGGAACATGAGTTCCATTAAAAGAGCTCTGTTACCTGTTTTCAGATAAATTTGATAAGGCCTGTGCTATCCAGTGCTGTTGAACTGTGTAATTACAGTTCTCTTAAATGTGAATATTCTCTTTTACTGCCAGGATTTAAAACCTCACATCTTTGCAGTGGCTGAGCAAACCTACCGAAACGTCCAAAGCCAGATAGCCCCTGTAAACCAGTCTATAATTGTAAGTGGAGAAAGTGGTGCTGGGAAGGTAAGCAGATATTTTTCTGACATTGCTGTTCAGTTTTGAGCTTTGCCAGTGATTTGTAGTGTGCAGTATTTCAGCAAACGAGCAAAGAGGAAGAAAAAACCCATCTGACAGAGCACATAGCCAGTGTGCTCTAGCACAGCTCATTTGAAATATGCCTAAAGCATTAAGTGATTGCAGCTGTAAAATAGGCTCTCCTTAATAGAGCTGCTCTCTAGGTGACATTTGTGATTTCTTGTAGGGCTGCATTTGAATCATTCAACAGGGATCGCATCTGAGTTAATTGCTCAGCCTAGTCCATTAGGGAGCTTAGTGTGAGTCTCAGCAAACCCTGTGTAGGCACAAGCAGCGGAGAGTTCAGATCTGATCTTAGGCCCTTCTGTAACAATTCATCCCTGTTCAGGAAGATATTGAGGATATTTTAAAGGCTGAGAACAAAGGATTTCCTGAGTGTTAATGACTCAAAGTCCACTTATATTCAGTTCATTTAGGTGGGTACGCCTTGATAAAACTGCCATTCTCAAAGCACTCCAGCCAATAGTGCTTAAATGTGTCTGTTGCACATAAGTATATACACCGAAAATTTCCACTGAACTAGAGCAGAACTGGCACAATCACTCTCTTCAGCATCATCGCCAGCTGCATACTGTGTTTACAGAAGCTAGTGCTGCTTCACTAAGTGACATAACTAATAACATGGTACAAAATAAGACCTATTATCAAACCTCTCCCTTGCAGACCTGGACATCTCGCTGCCTTATGAAATTCTATGCTTCTGTTGCTGCTCCGGTTATCTCCCCTAAAGGCAATGAAACTGTGGAAAGGATAGAGAAAAGAGTGTTGGATTCAAACCCTGTCATGGAAGCATTCGGTAAATAAGGCTTAACAGCAGGAAGTAGTGGCTAAGTCTAAACTAGCTCTTGGTCCTCTCCTTAAAAGTCAAACTCTTCAAATACTGGAGCTATGACCAAATCACCCGTAATGCCTGAATGTCCTACATGGAAGAGTGGAATCACTCTGATTGTTCTCTGTCACTGGCAATTTCACAGGAAACGCGTGTACCCTGCGGAATAACAACAGCAGCCGTTTTGGAAAGTATATCCAGCTTCAGTTAGACAGGTAATAACAATCACTGTGGAAAAACCTTTTGTCTTGAAATCCTGTCCAAGCCTATTACTTCTGAAGTCTGCCTCATTGCAGCCTTCCAGGATCTGAAGGGGGACTACAAGTTGCTGGGGAGGGACTCTTTATCAGGGACTGCAGTGATAGGACAAGGGGTAATGGGTTTAAACTGAAACAGGGGAAGTTTAGAGTAAGTATAAGGAAGAAGTTCTTTCCTGTAAGGGTGGTGAGGCACTGGCACAGGGTGCCCAGAGAAGTGGTAAATGCTCCATCCCTGGCAGTGTTCAAGGCCAGGTTGGACAGAGCCTTGGGTGCCATGGTTTAGTGTGAGGTGTCCCTGCCCATAGCAGGGGATTGGAACTGGATGATCTTAAGTTCCTTTCCAACTTTTCTTTTTTTTTTTTTCCTTGCAAGCTCTCACCCTGATCTCTAAAAGGGCACAACAGAAAAACAGAGATGCAGTTAAGAACTCTGAATAAAATATATTAGGCTTGCACCAAACTGAAGGTGAAGTGCAGCGTGTTCATAGTCAGTCAGTATCATAATAACACATCACCTACGGGATTCTGTGAGGAAGCTTTGTTGAAATCTTTGCTATTTCCCCCCATTCTAGGTGTCACCATCTGACTAGTGCTTCCATTCAGACTTTCCTTTTGGAGAAGACCAGAGTTGCTTATCAGGCCCCCAGTGAAAGAAACTTCCATATTTTTTATCAGGTTTGCCTTCAGTTAATCTTGCTAGATGTTTCTGACAAACAGTGGGGATGAAATCAGCTTTTAATATTTAACAGTCTCCCTGTTTGCCATGTATCCAAATTAAATCCTGCTCCCAGCATGTTACTCTTCATTGTCTGTGAGCTGTAAATACCAAAGGCAGATTTCAGTCATTACCTTGTTTTCTGTCTCCAGATCACAAAAGGTGCTACTGCAGAGGAGAGGTTGGAATGGAACCTTCCAGAAGGGGCTGAGTATTGTTGGCTGCCAAATTCTGAAAGGAGCTTAGATGGTAAAGATTAATTTCAGAGACTGTCCATTAATAACGGCTGTGACCTTAAAGGCAGGAAGGCAAAAATGTGTCTGTCCTATTAAATCTCATGACCCAGGTTGGGCAGCCAGCAGCAGATGTTGCAAAGCCACTTGCATTAAAGGGATTCTTTTTAAGTTTCAGTTTGCACTTATTAAGAGTCTTCATCTGGCTTAAAAGAGCAGTTTCTGGCCTTGTGAATTTGCATCTCTCTGTGGCTCTGTTTAGAAACTGTCTTGGCTTTGGATGTGCTTCTAACCACTGCCTAACTTCAGAGCCCCACAGTGCCCAATGACTTGGTTCTCCAGCTTATACTCTGGGGTTTACCAAAAGCACATATGGCTTCCTTGGATCTCCTTCGACAATTCCAGCTAGCCTGAATGTGGTGTGGAGTGTTGTGCTTGCCTGTGTTTGTGTGCCTGGCTTTCTCTTAAACAGCACTTGTTTGGCTTTTCAGAGGACTGCTTCGAGGTGACCAGAGATGCAATGTTTCACTTGGGCATTGACCACTCCACACAGAACAATATTTTCAAGGTCAGGTACAAAGCATGGTCACCATGAGGCTGCTAATGGTGTCTGGAATGTCTCTGTAGTGTGGGATTTCTGCAGAAGTAAATCTGTATCAGTGTACAGACGATGGCTTGTTTGGTGCTGCTGTCTGGTGGGTCTACACCTACACATTAAGTCGCATAGCTAAATATTAGATGCTGGCTAAAAGCCTGCACCTGTGAACTTTAGTTTTCCTTCAGTAATTGCAGCTTTAGAAATTAACATAGAAGCTTGGAATCTGCTTGCTTTTTTTTGTGTGTGGAAGTGTTTTGGTTTGTCCTGTTCATGTGACTAAAGGGAGGTTAAGAGCTCTGTTTTAGAAAGCTGAATGACTGGTTATATTTCAGGTACTTTCAGGCCTTCTTCATCTTGGGAATGTTCAATTCTCTAATCCAGTGGATGAATCTCAGCCTTGTGAACTAGAAGACAAAACCAAAGGTGAGGCAACAGCATGTCATGCTCCAGAGAGTCTTGTTATTTTAGTGCAGGTGCCTGATGGACAGGATTTACTGTGCTTCTCTGCTTGATAGGAGGAGACTCAAGGTCACGGGCAACCCAAAATCTTGGTTTCGAAGTACTGAACAAACAAAAACCTAATGCTCCCCTGCTCTGAGAGACAATATCCTTCCGTTGTAGGGCAAGGCAGCTGCAACATTAGACAGTCATTTCAGAAGGATTATTGGCAGAACTGTTACTCCTGATTGTAATCTTACACTGCCATCACAAGACATCCAGAAATCTGACCCAGAGTGGAGAGCAGGGCTTGTAAAATGGAAGCTTTGGAGTTTTCATGATTAAAACTTAGTAACAGCAAATCTGTCAAATTGCAGTGGATGACACAGGTTGTTCTACTAGTGTGGATCTAGTTTTCCTTCAGAAATAAAACACTGTCCTGAGTAGTGAAGTTTCCTACTGTTAATTCACATGCTCTGAATTCACACTACCTAATATTCAAATAGTTTTGCCTACAGTTCTGGTTAGCAGCATCTTAAATGCTTTGTTAGCAAATACTCATTCTTCTGTATTTCCCTACTATCCCCAAAATCCCTGTTTTTTTCTGGTCATGACTGTCTGTCTGGATTTAGAGGTGTCTGCTCACAAAAGGTGAAAACAAATACCTACCTAGAGAGTAAAATGCCTGAAATGCCTGCTTCAGTGCAGCAAACATCAGACTTTTTTGGTACTATTGTTTCATTTCAAATAGAGCACCTGAAACTCCACAGGTCCTGTACATCCAAATTAAGAGTCGGGTCTTGCAAAACTTTCTCCCAAGTTTGGGTAAAAAGATCCTAAATCCACATTTCAGTTGGCGAGCTCATGGAAGTGTCATTTTTCTGTACTATCTCTAGACCTTCCATAACCTTAAAGGGGGCTGCGTTCATTTGACACTCCAGATAACCTTGCCATGTTTTTTTTCCCCAAACAAGACTCTGTGAAGACTGCTGGAGCTTTGCTGCACATCCCTGTTGAGGAGCTCCTGGAGTCGCTAAGGATTCGAACAATAACTGCTGGAAAACAACAACAGGTCTTCAAGAAGCCATGCTCCAGAGCCGAGTGTGAGACCAGGAGGGACTGCCTTGCCAAAGTGATTTATGCCAAGTAAGGACACGTAGGTCAGGCTGCTGTGCTAATCCGTGCAACTTTGTGAGGGAGTAGGGAGGCCAGAAAGATTTACTTTCCCTGCCCTTCTGCTTGGATTCAGTAATGGTGTAACCCTCCCTTCCCCTCTCAACATCCCCTTGATTCATTCATAGATAGGACATAGCTGCAGACCTCCTAGAGAGATCTTCAGAGAACTGCTGTTCCATGTCAGCAAGCAGTATGTCAGTGTTTTGTTTCTTCCATGTGATACTGGTATAAACAGCAGTAAAAGAACATTACTCTGATTGTTGTAAGCAAAGGTTTTCCAACTAATCCAGTTGTCAATGTCTGCAGATTGTTTGAGTGGCTCGTTTTGGTCATAAATGAAAGCATCTATGCAGATCCATCAGCATGGACCAACTTCATAGGTATGGTTATTCAACCCTAGTTTAACTGAGTAACCGTAAGTCCTTCAAGCTACTCCTAGAATAAAATGCACTGCCTTCCCCTGCTGCTTCTAGGTTTGTTGGATGTTTACGGTTTTGAAGCCTTCCCTGAAAACAACTTGGAACAGCTGTGTATTAACTATGCCAATGAGAAACTGCAGCAGCACTTTGTAGCGCACTATCTGAAAGCACAACAGGTAATACCGCACTAAGATCAAATGTTAAATATCTAATTTTAAAGCAGCATCTTTTGTCCATTTAATTATGTTCCTGTGCCTCTGGTCAGATTGCAGCCTTCAGTCAAGTAAGTAATGTCACAGACATCAGTAGGTTGTGAGTAACAATTGCTTTGTTAAAGAGAGTGTGGGGCAGTTAATGGAATGAGACAGCTTTCTCCCCTGGGCACTGGAAATCTGTTCCCTCTTACGCAGCTGCATTGGCTTTGTGGCTTTTTAAACCGTTTGCTTTCCCTCAAAGAGCTGAACACTTTAAATTCTTGAGGTAAGTGTACCTAAGTTGAGAGTCTTTTGGAAGCTGCTGCTTATAAACATGTTAATTCTCTTCATCAAGTATAAAGCACCTAAATGGGTGGGGAGCTTCTAGACCTGACCTTAGTGGGAAGGCACGGTCCAACAGAACCTTGTAATCTAATCATCAACAGGACGTGGTACCTGATGGAGGCCTTTTGCCACAGGAGAACAGCTTCGTAAACCCAGTTGTCATGCCAGTACCTTGAAAGACAGAAACACACTGTTCATCAGCTTTTATGTTTGAAAGAGAAGGTACACAGATTGTGTTGTTTTGCAGTAGAGAAGGTATTTCCACTGTCCTAAGTACACTGCAGTCACTTGCCTAACTGGTCACACGCTGTTCGTTCCATTTCTCATCTGAGTGCTCTGAAAGCTGCAGAGTTCCTGTTTGGACTGCTACTCTAATAGATGTACTTCAGTCCTCATTGAATTTCTCCACATTACAGATACATTACCACAATGCTCTTAGCCATTAACTGGAATTGGGGAAATTGCTTTCCTTATGGCACCAGCATGCTGGCACCTTCTGCCTCGTGGTATAGTTTTGTCAATTTATCCAGGAGATAAGTAGCTCTTTGAGCTTAATTAATGCTTTCATATAACCAGCCTTTTTTCCTGCCTGTCTTCCCCAGTATGCCAGGGGTTAATGGTCAGTGAAGATGGAAAGCAAGTTCAAGCCCACAATTATTTTCCTTATATCTGATTCATGGCCTCTGTTTATAGTATCATTCCCTGTCTGCCCTCTTACCTCTCTTGACCTGACTGTATCCCAGACCACTTAAACACCATTAGTGGCTGTGCTGAGCAAGCTTTTGGCAGGAGACTTTTAAAATAACTGGCCAGAGCCTGTGCTTGTTAAACACTCCTGCCAGTTTGTTCTGTAGTTCAGCATAAATATTGCATGAATTATATCAACCAGTATCTTTCTGCACTGCCTTTTGGATCAGGCTTTGTGTTAAATGAAGCCCAGCTCCATAGTAAAGTCTGACACACAATGGTTGGTTTAAGGCTATATCCTAATCTAAGGAAGGAGTTCCACAAATTCTTTGCCCTTCAGGGAAAAACCCAGTATAGCCAGGAGAGGCTTAGTGTGACTGTAGCCTCTGTTTACTCTGGAAAGCAGCCATGCTGTGCTCTCTGACAAAGCTACCTGGGGTAGAATATCCTCCTTTGCTTTCTTCCCCTCAAGACTGCTGTTGAGCACGAGCTGAGTTTTGGATGAGCTGGCTGAGCCTGGGATGAACTCGTTAAACAGTAACTGCATCAGACTGCAAAAAGGCATCCAGTTCCTTGGGCTCTAGTGCCCTCTGCTGCAGAATAACCGGGCTTTCTCTTAACTGCAGGAAGAATATGCAGCTGAAGGCTTACAGTGGTCTTTCATCGACTACCAGGATAACCAAAAGTGCCTTGATCTGATAGAGGGCAATCCCCTCAGCATTTTTTCTTTGCTGAATGAGGTAAGTGTGGATCTAAACCCCTAATACCCTTGTCCTAGTTGCCTGCCTTCCATCCCATGCCACCAAAGAAAATACAAACACTTTGTATAGAAAGCTTGTCAGCTATGGAATTTCTGCAGAGCCTATTTTTTAGAAGCATTGTGATGCTGATTCTTCCTAGTCCAAGTTGTATTTTTCCCTTTCTTCTGAATATTCTGATTCAAATATGAAGCCTCTATTACATTTTTTGGGGGGGTTTTCTCCCCAGTATTTCAGGGCTTGCATACTCAAAGCAACTCTAAAAGTAAAATGTCTGATGTTAAAGTGGTTTAGCTTTTAAAGACAGCTCTTTACGATGAATAAGAGATGTTGCAATTTTGTGTTGTTTGCCATGCAGGAGTGCCGTCTGAATAGATCCTCTAACACTGACCTCTTTCAAACTCGGATTGAGAAGGCCTTGTCTAATAATCAATGTTTAAGTCGAAACAAGTTTAGTAAGAAGCCTAACTTTATTATTTCACATTATGCTGGCAAAGTCTGTTACCAGTTGGCAGCAATGGTGGAGAAAAATAAGGTAGGTATTTTCAGGAAGAGCTGTTAAAAACCAAAATAAAACAATCTTACAGACCTAAGGCAATGTAAACCAAAGCACCTCTAACAAGTATATTCAGTGATGCTTATTGGATAGACATACCTCCTTGATTCGGAAATAAATCCTTCAGGCCATGTAAAACTGGGTGACATTCTTGCTCTGGTTTTCAGTGAACTATCAGTGGCACCAGCAAATGCTTTGGCAGCAGAACTTTCAGCTGAGCATTAAGTGAACCATGTATCACCAAAGCAGGGCTTCTTCCATGCCTGAGAGTGTAGAAAAGTTGATGACATCAGGGCATTTCTATAACCATAAATTAGCACTTCCATAAATGTAGCACTTCCCCCCCCAAATTCAGGCAAATTTATGAGCAACAAGAGCATGGACTCAACTACTGAAAGTTCTGCTATACCAGGAAACCCAACTTGTGGCCTCATTGTGCCATCAGGGAATAAGTGAAACAGTCTGCAGACATGAGGGTCCCTTGTCAGTTCTGACACTGCCAGCAATTACAGCAAGTGGTATTAGGTCATGCAATCAAATATCTCTTAATTAAAAGGAAGACTGCTGCAGACTGTCCTGCAGGGATTAAACTAGTCCTGAGACTTCCAGCTCACTTCAGCTGTATGAGAACAACATTAGGAGCAGTCATACACTGGACTAGATTTGCTAAATGTTCCTGGACCTGACTGTGAATGAATGTATGTAGTCAGGTTTGAAACCACAGCCATCACAGCTGGCATCAGAAATACTGTTCCACTTAGATGTGCAGATTTTTGTGTCATTTTCAAAGGTGGCAGGTTTCTGCCTAAGTCCCCATCCTAATGAGTGACGTTTGTGTTTGCAGGACCCCATTGCACCAGAACTGGTCCAGGTTCTGCAGAATTCGAAGGACCCTTTGCTTCAGAAATTATTTCCTGTGACAGAAAGGAACCAGAATAACATCAAACCCCAGAACAGAGCAGCTGTGGTGACAGTGGTGGCCAAGTTCAAGGTACACCCTATTGAAGATTCTGCTTTCTGTTGCTATCTTCATAACTAGATGAGGAAACAGCATAGTTGGGCCAAGATCAGTAAATATTATTAAAACAAAACAGGTGTAAACCAGAACTAGCTTCAGATTTCTGATATTCTCTGGGTTTTAACTCACTCCAGTTTTACCTTTAACAGCTGGGCATCTGCTTTTGTGAGGCTGCTTCCTTCCTCTTCCTTGAGGAGTTTCAGCTGATGCCCTGCTAGAATTTTGGAAACTTTCTGAATTTACCATCAACAGTGTTACAGAGGAACTCAGTGATTTTTTTGCTCAATCTGCCCCTACGGCAGAGCTCTGCTAATGCTGTGCCTGTAAAGCCAGCCTTGCAAAATACTGCTTCATGGTTTTTACAGCAGAGCACTGATCAGCTCAGCTACCTGTGGAGGGGGAGTCCCTGGTTAAACCTGTATTTGTTTTCTACAGGGTTCACTTGAGCATCTCATGGAGATTCTGAATAGCACCACACCACATTACATCCGATGCATCAAGCCTAACGCCGACTGCAAGGCAATGACTTTTAAAAGAGAAGAGGTAACTTTTCAAAAGCCTTTCCTCACAGGTTCAATGAGAAGCTTCCCAGAGAGATTGTGTAGGGCTTTGCGTTGGGTCTTTCATGATCTTGAGTTACTCGCAAAGCTCTTCTCACAGCACATTTTTAAATAGCTTTTTCTCCTTTGGAGCTTCCAAGATAAATGTCCTTTCAGAATCACTGATGATGCTTGTCTAAAATGGGACTAGTAAGCACAACAGCACTTCCAGATGCAGCTTAACTCATTGCTGTATGAGTTCTCCTACCAGAGTGCTCCTGGGTTGTTTAGGGTGCTGCCATCTGAGCCATCAAAACACGTAAAGGTGATCTGACTGCTCAGCAGTGCTGGTCAAACAGATACCTTCATGGTGAATGCCCACAACAAAACTTTGCTTGTTCCTGGAGTCTGGTCTAGGACAAGTTAGATGAGATCAGCCAACAAGCATGCCTTTGGGAGCAGAGCAGCAGATGCTGAAGCTATAACTAGAGAACCTCATCTGACGCAAAGACAAGCAGCTAGAGTAGTGCTGCCTTAATTTCAAACACTTGAAGAATCTGCTGATGGCATGCGAGTAGTATTAAAATACCAACACTGGCTTTTCATATTGTGCTGCATTCAGTCAGTGCAGGGTGTGTGGGTACTGCAAGAGAGGGCACATGAGGACTGTCCCGCTGTGTTAGCACTGCTTTGACCCCGCTTTGGGTGTTGCTGGCAGGCTCTGAGCTCAGCTGCACATGGCTTGGGTTGAGCACACACTGGGCAGACCTTAGCAGCAGCTTCCACAGTGGTTACCTAACCCATCTCCAATTTATGCCTCAGGTTCTCAGCCAGCTTCAGGCGTGTGGAATTGTTGAAGCCATCACCATCAGTGCAGCAGGCTTCCCTGTTAGGTAAGTCCAAACTTCTTGAGCAATGTGTTCCATAATGCATTTGTATAGCAATTAGTGACATGTTAGTGTTTCAGAGGATCCTATAAGCACAAAATCCAAATAGTTTGCGTTCTGTCTCTTTCTGAAGCTGATTCTTTCAAAGGTGTCTGAAATGTTCTGCTCACTGCTTACATTTAAGCTTATTTGAGCACCTCTTTCACATTTTGGAGACAAAAATACCCATTGCAAATCTGGACTGTTGTTCTGCACTTTGGATTATGAAACTCTGCTCATTCAGCAAGTCCAGAAGTGCAGTAACAGTCTAAAAAGCAGTGCTAGCACAACTTGCACTCAAAGCAATGGGATTCTTAAAAATACACTAAATACTAACGAAGTCCAGATGTGTCTATAACACACCCCTGGTCCAAGAGCTCACTGTGCCCTTCCAGTCTAAGAAGCTGGGGAAGAGATGTTTTGATGTGGACTATTATGTACTAAAACTTTCTAATGGAATGTAGCTTCACAGTAACATTTTCAGCAACTAAACCAAAATGATAAATGGCATTCACCTAAAGGTAGTCATCTCCAAGCTGAGCAGCTCACTGCAGCCAGTGCCCTTGCTGGGCTTTTGTGACCACATTCAGAGGATGGAGAGAATGAGGCCCGAGCTACTGACATTTTTGACAGCTCAGGATCGATGGGGTGAAGCTCACTGTTACCATAAACAAGCACAATTCCCACCCAGTCTTTGTTACAGTCAGAAGTCACTGTTACTGGGCAATAGGCAGTCCCTGAATTCCTTCAGAAAGTCTGTATTTTCTTGCACGTTGGCGACTACAAAAGCAGTGGTGCATTTGTATTTTACCTTTGAAGCCATTCTGCAACATCTCCCCCTCAACAGGTCAGTTGTTTACTCTCTAGCAAATGATACTTGCCTAGGATTAACTGTATGTTTGTCTGTCAGAATCCCTCTCCAGAGTTTCACTGAGCGCTATGGAATACTGAGAACATCACGTGGATGCAGTAAAAACAGAGGCTGTGATAAAAGCAACTATCATACTGCTGAGCAAAATGGTATGTTTCTTTAGATAATCCCTCTGCCGTCAAGTAAAATGATCACTGCGCCAATTCGATATCGCATAGGTCAGACACAGTCACTGTATTCACCACTAAGGGCACCACTGTTCTCAAGGTATTTTTCTAATCTGTCACCAACTTGAGTTTCTAATTTGCCTTACAGCAGGCTCTTAAAAAGTGTAAATCTTTCATCTTACTGCTGTTTCTTTGTGTTCCTCTTGGGAAGAACAGCTACAGTTACGATGGCGTTTCGGGTCCCCCCCAGTATAATTTGATTTACAGTTGGTTCTTGAGTAGATGTGAAAACCACTTACCTTTTTGCTTATATTCCTTCTCTTTCCTTCTCTTTTCCCCCACCTTGTTTTCTTGCCGAACACACTGACCTTCTACCTTACCTGGACTCTGCTGCTTCTTCTACCTTTTGCAAACTTCTGTATGCGATTCTTTTTAATAAGCAAGAGTGAGGATGGACTTTAAAAAACACAATCCAGTCTACAAGGTAACATCTTTGGTATGAATCCCTGAAAAGAGCTCATCAGGTGGATACAGTCAATACTGAAAGTTACTGCAACCCCCTTCTCTCTCCCAGATTAATCCTATCTTCACCCAACGGGTTTAGTAACCAGCAGATGTGGGAAGCAGGATCAGTGAGTACCAGCCTGTGTCAGATGGGTAAAATGGCTGGAAATCCATGCACCTTGCAGAAATGGAATGAAGTAATGAAGTACAGGCTGGAAAATGACTTACACACCATATCCTTGCCCCTCAATTACAAACCCATTAGCTGAAATGCCTCACTGAGATAGGTTACTAGTGCTTTTTATCTTTAACAGGTTGTAAGCTACAAACAAAAGCAAAACCATTTCCTAAACATGGGGATAAGCTTTTGATTCCTTTATCAGCCCAGCCCCATGAACACCACCATAGTCACCAGATGTCTTCCTGTAAGCTAGAGTTGCTTATATTTGTTTTCAGTACCTTAAAATGCTCTCATCTCCTTAGAAACATTTATATCAGAAAAGCAAACAGTATCCAGGATGGAAAGATACAAAGACCATCAAGTTCCGGCATTGGGCATGCAGAAACTCATGCAACATTGCCTTGAACAACACAATCTCTTTCAAGGACAGGTCTGAATTAAGTCTACCTCTATTTCCAAATAGATTAATCTGGCTAACCTGTTTGTCCCATAACATAAAGAATTGTGTGCTATGTCCCCAAAATGGTTTTAATAACCTCTTACTGCTGCAATAAAATCCTGCTTAGTACTTGCCCCTGTAGCTGCTTCTGATGCCCTGTGAAAGCTGTAGAGTTGTGTAGAATTTGTTTTCCATTTCACATCTTTCAGTACATTAAGGCTAGGAGTCTAATTTCTTGCTTTTTGTTCTGTTCCCAATAGCTTTGAGATTTGGCTATTCCATCAGATTTTCTTAGGACTGAGCTGCTTAGATCTATTCTTAATTGCATTGCTGTTGCTTTCGAATGTTTCCATGTAGGAGGCTTTAAACAACGTGAGAACAGCTGAGCCCTCCATTTGTTACATTTGAGACTTGATTTGACATTTGTTACCTATGGATAGGTTATAACTTAGGCAATAAGACAGCACCTAAACTACATCCTAATTAAAACACACCGTGCTGGTTTTCTCCTTGCTAGCACATGGTAAAACCTACCCTGTCACATTCTTCCCATAAGCCCAAATAGATCTACTGATATATCAGCCATCACCTCCTCCCCTCTTGTAGGTGTATCCCCCCTTGATGGTCAAGAAGTCTCAGTGTAAAGACAATTACTCAGTCCCGATTCCCAAGTTTGGTGATACCTTCTCTTCAATGCTGCATTTGCAGGCAAGCCTCCAGTGGCAGATGATGCCAGAGCATCACGCTCTCTGGTTTTTGAGATCCTTCAGAATGTGACTGGACAAAGTGCTGCTGAGCAGACAGGGAACAGAGCAGAAAACACGTCAGTGTACTGCGGCAAAACCAAAGTATTTATGGCAAATTCTGTGGTAAGAGTGCTATTGCCTTGGCTAACAGTTCCGGAGTGTACTTCTGTAATGGGGATTCTGGCACAGAGCATCATGGGTTAGGTGATACTCTTAATGCCAGCGTGACCACAGGCTTAAGCAGTTTCTTTGTAAAAGAGGTGAAGGAGATAAAGTCACTTTGCAAAGTTTATATACTGGAGGATGCAGCCATAAAAGAACCCCTTTCAATGGAGCTAATTTTAAGCCAGCCGCTACTATGAAACTGGGAGTCTCCACTTCTTCCTACCACACTGTGCCCCCCCTCAGATACTTATATTTCTATCTGACATGTTATCCAGTAAGCACTAATGAAGTGCTCTCACTTCTAAACCCTAATCCAGCAGTCTTAAGATACTGACACATGCACGTGGTTTTCTGACAACCACCAAGAGGCTGTAGAAGAGAGCGGAGTTGTGAGCACAACTCCATCCCCAAGTATTAACTGCAGGCTCGTATCCCCTGATGCAGCTGGAGCAGCTGGAAGCTAGAAGAGCAGAGGTGCTAAATGAGAAAGCATTTTGCATTCAGTGTTGCTGGAGAAGATTTAAGCAGAGGAAACTAGCAAAGGAGAGGTGGTCTGCAACTGTCATCCAAGCAGGTAATTTGGTAAGAGTGTGGCTGAACATAACGAGTAACATTTCCAGTTACACTGAGTGTTGGAAGTGGCAGGAGTGATTCTGGTAACTGAGTATGGAAAAGCTGAAGCACCATCACTTATATTGTGTGTAGGAGCTTCTGAGATTCTTTGTACTCAGGTTTCTTTTAATTCAATCTTCAGCTGTTCGTTCCTGGTTAGCCAAGAATCACTTCCAAAGGATGCGCAGGGCTGCTCGTGTCATTAAGCGTGGCTGGAGGAAATGGAAAGTAAGTACATTGGTACAGGAAAACATTGAGTGACTGAGGCTTTTTTGTGTCTGAGAAAGACTGCTTCTGTCAAGGAATTGCACAAAACCGGTACTCTCACTGCTTCAGAACACTGTTCTCAAGCTGAAGATGGATGCCAGGTCTTGCACAGCTGCTTCTCCTGGGTAGCAGCATAGACTGCAGAATCAATTCATTCCTTCCTTCATGGAATGGGAAGACCCCAGGGGGTGTCCTGCCCTTTAAGATGCCCTCTCTTTTAGACTCTTAAGTTTTGCAGTTTAAGATGTTGTTGAAGTTGTTTGAGAATCTTGGTCAAGAATATTTTTCTGCATCTCTTCATCAGGCAAAAATGGCTGCGTTAGCAGCAGCAGAATTGGATGAGGGTGAGGAAAAGGGGTTCTCTGTTCCTGGAGCTACGCTGATCTCAGCCAAACCACCTTGCTCTTTGGAAACAACTTGGCCTCTGCAGGCAATAATTCAATTCTGGCCTCTTGGCCTTGTCCTGGCTGCTGCACCCGTTACTGTAACAGGGCCTCGGAGGGACCTGTCCTTGCTGGCATGTCTCAGAGTGCTTCAGGAGAATGACTGCTACAAGGTGGAAAGCTGTTTCTTTGGCTGTGGCATCACCTCCATTAGAGCTCTCCCACAGGTAATAAACCTCATGCACTCAAGTCAGCAGCATGGTGAAGCTGCCATGAGTGCAGGAACCTGAACTCTGCTATGGAGCAGGGCAACTGTGAAATCTGCTCTTGAGCTGCACCTTTCTTCTCCCACTGGCCTTGATATACCCAAAGATGACTCTAACATCAGTGGGTCAAGCTGGACACGGGCCTGAGTTCAGACTTTCAGCTAAGCATGAAAACTTATCTCTGCATCAGGAACAAACTGATCAAAGCTGTGCTTTAGACATGGAGAGAACAGGATCCTAATACAGGCTCTGCTATTATGTACTGGGTTTTCTGCTTAGGGGATTCAAGTTGCACAACAGGTGAACCCATGAAAACGAATCCACCTGGGGAAAAGCCACTGGGTGTATTAATAATATCCCAGTGCTTCTGTATTAAGAAATAACTGCACAGAGTGATTCACACAGAGGATTTTCATGGCAGAAAGTGAGGAGCAAACCTCAAGTAAACTCCTGTGCACATGCAGAATAGTCTTAGACACCACTTACTACAAATGAACCACAGCCCACACACTGGCTTCTCTTGGAAATTGCACTCTGGTTACAAATCACCTTGTGCTTGCTTTTTGTTGGTAAATTGTTGAAGTTACATAAAATTATGTGTGCAAGAATGTAGCCTGTGCTTGGTCACAGTTACAAGCAGAAAGAAGCAGTACCAAGTTCAGTACTAACTCCTCAAATCCTCAGAGTTTAAGTTAGTTTAGGTTCAAATTACAGTATTGGTACTCTTTGTAATACTCATTTATCTTAAATCCATTTGTACTAGGGCTCCTGTGGAGGTCTTCCTCTACCCTTATTCACTAGTTGTGTACATATTGAAGCACTGCTTAGTCTGAATAGCAAAATTAGCTCAAAATGGGGCAGGAACATCAGCTGACCTCTCCTCTTCTTCTTGCAGGGCTCTGTCAAGTTCCACTGTAAGAAGTCTCCCCTGCATTACGCAGATGTCAGCCCCCACACGGATGCCCACTCCATCACTGGATTTAACCAGATTTTATTGGACAGAAAAAATCTCCTTCCAACATAGCTTTTGGCCATCTTATTGGACTTTTTCCTTCAGGGAAGGGCTGTCTGCAAGCTGCTGCTTTCAAATTACTCAACGTCCATATCTGCTGCTACCTCAGAGCTTTCTGTATCAATGCATTGTATGTATAATATGCTTCAAATTTAAAATGGGGGGACATTCCTCCTCTCACACACATGCACATATTAGAGGAAATATCAGTACTATGAGAATATTCAACATAATTAAAAGAAATCAAATGCTTTAAGCAGTAAATACTTGAAGTGAACACTTCTGGCACCACCTGGGAGAAGTAAGAGGCTGATAATGAGCGAGCAAATAAGGCAAACATTTCTGATACATGCTGGATTCCTGTTGGGGGTCAGTAACATAACACTTCTGACTGTGACTGAAGGATGAGTAGCAGCCAACTGTAACACTAACTGCAGATGTCTCAGGGAAAAGCAAGACTGAACATTTGTTTTTTATCTATACAACCAAAATACATGTACCCTCCCAGCTGCCATGCATTTCTAGGATGCCCTTGTCAACAGCATGGCCTCTGCCATGGGGTCAGGGTTTTCCCCAGCGATGCTCTACACCACCTTTGCTGCTTGTATCAGCCTTGAAAGTGTTCAGCTCTCCTGTGTATATGCCACTTTTAAATAAACCATTGAATACCTTATAAAGGTGCCTGGCCATCTGCAACAAGGTTTAGTTAACAAAAACACATTAGTTTGTGGATTAAAATAAATGCAAATATATTTAATGTTGCCATTGGAAAGCAATGTTTCCCAGGGTTGACAGTGTTTCTGTACCATCAGAAAGCACATCCATCAAGTTTAATTCCTAGCATCTAAAAATCTGTCCAATACGACCATGTCCCTGTTTAAATTGGAGCACTGACACCCATGAGCAAAGCACGAGCAAGCCTTGAGGAAGTGCCCAGCACAGTGCACCACACCAGCACGGGTGCTGCTGGTCTCTCTGTCACAAGGCAAAAATCTCAAGGAAAGGGAAGTGTTCCCAAAGGCAGCTCACTCAGGAAGAACGTTCTCCTTCTCTGGAGGCTCAACGATTCCCAAGCAGCAGTCTGCAAACTCAACGAATAACGGCTCCTGCATGTACTTCTTCATGAGGGAGCTTTTGTCTACTCCTTGATCGAGGGTCAGCAGGAGCTGCCGGAGATGTGGATTCAGCAGCAGGGTTCTCAGTTCTTCCGACTCCCCTTTAGAAAGAGATGAACAGTGCTTGTCTATAATCTCAAACAGTTACAAACTCGGTTGAGATCACGCTTATTTTGAAAAACGAGCTTTCAAAAAGACACAGGACCAGGGACCTGACATTTGCATCTTTAAGATCCTGCTACAAGGCGCCCGACCGGGATAAACCGCAGCTCTCCAGAGAGTTCCTGGGAACCAGGAGCACCGCAGCTCTCTGTGCTGAAGGTCCCGTCCACCCCCCGCCCCGGGTCGTGTCTGACCGCTCGAGGTTACCGAGGAGCTTGAGCTTCTGCAGCGGGACGCGGTCCCGTTCGTCGTCTTCGCTCAGGATGTCGTCCACCGACCAGGGGCTGTCTGCGGGCGGGGCGGGCAGCGCTGCAGAGGCCTCTGGCTCCCGCTTCGGCTCCGGCGTGCAGCGCTCTGCGGGAAAGAACGGCGTTAACGGCGTTAACGGCCCGGCCGGCCCCACCGTCACCCGTCACTCACCCCTGTGTGTCCTGCAGCACGGCACGGAGCAGCTGCGGGGCGAGAGACACCGTTAGAAGCGGAGGTAAGAGCGGGAGGCGACCCGCTCCCGGGACCCCGCGCCGCCGCTCCCCCACACACCGCCCCCGGTCCGCCCCTCCCTCCCTCCCGGTGCCGGTGCTCACTAGGCCGCGGCGCAGCGCGGGCAGCGGTACTTGGCCGCCCCGGCCGCCCCGCACACAGCGCACTGCCGCGGGGCCCGCATGGCGCCCGCGCTGCGGCACTTCCGGCAGGCAGAGCGCAGAGCGCCGAGCGCCTCCACCCAGGCTCGCTAGGCCAGCGCCGAGCAGGGGATGGAAGGCGGGGGGATGACATGGACCGAGCGCCCCATATATATAAATATATATGTAAATAAAATAATAAATTAATAAATTAATAAATTAATAAAATTCATAAATAAAAATAATAAATTAATAACGAAATAATAAATTAATAAAATAATAAATAATATACGTAAAAGAAATAAAAATATATATGCAAATATATATATAAATATATATATTTACATTTATTTATGTAAATATATATTTATCCATATTATTTATATATTATATATATCTTATAATATATAAAATAATTATATATCTATATTTATATATTAGTATATATCTATTATGACATATATTCATTTAAACATATGTTTATTTAAACACACATATACTTATTTGAACATATATTTATTTAAATATATAGGCAAATATCCATGCCCTCTTGAGGAGGGGTTCTGGCTGGATTGCAGCTGTCACCTTTTGAAACGACAATCACAGCGACAGTGAATATGCGTTACATATTCAGGTCGCTTTGCCAATGTCGATACAGAGATGAATCAAAACCATATCATATCATAAATATCACGCAACAAACCCGCCCCAGGCTGACCCGTACCATCTGCCCTGTGGTAAGCTGTGGTTGGCTCTCCCGTTCCTAAGTTCGGAGGCAGATGCTCATGTTCCAGACAGATTCTTCCCAGGTTAGTGGCGCAGAGCCCAAAGCATAAGGGAAGCAGAGCCAGTGTGATCTGCCTGAGTTACAGTATCCATTTAAATCATTCATTTTAATTACACATGCTTTAGTTCCATCCATTTCCTTAAGTGTCAGAAGTTTAATTCAGATGAAAGAATTTCTCCCTGAGTTCTCCAATGTAAAGCAGCCCAGAGGAGGGGGTTTACAACCACCACTACAACCACCACTACCACTGAGTGGTGGCTTCATTACTGTGGTGGCACCTGCCCGGTTCTGACACTGGGGGTGAACCATCTCATACACAGAACATGCCCGTTTCTCACACCCGCTCAGAAGCAGGTTGATGGGATTTTGTTCTTGGTATAACCAAGAATATGCATTCATCTGGACTAGGACCTGACAGATTGACTATTCAATAGCCAATTTCTATTTTTTGGAGACAAAGGGGGTAAAACCTTCTCCTTTTAAAGAATCCCTGGTCTTGACACTTCCATTTTTGTACCGGCAACTCAACTGCAATTCTAATACTGAAGAATTCAAGTGAGGTTTTCTCCTAGAACAACACGAATTTTAAAAGCCATGGACTTGAGCATGCCTCTGTTTATAACCAGAAATACCATAGAATCCTGAAGAGAACTTAAGATCATCCAGGTCCAACCCCTGCCATGGCCAGGGACACCTTCCACTAGAGCAGCTTGCTCCAAGCCCCTGTGTCCAACCTGGCCTTGAACACCGCCAGGGATGGGGCAGCCACGGCTTCTCTGGGCACCCTGTGCCAGCGCCTCAGCACCCTCACAGGAAGGAACTTCTTCACAATATCTCATCTCGATCTCCCCTCTGTGAGGTTAAAGTCATTCCCCTTTGTCCAGTCACTACTTGCTCTTATAAAAGAAAAGCATAGTCACAAGTGTCCCATAAAACCATGTAATCCAGCTACATACTGCAGTTAAAATTACAACAGTGAAACAGTGCTGAGTGCCCCCGTTAAGAGAGAGCTCCATCAAATATCCAAAGACACAATTGGACTGACTGTGAGAAGGTAAAATTACGTTTTCACCCAGATTACTGCAGATCTTTCAGCCATCTTCAAAACCATACAGATAACACCAAGGATGTGAATGTCAGCAGCGAAGCAAGCCCGGCAGGAGCTTCTTTCCAAACACAAAGTAAACGTGGTTAATGGAGTTATCTCTGAGTGAAGGAGTTCTCTGCTCCACTCTGCAGCAAGGCAAGCGGACACGCGCCATGCAGCACTTCACAAGGGGCTGCTGCAAGTCACCACGCTGCCCAACGCCAGGCTGCAGCTCATCCTCTCCCTCCCAAAGGTGATGGATGCTGCTGCGAGAAGCCATGGAGCTCCAATGGCCCTTCCACAGGGACCATGTGGCACTCAGAGCTGCTGCAGGCATGGGCAGGGATCGCTGTGATTTCAGGTCCTTGACTACACCAGCCAGGCACATCAGCAGTCCCAGACCAAAGGCAGTGCTGGACCAAGGGCAGTCCCAGCTAGATGTTCTCAAGGGTGCAGGCTCGGACACGGGTGGTGAAGAGGCATTTCAAAGCCTTGAGCTTAGCCCCCAGAGTTTTGGCTTTCAGGGTATATATGATGGGGTTCCCCAAACAGTTCATGGTCATCAACATAGCCGTGCAGTTTCGGAAGATATAGACTCCTGGGTAGAGGTCAGTGTGGCACTGCTTGTTAATTGCATCAAATAAGACTCCTGCGAATACAGGAGCATAGGAGATCAATGCCAGGAGCCAAATGAAAATACTGGTTCTGGCAACCTGGGTTTCAGCAGATTTGTAGGTGCCAGTGGCTTGTCCACATGCTTTCATTCTCAGCTTTCTTTTCCTCAAGATGATAATGATTCTAAGGTAAGTGAACAGAGGTATAAGGAAAGCCACCACAACATTGGGAATGGTGATGAAGATAAGGTAGTCAACGCAAAAAGGACTGTAGAGGACAGAGAGATTTTTTCCCGTGCTCAAGCAGTTCCACCCCATCAATGGCAAGCAGCCCAGAAAGAAAGCCAGGACCCAGCTAATTAAAACTGCAGCTACGGAATGGTTTCTAGCAACCCTGAACCTTGTCCTCATGCTTTCAGCCACAGCCAAGTAGCGTTCAATTGCAATGCTTACCAAGTTATAGATGGTGGATAAAATAGACATGGTGTAAAAGGCGTAAGGTGCAAGCATGTCCTCGG
This sequence comes from Pezoporus wallicus, assembly GCF_028554395.1. Classification (NCBI taxonomy): domain Eukaryota; kingdom Metazoa; phylum Chordata; class Aves; order Psittaciformes; family Psittacidae; genus Pezoporus; species Pezoporus wallicus. The sequence goes on from NW_026637666.1 coordinate 194,412, forward strand.
ATCCAAAGATTGTAATGTCAGGATTGGTGATGAACAGCATCGAAATCCAAAAGCCAGAAAAGCTGGTGAAGAGGTCAGAAAAGGCCAAATTGCAGAAAAGTATAGAGATAGGCTTGTGCAGATCCTTTGTTGCAATCCTGGTGAAGATGACTATGCAGTTGAAGATCACAGATGCTATGTTAATGGTCAGTTGAGGGATGCCCAGTGCAAGTACTAAATAATGACTCCAAATTTGAGTGTGATTAGTCGAGCAGTTTGGGTACCTGTTCATGGTGGAAAATCCTACTTTTAAGCATTAAAGAGGTCTGTTGTAGCCATCCCGTGTTCCCTCAGAGACCCTACTATGTTCTCCAGGTGAAGAATGAATCCTGACACACGGTTTCTATCGCCACATTATCATCGTGGATTAAACTTTAACCACTCCTGGTTTTAAATGCTTGAGTTACCAACTCCGAGCATCACCAATTACCTTTAAGTTGCTAGGATAGCTACAGCTGGAAAACATATTTACTACTATACAGATGACTTGCTTAAATAAACCTTTATCAAGAACAAAACCTGTCCAGATCTTGTGAAGATGAATGACCACATCAGTAGTTTCAAATTCTTTAAGGATATTCTAAAGTGGAACAAATGTGAATTGAGCTTTAACTCACCAATAAATCAGATGGATAAAGGACTAGAGAATCAGAAAATGAAGAGCAGTATTCCTTTTTCTTTTGGAGGAAAAGTGACTCAAAAGTGATGGAACTCCAAGCAGAACAGCACTGCTGTGTCACCAACCTCCCCCAGTTCAGCAAGGATGCAAGTCCTAATTTCAGATGAGCTCTAGCGACAGCACAACATTTCATCTTGCTCAAGACAGAACAAGAAACAACAGAATCTACTCGTTCACTGTCTCTTGCTTACAATGGCAAATGGATGGAGCCAAAAGCGTCTGGGTTTTTAAGCTCTCTTAGATCATTTCTACAGAACAAACCCCAAACTTGTACAAAACCATACAATGAACTGTAGCACTTGAAGGGGGATCCAGAAAGGTGAGAGTCTCTGTCTCACAGATGCTCTGTGCTTGGGCCCACAGAAATGTCTCTGTACTGACTACTGAAGTACCCAGAAGTTGTCAGAATACACCTGAAATTGCATGGCCTTTCTCTCTCTTGTGTAAATTAGGGGTACTGATGCCTCACAAGGAAACACAAGAGACTGGCTTAGACCTTTAGTAGACTTGCATCGGAGTAAGTATTGGAGACTTAAAATGCCTAAGGAGTTCTGACAATGCCATTTTTTCGACCTTAATTCTTGGATGAGAATGTAGCTAGAAAATGACAGGCATCTACTCATACCTTTGTACAGGCTATTTTGTATTTGCTTATTTAATGTGTAACTTGTGTGTAATAAAACTTATCATTATATCTTTTCTTCCTCTTTTTAAAAGCAAATGGTTTTTGAGAACTGGATTTAAAACACTTGCGACTTGGGGACACGAGCTCTTTGGACACAACTAATGCTATCAGACAGTAGAGGGCACTGCTGGAGCAAACAATACAGGGTGCAGTGGGGAGGCTGGGGATTTTGGGCAGCTCAGGAGCAGTTTAGGTGAGCAGTACATCAGTCCATCTCCATGTCACCACGAACAGCACCATGCATGGTTTTTTCTATGCAGAACTGGCTGGGTTTGTTTGCTACTGCTGAGTGTGGGTCACATCTGTGCCACCCCACGCTTTATTCGCAATGCCCCCAGCCAAGGAGAGATCTCCATTGTGCTCTGGCTGCTACTTGGCACCCATCTGCAGCTGAGCAGCTTTCCTTTAGCAAAATTACCCAGGTAAAGCCGTGTCACTCACAAATTTATTCTGATTTAATGTATTTTTACTGTTGTCTTGACAAAGGATTAATTTGCATCGGTAACAATTTTATACCATGCTATTGCAAAGCAGCTCAGCTAAGTTTATGGGCTTTCCATATTCAGTGCTGACATCTGAGCATTGTAGCAGCAATTGCAGCTCTAGAACTGTAAATCTGCCAGGATTTACAACATGAGAAAATCGTGCTAAAATGTTGAGCTTAAAAAGAAATTCTACAGCTTCTTTTTGAAGTTGAAGTGTATGAAAGTATGTCCAGGTTAGTGTGCAGCTACCAGTGCATAATTATTTTATATGTATATTGGAAATACTTTATGCAACAAGTAAAAGGTATTTTTGATGGTCACAAGAAGTGCAAAGAACTATTATATAGAAATAAGGGCTGGGAATTGATTAATGAAGTCTGCTGATGTATTCCTGTTCTATAAAACACTGGAGTGTCACAGATAAACCATTCTTTGGGCATGCCATAACCCACCTCACACAGGCTTGTCAGCCACACCTTTGGTGTGAGGTTGCTGCTGAGCATGGGCTCAACTGTTTCTGTCCCCTTGTCAGTGCCAGCACCAGGAGTCAGCAAGTCCTTTAAGTGAGTGTGTCAGCAGGTAGCATCCAGCCCAGGTGAGCTTCAGGCAGGTACAGCAGAGGACACCAGACTGAGCCACACGTGCTCCTCATCTCTTCTTCTGGGGCTTCCTGTGGCTCTGTGAGCTGAGGGCTGGGATGAACAGCAGATACCCACAAAGTCAAACATCTTCAAGAGTATCCTAGTTTTAAGAAGGGTATAGGTGTGAACTTGGACTCCCAAAGTGTCCTAGGTATTCCTGAAAATGCTACTTGAGATTTCCCTAATTTGAAAGTCTGGTGTTCAAACGTGAAACACTAAATAATATGAGATCAGGATGTAATTAAAAATAATATCAAGTAGCATAAATAGCTCTTCACGAAAGCTTTGAAATCTCACTTCACTAATATAATTGCATAAAAATTAGCATAATGGTGATAGATTAAAGGAAAAAATATCTTTGTGGAAACTGTTGTTTTAGTGGGCTTCCGTATACAGAGCGCCCAGATTTGTATATTCCAACCCTCTGTAAGAATGTTTGAGCTCTCAAAAGCAGATGAAAAGTAGCTTGAATTGAAAACGTGGTGTGAGACAGAGGGCTGTTACATAGCCAGATGTCGACATAGAGCAATCTCAATTCAAGGGCATCGTTACACTCCCTTATTCTGGGAACTTTGCGGTCGTTATTGTACTTACAACACACCCATGAGGGAAAAGTGTTATTTACATTTCATGGGAAGAGTGGGAAGAGAACAATCATGTTATTTGCTTAAGATCACTCGAAGTCCTGCACGGAGGGAACTGAATCTAATCTCCTCTATCTCAGGCTAACACTTCAGATGCTGGCTGGACCTTGCAGTTGGTTGAGATTTCCATTCGTGCAGCATTCTGTAGTTCTATAATTGTTCTATATTTCTTTATCTGAATGTACAGATTGCTATTGCTTCGTTATTTGTCATGCAGAAGAAATGGCATTGTTTTGCATTGAATCTCCAAGTTCAATAATACTTATCTGATGATTGTCCCTCTGGAGAAAACAATAACCACTGAACATGCTGAAAGGACTGAGAAAGAGACAGGAGAGGCCTCAGGTTGCGTTTTTAATGACCATTCATTCCAGTGGCTGTTGTGGACAATCCAACCTCACCCAGCTGAGCTTGCCGTTTCAGAAGTAGCCGTAACCTGCAGCTCTCAGCCTTCGTGAGGGATCACAAGTGCTCAGCAGCAATCAGAACAACAGGCCCCAGCCAAAGTTGGTTTCAAAGCAGGAAATGAAGTTCAGGGGTTGCAAGTCTTAGTCCTGTGCAGTAACCCTTGGACAACATGCACTTCTACCTTAGCATGATGTAGGGGCAATTTTCTCTGTCTTTCATGCTGATAATACAACAAGAAGCAGGAGTTACGCCTGAAACTGCAGGACAAAAAGCTGCATCTATGTAATTAAAATAACAGCTCCACAGCACAGCTAAGCTACAGATGACACGGTGTTACTTCCAAAGCCATGAACATACACTGTATAGGCAAGAAAAACAAGGCACTGAAAAGATCAGGGATTTTACTGTTCTGGTTTCTTTCCTGTCGCACTCTCCCTCGAACTCACGTCCAACTCCAACTCCCATTCTTGGAACACCAGCCACTTTGTTGTGCAATGCAGTGGTTCAGCTCACTCCTTAGCTGTCCCTGCTCTCCAGGTATACACTCTACCCAGCTGCAGATCGTACCCAACCTGAGCCAGAAAGGGGCAAGGGACATGTAGCTTGGCTAAGTACTGAGGAAGAGTAATTCCTGCTTGCCACGACCTTCATCAAAGCCCCGAGACAAGAATATCTGTTTGCTCCATCTTTCAACGGGCATTACAAGGCTTGCAAGGAAAGACTCCAGGAAAGGGAGTCATACAAATAAGGAGCCTATTTATGCAATTTATGTTTTAATTTATGCAGATTAAAGTCTTCCTCTTTGGAGAGGGAGACACAAATGGAATGTATGATCTCCTTCCAAGGTTCTTCTGACACGTATTCAAAACAGAGAGCTCTGACTCCTCCTCCGCCCAGTCCCTTTGAGGAACTCACAGGTCTGCAGTTATCTGACATCCCAGCTATGCTTTCACAGCCCTCACCAGGTACATAAAGCAAAGACAGCCCCCAGGCTTGAAGGATTATGTTAGCCCCAACCACAAAGTAATGCAAGCACCAGCTTGTTGCAAGAACACCCCAAAACACCAGGGCCTCTGTGCAGAGCCAGAATGGTTCTCTGAGATGCCAGGACTGTTATTTTCACCTCTGAGGAACTTGTATTAAGCTGTCTAAAGGGAGACAAACATTGATAAATAACTGAAAGGAAGTTTGTATGGTAAAGAAAGCCTCTCAAAGACAATTGTTGGATATAAAGAAGAAGCTCTTCCCTGTGAGGGTGCTGAGGTGCTGGCACAGGGTGCCCAGAGAAGCTGTGGCTGCCCCATCCCTGGCAGTGTTCAAGGCCAGGTTGGACACAGGGGCTTGGAGCAAGCTGCTCTAGTGGAAGGGGTCCCTGCCTGTGGCACGGGGTTGGAGCTGGGTGACCTTAAGGTCCCTTCCAACCCAAACCATTCTATGGTTCTCTGTATACGTGAAGAAGCCAGAACATACCTTATCCCTTTAGACCTGCAATGGTCAACATAAAGGGAGTCTTCCTTCGGAGCTAAACAACTACAGACACTTGGCAAGGACTGCTGCTACAAGAAAGCAACAGTCAGAAACGTGTGTGCTTCAAAACAAGACGAAGCAACCAGGCAGGCTGTGAACGTACAGAGCTGGATACACAGCTTAGAGGCACGTGTCCTTCGGAATCCACCTTCAGAATTCAGGGGAATGGTTGAGTTGCACACTGCTAGTGTCTCATTGCTCACCAAAGGAAGGCTGTTCAGCCACATAAAGGATGCTGCTTCACATAAGAAGTGAGAAGAGGAGAGAAATTCAGCTTTACTAATGATGACACCATGTAACACAGGGTTTAATCCTCAGGTACAGCCTAAATTAGATAGTGAGCAGCTAATGCACCAGAGCTGAGCAGAAGGCCAAATAAAGAGCCATCGGAAATGCTACTATTCCATGGAAGCGACCTTGTATTAGAACAATTCAAGCAGAATCATGACCAGCCCACATTTTCATGTGAAAGATGAAGACTTCGTATTTCATAGCTATGAAATTCCAGATTTCTGGTTCAGGGGTGAGGGAGCTCTAATGAAGAAAACTACAATGCATAACTAAATGAAGAGCACTTAGTGTGTTCTCTCACTCTGAAGGTCAGGTTTCCCAATCATCATGAAACCAACCTGTGTTTCAAGTCTCTTGGAAGTGCAGGGTCAATTCCTCCCAGGTCAGCTCATCTACAGACAGCATTTGGACTCAAGTCAGACTCTCCCTTCCAGGCCTCAGATCTTCCTTCTCAGAGCAACAACTTGGTCTCCCAGCACAAAGAGCTGTGCCACTGCCTTGACTTTGCCTGGGACTCTCATGCATTTGTGCCACGGAGTCAGACCCAGGCTGCTCTCACCCCCTCCTGCCTGCACTGCTGGGGCAGGGGGGACTGCAGCAGTCCAGCTGGAAGGTTAGGAACAGCTCTGCACTTCCTCCCTTCGGCACATGGTAGGCTCATTCGGCTCAAACACATGCAAGCTTTATCAGCCACCACGTCAGTCCCTTCGAACTTCCCGTGAAGCTCTTTTGGTAGCAGCAGGCTAATGTCAGATCTCATGCATTTCAGGAACCAAGCTGGAGGGGACAGCTCCAAAACCATTGCTGCTTGGGCTCTCAAGGCCCCAAAGTAAGTGCAGTTTTCACTGGGTTTGACATTCTTTCCTGTTCTTACCTATCCTGTAGCTATGAACACAACTGCCATCGTTACGCCAGACAAAAAGTAGCTTTGAGTTCAATGACCTGCAACAGACTCCCTGCATAGCTTTGCCTCTTATCTTCTCTGACCAAGATGTTCATATGTATTTAAGTTCAGTGTCAAAAGTCCTTTATGTAAATGCACCCAGAGTGCGTTTCCTTACAAAAGTGTCCCTAGGTGCAAAGACGTCATTGAGAACTGATGATAACCAAGCACCTGTCAGGTAAGTTTCTTTAGAAGAAATAATGGAGATCAGATGATGTCTGCGCCCTGCTTATTTAGATAACAGGCTTTATAAGGGAAGGGAATGTCTTTCCCTGAGTCTGCCTTCACTTCCTAACACAAATAAAGACTTACTTAATATGACTGCAGGGCAGTTGGTTACTGCTTTAATAATGCCAGGCTGGAAGGTCTGCTGAAAGCCCCAAAACAAAGCCAAAAACCCAAACAAGAACCCCCGACCCCAAACCGAGAATGCTCAATTTCAAGATCAAACTTGTAACTCTCAGATTTTTCAGTCCTAAACTGCGGGTTTCTAGCAAGCTTTTATCTTGCAGAGAACCAACCCGTTTGGTGTTCAGCTTTGGTTCAGCTCCCCCGCTGAAAAGCCCAAGAATAAAATGTCTGGCTGATGTCCCTGAAGGCTGGCACCACCTGCCATGGCCCCGTTCATGCCCCCGTCCCTCTGTACGTGCTCAGCATGCACCTTGCTTAGATAACCCCACCGAGGCTGCCAGACTAGGAAGTGAAAAAGTGCAACGAATTCCCTTATTGTTCTTGTCACTGCAGCAACTGTTTATCTTAGCACCATGTGCTAGGCAAATCATCTTCTGTTCATGCTTTAATCTACCTAATCCAGGATGGAAAAACACTACCCAGCAAATCTTCATTGTTGGAATGTTATTTATAGCCATCCTTTTTATGAATAAAAGACCTGCTCATAAGTCAGCTGTCAGATTTCCCATTGTTATTACAGGTCCCGGTCCTGTGCGACCCTACTACTAGCAGCAGAAGGGCCATACTCCTCACCTGGGAGCCCGCGGCTCTTCCTAAAGGCAAGAAACACTTTCTTGGCTCTTCTTCCTAACTCAGCCCTCGCTGGATGACTTAGCAGGCTCAATGCAGCCAGCATAATGCTGCTTCACTCTGTCCAGCCCATCATGCGGGAGCACTGGGTCAAGCATCCTCCTCTTCTTGCACCCACCCAAGCACGTGGGTTGCACCCCCATGGATGGAGAGGCACATGGGGAAAGGGAAGAAGAAGCTGCACTCCCTCCTTTGCTTTCCTCAGCTGTGTCAAAACCCAGCCCCAAATGGAAAGATGAAAATGTGTCTATGACCACGAGCAAGAAGCGGTAGTGTCACTTTCCTGTACACACCTTTGTTTGTGGAACATGAAGCCTGAATTGCCACTGAATCATACACATGGAATTAAAATATTCAGATAGGAAAGCAAAGGTGACAGGAAAAAAATTTGTATACCAGATATAATATGTATAACTATAAAAATTTATATCTATTTTATCTGATATAGATGTATATCAGATATATCTGTATATGATACTATAATATCAGAAGCAGGAAAGTTAAAGTATCATTAAAAAATAAAGAGAAAAGAAGCCAAACCAACCAAGCAAACAGCAGAAAAAGGTGTCCTTTCTGTTAATTCACAAAGGGCAAAAGCATATATGAGGAAGGTGCTGGTTTGTCACCTAAGAAACATTCCCTGTTACTGCACACAGCAGTCCCCTTTTCCAGTCTCCAATCGCCTCCATCGCTGAGCTGCTGTTTGGAGGGTGGTGGGGTAGGGAGTGGGGGCGAGGGAGCTGGGGTTTTGTTTGTTTCATTGGAGTTTTTTGGAGCCAAACAGTAACCTTAAAGCACGCATTAGTCAAATGTCCTGTGGGCTGGCAGGAAAAAAGCTGGCAGTACATAAAAATGTAGCATTTGAAGTTCCTAAAGGTGCCTAGGTTGCAGAGTATCAGGTATTCACTCCGGGCTACTTGCTTAGTGCTAGAAAACCTTATTCCTTTTGCCACTAGTTTTGTAGAAATGAATACATTTAGGCAAATCAGGAGCAGGGTAAATCTGGAGGAATTACAAAGGGGAGGAGTTCACCTTCCTGGCTATGGCTTTCAGGTCTGTCCAGGACTCCTTACTCCAGTATAAAACTGAGAGCAGAAATATGATCACATACTAAGAAGTCTAATCAATTCTGGTTTCAACACTGAGCCTATTTAAAATAGATAATGGAATTGCTGTTCCTTGTTCTGTTCTCCCTGCACCTTCTCAAGACAGAGGCAGTAGGTAAGTCCTTGTCTGCTCTTTCTAACCCCATGTACCAAGGTTACTCTTATTTATGATTTGTTTCTGAGTATCAGTACACAGCGTACAGACTCTCTAATTCTTCTATATGTCGAAGGAAGATTGTTTCATTTATTTCTCTGCCTTTTATTATTTGTGCTAAAATATCAAGCACAGATTTCTCATGAATGAACGAGTGGGTTTGGGTTTTTTCACCTTTAGAGAGTCTAGTTGCCTTCCTCCTCTAAGAAAAATCAATGAGGTTTGACTTGATCTCTATAGTGAACTACATCTGTACATTTAAAAAATCAAACTTCTATGAACCTCTTAAACCTTCAAGTAGCTTGGTTTAGTTTTCTGCTCATATTGCTTTGCTGTTTATGATAGAAGATGAAAATCTTACGGTTGCCCACTGAGAGAAAAAGAACAACATGTCTTTGCTGCTGCATTAGCTCAGCACATCCATCTATTTTTGCAGCCTGTGCACTATGTACATAAGTGCACTATGCACTTACGATGCCTGGATTAAATAACGGTCTATAATTAGTATTGAAAAATGCAGAGGGTATTTTTATGCTTCTATTTGATCAGCAATGCTATAACATAGACTAAATCCCCTTTCCTATGTAAATATCAGCACACAGCCTCAAAATTAAAGATAAACACTGCAGTTCCTAAAGGTAATGAAGGATCTATTGTTTGCACTAAAATAGACTAGACTGCATTAAGGAAAAAAAAGAGATACAATATTATCAGTGGTATCAGAGGGAAGCACTGCACCAAGAGCCTATTAAAGAGACACAGTTTTAAAGCAGATCAAGATTCAGTTGTCAGACTTAAAGTAACAGCGGTCTGAGGTGCTCAGAAAGCGCCTTAAGGAGCACAGCCTCAGCCCTGGGGAAGCAGGGGTGGGGGGTCCCTTCCATGTTCTATTTCTCTGGTTTCAATTAACTTGCCATACCCATGACACTGTAGCTTGCCTTTTCCAGGTTCCTACCTGATGGTTCAAATACCTCCCCTCTTCTTCAGTCTGTATGCTGTAGGTATTCTCTCCCCAGAGGCTTCCCCCATGGGGGACAGGTAAACAGAAACACAACGAACCTTTGCTTTTCCAAAGTCCACAACTAGTGTTTGCTTGCTATTGATTACTGACTGATTAACACTTTGCTCAGTTTACTGCTCTAGGAAGGGATTTATTACAGGGTCTCGAAAGGCTTATTTAGAAATCCTTTATGGGCTTTATTGGATTAGCGGTGATAATTAATGCCCGAGCAGACGGAAGTGAGATAAGGAATGGATATAACAAGTTTTTGTTGCTTTTTTCCCCCAACCATGATTATTTCCACTTTCTCCCCTGAATGCAGAGGAAACAACACAGTCATTAATACGCATGAAACCGGCTCTCGCCCCAGCCTTCTTATGCAAACCTTTTCCTGAGGCAGAAGTTTCACAGGATACATTATGCTGAGTTAAAGGCTAAGCAGTTTTCAAGAAACCTCAACTTTTGCGAATCAGCCTAACTGATTTTTTGTCATACTTGGACGGGATCCTGTTTGAAAGCAAGCCTTTCGTTTCTATCTTGTCACTTCTCAGAGCTAGCTTGAGCAATATCCCCTTACCAGCTCATCTAACAGACCTCCACCAGGGCTGGTTTTCCAATCTGGGCAGCCTCATAATTCACTGCACTTAAATAGTAAATATAACTGTTTATCTTTCAAATCGCTTTCAGCTTTGATCTGTCTCACTATCACAGCTCCTCTGTGATAAAATTATTACTGATAGTCCTTACAGGGCTTTATAAGGAAGCAAGCTTCATTATCCCCATTCCATAGAAGGGAAACTGAGGCACATTGCTGCAGCCACCTGCCCAGAGATCAAGCAGCAGCAGGAAGAGAAACCATCTAGCTTGAACCCTCGACCAGCATCTCATCCATTGACTTATACGGATCTCAGCATATTCCATTAATAGCTGCACTGATGCACCTCAAATGGCTTGCTTGATTCCTTTAAGAGATCAATGACCCGCTGGTACTGCTATTAGAAGAGAGGCAGAATGTCTGCAATATTCCAAACCTTTTGAGAAAGAGGTTTTCTTAATGGCAGATTCAGTCTAGGGCCATTCAGAGAACAACAGTTGCAGAGGACAGTAATAAATCTCCATCTAGAAGCCTTGTGGTAGGGTGACAGCAAGCTCCAAGTGTTACTGATAAAAACCTTCTTTAAGAGGAACAGGATGAACTCCAGCATGTTTGAACCTTTTTCATAGCCATGATAAGGCATTTTCCCACAGTCCCTGCTCTTCTGCTCCAAGGACTGATGCATGATAGAACATGATTCCTTCGATTTTCTGTATTTTTACTGACATACTTCTAACTTTCACAAACCAAAAATTCACATCCCCGTGCTGACATTGACATTGTCAGCATCAATTCTCAGTCTGATGTTTCCTCAGGGCCATTCAGACACAAGGTATAACTGGTACCTCCTTAAGTAGCGTAAAACAAGATGCTGCAACTTCTTCCACTTCCAGTTCTAATGGCATAGGCTGTACACATAGTTGTATTTCAAATTAATTTTAGGGTTGGCAAAAGTGGGATGCTGGTCTCCTTAGATGCACTCTAGGATGAAAAGTTGCTTTTTCAGTTTAAGAAAGACGAAGAAGAGCTGCAAGGCAAGACCTAGCACATAGAAAGGGCAGTAATCCATAGGTGCTTTAGGAGCTATGGATTGCCTGAATTTCACTCCCTCCACCCACATAATCTGGCACATGATTAAATATAACTGACAACCTATCACTGACATTATCTCACAGCAGTTACCTCAGTTATCTCAGCTTGATCTCAAGTTATGATCTTTGTGCAGGATACTTTGCTTTGGGCTTCCTCCTTTTCCTTCCTTGTAATAATTCAAGCTGCAGAAATAGATTTAGAGGCTTATCTGAGTCTGCCTGCCATCGTCCATACATACCAGTGAATGCCACCCTTGGCAGATCCACTGTATGCAAAAGAAACAAGAGCTCACATTCGTCAGGCTGCTGAGTGTGCACGGAGAGCAAGAGACATCCACTGACACTGCTCTGTGCTCTCCCCTCTCCATATAGCTGTGTAAACTGCACAAGCAGGCTCCAGGTAGCAGAGTTTTCTATCTGCATCATCTGTGCTGAACCTGTAGCAGCACTGAGTACTTAATATCTTTGAAACTCTGAGGTTTTTCTCCTTTCCCATTAAACACTGATCCTGCAATCAAATTTTAGCAAGCAAACTCTGTAAGAGGGCCAGTTACGGTGAGCTGGGGTTTATTCACTGTCTTGCAATTGGAGGGGTTTTAAGCCTGAGAGAAGAATGGACAGAGTGCTTGCCCAGGATATCTAAAGATGAAAGTCCTGTAATCTCAGAGTACACTTACTTCTTCTCCCAGTTTGTGATAACGGCACAAAGTGGTAAGGCATTGTAACAATTTCACTCTCTCTTTGACACTAAAATTCAGCAAAAGACAGCAAAGTGCTTGTGGCAAAGCAGCAGGTGAGACAGGGAGCAGCTCTTCAGCTAGCTCTAACTGCCTGTTTCATTCTGTGGGACAGAACCAAGCCCAGCAGGCAAAGAAACAACATGGTGTATCACTGGAAGACTCCTGAAAGGCAGCTGAAAGACAGTATTAAAGTCATATATGGAATAAGCTTTGAAATGTTTTTAACATCTTACATTTCTGCAGCCTGCCAGGGGTGGCATTCGGATACAGCTGCACAAATGGGTGAATTTGTGTCATACAAGGAATGCCTCAATCCTCTTCACATTAGTCTGTATGTGAAGTTATTGAAGAAAATGTACTGTGCAGACACATCTTGCTGTAATCTCCATTCATCTGCAGATCCTGACTTCCTCTTAGAGAATTACACATACCTGTGTTACAAGCCCACCTCCACCACGTATGAATCCAGTGCAGGGGCATGAGATGTGCCTCCTCCCTGCATGGCTTCTGAACTACTGAAGAGTGCATATAGTGTGCAGAGGTGAATGGCTGATGCCACAGGGGAGATGACCCCTGCTTTGTGTTTCTATGCTGCGCCTAAGGCAGCATACATCGGTGCGATGCCTCAACAAGCATCAAGGTTCTTGAGCAGACCAAGGCTGATGCACCCAAGGATATCACAGCTCCCAAGTTCAAAAATCATTGTTCACTGGTTTGCAGCCTGCTTTGGTGACAAGCAGTGAGGGGGCAATTTTCCACGTACACGGTGGACCCAATCACATTACGAAAGCTCCATCTAAGGATCAGCCTGAGTAGCGTGAGTACACTCCGCTGTCATCAATTTGTATTAACTCACTGTTTAGCTGAGCTCATGCAGAACTGCAATGTGCTGCATCACCTCGTCCTTCTCCAGCTTCCAAGCCAAGGTGCTTTCCTGCTGCAAGGTCCAGCTCTTCAGCTGGGTGCCTGTCTCCATGCGAACAGGCTTTTTTCCCTGTTAATGGCATTGCAGGAGAAGCTTTGTTATGTTGCACGATATATCTAATGGCCTGTTACTAGCTTTTTAGTTGCATTTGCAGCCATAGGATCAGTTGTCATAAACCCAGCACAAAAGAGTACAAAAGGAAAGCCAAAAATAGCGTGAATTACACTTTAAAAATACTTAAAAAGAAGAGAAATATTTTTGAATTTTATTCTTATTAAACAAAGCAAAGCAAAATACTCCACAGAAGCAAATCACCTTAGCCCTGGATACTCAGTTTGTATTAAAAGCCAGCTTCCTGCTTTGATACAGCAAATTTATGAGGACGCATATATATGACAGAGGCTACAACAGTACCACAGGTCACAGCTGAGAACATTTCCCTCACTCTCTGACACAGAGGAAGTAGTTTGCAAATGTTTATAGGGCATACCTAGAATCCTCCGATCTCTGGGTTTTTCCTTCAGTTTATATGTATTACAGAGAGCTCAATTCAGCATGTGATTCATGGCTACACGTGCAGATTATAAACACTGGGCTCTAATCAGGTACGTTTACTTGTAATGCTGCACTCCTGCAATAAAGCTTATTTTCAAGGTCAGCTCCCAATAATACCTTGGAATACATACAGATGTGTGTCATTATTAGAAGTTCCAGGTAAAAGTGACTAGAAGAGACGTGAATGATCACAAACACTTGTTTTGACATGGTTTGAGATACATCAATCCAGAAGCAGACATTTGGAACTGCATTCGCCTATCAAAGTAGTTGATCAGGACTTCCTGAGGATGCATAATACTTAAGAACATATAAATAGACTTTTATGTATATATGTTCATTGTGTTCAGCAAGCTCAATTAGAAAGACAGAGCCCACTTGTTTTGATGTTGCTTTGTCTTTTGTACTAAAGATAGTAAGTTTTACACAGCAAGCTAAAAATAGAGTGAACCCAACACAAACTGAAGCTAAAAATATACCACAAGCAAAAGTAGGTTTTGCCATTTTCATAGAAAAGGCCAGGCTGCAGAGCCAGTGGTTACAGGGGATTTTTGGGGTGGATTGGAAACGGGTGGGCAGTAGAGCTGTAATGAGAGCTATGGCATTCGGGGCAGCCTGGGCTTTCTGAAAAGCAGCAGTGCAGCGGGAGCGCTATCAGCTGTGTGCCTCAGAAAACAATGGATTGTCAGTGAGGACATGGCTGAAAGAGGGTGACAAGAGATCTAAAGGGACAAACAAAGGAGGCAGTCAGGGACAGAGAAGGGGTTGTCAGTAAAACGTAACAGAGTATATTCTTACTGCCTCTACTTCAGGCTATTAGCGGCATAAAGGTCATTCACACTTCAGGAGATTAAATATAGTTAATAAAAACAGCTAACCATCAACATACAAAATCAATATGTTTTGAACCGCTTTATTGGGCAGGACAAAACCTGGTTCAGTAAGTTTTTGTGTGTAAATGGACAAATAAAAAGGGCAATTTTCAGCTAGCCTGAGTACAACCTGTCCAATGGCACCGAGTCGGAGATGAGGGCTTCCAAGCAGCAACTCAGTAGGTCCAAGTAGGGCAGTAAGCGGGGAACAAGTAGGACAAAGAAGATTTAGGAACTTTTATGGAATTCAGGCAATGTAACCATGATCCAAAAAGGCTTAAGGGTCTTTTCCTAGATCACACAATAGCACATCGGCAAATTGCCAACAGCCTGGCTTCCAGCCAGAAGCACTGTCCTCCATCCAGCTGCGTAAGTGAACAGAAGAGGGAGTTCTCAGCTGAAGGAATTCTTTTGCCTCAAGTTCCCGAGCTAGGCTTGATAGCTAAAACAATTGAAAACATTCACAATAAAATGAAAACAAGACGTAATAGCATTGTTTTCCAGCTATTCTGGTGCTAAAAACCAGCTTTGGTCAGGAAACCAGTTGTAAATTTGACAAGGAAGAAACAGAGATAAGTAGGACTGCTTACTTGCCAAGAGAGACTCCCTAAATTTAACTGTCTTGAACCTTGGGAAGGAAGAGGAGGCCTTCAGCCTAGTTCAGCCCTACTCTAAACTAAACCCCAGTAAAGTCAAGGTGCATCACCACTTACATTGTATTATGGGTTCTTGATTTCATAGCCAGATACAGTTGATAATATAGCAATTGTTAAGGCCAGGTATATATATATACACATATATACTGAATTATATTACTTCCAATAGTAACAACAGTGCAAATGTCTCTATTTAATGCCAATTAGGCAAGGAGCTTTTGGAACTCTTGTCTAGTATCTAATACTATGCTGAGCAAGGTATGAATGCTCATGGCTCGATTCACACATACCAGCAAGGAGTAAGCTATGAAACTCTCCAGGGCAGCTCATATCACAGCAGTGGTTTCAGCAACTCAACTACAGACTGAACAAAAAACCTCAAACCACAAACCCCTCCCCTTTCTGCTGCTTTTTTTCCAGGCAATAAAAGAAACAACAGGAAAAAGAATGGGGGAGCTGAGGTTTGATGGGAAGAACAGCCAGGTGAGAGGACTGCAGGGTGGGATCAGAGATGTGCAGGGTCCCCGTAAGAAACGGGTTTCAGAGAAAGAGAGATGAGGAGCTCTGGGGTGGAAACGGTGGAAAGGTGAAGGGCATATCAAGAGGTGGGGCAGAGGATGGATGAAGGAAGAACAGAAATTACAGATTATGAAGGAAATATTTGAACGCTGTAAACATCAAGGAGGGAAAAGAATTGCTTAGGGTGGTTCAGTGATATTTCTAGGAGCGATGGGATGCAGATAAGCAAGTGGAAAATATAAGCTATTCAACAGGAAGCATTTCCTGACAGTGGAGGCTAATAGACTGTGGAGAAGTCTCCTAAGGGAAGTGGTAGGAGCCGCTCAGACAATTAAAACTAGACTAGACAACATACCTTAGGGCATAATCATGCCTAAGACCACAGACAACTGACTGGATGTGACAAGTACCTTTCCTTCGTGCTTCAGAAATAAAGCCATAAAGCCCAGGGGGGGAAAAGGAGCACTGTAAATACAAGCTCTCTATATGCACGGAGGAATCGCACCTGACTCAAACAAATCCAAATCTTTGCAAGTGAAACAGTTTGATTCCTCCTGAGCAGCATCTGCAGAGAAGATCCTGCTCTCTAATGTTATATTACCACCAATCAGAAGAAAAATCCCATCCCCAATGAACATTAAACCATTGTTTGCATTCTGCAATGTTTAATTAGCTCACTTATTAAAATTTAGCCTTTTTCTTATGAACTGCTGAATTTATAACCTGTTCTACTTCACTGATACCATCCCACCTTCTAAACCACAACTGTGGTAAGTGCTTGATAGAAAAACACTTCATTTTTGTTAGTTTGTAGACATTAGGAACTTTGCAGGAAGCTCACGGAGATCAGACATCAATCATTGGGTGCATGCTGCATTTGACAGAAGGGAAGAATACTCCCAGTGCTGGGTGCAAGGCAGCAGCGGCCACCTGAAGGCTGGATTCTTTATCTTTAATTTTTTAAACTCTTTCTCCCCATCGTCTTGCCGTTCAGGCTGAAGCATTTTGAGCGTGGTTATGCTTCAGTCTCCTGAGGCATGAGCCTGCTGAACACCTACCAGCTAGTAAAAAGTCAGCTTTGCTTTGTTTGAGAAGGGCTGGACCCAGACACAGCAATGAAAGGCTCCATAACCCACTTCCATTTCATTCCTCTGGTACAGAGACACCACGTCAGGACCACTAACAATGTGATTTGGTGGTATTTACCTTCCCTCGGTGGTTCCTGTGGTTGTCTTTGATTTTCAGGGTTCTGTGGTCATGGTCCAAGAGCTCCACAACCTTGCACCCAATGAACTCGTTGCACTTACTCCTAACTGTGAATCATATTGACCGGGAAATCTGATTTGCATTACAGTAATGCTTTGATGTCTAAGTCACGATCACACTCCCATTGTGCAAGGCACTGTACAAGCCCAGAACAGCAGACCTTGTTCCAAGAAGTTATAGTAAACAGACCAGAATACCTCCATCGACCTTGATTCCTCACCTGAGGACTTTCGTTCCTGGTTTAACTCACACCCCAGCGACTTTGAGACCAGATCTTTGCTGGTAACTCTCCTCTCATGCTGCATATATGCGACCACCTTCCAATATTTGCATCCAGGTTGCTCCTGCAGAGCAGCACTTTTGTTCCTGAAGGTTCATGCACATATAACTCACAAAGAAAGAGCACTCCCAATCACAGGGTGCTGGTGCAGCTATTGTTAAAGCACACACTGACCACTCGTCTAGAGCAGTTGCCAAAAACATGTCTGTAGTCATTCACCCATGCAAACACTAACACGTATGAAACAGAACCAAGCGCTGTGAAGATTGGCTTACCTGGCATTTGTTAGGCATTTATGGATTAGAACAGTGACTTGGTGACATTCTGTGCTTGGAACTTGTGGTCGTTCCCCAGTGGAGATGAGAAACCGCTCCGCTCCGTGCTGCTGGAGGTCTGGCCTCTGTCTTGTGTACCCAGGCCTGACAAAATGCAACAATCCATTTGAGAAATGGCAGGTCCGAAGGCTGAGTTTTGAGTGTGTTTAGAAGTGAGTCAAAAACTAAATCCTTGTCAAAACCAGTTTTCTGGTCATTACAAAACATTAATGGCCCAACAACGTAGAAATCAGTGCACTTACATCACAAATGTAGCGATGCTCTTTACCTTTCTTCTCAGTAGTGCTAAATGTTTGCTAAACCAGAAAGAGTCAACATTATTCAGAGTTTTCAGCATAAATTTTTGTGAGAGATGAACTGAAACAGTATTATTTTGTATATTTATTTAGAATTAAAATATTAAAAGAGTAAAAATAGAAATTAAATTTAATATTATATTAGATATATTAATTTTATATATTTAATATATTATATTCAGGCTACAAGCTCACCCAAGTGTCCCTCAGATGTTAAAGCTAGTCACATTTGCTATCTACTTATAGCTGCTGAATACTGACCAGATGGATGGTATTGCCGTGCTACTGATATGAAGGCGTTAGAAGCAGTTATGAACCTTCCAGCAGATGTGTTATAAAAGATCACAAATTATGGCAATTAGCAATCAAATGACAGGTCTTCTCCATAATAACCCCTAGAATTGATTAGCCATTGGTTAAAATGTCTATAATTCACAAACCATAGGCCAACAGAATCTGTAGTATTAATCATGATTAAAAGAGGTTTTGAATTGTTATGGATTAAACAGAAAAGAGGACTGCTCCTGTTAAAGTCCGTTTAAACGTTGTAACTGTCATGAACAGCCACTGAAGCATAGATCTAATAGTCCTTACTTTCCTGACCAGATACTTCAGTTAAATCAGCTCTTCCTCTGAATTTCCTTTTCTTCTGACAATGAAGAAGTAAGATTAAGATGTTCTATTGAAGAATTCTGCAGGCATCAGTGTGGGATCACAGCTCAGCTGAATTAAAGATTCTTCATGTCTTTTGGGAAATGAGACCCTGCATTCCCCAAAATTCCTTATTGCACCAAGTCGTTTTTAAAATAGTTTCTGGAACAGTGAGGGAAGTCATCCTGCATACGTGAATTTACAAGTATGCGGAAGGATGGCAAGTGCAGAGCTGATGTAAGGAAATTTATTTAACACTGCATATATTCAGATGTGGAACTTTTGGCTCAAGGAGCTACCAAAGCCAAGGTTTCAAACCCACATTATTCAGAACTGCAACCTAGATAGCGTTCTAACACTTCCTGCTAGTTTTTGGAAGGAATACTAACAGGTATACACTGATGCATTAAAGACAGGAGATCCAGAGAGAGGCCAGAGCTACTCACTGCAGGATTCTGATGCTTTCATCTGGATTATTTGATGCTAAAACCCAGCTAGACTCACCGGATGGTGTGCTTCATACTGCTAAGAAATCTCTAGCAACTGAAGATGTCTTTCCAGCTGGAGCACTCACCTCTTACCAGCCATTGGTTATGTATTTATGAAATGAAACATCTTTCTCTAATAGAATCGGGCAGACAATACCAAGACATTGTCAAAGCTGTGTGCCCGGTCATCACTGTGTCAGCATCACAAGTTACAAATCCATTCCCATCTGCAGCTTTCCATTCATCTGATTTTTAACACCTGATGGTTCTATTTTCTTTGTAGTTGGACACCACTGGTGCTATCAGTCACAGAAGTGCGCACAGCCATCCTGCGAAGGTACTGCTCAACAGTTCATTTTCCCAGTCCCGTTAGTGCTTGGATTCTTCTCTTTTGCAAAGGGCTTCTTGATAGAAATAATGCAAAAATTCACGCAACTCCTCATTTAACGCTGCATGATCATGTTAAATGTAAATGTAAGTGCTATAGAGGGTTCCTAAAGAATGGCATTTTGAAGATAGCGGTGTTTTGGGCTAAATATTAATTTTGTTTCAACCACGGATGATGCTACAAAGTATTTCTATTTTAAAACCCTATGACCTATGAGTATTTTAAATCCACAAAAATAACATGCTAAGAAAGGTGCTGGATTGCATTCCAACATACAAAGACCTTTTCTTCAAAGATGTTCCCAATTTCCCAAGCAAGAACAAATTGACTGTTGGGTGATTTGGGGTTATCAAGGATTTGCTGTCTACAGAAAGAAATTCTTTTCTTCATCCTTACACAGCTCCTCAAGAATGGTATCTAACAGATGCCGTCTGCAAAGGGAACAAACAGTCACCTGTCAATATTGTCACCAAAAATGTCACCTATGACAAAAACCTTAAGCCACTGAATTTTGAAGGGTATGATGTGAAGGGGTCTTCGAAATGGAACATAGAAAACAATGGACATACAGGCAAGTACTGTCAAATATGTTGTTATGGGATTTATTTGTTCCTCTTCTTGGGACCATGCGTTCACCGTGGGCAAGGTTAGATATAACTACTGCTACTTAGAAGCAAGTAAGCCGAATTAAGAGAGCACCCCTGTATTTCAGAAGTTAAACATTCAGAATACCTTCTGATCCAAGGCTTTCTGGGAACTTTGTGGGAATTACCTAGTTTTTGGGGTTCCGGACATGGTCCTTGAGTATCTCAGCAGAAAGCGGCTCTGTGCATGTGCAGAAACAGAATTCAAGATGTTTAGGGAACCTCTAAATCAAACAACCTCTAGGAACAGAGGTGGGTAGGTGTAGGGGTTCAGGACAACGGGTTTGGCAGAGGTTTCTACTGAATGCTATAGGTTTCATTTCTGTGCTTGACCTGTTTGACCCTTGCTTCCACACAAAGGAGAGCTCTGCTGAAGAACACGATCTGGGAAGGCCATTCAACTAGTGGCTCGCAACATGTGTGTCCTGCTAGGTCTTTAATAACGAGCTCAAATCTCCTTAGATTTCACCCCATTTTCTCTGCACTCAGAAGTAATCCAATGGGAGTTTGCTGATCAGCTCCTTGCTGATTCAGTAAACAGTGATTCAGTGAACAGCATATCAGTAAACAGTGAATCAGTGAACAGTGATTTAGAGCTGTTTTACTTCCTCCACTTCTCTTCAGTAAAAGCAATACTAATGATGGCACTTCAACAATATTATACTAAATTGCTTTAACTTTAGAAATAAATCTGTTATCCTTTTTTTTTTTCCTTTTTAACATTATCTATATATAACATCTACCTGTGCCCCATCCTGGAAATGTTTAAGGCCAGGTTGGACGGGCTTGGAGCTACCTAGCCTAGTGGAAGGTGTCCCTGCCCGGGGCAGGGAGTGGGAACTGGATGAGCTTTAAGGTCTCTCTCAACCCAAATCAGTCTGGGATTCTGGGATTCTATGGTTCTATAAGTGTTCTTATGATCTTTGATGGTTTGGGGTTTTTAACTGCTAAATCCCTAAAATGGAAAGCTGCAAATGGCAAATATTTCCTTATTATAAAATAGAAAGGGAAGAAGGCAAAGAGCTGGGTAGGTTTTCAGGGCCAGAGATTCTAGTTTAAAACATCAGTAGTTTGACAGACCATAAGAAAAATACATATCTTGACTTTTCACTAGTGTATGGGTTAGTGGCTTTTCCATTATAGAATGATATTCTAGAATCTCCCCATTACAGTGGCTGTGCATAGAAATCTCTTTCACACAACACTTCGCATTCATAAGGATGGGTCAGATCTCTCGTCTTTTACAGCCATGCAAAAGAATTAGTTTTTCAGTCTGGGCTTTTAAAATTTCTTCCTTTTGAGGGCAACCAATTCCTGTGCTAAAATGAGTACAAAACTGGAATTGCTATTGCTTAAACTACAGCTGCAATTAGAAGCTCTGCGTGAGATTAGACTACCATTATGGTCTGTGATGTGCAGACAGCAAAGGTCAGTGTCTCCAAGGTCTACAATCTAAATAAACAAAGCCCACAAAGATATGTTACTCATCCATTTACAGATAAAAAAGAAAACTGACTCACACAGGCTTCCAGTTCATTTGGAATTCAGAACAGAAATGAAATCTCTGGGGCTTCGATCCAGGTTAAAGCAGTCTTTCCTATGGAAAGAGAAGTACTGTGCTTAATGTAAAAGTCTAAACATTACAAAATACATCACAAATGTCGCAAGCGCACGAAGTGATGGCAATTTATAACTAGAAAATTAGCTCCTAAGAAAATGTGTTTTGCTGTTAACAACAGATCAAGCATTACATCAAATAGATGTAATGACTTAGATGCTTAGGCTGAAGTTGCAACACTACTCTAAAATAGATGAGAGTATCTTTAAACCTTGACTAGAACAAATGTTACAGTGCAGACAATAGAAGATAAGAAGATGCTTAAAAATCAAATAAACCATGGTCAAGATGACTTTTAAGAATACTTTGACATAGGGTGTTCCCCTAGACAATAAAATGAAAGAATATAGGGTCTTCTGAAAGGTCTGAGTAGTTCTTACTCCTGGGGTTATAATGACAGTGAACAAATCCCTACAAATCCCCTCAGTGCAATCAAGCAAAGACAGTCCATTACCCTGGTTTCTTCCAAATGCGATTAGCTGATGATATATGCCAAAGGATATGCCAAAGGATGCTGTAAAATCCTACAAATCCCTTCCCCTGGAACAACCCAAAGAAGCTCTCTGTCCTTTTCCTCCATTTTATAAAGGGAAACAAGTATCATCAAATTTATTGTATTTATTCAAATGAAGTAATGGGTAGCTCAGCTCTCCAGCAAGTAAGGCTCTACACGGGTCATTCAAGTCCACAGGGCTAATCCTAGGTAGAAGTGGGAACAGAAGCTCCAAGTCCTATGCTATAAAGGGATGCCCAAATGCTGTTGCATGTTACTGGGAAGTGGACTATGATATTTCTCCTTTTCATCTCAAATTAATCTCAGCCAGCCTTTTGTCAGTGCTCAGCTTCTGGTGCACTCAGGACTTCAGGAGACGTTTGAATCTCAAGATCATACATCCCTCTACTCTCCTGTACTATTAATGTATGATCTCTTTGGGTTTTTTTTAACAACTTATTTGTTTTCCCCAGTTAAAGTAACATTAAGCACATCCCCTAAAATTGGAGGTGGAGGTCTGGGAAGAAAATACAAGGCGATAGAATTTCATTTGCACTGGGGAGCCCCCAGTGTGCAGCGATACCTTCCTGGGTCAGAGCACAGCATAGATGGAGAAAAACAAGCCATGGAGGTAGGTGAGACTGGTTTTGGATTGTTGCTTTTACTCAAGAACTTTGGCTATGTAAGATACTGGTGCACAAAAACCATTGGCTAGCTCTCCTATGAAACCCCAACAGTAGAAATAAAGAACTGAGGACACCTTGTTTGCTAAACAAGTGACAACATCAGGACTCACGCTACTTTTGCATAGCAAAGGCACAGGACACATGATAAATCTGGAGTTATATTGCCTTTTGGGAGGAGAAACATTTCAAAGTCTATACAGTCTGATTACACTCTCAGGCTGCTTATCCAGATTATATATTAATTTCTGGGACTGCAGCCATGAGTTGACCTGTGCAACCAAAAAAATATATTCTCTTCGAGGCAAGACAAAGTGCCAGTGCTGATACACATGGATTAGTGGAAGAAAATGACCCCCTTTCAAACCACGATGTAAAAATCCATGAAGCCATTGTTGATGAATGCTGGCTTCAAATTACATTTACTGCTAGCTCCTGCCTCAGGCCAAGGACTTTGAGCCTGTGACCAGCCAAGCAGCTTGGGCCCTGCTGCAGCACAGGTGCAAAGAAGCAGCCAGGCTGCCTTTCCACCACTGAACTGTAGAGGAAAATGAACAATAAATGGCCTTTACTGTTGGGTTACAGCTTCATATTGTCCACATACGAGAAGATGTTGCGGATGTAACAGAAGCGAAGAAAACCGAGGATGGTGTGGCTGTGCTGGCCTTCTTTGTAAAGGTATGTCGCCAGTTTTGTAATTGCCCATCTCAAATACACCAGCGATTTGGCTGAGTCATCAATTGTGTTAACGTTATGGTAATCCAAAACCTTGGTCTCTCTATCTTCTGCAGGCATTTAGGACAAGCACTTAATTCCTTTACCCTTTTCTGCATTCATCTTGCTGTTATCTTTCAGCTTCATGGTTCTTTTCTGTCTTATTCACAATTCAAAGCAACCAGTTGTTGAGAAATGCGTGATTTGGAATCAACATATTTCCATTTCAGGTTGAAGAAGAAAATAAAAACTATGAAACTCTAGTAAATGAATTAGAGAATATTAAATACAAAGGTAAGACACTTCTGTTTGTTGGTCAAAACACAACAGGTATTTATTTTGAGCAGTTCATGGTCCAATCCTGTCATACCTACAGTAGATATTGCTACTTGAAAGTCACAGCCAAAAGATAGAAGTTTGTCAAGCACTCAGAGCATCACAGATGGAGAAAATCTCTTTCTCCATGTTTGCAGTGAAGAACCACCCCCCCTCCCCGCACTGGGCCAGAATGAGTCCTCCTGCTTCTGCAGAAGGAAACAAAGTGAGAAGCGAATCACGCAGAGTGCTGACAGAGCTGTGTGTGAGATGTGCTCCTGCAGCGGGCACTCGGGGATTTCAGCTCGGTGCGGCTGCCCCTGGTCTCGTGGGGAGCACGTGTGGGGATGGGGCTTTACGCAGCCGTAAGTGCCAGCCACAGGTGAAGACAAAGATGAACAACAGCCGGAGCTGTGCTTGTTACAAGAGACATTTCCATGTGGTTTGTCTAGGGCAAACGGCACAGATGGACCCTTTGCCACTGAGCTCTCTTCTCCCACCTGAGAAAGACCTTGGCAGGTACTATCGGTATGAGGGCTCCCTCACCACTCCTGACTGCTATGAGGGTGTCATCTGGACCATATTTGAGAAGCCAGTTGAGCTCAGTGTTTCTCAGGTAAGGCACAGAAGGGTAGCCTGGAAGATCTGCTGATGGTTGGTTGCCCTTTGGCTGCCTGCTCAGTCACACAATTTAACCCAGACTTGTTAGCTGCTCCACTGCTTTCTTCCTATGACACACACACACGTGCTTGACATTAGCCAAAACGTAGTCCCTCGTGACAGCTTTTTGACCCTATTAAATCATCCCTCAAAAAATGGCAGGAAAGGGGAAGGAAGGGGAAATGACGATGTGAAAAGAAAGCCAAAGAAATCCCACAGGTAAACACCTAGCCGAGTGCTTCAGCAGCAGCACTTCCACTGCTGTCATCTGCTCACTCCCAAGTCCCACTTCTTTTCTCCTAGTGGGGTAAATATCAGAACAGAATACTTCAAAATGCAAACTTTGAGTCTATCAGCATCAGCTTTAATCAATCCGTGTTTGTCCTAGAGGTTGGAACAGGAGACTGAATCGTGACTGTCTCAAAAATACAGTACAGGATTAAGAAATTCGGATGTCCTGGAGTGGACTCGCAGCAGTACTACAGCCAGCACAGCCTGGCCAACAGCCAGCAGCTGTGGTTTAGTTCCTACCTGCAGTGTGCTCATAGTCACTTCAGTCACATAGCAATGCTCAGCCACACACAGCCAGAAGAGCACAGTGCACAAGAGTGAGCACCTGCTCGCTCTGGGCCAGCACCATGATGCAACAGGCAGAAATTTGAGGCAAAGAAAGAAACCCTAATTCTCTTGGTGTCACTGGGATATGACAGACAAGGACAGGACTATGTGCGTCACGAGGACTGGTGTAACCAGCTCCTTGAGCTGGACAAAGCATTTGGCTCACACAGAAAGGAAGTGCCCGTGATTTCCAAGGTTAAAAGAAGTCAAGTGTTGGTGACGTCTGGCAGTAGCCTCCATCACCTTGTTTCCTGCAAGGTTCATGCATCCATACAGTTCAAAACCAGACTAAGGCACTATAGATTTATAGCGTTCTATGGAAAGAGGATTTAACAATCTTTTTCTTTGATGCCTGCAGATTTCTCAGTTCTCAACACTCCACTTTGATGGGAGGAACTCAACTTACATGACTGAAAACTTCCGGCCTGTTCAGCTCCTGAACGAGCGCAAGGTGTACTGGTCCAGTGCCAGCATGCTCCTGCCTGCTGCTAAGGTTTTAATGTTGGTCCTGATGCTTACGTACATCCTGAGTTCTCTTTCCCAATGAACACTTCTTACCTCATTTTTGGAGTTGTGTTTTTTTGTTGTTACTGTTGTTGTTGGTTCTTTGCATCAAGTAGCCTGTCAACTCATGAATCATATCTCAATACAGAATTTAACCTTGTCTTCCTCCAGACACTAACCAAGGACTTCTGCTGCTGCTCTTACACACAGTGAAACCCATTGCACTAAATCACAAGAATTCAAAGGAACTGTAAGATAAAGCTATGAAGATTCAAATTTAAAACAAAGAAAGATTTAAAGAAAACATTAGGATGGATTATCTGCAAGCCTGCAGCTCTAACACAATACTGGAAGGACACTTTACAAGCTACACAGAGGACCTTCAAGAGGAATCTGCTCTGAAGTGCCTATGAAGGATTTTGGTTGGAGCACGTTTACATTCAGCACTGCAAACCAGGAAGACGGTAACATGTGGAGTAATTCTTACAATCCCTACATTGTCCTGTGTGAAGGTACAATACAGAGGAAAGAAAAAATGCTCACACATAATTGAGCAACATCTTGTCATCCTGCCTAGTGAAGGATATGGGACAAATCTCATCTGTACTAACACAATTTCCCCCTCTTCTTCCTTCAGAATATCTAAAGTTAATTTTTAGATAAGGATACTGGATTCCTTTCACCTAATCTGCTGATTCTGGATTTCAGGTTTCTCTATTAAGCTTATTTATTCAGCCTAATATAGCATCCTTCTCTGCGATGCCCGTGGCCAATATGATGTGCTAGAAAGAGAAAAGGAAGCTCAACCCTTGCACATCTGTGGAAATTCCTTCTCTTTGGAGGACTGCGTTTGAAGCATGAGACTTTGATGATCCTTTACAGCTTTCATTTGCCTAATAAAATGGGACAGTGCAAGAAATGCCTCTCTGCAGTGCCACATTTTGGAAGTTTTGAACTGCTAGTTTGAACATTTCAGTGTGAACATTTCCTTCTTGATTTTATTTTTTTTCAATAATAACATACCTGCAATATTGACATATGGTTGAGATCCGGAGATTTCCCAAGAAGATTGTGATTTGAACTGTTTTCTTCAGGCCTTACTCATTTACTTACAGAAAACCTCAGTATATTGGGAAATGGGGTTTCCTTATATTGTTCCAGTTTTCTCTCTGAAGACAGACATAACAGTTTTCTTTGGCTAATGCCATATAACATGTTACAGCTTCCTTTAGAGTGATAGATTTTGGCCACACCAAAGTAGGATTTCATTAGCAGACTTGTGTTTTTTAATTCAGGGCCATGTTTGCAGAGATGACTTTATGCTGCAGCTCTATGGCTGTGTTCAGGAAAATCACAGCAGTGAGGCTAACCACAGCTCACCAAAGAAGAAAAAGCAGGGAGGGAATTATTTTCATATTTAACAATCAATAATACATGCTTAAAAAACTATATGGGAAAGAAAATTCACCTTTAAAGTTCAGAGGAATGATTAAGACTTTAACTGTATTTTTAGCTAACTGAAAACCTTTTGAGAAGCAAAGATAGATGCAAGATTAAAGTTGAACAGAGACCTATATTTTCATTGCCTTGAGTTTTTATTTATTGTTTCCTTCATCCTTGCTGAAAAGGAATGCACAAAACACTCACCCAGAAAAGAAATGTGACTTTCTCCCCTATTTTCTTTATAATGCTTAGGGTAGAGTTCGCATTCTGGGGAGGGGCAGGAACTGAGGGATTTGCAGGACCTTGGGCTATTTCTGATGGCAGCAGGCTCCTGGAGATTTCCTTTCACACGTGGCATAGGGGTATTATCTGCACACAGCCCAATTGCTCTGAGTGTGGCACCTTGCTCAGCAGAGCTGGTGCACGCATGCAGCCCAGCAGGCAGACTGCGATGGGTGCTATGGATTTACCCAGTGTAACTTCACCCCTGCACAAACACTTGACTAGGTAGTTAACCAGGATAAATGGTTGCATACTTACCCACTCATTGAACACCTCTGTTCAATGTTCGCTATTTTCATTACATCCCCATTCCCACAAGTGGAGAACGCAGCAAGAAATTAAGAGGAAAGATGCTTGGTTTTCATGCTGTTGTACAAGATGTAATGAATGCAAATACTCTGAAAGGCTCATGTTTTAGCGCTCTCTAAAGGTTTACATGCAATATAGTAAACTGCACAGCCACGTAAAAAAGCCCTGTAGGAATGGTATCTCCTGTTTTAAAGACCAGTGATGTGCATACTCCTCAGGACGCCTCCACTGAGAACAATGCCTTTTGCACTACAAACGTTTCTTGTATCTGCTGGGAGTATGCATAAGGGAGACCACCATCCCTCGTTGTTCAGATTGTTTACTAAATTCTGGAAGTGATTCTCATTTCATAGGCAGCTCTCTTAAGGATGATTGGAAGAAACTATGGAGGAGCTGGGTCAACTATTTATTCTTGTTAGTGATAAATGGTAAATCATGGAGGACACTTCTTAGTAGGTTGTGACTCAGTAGTAATGTTATATAGGCAGTAATTAGTTATGATGTGGAAGAATCTTATTTATCATGCACTATATTAAAACATAACTATGATGAAGAAGAAAAAAGCTGAAGAGATAGATGGTCCTCTGTAAGCACTCTTCTGCACAAATGTCATGGTTTAACCCATGGGTGGCATGGTTTAGTGTGAGGTGTCCCTTCCCATCGCAGGGGGGCTGGAACTAGATGACCTTAAGGTCCTTTCCACCCGTAACTGATCTATGATTCTAAGCCCAGCAGGCAACCCAGAACCACACAGTTGCTTGCTCACTCCCCCCCTTCCTCCCCCTGCTCCCAGAGGGAGGGGGATGAGAATGGAAAGAATGTGACTCCCACGGGTTGAGATAAGAGCAGTCCGGTAACTAAGGTAGAACACAAACCACTGCTGCTGCCACCAAGAATAATAATGATAAGGGAAATAACAAGGGAAGAGAATACAACCGCTCACCACCCACCGACCGATACCCAGCCCGACCCAGCAGTGATCCCACCCTCCCGGGTAACTGCCCCCAGTTTCTATACTGGGCATGACGTGCTGGGGTATGGAATACCTCTTTGGGTCAGGTGTCCTGCCTCTGCTTCCTCCCGGCTTCCCCTCCTCCCTGGCAGAGCGTGAGGCTCACAAAGTCCTTGGTCAGAGTAAACATTACTGAGCAGCAACTGAAACCATCGGTGGTATCAGTGCTGTTCCCAGGCTGAAAGTCCAAAACACAGCACTGCACCAGCTACTAAGCAGGAGAGAAATGACTGCTCCTGCTGAGGCCAGGACACCAAACCTCAGCACGGATAACATCTGAATAGACAAGTATGACTATTTTTACACAGTGAATCTGAATTTTACTCCGGTGAGGAGAACAGAAACACCACAACCTGCATCCGTGTCAATGATCTAGTTCAGTCTGTTCTCTGTCAGAGGCACCCCTTTGCAGGCACACAGACACATTCTGTTCCAGCGCAGGACATGGCAATTACAGGACGTTAATGCAGTGAATGAATACAGATCTACAGCAAAAGCTATTCAATTTAAAAGCCGGTAAAAGACAGGAAGGCTTCAAGTGGGACCTTTGGTTTTGTTTTGGGAAGATAGCTATGGAAAAGCAATTTGCTGTTCCAGAGGGTAGCTTCAGGCACCGATTTTCGAGATTTTTTTCTGTGCTACATTTGGCATGAAACTTCTTAATACTGCAAAGACCCTAGGAAACAACAGTAGCTGCTGAAGGACAAATAACCAGTCCGTGTGTGATAATACAGGGAAAGGGTGGGGAAAGGGACAGAGATATTTAGAAAGACCCAGAAAGAACGGTATTTTCCCACGTACAGAAAAGGTAACCCAGGACTTTGCTAATACGTTTCACATATGTTGGAGCCAGAGGTGAAGAGAGCTTAGCTTCTGTGACTGAAAACCAGAGTACAATAGAAAATGAAACAATACCGGAAACTAAAAGTCACTAGAGATGTATTGTCAGGTCTACAACAAAAAGGACAGGCAGGGGCTTTGTCAGTTTGCATCAAGTCAGAGGTAAATTAGCATCTGGATTGCAGAAAAACAGACCTAAGAACTGATCCCTTTCAAGAGTGCGAAGACATTTTAAGAGATTATCAACATTTGGATGTAGCTTTGCTTAAGAGAGCTCTGTCCTTTGGAAGCAGCAGGCATTTTGGTTTAGGGCTTGCCTGCAATGGCTGTCAGGGTAGAGCCCATTCACCTTACGTAAGGTTGAACAGCAAGCAAGGGCTCACCAGACTTCAGTGGGTCTTCCCCATTTCTGAAAGCCCACCAAGCTGAGCTGACATTACAAGGTTTTGTATAACACATCCAAAAAGCAGTCCTTTTCCGGCTGCGGGCTGGACCTTGATTTGAGTGCAAGCCTTCAGAGGTTTGAGAGGTGAAGGAGCACATATAGCATATGAACACAGGCCCAGCTTCACTCTTTCACAACAATGGACAGGGGAGCAGGAGGGGTGACAGGAGGGACAGGCACAAAAATAATTCCTAATACAATATGTTTTCAGCAAAACATCTTCTCAGGAAGCAGAAAGAGACAAGGAAACCCAGCCATTACTCACAAGAATTGTATTTACATTATCCACACGGGGTTTTAACAAACTTGCCGGGTTCATTGCATGGTCAGCTCCTCCTGCTGACAAACACAGCCTCAAAATGCACTTTTCTTCTGTACGGAACGAACTTGCCACGACTGCTTGGAGCAAAGGATGAAGCTTTTCGCTTCCTTGCCTGTCCAGAAGTGAATTTCACAGTGAAGACAACATTTGCCAGCACAGCCACATAGAATATCCCTCCATCTCCTTGTAGCCTGTGGAGCCCGCTGCAGGGAATAGGGGTGACATTTCCAGACCCCGCTGGAGGAGCTGGAGGCTCCCAGCATGGACTCAAGGATGTCCCTGCCCATGGCAGGGGGGTCGGAACTGGATGACCTTAATGTTCTTTCCAACCCTAACTATTCTATGACTCTATGATGTTGGGGGCACAAGTGATGGAGCAGTGTCGGCAGCATCAGCAGGGACCACAGTGGTCTCCTCAGCCGGGGCAGTTTGCTTTCTTGATGCCTTCCATGTTCTTTCTGAACACAAACAACTCATCCAAGCAAACTGGTGAGAATGGGAACACGCGGTTTTCATGGTGAAGTTCAAGGATTTCCTACAAACAACCTGCTGTCTGGGGCTTTTGGGCTGGGGAATAAATCCATATACACCCATAACACCTGACTGGAATTAGTTACACAAGTAAAATTATGAGTGTAATTAACTACAGCAATTAACTCAAATGCTTCTGGGACATGAATTCCCTTTTTGCAGTTGAATGCAATTTGCATTTAAAGTTACTTTATAAAAGGTAGAAGACTGTAATCAATTTAGGTTATTTCGTTCTTTTACTTATTACTATCCTCTGAGACGATTTAGCCATCTCCTACTCAAACATATTCTGATCAAAACCAACACTATTTAATAACTGCAGTCTTTGTTTTCCTATAATTTAGCTCCTTGCAGCTAATTCTTTCCTTTTTATCATGCAAAGAGAACCTTAAAGCATATATTAGTTTTCATCGACTGAAAATACCTTCAGAATGTCAACACCCATTCACTTCCCACATTACTAAGACTACTCCTTGTTCCCAGCACGTAGGAGAATGATCTTGATTGGTTGGCTTCCAGATACGTGTGGTTATGAAGAATTTATGAGAAAGGAAGGCAGAAGTGTTACATTTTGCTGCTGTTGAGGTTAAACCCTAAATAAGTCATTTTCTGTCAAGACCGCTGTACCTGAAAACCTCAAGTCCTTCGGAGTTTGTTGTGTATGAAACTCTCCCCATTACACAAAGCACCTTCTTACACGCAGTGAAACATCATGTTTTATGTCCCGGAAGCCAGCAGCCACTGCTGAACCTAGGAATAATCCTGGGAGAAAACCAGTGACCTCCCCAGGGCAGAAGAAAGCTGCTGCTTGAAAGAGCAGGATAAAGGCACAAAGTCAAGCACCGAGGTGCTGATGTCTTCCTCCAGCCCCTTCAGCTGAAACCTATGGCAACTGATGGCTACCCAGCTCTGTTCAGCACAGGGCTCCAAACCACAGGCAAACAGGAGGGTTCACCATTCATTTGCGTGTCCTCAGAGAACTTTGGTGTTCCAAAGTGTTGATGTAGCTCAGACATTTTGGGCAGTGGGTGTTTGGGTGTTGGGACAGTCCCAGTCCAAGGAGCGTCCCTGTGGATGGAGAGCTCAGATGAAGCCCACCATGCAGGTTGTAAGCAGAAAGGTTTCTCCAGCCTCATTTACTTCTATGCTTTCACAATAGCTTGATTGACAGAGACCATGGCGTCTTATCAAGGGGACAAAGGACTGCAGTGTCACTCACATAAACCTGAAATGGGTTTCCATTGTCCTCGTTGTTAATACTGCAGGGCCAGAGCATAAACGGGAAGTTTGGGTTTATGATCTCACCAATATGAATGCACATGTTATGGAACAAGATTGATTTGTTTTAAAAACCAGCTCTAACCACAGACAGCCCATAAACCACAAACATTCAGATTCCATCCAAGTAGATATTGAGAGCCAGTGCAACTTCTAGTGCCACCATAGGAATGTGTTGAGATTGAGACAGAGGAGGTGACGACAGGAAACCACAGTTCCTGGTTTACAAATGCACCACATAAAGCCTATTCAAAAGACAAATCACAGCTGACCATCCCTCAGCAATGACCTGGGTGACAGATCCCACCTCAAGAAAGAGATGTCAGTCCAGTGAAACCTGGTGGCTTGCTCTGCTGACACAAGGCAACAGGCAGCGGGAGCTCATAGCAGAGCTGGGCAGCAGAAGCACCTTGGATAGCAAGAATCCATTTACAAAAGAAAAAGAGCATGTGCAGTAAGCTATAGAAGATGGAATTAACTCTTCCATGAGCTCACGGCCCCCACTTTGACTAACACATACAGCTAAGTCACTCGTAACTTCTCCAGAGACAGAGCTGCCCAGAGCTTTCAGCTTTCTGCCTCAAGAGACTAAATCCCAACACATGAGAAAGTTTACTTTACAAAGGTAATTTCGTTATAGCTGCCCCAGCAGAGCCTATAGAAGTGACAGTGTAACTTGCTTCTCCAGTTGGAAAATCAGGAAGAACAGTACAATAACAAAACCCACTGGTTGCATGGGCAGCAGCAATAAAAACTTCAGTATCGGTACCTGCTTTACTGTATCTTCCTGCCAAGTTCCTGCCAGGAAAGCTGAAATGGAATGATTAACACATCCTGTGCCCTCATTATAGAGCATTCAATTATGCCAGGGTACTCCGTGGCAAATAGATCATTTTCGATACCACACTGCACCATGCTTTCTATGCCACACACCCCGTCAAAGCCTGGCCAGTGCGCTCTGCTTTTCTGCACCTCCTCCTGGGGGTTTGTGTGTTTGGCTTTCTTGTCTCCAAACTTACCTGAAGGGGAATTTGAGCAGAAGCAGTGCTTTTAGAGCAGTGCTGCTAGCAGTGCTGGGCTAGAATCTGTATTCTGCAACGGGTGCAAGAAGCTCCTTGCAGCATGTGCTCAATCGACAGCACCATTTGTTCTTATTAAGAGGAATCTGATCATCACCGATGCCTTCAAAGAGCACTCTACCACCAGTAACATGATTTCTAATACTGGCAGGACAGCACTTCCCTCTGCCCCCACCCCTTGCTCCTTTTTTCCCTTGAAATTCCTAACAGAAGATGCAGTATTACCAGTCTTCCAACGTCATACAACCCCTGGCTTTGAGACTGATGCCTTCCCTGACAGATTGGATGAGTTCTGGGAACTCAGATTAAATGGACAGAAGACTCCAGACTTCTGCATGCACCTATGCATGAACAGACACGCATGCATATATACATCAATGGAAGTAGTAACACATGAAGTTAGAGGAAATGGCAAGCACATTCCTAAAATGTGGTAAGATAGAAGAGATAGGGAGGATATTGCAATATACAGCCACATTTTACACAAGAAGGAAAGGTTAAGGTTTAGGAGTAGGTGGCTGCCATTACTTATAGCTGACAGACTCAATCACATGTAAATATTCTTTTTATAATAGCATTCAGTAGATATAAATGGCAAATGGAAATGCTGGCAGCATTCCACAAAGCCAGCCAACTGCTCCTGCGTGTCACAGCATGGCACTGGAACAGGGGTTCATCAGTTACCAGTTCACTGGCTCCCTGCAATATGTTCTGGGACAGGGAGTTAGAGAAGTGGGGCAAAACTGATCGAATCACATTTCTGTTCAAAAAGACAAAGGTAAGGTGCAAGCCAGTCTGGAAGACATTGTCCTCTATGCAAAGTGCTATAACAGTAATATTAACAACTGCTCTGTAACAGTTTCCATTAGAAATGATTGCAAGTTCATACTTAAGTCAATCTTCATGGGGGCAGATGGCAGGGAATCCGAACACCGACAGCCAGTAAGACTTAGTGTTGCGATGGGAGTTTGACTTTTTCCCAGTCTGCAGTAAGCCGTGCTGAAGGTGGGCTCCTACAGCCTCTGCCCCAGAACCAAGGAATTCAGGGGTAGCTTTGGAAACCACAGCAAATGGCACTGCTCCCCCCAGACCATCAGCCCTAGAAAGCTGCTGTCCACTGTTTGCGTTTCCAAAGTCAGGCATTTGGGCTCAAGGCATCGACACCGTTTTAACCTGAATCAACCCCGAACACTATTTGTTAAAGCAGGGGTTCTTTTATGGATTAAATCAAATTGATTTACGGTGTGAAGCTGTAACCCAGGCAGGATCATCTGTGTAAAAACCAAAGGCCCTAAGCTGATAGACTGAAGTGCAGAGGCAGGGAATAACCGGCCACATGAGGGTCTCTCCAGCAGGTAACTGCAAAGACTGCATGAAAATACTGTTCTGAAACAAAACTTCAATTAGGGCCCTAACAAAAGCAGTAAAGTCCCACACGGGGGACAGCAGAGCAGCCAGAAGCTAACACAGCCGTGGAGCATATGAAGAGTATGAACTCCTGCAAAGCAGAGAGCAGAGCTTTACAGCCACGCTGCTAGCAGCTGCATCATGTGCTGTGACAAGCATCAAATCCATTTTCAGACTGACCTTACATGTATCAGAGCGCTGTGGCTTCGAGGAGAACCACACACGAATCACAAGGCTTTCAGTTAAACGGTGAGAATAGATAGTACCAACTGTGTGAAGAACCCCAGCAGAAGTAAAGGCTGCCAGGACACTCGGAAACTGCTTCCCTCTGGACCTGTTCACTCCGAGCTAGGATGTACAACTGTGGGTGTGGAAAACCCACAAAGAGGACAAGTGACCTGCCCGTAACATGCTTAGTTTTGGGTATTGCAATAAGTTGGGGAATGTTTGGTAGCACTTCCAAGGGATTGTCAGCACAAGTCAGTTCAGCTAGGACAGGTATGCTAAAATCAGCTGGGGTAAAGCCAACTGTGAGCAGGCTGAAGGTCTCTGTAAATTGTGCAGGCTATTCTCTAGCTGATAGGGCAGAACAGCAGCCAAAATAAAGCCGGCCTCCCTCTGCAAGCCTTCTTCCTCAAATACCTTCCTTTAGAGTAATCTTTTGTTTTAAGCAAAATACATAAACAAAAGAAAATGTTAGTGTTTGACTATTGTATAAACGAATCCAAAATACCCGTTCTAATCACCACCCAAATAAATCATTGCACCGGCTTGAAACGGTGGGAAACTTCAGTTTTCCTTTCATTCAGATGGAGAACATTTCAGAGTAAGACATTCCTTTGGGATAAGATACATTTTCATGGATTCAGCTGGAAGTTAGCACATATTCTTTCATACCAAACCTTCATGCGTTAAATTTGGCACTGTGGAAAACAGCAATTTCCAATGGCTCTTGCTCGAGCCCCTTAAAACAACAGCTTTCCACAGACTTCCTAAAATATTTGTGCAACCTCCCCCTATTTTCATATTTAAATGACTGTGGCCCCTTTCTTTAGGCTAGTAACTGGGCAGCAGCTTTCCAGTGAGCACTTTGGAGCTACATTAGAAGACACAGAACCCAGCTAAGGAAACACTCCCCTGTCCCCCTTTTCCTTCTGTTTTTCCCAACCACAAAGCAAAGAAAAAGCAGTTTTGTTTCACAGACTGAAGCAATCTGAAAAATCAGAGCTCAGGTTGCGGACGTGTCAGCTCTTCCATCGCTGATTCTGTTTCCTTCAGCTACTCTGCATTTAGTTTTAAAAGGTCATTAAGCAAGATACAAAAGGTGAAGTGCAGTGTTACAGATTTATAACCTGCCTGAGCACTTGTTAGACAAAGGGTCAATGCTGCCTCTAACACAAAAGCTGAGGTAAAACAGGCATCTGCTTTCTACCCTGCAACATCAAAGCCCAGCAGTTAAAGGAGGCAAGACCAAACCCAGCTAAGAGTGAAATATATTAGGAGGGGATATTCACATCTGTGTTCGATCCCTTACCTTCCTTTAATCAGCTGTTAATAAATGTTATTGACTTAGTTGAACTCTACCCTTCTTCACACTCAACTTGTCTTTTGCTGCCTGCCACTCACATGAAAGGGAAGGCAACTTTAAAATATAGCTTTGAATTTTGGCCAACTTAAATCAAATAGGTCAAACAACAGCTCAAGCTGCCTGTCCCTGCAGATTTCGTGCTAAAAGCTAGTAATTTTTCAGGTCAGTCGTAGTTCTTACTACTTTAAACTGCTGCTAGTTTGCCTCCTGTCTCATTAAGCAGTCAAACCTTTGGATAATACTAAAAGCAAGATTTAATGACTTCTTTAATTGAGTTGCCACTTGAAAACATCACATACATGAAGGCAACCACATCCTAGCTTAGACTTCATTCATAATCGGTTAAAGATACGTAACTGGGGGGAAAGGTAAAAAGTTGAAACACGCAGCGTGATGTCTTTGTTCCTATCTTGTGGTCAAATGGATCCTCTGATACTCTGCCAACTGCTTATCAAAAAGCTTCCACTGCAATTCTCTTTGTTACAAGTTAAGCCTGTGGGCCCACAGATTTATTCCCTTGTGTGTGTCTTTTAAACAGGAACAATTTTGTAGTCAAAACTGAAGATAAAAAGGCAAGAATTCACTTGCTTGTGAGCAAGGTCATAAACATGAGTGTGCACTAATGGTGAACATGCGTCATTTGGGTCTTCCTATGTGGAATCTGTTCCTGCCCTTGAAGAAGCATGCAAAGGGGTTTTACTGTTTTACTCCAACAGAAAACACTATCTAACAGAAAGTCATCTTTGTGCCCTGTTTGCTGGTGGGTCACAAACCCTCCAGCATCGAGACTGAGGCATGATT
This sequence comes from Pezoporus wallicus, assembly GCF_028554395.1. Taxonomy (NCBI): domain Eukaryota; kingdom Metazoa; phylum Chordata; class Aves; order Psittaciformes; family Psittacidae; genus Pezoporus; species Pezoporus wallicus. The sequence goes on from NW_026637666.1 coordinate 231,298, forward strand.
TCAATTGCTGCACAAACACTGAATCATCAGAGCTTGAAAACTCAGCCAGATCTGCCCTTGGGAGTCTGGAAATGAGTTCAAATCAGAGGACTCGGGCTGAAGGGCCCTTGGAGGTCTCTAATCCAACCACCTGCCCAGAGCAGGGTCCTTGTGCAGACCAGGCATATGAGGGTTTCATCCAGGGGGTGCTGGAAGCCTGTCCCACGCTGCACTGCCCTCCTGGAGAACAACTTCCTCCTTGTACCAGGTCAGAACCACTCTTCCATGAATTTCTCTGTTGTCTCCATCCTCCTGCCTTGCACCACTGAAGAGGCTGGCAGCATCTTTGCAGTTGCCCTGTCTGTCCTGAACTGGGAAAGTCCCAGGGAAGCACACACTGTGTTCTACAAGCATTGAGCAGAGGAAGATCATCACTGCCCTCAATCCAGTGCCTCTGCTCCTGCTAACAAGGCTCCGGGTGTTCTTCGCCTTCCTTCCTGCTGAGTTTCTCTTGTTCGCTTCCAGGCTCCATTTTATCAGTGTGTGTTCATCCAATCTCCACTGCTGAGCTCTTCCTCCCTACCTTGGGTAAGCCTTGATGCACAAATCCCGTACAGTTTGTTCCCCCTGTGGCACACCAGTGGCACTGGCACTGAGCGTGGTCCATGGAGCAACTGTCAAGTGTTGATGGAGAGCTTTGGAGGAGGGATCTGCCTAACAATGTAAGGTCTAGATCTCTGTAATCACATTGTTCCTTGCATTGTCTCCCTACTCCAAACATCGTAATACAAACATTGGTTGTAAGGCTTTCTTAATTTGCCACTGGTGGCGTTGGATCCTGTTCCTGGCTCTGAAGCAGCGGCTTTCCTTTGTTGCTATCCAGTCCTTAAATAACATGCACTCTTCAGTTTTCCTGCAGTTTCTCATTGGGAGGCCAAGGTTTATTTATAACACATATAAATATTTTCTCCAACAAAATACTGCATTAAGAGGAAGGACAACATTAAACCTGCAAACCACCTCAGCCACTGTATGCTGAACATCAAGAAGGGTTGCAATGAACGCTGTGCTTTCTAGATCCCAAGTCAGCAAATTCGAAACACGACTACCCACACACCCAGAGCTACTGAAACACCGCCCAAATGTCTCTCTGATGTTAAGACTGAGTTAAGGCTGTTGCCTCAAAACTATTTCTTTAACTCCAAAGCTAGCCAGCACACAGGCCACCACCTTTCCAATGAATCAATCAAATTAGTTTCTTCCTGCTATCCCCATTTGGCCAAAACCCCTCTCAAATGGTTGGTGTAAATACAATGTAAGTTGCAAGATGCTTTCAGGAAATACAAAGCTAGAGAAGAGTCGCTAAGAAAACCTGCACTTGCAGCCAGGCTCTGAAAGTCCAGGTAAGAGACCTGGCTGTGAGGGAATACCAACAAACCAAAGGTATTTCAGAAAAGAAAATGCATTTAGCTTCATTATTTATTACATTGATATATTTTTTAATCCACTGTATCCGCAAGCCTTAGGGCATGCCCAGATTCAGTGATGACACAGTGGAAGGCCGGACTGGATCACCTCCTGTTCTCTCCAACCTGAATGATTTTGATTCTACAGTTCTATAAAGATTATACACCCTGATACTATTGATTTCTATTAAGCCCCTGTTACACACTGCAGAAAAGGCAGTTGGTATAAACCAACCCCAGGCCCTTCAGTGTGAGTGGAAGGGAAACGTATCTGTTTCATTCATGAGAGAAAATGCCATCTGCCCTGGTGATGGGCTCCCCATGCTTCCCTCTTTCTGAAGCAGCACAGTATTTCAGCATGTGACACACAAATGAGAAACAGCTCACTGAGACATGCTGGGAGCAGCTTAGGTACACTCTTCCCAAACCCCAGACAGCACTGCCATCACACACAGGAGCTCTATGAGCTCACTCCTTGGTACTCTGCCCCTGGTAAAACTAAGGCTGAAAAGAACACCATCAGCACTACTAAGATAAATAATAACTGCTGAATGCAGTAGTAGGGGTTGTGTATTTTCAGAGAACACACACTTTAATATAAGCTGTGGAGCATCTGCTGCTATACTGAGTTTTGCAGGGGATGGACCTACATGAATTCTGATAAACAAAAGCAGTGAGCAACCTGCCAAGGGATGTCTCTTTGCTCTCTGGTCATGACTGTTAAATATAGTGTTAAAAGCTGGAAGGCTTTTGCAGGTTCAGTAAGGCAGGTAATGTGGGAGAGGAGATTCAGCTGCCTTAGCTCTGGTTTTACACTTTTATATTGACAAGAGACATAGATGGCCACAGCCAGCACTGAGGGGATGGTTTATGCCTAAAGGCCAAGGAGAACACCAGAACCTGAGTTTTCAAGACCCGTGGGTAGGTGGCACACTGCACCACAAGCCAGAAAAACCACACTGCTCCTTGAAACCATGGGGTCCCTTCACCTCTCTCCAGACACCAACAGGACAGTCAGGAATTACTTTGATGGAAGCCTGCACAGTGGCAATTGTACTTGTAACAAGAGGCAGGATGGCAGCTTCAAATCCAGCAAAAGAAAGCATTGAACCTGTCTGCAATTACCCTCTATCAAAATTAAAGCTGTGTTTTGCCATTATTTCTCTTCATTTGTTCTCTACACCAACAGCGAACAGCGAGTGCCTGCTGGCCTTTGTACCAATGGATGTTCTTTGCATACTTGTTTAAGTCTCAAAACGAGCATCCATCCATCCATCCATGTGTTTGTTGTCTCTGCACTTCCCACAAGCTTGTGCAAACACAGGAAAGCAGCTCGGGTTGGTTTTATCCCCATGCCTGTTCTGGGGGCATCCCCACGCCCCCACCACATGAGACGCAAACGCTGCCAGCAACCAGTTGCATTAAGGCACAATGATTAACAGATAGAAATTGTCCTTGGGATTTGCAGTCTTGATGTAACTTTTCATGAAATCCGAATAAAACACAAAACTTGATTTTCCACTGTCCTTCCAACTATGCTTTTAGGTGAACAATTACATGAGCCTATGACATGTCCTACTGATGCTCTGATGTCCCGCTCCGTTATCTTTCCTCAAAGCCTACCTACAGAGTAAAGCACTGAATTGCAGGAAGTGGGAAAACTGCTAAAGTCTGGCTCACTGATAATGATTATTTAATCCCCAAAAGGCAAGAATCTTGGGTTTGGGTGTCTATAGGATAAACCAGCCAGGATGTCACCCATCTGTTTGAGTTCCTTAGCGAGCTAGTAAGACTCAAAGTGAGCAACTGTCCCAACTGAGAGCAGCATTCCTACATTCTATAAATATGCTTAGAATTTTTGATTTCTATTAAAACCAGAAACACCATTAATATATTTTCAAGTTTGTGCCTCATTTCGCTGACAGGACTTTATCAAACATTGCTTTTAATTTTCACAAACAGGGAATCTTTTACACATGGACAAGGAAGCCGGAGGTTTGTCCCAAACAAAAGGCACAATCTTCCAAGCTTCTGTCGGGTTTTTATTTTCCTGAAACCATAAATCAGCAAGCATGGATGGCTCCATTTTAGTAACTTCTTGCTTCAATTTAGTGGACCTAAGGGAAAAACGTAACAAAAGCTGCAATTACTACAGACGCTGATCCTCCGGGCCCTCGGCCAGCCGTGCCTGCAGCCCATGGGCTTTCTCAGGACACTTAATGGCCTCGATCTGTAGATAATGGATAAATCTATGATACAGAGACAAGCAGTGATGCAATGTCCTGCGCCAGCTAAAGGGAGAGTAGGGAACAGGAGGATACACTCTGGCCATAACCAGCAACCCCAGATCAGATGAGAACAATGGGATGAAAATGAAAAACACTTCTGGAGTTGGGCTTTTAAGATGTAAGGGGAAGCGAGAGTGGGCAACTCCTTTTGGTAGCAGGACGCTGGCAGGAGGTGGTGCAGCCATGCCTCCTGTCACACTGGGGGAAATAAGAGGGCCTTGCACAGAAAGGTACTTTCCCCCTCTCTCCTAGGAGAGAAGCCAAAACCCATTCAGTTGATGGACTTTACTCAAGGTTTAAAGGAAGGCTACCTACCTACCTACCTACCTTCAAGTCTAGGCTATGTATTTTTAACACTTTTGACACACATAAAGGTACGTGGGCAGATTTCCAGCACAGCTCATTCACAATTGCTCCTATCTTACAAAACAGGCCCTGCAAATTTCAGGGTCTCCTCATGTGAGCCTTGAGCAGTTTTGATCTGGGAAGTAAAAGGCATTCAAGAGCACAAAATAGCTGCAATGTTTTTTGGCAGCGGTACGATCCTTCATCTATTTAATGGCCCTTGGCTCGCTTGGGAAGCAATGAACACCTTACCCCTGAAAACGGCACCTGGGAACGGGTATGGTAACTGTAGTTTCTAATTTTTTTAGATCGCACTTTCAATACCCAAAAGCCTGAACAGAGGAAATTCATGACAGGAACAACTATAGATCGTATTATAGAGTCACAGAATGGTTAGGGTTGGAAAGGACCTTAAGATCATCCAGTTCCAACCCTACTTAAACACCACTGTGGAATTCTCACACTTGTGAAGAATGACAACCACGAACGCTCTGAAAATTTATCACTAGGGAGTAAAGATGATGCATTGAGCAAGTGTCCTCATTTAATGCTGCATGAATGCTCCAATTGCAGCTGATAAGGATAGCAAGAGATAGCTTCCTTTCCAAAGCGTAATCCCTCGTGATACTGATGCATCCTCAATATCCATTTAGCACCTTCAAGGGCCATAAAATAAGAACAATAGTCCATTTCCATGCTGCTTTGGGAAACATTCAGAAAACAAACAACCCCAAGTGACAGGTGGCTCCTGCCAGACCAGCTCTTACTGTGGACTTTGGTCCAGCTGCCAACTCAACCAGATTCACTTCCTTTTTGGAAGAGAGCGTGACTCTACTTGCAGTAGGTCTCTCATAGTCAGCGTCTGCTCACAGGAAACGTCTCAACACAGTATACAATCAAGAAGAAAATACGTGAGCAAATGCTCATAGACGTAAAGCAGCAACAGGAATGTATCAGTACACCAAGACTGTACATGAAGTACCTTCGGATCCTTGTTTCAAAAGCATTGCTTCCAAGAGCAAAACCTTCATGTACGTAAGAGATCATTTCACTTTTGCAATGCATTGTGGAACTGGATGATCTTAAGGTCCTTTCCAACCCTAACTATTCTATGATTCTATGATTCTGGTTAACAGCAATAGTGGACAAGGGATTCAACTGAGAAAACATCAGACTTACCTTTTGTAAACAACTGAAGGGTTTCAGATGAAAATGCAGTTGAGGTACAGTTTGCTTATCAGTTATTGGAGATAGGGTTTCCTTCCTTTTCCATGAACCAACAACCCAGTGATTCACCTGCAGAAGTTCTATTTCCCTTCTAAACTGCAATCTACCTGCAAGAGCACACATCCAAGCAGCAGCAAGACCAATTCTGACCTGACTCCTGTGTGCTTGTCTCTGAGCTGTTACTCCTCTACTGACTAAGATTTCTGCCTTGAACGTTCCAGTTTGTCAGCCTTACGTCTTGCAGCAACTCATAAACGGGATACACTGGCATGCACTGAAATAATACCCACAAACATGAGCATCATGGGTGAAAATTATTCTAGATGGAGTCTCATATTCAACTTGCAGTAAAAAGGCCAAATGGTTTCTGAAATAGAACATTCTTCCTTTCCTTTTTCAGTCTCAGTGTTAAGACCAGACACGTGCAGGGAGTGCTTCCTCTAGCAGTAACATTATCAGATGAGAAAGATCTCCAGCAGAATTTGCCTTGCTAAACTCAGTACGTATCCTGTGCAACATGTTCTAAGGACCATTAGCATTACCCTCACAGTTGTTTGGGTTCAGGAAGTCTGCCACTGTTATGTCTGTGTTTAATATGAAACTCCATCTTCTTTCTGCAGGTGGTACCAGAAACCAGGCTTCAGGATTTTTCCTTCTTAAATAAAAGAAACCCAGTGCCCATGGTGGCAAGAAACCACATTTGCCACGACTTGTAAAGAAAACCAAAACATAACCAAACACATTGCCCTCTGTGCTGACCACGGCCACAGTACAGGGACCTGCTGTGTGAAGCTTCCAGCAGTCAGACGGAGCTGATGACTTCCTTTTTCCCAGCCCAAGTCATTCTGTGATTCTACAGACTTAGGAGGTTACAAACCACCACTGAAGGAAGCGATGACCGCCTGTGCCACAGCGTGGGGCTCTTCCTTCAGCTACAGGGAGGAATTTCCTTTGCTGCTGTGCAGCAGTTTCGTTCTCCACCTGTGCAAACTGCAGTCTGGAGAGGAGCAGGCATCTGCACTGAGGACACACACATTATTTCTTGGCCTGTTCTTCTGAAGAGTGCTTATTTTAACTTGCATCTTTCCTTGTGCATCTGTGTCTTGTATGAATCACATATCAAGAGAAGGGTTTTCATCTCACAAAACCAGGTACCCTGCTTGACCCAAAATGCCTACCGATCGATTACACAAGCACTATGAAATGCTTACATGCAGAATTGCTAAGCGTCATTTAATTCACACTCATTTGCACGCAAAGAACTTCGGACACTGCTCCTCCTGGTGAGGCAAATCCCTCTGTGCCACTGCAGGTAGAATTGAGTGCATTATGAAACATGGGTTCAGGTTTCTGGTCACAGAGGGGAGCGGGCAGGCAGTGCTGCACTGCCCCTGGTCCAGCTGAGAGCAGAAGTTCAGCACACACCATTAAACGGTTCTCATCAAACCCTCCGATGATGGAATCTGATTTTCTCATCATCCCATTATTTCTGGAACATTCTGAAGACAAGGGTTTTTATATCTGATTCCTGTTCAACTCAGAAGGTGCCTTATTTACCACAGCATGAGAACCTGGAATGAAATCATTACAGTTCAAATTTTAATAGTCCATGTACACATCCAAAAATGAAGGAATTAAATGTAGAAAGAGACATTTCATTCCCCCCCCCCCTTTAATAACCTGCAGAGGGATTCTCAAGAGTAGGTAAGAATATGTGCAGCCAGTGTGCTTCTAAGCCATCACTGATCTTACTTCAGATCTAGGAGAATCACACCACAGATGAGAAAACATGAGAACCACTGACAATGTGCTTTAGTGTGCTAGTTCTTAAGGCTTACTTGTAAGAAGGAAGGTCTCATTCTCTCATGTATACAGGCACGTATTTTAAATGATTAAATGTATTCTTTAAAATAAGAACAGAATGTTCTCAAAAGGAAACCTAAAATAACTTAAACCCAAAACTCAGAGGAGCTGAACTATCCTGGTAACTCAGAACTAAGGGCTGTGCAGGACAAACTGCAAAGAATTGCTCTATGCTTACTCACACGCTTCAGTTTTCTGGATTGACAGATACATTTAAGCTTAATGAACAGTACAGCAACTTCAAAGCAGGCAAACAGCTCTTAAAAACCATCTGACAAGAAGTGACACTTCATCTGCATCCACAGTGTTTAATTTGCTTGAATAATATAGTTACAGATAAACAGGTTCACTCCATATACAATTACCGATACCTTTTTTTTAATACAGTTCATATTCCAGTACATCAACACTATTTTATTTACAAGGTATTTATGTACATTAACATCTTTCTAAAGTCAGTGCATTGTCAATAAGTTTTATACAATAATTTACAAAGTGAATGTAGTTAATAGTTAACTTAATAAATTTACTACTAATTCATGAATTAATTTAATTTAAAAAAATTAATTACAACCAATGTAACAAACACAGAAGATCAAATAACATTAGTAGATTGTGCTACCTGCTTAAATTAAACATCTCAAAATAAATCAGCTGAAAATATTTCACTTTTCATGGAGTTTGCAGAGGGAGGAGTAGACAAACGGGTACTGAAAAAGCTTCTAACCTAGAAATTCACAAGTCATGTTCGCTTGTCTTCAGTCTCAACGTTTAGACCACTTTAAAGATAAAAGACCATATAGGATAGGGAGCAACACTTTACAAGAAAGACAATACTTATTTTGGAACTGATCTGCTTCCCTTTAAAAGAGGTGCAACCTCCAGGGAAGACAGGGAGGTATTTGCCCGCCTAAAGACAGCAAGATCAGTTGGTATCATTTCTTAACTGGATAAAACTCAGCTCCTTCTGGAAATGATAAACTTACTGGTAGGTCTGGCATTCCTGTAAAACACATTAAAATGAATCCAAACATTTATTTCAGGTCAACCGGATAAGGATCGATGTTGTTAGTGAAGATACAAAACCTAAAGAACTTGATAGATGATATATGACAGAATTAGTAAGCTGCTTAGACTCAGCTGAAGAACAGAAGGCTAAAAGAGCGAAACGTTTATCTTCATTCAGATATGCAAACGATTTAACACTGAAAATGTTTAAAGAAATGCCTACTCAAAAAATAACCATCTCTCTTCCAGTCTCTGCTAAGACTCAAGTCATGCTTTCCTTCATGCAATAAGCCCGTTGACTTGAAAGAGCATGTTGCAAGGGCACGGAAAGCAATCCTGGTTTCACTGCAAGTATACGCATAACCTGTTGCAAAAAAACAACCAAAATTTGAAAAGGCAACCAAATTTTGACAAAAAAGAAGACTCCATTAAATTATGAAACCAAGAAAGAAAATCCATCCATGAATGCTACGACAGCTACCTGGACAGCCACAGCTTCTTCTCTGTTTGAAATACACAGTGGATAATTCACAGCCATTCACTCCAGAGCCCTTACAACAACAAAAACAAACTATGTTTTTGAATTTAATTATACGAATCTTTAAAAGTGCAAATTTAAAAGCAACACCAGTCATGAAACATAAGCTCAAGCATCTCTTTCCTTCCAAAAGCTGGGAACGTTCTGTGCAATGTGCACATTTTAAGACGCCACACGTGTAATCGTCGCAACTACTCTCTCCAACCTGAAGTTGCTTCTCGAGGCATCTCAAGAGTCTGAGATTGCACTCTCCAGGCAGAAAAGCCATTCCTGAAACATGTTGATCCGCACAGCCAACATGTGGAGAAAAGACAACTATAATAAACCATTCAAGTGTAGGAATTAATCTCTCCTCAAATTATCATTTGGTTGTGCTCCCAACATACAGAAAGAAAGCAACTGACACGCATCGGTGGCGGCAAAACTGGAAACTTCTCTTACTCTTGATGATAATCCTTCATGTCTGTGCACGTTTCATTCTCTTGCTTTCCCTGTTTTGCCAATAAAATGCAATAAAACTGCAGGAAAAAGGAGGTAGCAATATCATGTTGTCCAAAGACAACACTACAATTTTTTTTCCCCCATTATCTTAAACCTAAAGAGAGCCTTGGGGGCTTGTTAGAACAGTTGGTAAACTCTACACTACTTTGTTTAGCTCTTATTTGGACTGTTTAATTTAGCTCTTATTTGGTCCTAGTTGGCTTTTCTCAAACCATTTTACTTAAAGGCCAATGGCAGTCTCAGCCTGATGTCTAACATCAGAAATGTTTAGAGCATGTAGTGAGATAACAGAACAAAACAATACTATCTTTATATTAACTGCTATTTAATTAGGGGTTTCTTCTTGTGCTTTCAGGTCACAGGGTACAACAACTACACTTACGTTATCTGGTTCAACAACATTTTCACCAAATGTAAGTTTCAGGATGTTATCCCTCACATTCTGGGACCAGTCCATGGAAGATCACCTGCTTACTGTAAAACACAGTACTTCTTATAATCGGACTCAAAATCTTCGTCCATGCTGCTCGTGTCTGCCATCTTTTTGCCGTCTATCTTTGGCAGAAATTGTGCATAGTCTACCCCCTGCTGCTCATAGAAAAGAATGTAGGCAGAGTCCGTGTCGATTTCATCGGGATGCAATTCCTGAGAAAGAGAAAGGCATGCTCTCAAATATGCAGGGGGACTATCGCTTTACAGTTACTGGACTTAAAATACACCCAATTGCCCTGGAAACCATATTTTTAACTGTCTATTTACAACAAGAGGAAATCCATTTTCCTTCTCCCTTATTACAGTTATCAGGCTCCATTATTTACTTGAAAAGTGTGACAAATTTTATAGTGACAACTGGAAATGCTTAGAAATATCGGAACTTAATTATTCAGTAATTGAATACAAAACTGCCAGCATCATGAAGAAGTATTCTTGGCCTTCCATTTTTAGTAAGCTTTCCATCAGTGTATAAAATAAGCATCTTTCCTTAACCATAGCAGCAGCTGATGAACAGATGTTAACTCGGTGAAAACAAATCTCATATACAGTTTCAGTTAATTTTCATATTAATCTGATGTGACTTTTGAGATGCTCCTGATTGCAAAGAGCAGTTCTCACCAAATGTAAATTCCTCTGGCTCTAGGTAACCAAGACAAAAAGACATGATTTACCTTACAGCTACTGTCATTGTAGCAGTACCACTTGTTGTTCGGGTTTTTGGCATACGTGACATAATGACCCCCTCCCATAATTCCTGAATGGCACTGAGGAAGACGAAAAAGAAAAGAAATTCTTTTCTTAACCCCCAGAATTCACAGAATAAATGATTCATGATATTTAAGTGAGTGACAATAGTTCGTGACAAGCTGTACATCTAGAGCTGACTAACTTTATACACCCAAGCAGAAAAACCAGCGTGCAGAGACACATTTTCAGTTGTACTCAGTTTCATGACAAATTAAGTTTTGCTGACAATGGCTCTACTTTGTTCTCCTCCTCAAAACATCCCTACTTTCTGTGATGAAAACGATGGAGTAAATGACTTATTCAAACCAATGCCACATGAAGACAGTTTATCTGCATAAAAGAAGTCAACTTACCGAAATTGCATATAGATTGTAAATTGGGTTAACACATACTTCTTCTCTTTGGTCATCTGTAATATCATCCTCACTGTGGTTATCAATTTGACCGTTGATGCTGCCATTACTATATGCATTCTGCTCACAGATGTATCCGTTGGCTAGAGTCATGTCATTGTCCTGAGCAGTATACAGTTCACTCTGGCTGCCACCTAAAATACGCCCTCTAGTAAGAGTATCACCTTGATCAGAAGTAAATCTCTGTTCCTGGTCAGTACCGTTCTCTTTACTTGCATCCAGATTTTCTTTGCTACTTGAAAGTTTGTTTTTACCCAGCTGTGGCAGCCGCAGACGCCCTTTACCCCTTCCTAAAGTCCTTGGGCTACTATTTGGGCTACTGTTTTTACTTGAAGGACAGCTGGTTCCACTTTTCCTCCCCAAGGATGGAGATGCTGAAACAGAAAACACGTGGACTACTAAGATAAGAGATTTTTTTGGAGTGTTTTCTTCTTTTTTTAATAATCAAACATTGACAAACACTGTTTCACTACAACTAATGAGTAGTATATAAAAGTAAGATTATCCTTGCACACACATACACCTATGAACTCAAATTTAACCCTTTTAAGGAGCACATTCATCACCACTTACAAAAGCAGACAGGTGCAATCTCTTGTGACCAGGGCAAAACCCAACAGAAATGCATGTTTCAAAATATAGTGCTTTGGACAAAGAAACATTAAAATTTTGTTCGTAATATAATTCCTCCCCCCCAGATATCAGTACTGACCGGAATTTTCTCTAATTGTTACTTACCTTTGATATTATTCAAGACAGTAGTATTAAGAGAGGATGGACTTCTGTTCAGTACATCTTCTGCCGGCGTATAAGTGATCGGCACATCTGTTTTCTTGGCCTCCCCCTGGAGAGTCCGTGGTTCTGGAAGGCTGTCAACCTGGAGAGTTAGCTGCTTCCTTTGGAAATGACTTGGATCCCTTTGTACCAAAAAGGCACTTGGGTCAAAGCTTTCTCTGGGAAATTTAACAATTTTCTGAGACTTTATCCAGCGGCCATTTACAAACTGAAATCTTTTCAGGTGAATGATCTAAGAAGAAACACATTAGAGAACATTAAAGGAGGACGATTCCATCACCGTGAGTAATTCCACTGTTTAAAAACAGCGCTTTTACAAACCATAAATTTCATCATGTGCTAATAAAACCCAGGAAGCATTGCTGCATGTGACAGTTTGCATTTTGGGATCCAGGGGTAAACTAAGGAACTACTATTTTCACAGGGAAATGGTGAAAAAGGTTGACCAGATTCAGTGATTAGCACTATGGGTTTTGAGTAACCCACCAAATCTGAAGAGCAACAAATGCAGGGCTTGCACAACTAGACAGATCATGTTCCTGGAATCACTGCCTAAGCATGAATTCTATGTTACAACAGATGACACTGAATGCAAAATACCGCCATTTCCTGCAATCTATCAGCTAAAAAGATTCAAAAGGATCCGAGGTTCGTTTTATTTGCCTGCATTACAGAAATGCATGATGCAAAGTCAATGTCCCTCATGAGACTGGGAATAAAGCTAATCTTCTTATTCAGAGCAAGGGGACACAAGCAGCAATTTGTGATCAATGCACTTTGGTTCGGTTGCCGTAGAGGAAAATTACACAAGGTCATACCAAAATAGGGGGAAGTCTCCAAAGATCCAGTTTTTTGGTGGCCAAACAATGGGTCTTGCATTTGGAACAGTAGTACATCTCATCCTCCCCCAGTTCTTCCTCACTGGTGAAGGCTCTAAGACAGCTGTCCAGATTGATGGGCTCTGCTTGAGCTCGTCGGCTTTGTTCAACACTTTCATGTTCTTCTACAATCTAAAGTGAGATAAAACTGTATCTGACTTGGAAACACGCACAAACTGCTCAGAGGAAGGCTCTACTCACAATATCATAAACGTAACATCACATAGTTATTTAAGATTAAAGATAAAAACTAGATGCCCTGAGTTTTAGCAGGCATTTTATTTCAATTAAGAAGAGGCAGACATACGAATACCACACTGTCCTTATTCTTGAGTTCTACTTGCATAACTATCCATAAAGCAAAAGTTTATAGATTCAACCCACAAGTCTGAACATCTATTTTAGATTATTTCTGCTATAGGCTTACTTTCAGATATGCTTTGTTGACTCAAATTGGAAACGGGTTTACTCACATGCATAACTGGTTCATAGCACTGCTGTGCTTAGAAAATGTATCAAATTAACATACCATGGAGGCTAGATCAAAAGCAACTCACAACAGATAGAAAATACACTGCTGTGGTTTCTTAAGAGCTGCCCTTCCACGCTATGGTCACATAAGAGGTCTGACATTAAGACATTAATTTATCCAGAATATACTGTTCGATGGTTACGGACTTCAGTGTAACAGAAAATGGACAAAAGCAGCATCAAATGAAACAAAAATGGTGAAATGGGGTGGGCTTCAGAGCTATGAACAAACAGCAAAGGGTTTACATGGCAATTTTACCCGTTCTTGCGACGTCTGGTAGCGCAGATGGAGTGCTGTTGGATCCCAGTCTACAGCAATATAAGCATTCCCAACACAAGCTCTATCTTCTGTGCACTCAATTTTACAGCCACGGCAAAATCTAAATCAAGAAGTTCAATAGTTATTGGACAGTTTACATACCACAAGTTTTACGTGGCTTCACACTCTAATTCTGCTCCTTACTCTATCATCAAAGTCTCAAGCCTTGCTTTCAGTGTAAAAGAGAGGCATTTCTATAAAACAATGCGTCAGTTTGCTATTTTACTGCAAAACTTTAACAGAGATGAGAAATGGAACCTCTCTACCTGTGTATAATGCTGGCAAAGCTTACCTATGCCACAAAAGAGCTACAGGTACTTTACAGCATGATAGCTCATGTAAAGCTGTGAGTATATGGTCAGAATACCTTCCAGCAAGCATCTGGAATTTTCAGTAGTATGTTTTTATTTAGGGAAAATTCCAAGCCTGCTTCCAGAGTGGATTTCTTATCATCCAGCTTAGTTCTTACTCTTCAGATGGCACAGGAACTAGTGACATCTGAAAATGGACAACAGGTAGATGGGTAGATGATTTGCATCTAACGTTTGGGTTTGTATGAAATGCCCACAGATCTTCCATATATGTACACATATGGGCCTGCATATATAGACACATGCACACAGAATATTGTAAGGGGTTAAGAGTTTTGGATAATCTCACATCTGCCTCCTAATTTAAAGTTTCTGTGTCAGCAGAGCTTTCTGCTCTCCAAGTCATAAAAAGCTACTGCCATGTGAGCTTGGGTTAAATTAGATTCCAGATTCTTGTTGTTTAGTATCACCTCTGAAATGTATCACAAATTCATTACCATAAATCACCTTTCTGCTGGAGTGATCCCCTTTCTTAAATCTAAAAAGGACAATTTACCTGTACCAAGGACACCAAGCACAAGAATTTCCATCCTTCTGTACTACCCTGAGGGTGAATGGATACTGGTACCCCATGCTATCATCACTGAAACAGAAGAGAAGACAACATGAAACATGAGCACGCATTCAGACTGCCAAGCACCTTCCTTCACTGTGCTTGCTATGTTTACTTTATCAATCCCCCAATTATAATTTGTATTAATGCAGCTTGCCTTTATATTGCCTAAATTGGTCAGATAGATAGAATTAATTATCAGTCACTGGATGAGAAGGCATCAACCGATTTGTGTAAAGCCACCTCTTGAGTGCAGCTACAGGTTATACTACATTTAACTGCAAGAATGTCTAATTCTTTAACTGCAAATACAGTTAAAGAATTAGAAGTTATTTTTAATGACTGCCATTATTATGAGAAGTCAAAACTAATAAAGATGTAGCTCAATATAGTTCTACACCTTGTAAGCAAGTCCAAGCCACTGTATTATGTCATCCAAGGCAAAGACTGAGATGCCAGACTCACCAGTCTTGTGCATGATTACTGGCTTCCTGAGGCGGGAGAGGGCTGGCAAGCCTGGAAACCTGAATCCACACAGCATCATAGAGGTCTCTCTTCCGTGTATGAACTGTACAAGGAACAATGAGTGGCATTCCAAAGAGACTGGGACGATTCTTCTGAGATGAAAGAAAATACAATTCTGTCCGCATCTGCATAGGTGAAATAAAAGAATCACTCAGATGTAAGTATGCATGAACTCACGTTACCGTCATTACGAGGACGCTGACCTTGTTACTTAGTTCAGGCTTTGGCAATTAAAATAAAGCACAAATTCTATTAAAAGCCCTTTATTTCAACCATTTTTCCCCCAATATAATTACCACACACCAACTTGAAAACCTTTTGCTGTTTTACGATACTATGGCAACGTTATCTAGGCATCAGAACACAAACATAAATCTGCATTTCAACCATGTTTGGTATTTTTTATGATGTGTATTTCTTACTTTTCCTACCACATGGTAATACTGTAATGCAGACACGCACCCCATGATGCTAATACCTGTCCCAAAATGACCTCAACACTAGGCATGCTAATGCCTGCCAGAGAAAGAATACCTTTCTGTCTAAAGGGGGCACTTGTACTGAATTTATTCCAAGCAGACAAACTAACCTTCACGCTACATCTCCCATTTATAAGAAAGATTTAATACACTGACTTAATGACACAGGAACAGCCAACTGCTACTGCCCTGCATAAGACTTCCACCCCTTCGTTTTGTTAAGATTTTGACAATGACAAGCATGGATTCCTGGAATAGCTTCCACAAAGAACTTTCCCTAGTTTTTAAGCTGTATATTTAGCAGCTTATAATGGCTCAGAAGTCCTACACCAATCACCTGCGAGAGTCTGCAAAATCTGACTCAAGGCAACAGTGATAACAGCGGTTAGCAGCCAGTACTTGTGTGAATAAAGCAAAGAAACCTCACACAAACACAGTGGAAAGGGAAGTTAAAGGCCTCCTGCGCAACATCCACCAGGCTCTAAACATCAGACTTTCAAGTGTGGACACAGTACATGCTTGATGTGTGCTACCTGAGGTGTTCAGTCATCCAGCTTTGACATTTAGAGCTCAACTTTACAAGACGCTTTCATGAAGAGCATGCCAACAGAATGACCCAGGAATGTACTATATATCTTCACACTCTTTCCATGTGAGAAATAAAGACTTCCACATAATGGATAAGAAATGCTTTCCTAGCAGCTCCTTTAATTAGAAATTTTTCTCCTCAAAGAGTCTGGAACATTTAATCAGGGAGTCAGCGAACGCCCAAGTATGCATCTCAGCATTAAAGAGCTGGGAAGCATGCCAGTACTCAGGGAAGAAAAATACACCAACATCAGACATTATGATTTAAATTCACAAGAGTTGTGTTTCCATAGAACTGGGTGCTCACTTACAAGGGAAACGTATTCATGCTCCCTCTTCTTAAGAAATAGGGATTAATTCATCATATGGGCATTAAGAAAAAGCCTCGCTGGCTTTCCTTCAAAGTGTGTTACGCCAGCAATTTGTAACAAATGAATTAGCTACTAACCATTTACTAACCAATAGCTACTAACCATTTTTCTGTGGACTGCAATGATATACCCTGTACATGGACTATCAGAAAGCAGGGGCACGTGACCGTTGAGAGTCCAGTTGGCAAGGTTATGCTCTGTTCCACATGGCACTACAGTATTTGGCATTCCGTTTGGAATTAGAGTTGGTTTAGGAATGTCCCCATTCATCATTATGTTGGGTGCTCCATTAGCTGAGGGTCCAGTTGAGACATCTGCAGATAGACAATTACATTCTCAATTATCTACAGTGACCAGAACTGATCGTGTGATTTTTATCCTTTCAATTCTATTCAATGCATTTCATGAAATATCTTCTACTCTCCTAAGACCAACATAGAATAGTTAGGGTTGGAAAGGATATTAAGATCATCCAGTTCCAAGCCGCCTGCCACGAGCAGGGACACCTCAAACTAAACCATGTGTCCCAAGGCTTTGTCCAACCTGGACTTGAACACTGCCAGGGACGGAGCATTCAAAACTTCCTTGGGCAACCCATTCCAGTGCCTCACCACCCTAACAGTAAAGAACTTCTTCCTCATATCCAATCTAAACTTCCCCTGTTTAAGTTTGAACCTGTTACCCCTTGTCATTTGCCTACAACTCTGCAAATCGGAGCATGCAAGAGCAAAGAGTACCCGAGGTGTTTATGACCCACAGACAAAACCACAAACAATAAAACCAGAACCAAAACTGGACACCATGCTTCCAATTTTTCCCATGTCCAGCCTTGGAGCCAATCCACAATAAATAAAGTATTTTATGTGTTTCTTGTGTCTTTAACTACAGTAAGCACACAGTGATCTTCAGACTGCTATCCTGGGCATGATTCTAAGGAGGATGTAGGCAATGAGATTGCTCATAGCTTCTTTTTGGATCAGAATCCTTAATTTATTTGTCTTTTCTTTAACCCTCACTGTTTACTTAGTAATAAGAAGTAAGGTTTTCTCCTGAATTTCTCCAGTACCTAAGCACAGTGCATTTGAAATGAACAGGAAAATGAGTATGTTTACTTTTACCTGTCTGCACAGGACTCGATGCTGACGTTGGGGATCCTGGAATTGGTATTTCAAATGCACACAAAAACCCACTCACTGATAACCGGACTTTCTGGTTGTCTTGAGGAAAGTTCTTCAGTAAGAAAGAGTAAGTTAGTCAGACATGTACATACTTCTACCTGTGACTCTGAACATGCTTTGCTCTTTTGAAAACATCTATCAGTTCAGCTCTTCCCTCCCATATGCTTTCTTATGCCTTTCTAGAAGGAAAATAGGAAGCCAACAAGGAGACCCTTTGCAGATCTCTGCAACAAGACCTGAGAGAGTTACAAATGGTTCTCTAACCAGACTGAGAGCATCTAGTTTCAAGCAGTTTTAATCCTATTCAATGACAGCAAAATAATCTATACACACAAACACACTACAGAGAACTAAGTCAGTCATTACTTATGCCTCTGACATGTTGACAGTGTTTAAACTCATCACAGAACTCTAAGTTGAGATTTATTACAAGATGATTTTATCCTTTTTTTTTTCCTAAAAATATCATTAGTAATCAATTCAATTAAGCTTCTCCAAGCTTCTGCATTGCTATTAATTCTGTTTGCAAGTGGTTTATTTTGGTTCAGCTTACTCTGATTTAAAATCTATTCAAAGCAAGCCAAATTACAGTTTAAGAACAAAATCAAAGTTCATCTGGAGATATAACTATGCTGACTTTTCATTCACACTTTTAGTTAAATTATTTCACAGTTCCTGTAAGCAAAGCTTAATGTCAAAAAGAATGAAGAATTATGCCACTGTACACAAATAACAAAGAAAAATACCAAAAGTATGGTACAGCAATAACTACTTTCTTTTCTTCTTACCTTTATATTGGAGCTATGCACCTCTGCAAGTAGAATCTGTTCTGGTTTTAGCCCACAGAGTTCACTTAACTGTTTTTTCAAACCTGTATACTTTTCATCCATGTTTAATCTCAGGCCGTATCGAACAGGAGTAGTACCATCTAATTTAATTACTTTAAAGGGCAAAAGAAACACACTGGTCAGCAAACCATGAAAGTTTTAATGAGAATATTACATTACAGCTACTTACTTATTAGAAAGCACTTTTTGCCCCCGATTGAAGATACAATTTTTTTCTACCAGTCTATTTCCAAGGTCTGCAGACAAGTGTCAGAAAATCTCTTGCTACACAGGCAGTAGTAAATGGTTTCAAATTTGGTGTCACTGTTTCAATCATCTTTCTTTTTGCCTTCTTTCCAACAATACATGGGGTTCTTCATAGTATAGCTCATGACCCATTAAGTATTCCTTGTTTATGCAGTCCCCCCCCAACCCTTCTTTTTCTCTCTAGGGAGATTTAGGACAACCTCCACAACACAGTGAACACAAGGATATTTCTCTGAATCTCCCATTTTCCATGGTTTTGTATTAAGTCCTATAGTTAAGACTGAAAATGGGTTATCTGTGCTGTTTTAAAGGATTTATTTTAGTTTAACTGTATTACAATGCAAATTATTTTATTCTGGTCCATTAAAATGGTTATACTATTTTCCAAGCGTAAATACTAGCACAAAATATAAATGTTTTATAGGTGTTCCCCATATAAAAATGTTTATTTTAGCAATGACAAGTTTACAGGCAGTTAAACACTACTACTCACCTGTAATTTCTAAGTGCATGTAGCTATCCATTGGCAAGGGCAAGGATAAAAAATTAAAAGGGTCAAACCTAACACTTATATGTCCACAAGTTTTACATTTTACTTGGGACTTCAGCTGCCCATGAAACAAATCGACAACAATGGATCTGTTTCTTCTCAGGTGGTTTTCCCAGGCCTAAAATGAAGCACAAAAACCCAACACAGAGTTAGAAACTGAAGACCGTTCGCTTGAACTACCAGAAGCGGGATATGCTGGAAAACCTCCAAAGTTTCAGTGGCTGTGGAAGTCAAAGTATTTCCACAGAAGTTCTCTGCCAATTTCTAAGAAATACAAGTATTTAGTTTCAACATGAGTAAATAAAAGTTATTTCAATTAACAAGTTACAACTTAAAGTACTTCTGAAAGGATCATCAGGATCTTGAAACGTTCTGATATTTCATAATTATGAGTTGTTCAAAATAATCAGGAATTATCATCTTTATACCTTTATTTTAGTATTTAAAGCTCATTTTCAGCTCAAAGGTGAAACTGACTCCCGAAATCACAGCTCTAACAAGTTACAAAAGGTTCTACAGTCCTGACAGTATTGCACAGACAGCCCCATCAGCAACTTAGCAGCACAGTACTATAAGGGATGGAGGGAAGCAAACAAATCCCAAGCCCAACATTTTTAACCCATACCTCTGCTGCTACTTCCCAGTCTGGTCGACCATCACTGTCTTTCAGTTCAACATATGGCTTATCATGAACTCTGTTCAAATCCTCATGAAGACCATCCAAAAGAAAAGCCAAAAGCTCCTGTGAGTCTTGCTGTTGAAAGCCATTAAATCTCGGGGCATATTTTGCTATTGTCCACTAGAAAAAAAGCAGCCAGAAAGTTGTTCAACATCATGTAACAAAAGTTTTTACAATAGATCAGACTATTGTAGACAAGATGCATGCTGTCTATGAGCACAAATTCAATTACCAAGGGTTAAAGGTAACACCTCATGATCTCAGAACAAAAAAACCATTTACAGACAAATGCATTATCTGCTGTCCCTAACAAGGGCTATAAAAGTCGTATCTTATACCACAACCTCTCATTTGTATCACATAACTCCTTTGATCTTACAACCACTGAACCATGATTACATTCCACAGAAAGCTGCTCAGGTCCTGAGCACCAGGACTCGTGAACCCTGGCCTCCTCCAGGAGGAGATGCACAAGACTGCACATCTTGCCCCTGCATGGTCCCTTCCTGAACATCTCCCCAGCGGTGCCTACAGGCTGTGACTAGTTTAGAGTAACATACGTGATCACTGACTGCCCAGGGTATACAGTCACTGGCTTCACAGCCAACTTCTAACACGTGAAATACATGTCCGAGTCTCCTCTCCCTTCTCTAGAGGAGATAGACTGAAGTCCCAGAACCATTACAATACAGGTAACATCAATTAAAAGTGTATTACAACCTTTCTGAAGAAATTCTTGCTTTCTGCCTTTAAATAGCATGTCACAGACTTACCCGCAGCTTTAATGGTGCTATATTCTTCTGAGTTCCACTCCACAGCTCCTGAACCAAATCCCCATAGCATTTGGCCATGTGTCCTTTCATTCCTATTGGATTTGTCCTAGAAATCATAAAGTAATTAATACCACACTAAAATTAAAACAAAGTTCAAGCATGGGGATAAATAAGGAAGTGCAAAGGCTTCTTGCTGAACTGTTTCAAGTCTCCCAGAAACAAATGTTGTATTTTTCATGTAAATAATCAGGAACCTGCTGTAGAGCTGATGCTTGGTAACACTGAACTTAAGGTTTATTCACACTGTCTGCTTCTGAAGACCTGAAACTCATTTTAAAGAAATGATACAACACTGAAAATGCCAACGGTCTCAAATAGAAAATTACCTGTTAAGCTCATAAAGATGTCTTCCTGAGATGAAATACCGTGTTAGAGGTTGTGTGTTACTGACACACTGGATACTGGAGTTCATGAAGCACGTGTTACCCAGGTTGCTTAATCCAGTAGCACCCTTTTCAGTAGGAACTGAGAAAAAGAAAACATAATTATAGCAATTGCGCAGATGTGAGAAACTCAGAATGGTCTGTCAGTGAAGTGAAGAATGTGACCTTTTCACAGTAACTAATTCAATTTAACCTGCTCCCAATTATGAGACTACAGCCGCACAGATGCGACAAAGGACCAGCCTGTTCAAAATACCTGCTCTCTCAACTCCACTTAACAGAAATTGAAGTATTCTGTTTGATCTGATCCACCATGGCCATCAGTACAATCTATACAAACTATTTTCAGCTAAATAATTATGGTACTGAAATTTCTGGATTAATTGGTTAAAATCTTACCTTACTCCTTACCTTAAAAACAGATAACAGACACAAAAGACAGAATCTGCTACATACCATTTGCTACTGTTGCATCTGAACACCTACAAATTTATCTGCCTGTACATCCAACCCTCCCATATTTCCAGCATCTCAGTTAATACAACAGAAAGAACAAACAAAGCAGCAGAGGCATAAAAGACCTCTTCCAGTGTTAAGAGCACATATATTAAAAAGAACTGTTTCAACACAATATAGCCTCTTGGATTTTTCTTCTCATCATAATTCAACTACTATGGTGAAACACTTACCTTTATGTCTGTCTATTTTACTGCTGTTTGCTATAAAAGACATCTCTTCTGGCCAGCTCATGTCTTTGTTTCGAACTAGAAAGAGATATGGCATGAGGATTTGTTTAAATGGTTTGCTACTCACTCTAGAGAGCTCACACAGCTCAAGAGGCTGAACTCACATTTTCTAATATTCAATACTTTGCTTATTTTTAGTTATTATTTTTGCTGTTTTCATTTCAATGTTTCCAATCATTATTGGAAAACATTCTAATACTGCCATCATTCCAACAAAGCCACTCATGTCTTTAGAAAGTAGCCCTGAGATTTCTTTCCTGTCAGATGATAAATTTTTCAGTACTTATTCTAATATTTAATAAGCATCCCCCATTAAACAACTTGGGCAGAAACAATGTGAGACCCAGATTTCTATATGACCTCTGGGATGTAAGGACAACAGTGAAGTGCATTATGTATGTACTCTTCTGTCTCCCATGTTAAAAACTTAGCCAAAAAGATCAAACCAGTTGAAAACTCGGCTGATCTGTGCACCCTGATACCTCTGACAACGGCTTAATGTGTTTGTGACAGACAGCACTGCGTCATAGCACATGGCAAGAGGATGTGACACGAGAGACTGGAACAAGAAATGCTGAGATTGCTGATGATGCCTTTACACCACAACAAGAGCCAGTCAAGCAGCCAAGTCCAAATGTGCTAGGTTCTCTCCAGATGTGCAAATAAAAGCAGCTTGTAATGAACATCCTAGAAACAAACCCAACGTTGACTGACCCATGCAGTTTTCTTCACCTTTTGCTTTGTGAGAATGTGCTCATGCAAATAACATAACCTGAACTCTTGTAAAATTAGTGAAAGAAGAATCAGGTAATGAAAAAGCTTCAGATGCCTCGCACTGCTTTTGTTAAATCGGGTATTTTGGTTACTAAAGTGGTTTATTTGCAGTTTTTGTATTTCTTCCTGTACTTCTTTCAGTACATACATATATAGACAGAGATCTATTTACACATACCCTTGGTCCCAAAACAGTTACATGATTAAAGTATTAGGGCATTATGCCTATGTATTTGTATAGTTTGGGCAATTACAGAAACCGGTACTATACACAATTCATTAACCATACATATATCGCTCATATAAAACTATTATTAGTTTTTAGTGTGTAAACCAATTACAGGCCTTTTTTAGTACCTTCTATTACTAAATGCTGCTCATCTTGTATTTTAAGATACTCCAGTCTGTGATCTTCATCATCCAGCAAGGTAAGATAGTTCTGCAGGAGAAAAAATGCTTTATATAGTTACTGCTTCCAGATTTAAAATTCTCTGAGGATATTTTAATCTCAAAGTAATGAAATTAAAATAGTGTTAACAATTTCTTCACAAAAGCGAGAACACCAGCTCCCTAATCATGTCCATTAAATACAGGAGTTCACTGATCTCCACAAGCATCTAGTTCCATGCTTTAATTTTATGTGGTTTTTCTCTAGAATGGAGAGAATTACAGGCATGATTCCAAGGAATACATTCTGCTTGTTTACTGTGATTTGGTCACATACACGTTTGAAAAAGATCCTGGATAGCTGCTGGCTTTTGTGCCAAGAAAAACATGCAGCATCATTCGTGTCAATGAAATAATACACTTTTATTTCCATTTAAAACAGTTTTTATGAAGCTTCATACCTTTTAGCCGATTGTTAAATACATGACAGGATAATTAAATGTTTACCAGGCTAAGAGGGAGAAAAGAGGTGTTTTCTGGGTCACTAACACCACTGCTTGGAGTGCACAAAAACCTCCAGAGAACAAGTGGCAAGAGCTTTTCAACCTGGGCAATTAAACTGCAAAGCAAAGCTACGTCTTTATTCTTTTCCCCCTCTGCATGTGTATGTAATAGCTTCTAGAAAAAAGGGAGATATACAGTATCCAACAGATGACTGAAAAGGAAAAGGGACTGACATTACCTCACTGTTGTACAACCAGAGGCGCATATCTTCTTCCTTTATTCGTAACCTCTGGGAGAGATATTCGTGTATCTCTTTAATCGTTTGCATTCGACTAAAGCAGCCGGTGTAAGCCAACACTCGCTTTAAAGGAGCATTTGGTGAAGGTACGTTCCCTGGATTCACCAGCATAAGAAAAGGGGAAAAGGTAACATATACACCCATAGCCAGCTGAGATCAGATCAGTGACAACTTATACACTACCTATACTAAAAGCATTCCTAGGTACGCTGTTCTACTACTTTTGTTTATGGATAAAACGTGTTAGATTGAAAGCTATTTGTTACTAACCCTTTGAAACAACAAACTTACTATAACAAAGCAGAAAAATTTACTTCCCTTCATACCAAAACCCATTAAAAACCTGCTCCCCTAAGGTTCTCATAGGAAATAATAACTTAAAAGAAGTTTTAAAAGACTGGACTATTCTTTCTCTTCAAAGCATTAAATTTCAAGAGAATTTCCTTTTTGAGAGAACACTGTAAATAAAACATGTCAAAAAAGACAATCTGACTATTCTTGGCAGCAGCATGACTTTGCTTCAGCTCTGCTACGGAGATGAATGCTGAGCTGTGAAGATGAAATCAGCCTGGCACTTCCACAATAGAAGTATTCTTAATAACTAAATTCCTCTCCACATATTCTTTCTGTGACGATGGCTGGGATTTTCACCAGAACTGCTCAACATTCTCATGTTTGCAACACTGATGAATTCCATCAGTGAAGATTACTGCTCTTTTGTGTAATACGAGCTCATCTTTAAATACAAGATTTGCACAAGGGATGAGACCAACTTTACATGCTTTATTTGTTGAGCTTCCTTAGTTTTAACTTAGGAAGTTCCCCACTCCTCACAGAGACAAGTCTGTAACATATTCATCAAAAGCTTTTATTATACAGCCAACCTTCACTGGGCAACTGCATTACTTAAGTAACCAGAGAAGGGAGTGTTCTACTTTCACTGTCAAGAGATTAAGATAAAATAAATAATACCATATGAAAAGATGCAATATTCCATGCACTTTGACAAGAGAGTAAAACTCTACTATAGTAAAGGCAGCAAAGCATCAGTTTTGCTTCAGTATACCAAGCAAAGTATTCATTTTTTTAAAAAGAAAACATAAAAAGCATTTTCTGAGATTAGGTATCAGAGGATTAGTTGTAAGATTACAGCAAGAAAGCATATCTGAAACTCCAAAAGATTAATCACTGATTGGACAAATAAATTAGTGCAGAGCAAAATTATTCCAAATCAAGATCAAATCTGGCACATTGAAAGATTCTCTTTATTTGAATTTTGGCATTTTAGGATGTCCAAACAAAGCAGTTTCCATTTTATTAGGTCAAGAAGGAAAAATGAATTTGGGTAGCAGGCAGTTTCTGCAGCGGAACTCGATTAAGCAGGCAGCTGCATCCACACATCATGTTTTAGATTCTACCAAAGCAGTGAAGAATTGAGCATCTGCATGAGATTTTTAAACAAAGGCTAACACTAGCAAGGCTAAAGGATTTAATTAGTCAGGAGAGCCTATTTCTGGGCATGGGTTACTGTGGATGCATATGAATACCTGTGTGCATCCAAAAGCACATGCATGTGAGTGTCAGGGATTTCTTCAACCCTATTGTGCAAGGCATGTATGCAACTGTGCAAACAAACTGGTAACTGCCAACAAACCCTGCAACACTTTTCAGCTGAAACGTGAAGCTGCAATCTAAGGACTACCCTTATATTGTACCATCTTTTTGGTGATTATCAGGGCAACTATGGCACATGTATTTCACTTTCTTCTGAACTGTCTTTCAAAACCTCATCCAATAGTAGGCTTCACATTCCATTAACTCAATTGCTTGCTAAAGATTATTAAGTAATTTTGGGCACTAAAGCCTGGCTGCCCAAGTAACTCAGAACTCACTGGCTGAACAGGGCTCGTCTGGCCACACCTGGAATACCATGTTCTGTTTTGGTCCTGGCTGTATAAAAAAGACATGGACAGGCTGGAGAGGGTCCAGAGAAGGGCCACAATGATGCAAGGACTGGGCAGCCATGTGAGGAAAAGCTGAGTGAACCGGGTTTGTTCAGCCTAGAGAAAAGAAGGCTCAGGGGAAACCTTTTCACCATGTTCCGGTATTTAAAGCATAGCTAGAAAGAAGGAGACTCCCCATTTACACGGAATCACATGGAAAAGATGAGGGGTAACGGGCACAAGTTACTCCAGGGGAGACTCCAACTGGACACAAGAGGAAAATTTTTCACAGTGAGAACAATCAGCCCTTGGAACAATCTCTCTGGGAAGTGGTGGATTCTCCAATGCTGGACACTTTTAAGATTCAGCTGGACAGGGTGCTGGGATATCTAGTCTAGGCCCTGTTTTGCCAAGAAAGGCTGGACCAGAAGATCCTTCAGGTCCCTTCCAACTCGATATGCTATGATTTACTATACACCAGATACACCCACCCACCCCAATGCTCAGCTGCATCTATCCTATGGCTACAAAATTAACTACCACCAGGACTAACCAGACCTGCCCTTCTCAGCTGTTCATTTATGCAGTGCTCATTTCTCACTTTCATCTCACATCTATTTGCAGTAACTAGGCGACTGAACTCGCTTCCCTGAAAATGCTCCCTCATGCCTCTTCCTTTCAAGAGAAGATAGGAGGAAAGCCTTTAAATCTTTACCAAATGCTGATTGTGCCTTTCAGTTGATTAGCTGGTGCACAAGCACAGTGGCAGCAAGCTTCTATACAGCTGTGGGTCTCGCTTTCTTAGAAACTGCGCACTTGTATTCTTGCTGCATTCTTAAGTTACCTCTAGGTAAATGCTGAGGAAACATTCTCAGGCTCATCATACCCATATTCACCCAGATGTTTGACTGCTGCGTTCGAGTGGCAGGCTGCTGTCTCAGGAAGAGCAGGTAGCGAGGAAATAGCTCTAGTTCAGGCACATTTGTTTTGCTGTTTTTGATCACCTAGTAGAGATTTTAAAGCACAGTTTAGAGGCTGCTGTTCAAATGGGTAGGAGATGCCAACAGGAACAGGAAACAACGATGAAAGCAGATGGTTAAAAATATCAACTCTGTTTTATTATTATGAGAAATCTTCTGATCTTCTTATGGGGTCTTAGGCAAATACCCACAGCAATAGCAATTTACTCAATTCCAAGCACTTACTGAAACTTATTAGTTGCAGATTTTTCAAAGCAAACATCTTATTTAGTGGAGCACAGATTCCTGTGCCACACCATGGAGAGCACAGCTTTATAATTCCTGAAATACATGGGAATCTACAATGAAGCCCATTAATTCTACTCAGTGTGTATTTCCACATAAAAGTTTCACAACTGTTGAAAAACCACACATGCTGAAGGCATTTGTTCTGAACTTTAAGGATAGCATTGAATTAAAACCTTCATTTTGTAAGAACAGGCTGAAGCTTACTTCTGCTCCATTTTTATACATTGACAGAAAAAACTCTTCAGTCACCATTTCTACGATGATTTTGCTGTCTACATCCAAATGCAGACATCCATAAACAGCAGTAATGTTCCCTATTTTTGTTTTAATTCTGCTCTATGTGAAGCAGAAGAAAACAGCTTCACTTGTGAGAAGCACTATAATGCACTGAAGTGCATTAAGCTTCAGTTCCAATAACAACAAGGGTGACATTTTCTGGAAAGAAGCAACATAATAGTCCCTACTGTGGGGTGGGAGACAGGGACTGTGAGTGCCTGTATATGTGGTTGCAAGTAACTAAATGTCAAGCTATTCCTTAATTATGGACTGAAAAGCTACAGTTTATACATACATTACTTATAATCTTTTACAGACAGGATTCTCGAATCCTCTCATCATTCTGAACAGAATTCTCTTTTCCAAATGACCCCATCACAAAAACCACATCAGTTCTTGTATAAAGAGATATGCCCTTTTCTGGATCATGAAAGGTGTTTGTTTCCATGGAGAAGATGTGGGAGGAGGGTAACAGAAGCCAGTGATTTTTCACTGTAAAATAATTGCCAGTATTACAGCTAACAGACCAAATCATCAAAAAATCACACAGCTAATTCCCTCCCATTTGTGACACTGAATATTTGTAACATCAACCACTTAATCTCCACTGTTACCATCAAAAAATCCCTTCACTTCCTTTTTTCTTTTAGTGTAGCTCCTGTAAGAGGCTACCTGACACAGAATACACCAACCACTACATGGAATCAATACCCTCAACAGAAACTGAAGGAAGTTTCCAGTGTTTTCAAGTGAACAGACCAAATTACTTCATCTTTCCTGCCTCTAAGATCAGCCTGGCTTTGATAAATTCAACATTAATAATTCAAGACATGCCAGGTTTAGCTCCAAATGATTATGACCTGTTAATCGTTTTGCAATATAACACACAGAGAAACAGAGAGAAAGCTCAACAAGTTGAGTAAATGGTATGATTCAACATTGGCTATTGCTGTGTAATTACTGCTTCTCCATCAGAAATCTTGTTACTGTTTTAACTGCACTCAAAAAAAGAAAAAAAGAAACTCACTGGGATAACACAGACTGATTATGAGCCCACTTGGTCAATTCCACTTCATATACAGCACTTTAACATCTGAACATTATAATCTGCAATACATTCTGCATTGTGCCTAAAATTAATTGTTAACTAAAGATATTACAGCTTGAACATAGGAAACACCAGTGTCAGTCACAAAAAGCAATTTCAGTTCAAGGGTTTTTTCTTTTTTTAACTAAACTTTCCTGCAAACAATTGTTGCTTCTGAACAACATTTCTGACAAGGAATAACTCTTGCCTGGTTTTGGTCACTAGGATCACCTATTGCTTTCTGCTTTTTAGATCTTCACCAAATCTCACTCATTGTGCTTTCTATGACACTGCATACAAAGGGCAGCAACTGTTCCCTTCCCCCCCAGTTCATGAAATTTAAGAGAGAAGAGGTGCATTTTCAATGCTGCAGGGGTCCCACTTTTCATTTCAGCGGTTTTGCAGGCCTTAGCTTTTAAAGATGAGTGTTTTGATGCCAACTCTTTTAATCTGATCTCAAGCTTACTTTTGCCTGCTTTAGTAATCATGATCAGTTGAGTACCACTTCTGCCTTACTGCAGTATCTCCTGAGGATTGTGGTACAAACCTTGTGGTACACATCCACAGCTTTCTATCCATCTCCATTTCTGAGACTGCTTTTCCCCAGCTTGCTCTTCAAGGCTTTTCATTTACACTATCCATTTTGGATGATGTAGGAGATGACCATAAAAGACTACCTTGTGCAACTGGCAGACCTCAGGTACATCAGGCTGTTTACATTATCCTGATGGTTATGGCAAGTAAACTGTGTCTACGCTCACAACTTACCGGCCTGGGCAAGGACAGATTCGCTCCATACCAATGGTAAAGTGCTCTCCAAACTGGTTCTGGTACCATTACATAGTCCTTTCCTTCAATCAATTGTGGAGATCGTTTTAGTCTTCCACCCTCCATTGTTAATGACGCAGCCTTGAAACAAGAAGGGATGCTGTCACATCTTAAGTGGAAAAACCAGTACATAGCTACAGTGATTTTAGTTCACAAACACACAGCACTTTGTAATTATTAAAACAACTTTTAAGTAGTAATTAGCAACTGCTCTTCACACTGAACGCTGGTATAGAAATGTAACAATAATTAACTCTCAGGTTTCACTATTTACTTTCTCTAAAAAGCTGCCCAGTATAAAACCTGTAATACGTTTCTCTCTCGTGTCACTTACACTGACAACTGCACACAGAAATGCAAGCCTGCTCATCACTGATGGTGCTGGTCTGTGTTTTACATTCTGCTTGCATGAATACTGGAACAAGTGTCAGTTTTGCTTTACTATTTTGTTACCTATATTTTGGGCTTTTGCAACAGCAATAAACTCAGATTGAAAGCACTGAAGTGTTCAATTATTAAAATATTTAAATCCTGAAAGTTGTGTTTAATTTTTGAGTTTCATTTAAGAACATTTTGAAAGATTCTCTTCTTACAAAGCACTTTCTTGTAGCCTCAGAAGTAAAACACATTAAGAAACCCAAATTTTGTTACATGACAAATCAGTGTTAATTCAGAATTAGGCTGCTAGCTGAAAACAAGAAAGAAATAAAAGGCTGTGATGAAAGGATGCTAAAAGGTATTTTTCCTATATTCACATCACTCCGATGCATTTACCTTCACTGGTTCTTGTGTTACTAGGGGTTGGTTATCAATCGCTCCTGGCTTCTGAGGATTAAGCTGTAGCAAATTATTCCCATTGGTTCCAAGGAAACACTGGTTATTATTGTCTGAAGTATTATGCTGCCTAGCAAAATCAGTCCCTGGTGTGCCAGGGTGAAGATTATCTGTAATGCAATACAGGAGAAAAAAAACAAACCCAAAAAAACCTCAATTTCAGTTCATGATTCCATAAACCATAAAGGAATGAGTTAAACACTTGTACCCTTTTCTGTTTGTTTTTAAAGAAGGTTGTTGATGAAGCTTTTATCCTTCATACTTCAGTAAAACATGCAACTCTTCCAAACTACAGTGACAAATATGCTGTTACTCTCAGAAAAGAAGTGGATGTACAAAATCCAAATACCAAAGCAAATACTTACACAAATATTGGTTTGATACAGCCTAACTAGGTTTGTGTGAGTAAATGTGTTTAGCATTTGCTTGTTGTCTGGATGTTTGAGTATCAAGCTCCTGAAAATCTTACATCATAACCAAATATATATATCTATATACATATATATATATATCATATATATATATACATATATACATATATATATATATATACATATATATATATACATATATATATATATATATACATATATATATACATACATATATATATATATATATATATATCTATATACATATATATATATGCAATAACAACTTATTTTTAGTTTTTCTCCTGGAAAAGGCAAATGTTTTTATCTCACAGAATCTCCTTTGGTTATGACGCAGAACACTAAACAGAAGAAAAAAGAACCTTTAACCTAAACCTTGTCTCCCTTCCTGCCCTTTGTCCATCTCCCCTCACCCCCACACCAGAAACAGCCACAGTAATCTATCTACTTAAAATGGACATTCAGCTGCCTCATAAAGATAAATCTCAAATTCTCACAAGAACTGCCTGAAAATTATCACTAAAATCTCTTCTTTCACAAAGATGGCTCCAAATGTCTGCACACACATTTGGATCACATCCTGTTAAACTCTAAGGGTGCTTTTCCTAACTTTTTTTCCTGCTTCTTTCCTCTATTACCTGAGGTCATCCCATTGCAAGACACCACAATGCCAGTTGGGTATGACCTAGAAACAACTTTATGTGAAGAGGGGACAAAAAGTCCACTCAGAAAATAAATGCTAGGACAAAAACCTGTAAATCTTGAAACAATTCTGGAAACTAATCATAAGGTAACAGACGAATTGCTGTTTAAACAAGGCTGTTTCTTATCCACCACAGACTGAAAAACCCTGTAGTTCACCAATGTCCATGCATAAGCCACTTCTGCAATCTAAACTGTGATGTTCACCTGGAGGAATCCATGCAGTATGTAGTTTTCTCAAAACCTGCTCTACATTAAACCTCCAAGGAAATAAGATGTTATGCTTACTGCTGCTAGTAGTCTCTGAGGCTTCTGATGCAGTAGAAATATTATCTGAACACTTTTCTTCTGTTGCACTGAAGTAATTAAGACCTCCCATTTTGTCTTCTCCCTGTTCTGAAGCATTGGCAGCAGCAGCTATGAGTGAATTCTTACCTCCACTCAAGACAGATGAAGGCTCTATCACAACAGGGTTTGCATCCTAAAATTGGTAGGCAAGTAGAAAAATGATAAGCCAGTATCAAAGACATTTAAGCATCAGCCAAACCAAGCACCAAAATTCACAGCCTGCATGACCACTCCTGCATGTCCCAAATGAGCTTTATAGGAAAAACAAAGTAAAATTCTACATGTGCAGAAGCAAACAGCCAAAATGGTTAAACCAGTGGAATCAACTCTTCCGTAGAATATAAAAATTGCAAAATACCAGAATTATTTCCTCTATCTCAATCCATGAAAAGACAACCATTTTAGACAGCTGTAATTACTGTCTATAAATACATGAAGATTTGTCCTTGTTGAATTTCATATGGTTAAATGAGAACACCAGCACAACAACAACAAAAACATTCTTTCCTCAAACCTGCAACAATTCAGTCCTCCCTAACTTTGTTTTGAAACAAAGTTCCCTTGTTTCCTTTGGAGAAACAGCACTGCAAGGGCAATCTGGCTCAAAATGAGGCAAGATAAAGGGGGAGAAAAAGACCTGCATCCCTCTAAAAGTGTAACTTAACCAGTACAGACAAGATGCAAGAAGAATCTTAATCAATTTACAGCACCAGTCACAACATGAAATGGCAATAAATGAGAAAACAGAAGAAAAAGGGAGCCTCACTGAGCTTTAGAGAGGAAAAAAGAAAATCCATGTAATGAACATCACTGGAAAAAGGGATTTTTCCTGTCTTATGTTGTGCCCTATTTACCCCATCACTAAAGAATATTCTGTCAAATGACAAACTGTGCAGTACAGCTAAAAGTATAAAAATGAGACTGAAATATATGTTGGAATTACAGTAATCATTTATAAAGTTTCATGGAAATTCCAAGTGTTCTCTTTGCTGAGAGGCTGACAGGATGACTAATGGCATCGTGCTATTATGCAAAGGATTTGGTATGAGATCTTGTGCACCTCTGAGCACTTATACTATGACAAGGATCATCTTATCTATTATTTCAGGCATTTAAGCCATCATTAGTCCAATTCATTGAGCATAAAGAACAACTGTAATCGCATTGTTATTTAATGCATACGTTGCATTTTCTGACTATTTTTAGTTATTTGTATTTATAAAACAACTCAAATACTTTGATGATTATCACTATATCAAACTTTTCTGAGAAACAGTTTATTTTTGTGTAACCTGCAAAGAATATTTATCTCCACCTCAACTGTTACTAAATTTACTGAATATGATTTCTTTTGAAAAAAAATCAGAGTGATGCTTTAACTTGAAAGTTTAAGTTGGAGAGTATTTAAAGAGCACTCTGTGCCTACATGGTTTTAGTAGGACCCCCCTGATCACCACCAGGTCCTGGGCTACTTTTCATCATTGCCTATAAACCAAGTATGTCAATTCCCTCCTCTGTTTGTCCAGAAAATGCACAAGTGTGTATCTGTGGCCCAAGCGAAGTCAGAACCAATACAGGCAGCTTTATTATCAAATGGATCCAATAACTTAAGGGAAGTACTATCGTAAGAGTATGTTTTTAATCAAACAATATTTTGACATGCAGGAATGATGAAGGCAAGCACAAAAAGAGATGACAGGTTAATAAAATCACAGCGAAAATCTCACCACGTGGCAGTGATTCAGTAAAACAATTCTTTGCCACTAACAGACAGAAGATGCTTAATTTCAAGCATTATTGGTTAAGCAGTCATTTGCTCCACGCTGTTTTTTCCATCCACACATTCACAGGTTTAAAGAAACCACTTATTCAGTACACTATTATTATTATTATACTTACATATTTGACATATTCTTTCCACTGGTGCCACCATGGCATTGCAATAAGAAACCAGTTGTGCCCTGGTTGAAGGCCATACCTGCTTTCTCTTTCTAACCAGCCCCTGCACATTAAGAAGGAACAACATGAAGCACCAGCTGGAACAGGGAAATTGCAATCCTTTTGAAAAGTACTAAAAGGTGATTCTGAAACTCATTAAAAATTCTAAGCAAAACATGTACCTAATAATCTGCCCTTCCTCCTCTGGAGTGGCAGGTCGTAGCCCCAGAACTATATGACACACCTGGAAGAAGAAAGTAATTGTTATTAAGAACCAAACCAGTATGAAACAAGCATTGGGCAAATGAAAGAACAGCTTTAATGGGACTTTTCTGAAAATTCTTTTGAATCATGTAGCAAGACTACCTAAAATCAAACGAATCACTAAAAAAGCAGTATTGTGAGCTGTGAGATTCACAACCTGCTCCCACTGTTAAGATGAAGATACCAAGAATGACAAATGCCCCACGACAAATTAAGGTGAACAGAAAATGAATTTTCAGGACTTTAAGGGCTGAAGCGCATGCTACAAAAGATCACAGGAACTGACATGGATCAGATATACAACAAGTTAAGGTGTCTGTATGTACTGGAGAGAGGGAATGAGGAAAGGGAGGAATGCAAGTGGTTGGAAGAAGCTAAGTGAAAGGTTAAAAAAAAAGCAAAATGGAAAGTGGGATTTTATCCCAAGGACAAGACAGCAGCCCCAGATGGCTAATATTTTACTCCTCTCTTCCTAGGAAAACCATCCCGGCCTTGCTGCAGTGAGTACATCTCTGTTGGGCTCTCCCAGCAGCTCCCTGCCACAGGGCATGCGGCTGGGAGCACTGAGCAGAGAGGAGCAGACTCTGCAGGAGCCTTTGTTTCCCATTGCAGGAGGAGGGTCAGCTGTCTCATCTGCGAGACAGTTCTCAAATTGGTTGCTGCTCATAACATGATTTATAGTCTTTTCCTTATGTCTCTTTGGAGGGTATCAATTTGCGTCTCAGCTGGAGATTTCTAATGACTGGTGAGATATCTTATTTAAATTTATACTACAGTGTGAGAGACCATTTCACATTCTGAGTACAACAAAGGCCATTCGCTGCTGGGAAGCAACAGATTTTCCAGCACACACAACACAGCTGGTTCCAGCGTTTTCTTTTTAAACTCATGGAGCACTGTGCCAGTATCAGATTCTTCCTCTAAACTAACCCTGCTACAAACAAACCAATTTGTTGACAAGCTTTCCAGGGCGCTCCACTCAGACTACTCAGCTTTTCTGTCTGCAGATGAGACACACAAGCTCATGACAGCTTAAATAGATGCCCAGACAAATCAATGGCAGACTCTGTCCCCCGTGTGAGTGTGTTACGGAGCCCGCAGCATGAGATGGGGGTGCCTCATAGGATAAAGTTTATCAAAAGATGCTACACTTAATATATTTCTTTTAATTATGATTATCATGAAGTGTTCGTTATTTCTATTTCAGTCTTGCTCAGATATTTGTTAGTTCATGAATATAAACTTATGATAGGATATTTAATGCTAGACAGTCCAAAAATAAAGACAGCCCTTCTTGAGAAGGCTGCGATGTAAGCAAAACCCGATGCAATCAGAGATAGAAAGAATCTGCAGAACTTTCTGATTTTGTTCTTTTCAGCTGTGATGGTGTTGATGGCCTCAGAATACTCTCCCTCAGCTGCTCTGAAGTTCTTGGAAAAGTATAGTTCGAAATACAGTATATAAAGTAGTCTGTGGCCATAACCAGGAGAATGAGTTGCGTGCAACCATACTTACTGTAAAAGCCACACAGCTTCTCTCTGATAAAATACGTTTCTGCTACAATTTGACCCTGTAACCATCTAAGCTTCACTGGTAAGATGAGAACAGAGCCCACTGGTCTTCCCTGATATTCCTGGGAAGAGGTGAGACTGCCATATGGGCTGGAGGTGAATGCTAAATTGGGGCAAATCTTCAAGGCTCCATTCGGAGTATTATTACTTAAAGTATCAATATCAACAGCAAACGGGTAAGGAACAAACTGCAGGGAATGAAAATACTCTTAGGGGTGTGTTTTCTGCACAAAGTGAGCCAGTGCTAAAACATGAATAAATTATGAAAATCCAATTCAAGCTCAATTAAAACCAAACTCAGCACACAATCCTCAGCTTTGGCAACACAATACTGATATGATATCACAGCTTTCAAGGACTGCTTCATTAAGAAAACAATGAAAGGTTTCTTAGAAGGCCTTAACAGAAAACATAAAGGGAAAGTGGTTGCAAAGAGTCAGCAACACCTTTTCTCATGTCTTGTGTCCCTTTCTCAGCAAAGATTTGCAAGAACTGGTCAAGAACAGCCTTTTTCTAATGGGAAACGTAACTGCTGATACACTTGAAATTTCACTGCATAAACAGTAGCCTATGTTCACTTTAACAAATTAGGCATCTCCATACACTAAAAAGAATAATAATCAAGTAGAGAATCATTCTGTCAAGGTAATGCACAATTGCAAACCCACATGACTTACTGCAAGAGAGGAAACAGTAAGCATGGTGACACAAATGCTGCCACTGCACTTTGTGGCCACACATAAAGCTCATGAATTATTTGCCATAATTTTCGAGTTTAAATTGACTCTAAACATACCTGAAAAAGCAGATTTAGAAATTCATTGGCAAGTGCACTCTTCACACTCCATATCTGGTAGTCCTCCAGAGTGAGGTGTCCAAGCTTAGATAAAGGCAGGAGAAGGAAATGGGAAGGAAAAACCATCAAACCATTAACCTATTTCTGTCACACTCCTCATTAAATGTGTCATAACAGGCAAAAGCCAGTGAGTTGATAAAAAGTAGCATCTACCACTCTGCTAACAAAATTTGATGCAATCAAAGAAAAAAAAAATGCAGTTTTAGCATAATGTAGGCAACCTGTAACAGAGAGAACCAAAAAGCTTTGAGAGTCCAGAGGATGAACTGTGCGCAGCATGTAACCTCTGCTCCTCCTCTCCACTTTTCAGAGTTAGTATTCATGCTCTACTGCAGTAGTCATATTTTCTCAAACCACAAAACCACTAGCAGCAGTATGTGACTGGTTTTGTGTCCTACAACGTGATTGCCCTGACAAGATTAAGACAAGCTAGGACTCTGATAGTCCAAATAACCTCTGCACATAGAGATATTTGCATCCATTCAGAACCCCATCCTACTTTATGGCTTGGGAAAAACTATTTTGGATTATCAAGTCCTTATGACCTTACCTTACAACACGAGTCCTATTAATTCTTAACCACTTGCAAAGTTACAGTAGCATAACACTGACCAATGTCAGCGGAACTTCTGATTTTCATCAGTTCAGTGATAGGATCAATCTGAATTTCTTATATTGTACTATCATTCAGAGCCACTTTTACAGCAGTGGCAGTTACTCTGCCTCTTCTTACAGACCATTTCCTCCAGAGTTCATATAGGTCAAATCTAACATATGAAAAGAGGTTAAATAATTTATGTAATTACTGCACCATCAGCTCTTTCAGCACTACATCCATGATGCAACTATTAAAGATATACTGAAGACTTAGGGAGTTTCTTTAACTCTTTGTGGAAACAAGACTGCAATACACTTGCTTACAAAGCACCCCTCTGAAAAAAGCAGACACTAAAGCCTTTAAAGCATGAAAGAAAGAGCTCAGTGAAGCTGCAATTTCTACTGCTTTGGTAACAGAAGAATGAAAACATTTGCCTAGCACTTTGTTGGAGTACAAGCAAGCAAGGCGAATACTAAAACAAGTAATTAAATATTTCTAGGCATTCTTTATGGGTTTTATTGAATTATTTATAGCTTCCAGACACTCTTCCTAATTAGTGAAGCGAAAGATGAAATAATGGAAACTACTTCCTCTCTATTGTTTGCAGATGATAGTGCTCAAAAAAGCAAGAACATAATTAAAGATTTACACACAGCCAACTATAAAGCACAATATAAACTACTCAGGCTTTTTGCTCTGTGTCATGCCAGTCATGATGGATGCCTCCACAGTTTCATGAATACTTAGCTCTGAAACAATACCACTGGTATATAGCTCACTGGTTGTATACAATATTATTGCAAGCAAAGTAGCCTGATAATGATAATGCATAACATTATTAATATAACTCTGTCCTAGCACAGGAAGATAATGTGTCTTCCACAGCATAAAATATAAGATACATTAATGCACTGCCCCCCTTTTTTCACAAGATCATTTCTAACATGAAAACAAAGAACAGTTTCTCCAGAACAAAAGTCGAGCATCAGATTTAAAACTGGTATTAATTTTTCACAGCAAAGCCTTGCAAACAGAACGGGTATGCTTCAAATTGATTTTGTTGGTGATGTGTTTTCGGTTGAGCTTCATATATAAAAGACGGTTTACAAAATTCAAACATGTTCTTTCTCTCACAGAACAATGTGGAAAATTTAATGGAAAAGTGACATTTCTTGAAAGTGTCTTTTATTGACACGTCTCTGCTTTAAAGAAAGCATAAGATTTTACTTTCTTTCCTGTAAATAAACTGAAGAAGCCACGGTATAAAAACAACAAGGGAAGAACTGCAAATTCCTACCTTTGTGTTATCATGCATATTCAAAATATCTTCTACAATTTCAGACAAATCCATGTTCAATTCCTTAACAAACAAAAGGATTACAAAAGAAAGTTAAATTCCCACAGCAATCCCTGGAGCTGCATGTGTTCAGAACAAAAATACAACTGAGAAATGTGGATGATTCCTCCATGTAATTCACAACTGAGTGCTTC
Source organism: Pezoporus wallicus (assembly GCF_028554395.1). NCBI lineage: Eukaryota > Metazoa > Chordata > Aves > Psittaciformes > Psittacidae > Pezoporus > Pezoporus wallicus. The sequence goes on from NW_026637666.1 coordinate 269,400, forward strand.
CAGACAGTTGTACTTCTGTACCTAAGGCTTCTTTATATGAAACAATGTACATTATAGTCACACCATTCTGCTTTGGTCAAAGTTACACAGGGTAAGTTACACCCAATAATCAATACCCCTCCGCTAAGGTAAGTAGTTCAAGGATGCCTGTGTTTCCCTGAAACCATGTTCAAACAACATTCCCATTCCTACTTTTGGAGGATGACTTTAAGAAAGAGAAGCAACTGAATGAAACCCCCAAATAGAACTTACAGGTATTTTATCGGTACGGTTATCCTTCCAAACCTCTAACAGTGCAACCACCATTTCTTTAAGTTCAGTGCGGGACAACACACCATCTCGGTCAATGTCAAAAACCTTGAAGCAAACTGAGAGAAAAGGAAATTACTTTTCTATGTTAGAACTACTCAACAACTATTATTTTCTACGCCTCCCTTGCAGAATGTAAGTCTGCAGAGTCACAAGAACCTGATTTAGTGCTGACAGTTTTGATGAGGCAGGATGCATGTGTGGTAGTGAGGAAATGGAGCAGCTGTGTTTAATAAACTGAAATCTAGATTCTTGCAATTCTGTGCTGTGTTTTCTGATGTGACATAGAAGGGAACATATGTGCGTCCAGAAATGTCCAGGGAACAACAGCCTTTAAGCTGCAGCAAGAGGGCTTTGGAAAAGTATGGAACAAAGGTATTTCAAAACACAAGAACCTTGCAGGGAGGCAGCCTAAAACTGGACAGTCAATAAGCCAGAACATGCTATTTACCACAAAACAATCAAATAGGAGAATCAGTTTATATTGTATCTGATGAATATGTGTTTGCATTTTCTTTACTGAGATTCACATTTCTGCATCATAACGCAGAACACTGAAAAATAACTTGTGAATTTTAATCTCTTCCCCCCAAACAGGTTGATAATTTATATGAAGTTATGGGTAAGCGATAAAATACACAGAATCAGGTTTAATCATCCTTTATAAAATAAAGTCTTAATAATTATAATTCCTTTCATTTTTTAACTTCTGCAGCCTGCCTCACACTTATCCAATGGAAAAATTCTAAACACGTGGAAACAACCAAACTTCAGTGTTCAAACTGAAAAGCTTCTCTAAAATAAACAGTTAACACTTTGCATACTTACACTTCTGTCTTTCTGCCAAGGGTCCCCTGCAACATGCTGAGAGCCCACAGGAAATTTCTTTAAAATCTATGTGATTGTCTCGGTTTTCATCAAAAGCATTAAATAAACCTGCAAACCGCAAAAGCATCTCCTGTTACAGCAGGTGGCTGGCAGAGCTGACAGTCATACTTAGCATTTACATGGAGGGTTAATGGTTAACATTTGCAAGGAGAAATACAAATGCTTCTGATTATAACTCTAAGCATAATAAAGGTAATTAAGCCCTACTAAGACCATCTGAATGGTGAATCAGATCACTCTGGTATCAAGAATTCTGAACTGTAGCCTTATTCTCACACCTTCCCTGTAATGATTGATTTATAGAGCGTCCACCTACACGGGCAGGACAAGCAAGGAACAAGATGGCAAAGGTACTCAGATGCAAGATGCTTTCACCTTTCACAGTGCCTGATAGAAACGAGACTCGCTAACGTTGCATATTTTGCCATAAGTGAGACAGGAGTTTCAGTTACCAGCCTTCAAATGATTTGAGAGTTCTGTTCATCTCAGCACATATAACTTTTTTTGTCCAATATCTTTTTTTCTCTTTGTGCAAATGACTCAGTTGCATTATCCACAAAAGACATATTAAATGACCAGAAACCATTTGAGTTTCCCCATAGCAGCTGCATAAATTTATATCACTAAGCAGATAAAACACACTTCTGAGCAAAAGGATGTGGGGAAATATCCCTACTGAATTGAACATAAATTCTGGTGTTTTAACAGCTTGCAGCCACTGCAGATGAATTTCCCATTTTCTACTTAGTGTGGCCACTTGTCAGTAAAGCTGACCATTTGGTGGTAAAAAATTGTCACTCTAGGACTGCAGACAAGTACTAGCACACAAGTAGAACGTTACTTTAAGGCCTTATATTGTGCAGTAAATGGCAATTAGACAGTTGCAACCTCCACTCATTACCAGAGTGGCTTCAATCTGAAAGCCCAGCTTGGTTATTAATGGCTAAGTTGCAACACACAAATCTCCTGACCAGCTCTTCTGAACAAAATCTTCCTTCACTTCCAGTGTTTGGGTAGACTGTTTCATTGACTGCATGATACAGCTTCTGACCTGAACGCTGAATTCTCATTTAACAGACAAAATTCACATTTATCGGTTTAAGAATGGTCTTCTATTTTATCTCATTCAGCGGCAAGAGTATATCTTGTCATTAAGGAGCACAGTGAAAAATTTTAAGCAATCACAGGGCAAATTCTACATAAAGTTTGACATATTTCCTGACAACTAAGAAGAATGCAACACGCATTGCTTCGTCATTCCAGATTTCCCGACAAATAAGAGATTTCTCAGGCATCTTTTCTGCTCTTCAAACATTCAGAATTCAGCAGAACAAATCTCTCTAAGCTTAAAATACATCTTTAAGTAGGTCCACTTTTAAAGCCATAAAATGTACATGTCAGTAGACAATCAGGTACTGAACACCTCAGCAACATCAGCTCCTCACAGGTTAGATCGAATTCCATACCTTCACTCAGAGATGGATGAATAGGAGGGGAAACTAAGGGGGCAAACGTTTCTAAATCAAAACGTCCAGTTCTTGATTGAGCTTTTAGCAGCCAGTATCGTTTTTCGAGATCAATGATGTCAGATTCTTCCACTGTATAAGCAAGAAAAATAAAAGGAATTGTTGGCAATATCTAGACCATGTTAGAATTCAGCACCAAATAAAAATGCAGCATTATTTTGTCGCAACAAGAAATAATGTTCATTTTTTTATGCCCAACTCCTGCTTACAAACATTAAAAATATGAGCAACAGAGAAATAAAAAAACAATTTTACCTTCTTTATCTACAGAATCATGTCACCATCTAGGAATTCCCATCAATAACACACAAGTGTTCAGAGATATAGAAATGAACTTTTCCCACTGCTAAAGGTTACAGCAGTCTCTTCATTTTCACTTATTTCTTCTTGGTGAATTGAACAGGCAGATTACATATGCAGTACCTTATTTTCCATGGTATCTAGTATTTAAATCCTCTAAAAGGATGCAAAGCAGCATATAAAAAAAAATTCCACACTTTAAAATATATATATATATAAATAGTACTTGTCTGCTCTTGAAAAATTCCTGTTTGCAAGTTTTAGTCTTCTGAGACAGTAACAATGCTAAATTTTAATGTGACTTTTAACCACTGCATCTCATCATTAACTTTTTCTAAATATAAACCACATTTGTTTCACTTTATTTTTACACTACAGAGGCACTCGGGAACCCAGTCAACACTGGGGAGTGAAATACAAACCTAGAAGATACTTTAAAGGGAGGAATTTACAAGCTAATTTACAGAAGGGAGGACAAAAAGCCAAACTCCCGAACTAACAGTGAGTAAAGCAAGGTGCTAGGCAAAGGAGAATAAAAACAGGCAGAGGAAGAACTTGTGTTTTCTTTCAAAACCTTCTATACAAATTTTGGTCTCTATGTTTTATCCTTGGAAATAAAAAATATAGATAGAGAAACATTCAGTTTCTGCTCAACAATGGTTTTAACCTTTTTACATATGCAAGTGTGTCACAACACTGCTTTAGGTCACTACAAATTAATTGGTTCTCAAATAGATATGTAATGACAAAGCTGTCTATATTAAGAACCACTACGTGTGATCCCATTCCCAGATGGTTCTGAGCCTTTAAATCCACGCCAGCTTTCTAATAGGTTTAACTTGAGCTATTTGGCCTGGTTTAGTCAACAGAAACAATAATAATCCTGTAAGGCTTAAGAACAGAAGAGAACCCAAAGAAGTTATATGCCAAATTGAAACTTTATTGATTTTTTTTTCCTATTTCTGTCCTAAGTAGTAGTAACTCGCTCAGAATAGTAACTTACGTAACCTATAATAAGCATGAATTAGTAGTAACTACCCAGCAGGCACATCACATAATGCATCAAAACTTACACAGTATCTTACTCTCAGCAGCAGAAAGTTTGGGAAAATTCTAACAAAAGAGTCATGTCTGAATAAATTTTTCCATGCTGCTTGAAGAGTGCACAGGATTTACACCTTCCTGTAACGTATTTTTGGACAGGCTAACTAGAAAAGTAAGATCAGTAAAAACATGTCCTCCTTTTTCTTTATACAGTCAGTACAATCACTAGACAGGCCATACAGTAGCATACAGAACATCCACTCCAAAGCTACAGTCCCAGGGCCACATTAAACTAAGTCAACTTCAGGCTGAAAAGAAAAAGTTTACCTTCCCCCTTAACCCCCAGTATGGGTGCAGCACCCTCACTTGCATCGTTATCAGCTACTCTGCATCTATACAGTAAGTGAGATAACAGAACTGATCCAAAAATCAAACTAAACTGATTGTTTAGTTTGTGCATCTACACAGTAAGTCCATCTATACAGTAAGTGAGATAATAGAACTGATCCAAAAATCAAACTAAACTGATTTTTTCCTTCTCTTCTCCCTCTCCTTCCTATATGGATCAATTCCTTTATCTGGCTTACCATCTCTTGGTTGTGTTGTAATCATAAAGTCATTTGGGTGTGAAGGGACCCCAAAGATCATCTGGTTCCAACCCCCTGCAGTGAACAGGGACATCTTCAATTAGATCAGGTTTCTCAAACTCCATCCAACCTGATCTTGAACATGTCCAGGGATGGGGCATCTACTGCCTCTCTGGACAACCTGGTCCGGTGTTGCACCACCCTCATCATCTAGTTTCAATCTACCTTCTTTTAGTTAAAACTATTACCCCTCATCCTATCACTACAGGCCCTATTAAGAGGTCTGTACCAAATCCATCAGGGAGCAGTAATCTAGAAATACAAAGGAATATTATTCTACTAGAAATCAAGGAAGAGAAATGGAGTAGTTATTTCTTTGAAGATCAGCACACAGAAATATCATAGGTGCTTTGGACTGGCAGAGATGTAAGCAGCTTCGCAATCCTAAGCTGAGCAGTCAGGTGATGTTTGAATTGCACTGCATCTGGTATGTTCCAAGACATAGAGGGATGTCATGATGTAACAACATACATGCCCCAAAATGGCCAATGTATCAACAGATGGGGGCAAATCTACCAAATTAAATGCACTTTCCCCTCAATCTTGTTGCCTCTGCAGGTACCAGGGTGCTACAGTACTGATAAGAGTGAGCTCACAAGACATGACATTAGGACTAGAGCACCAGTATTCTGCAGGAAATCCAAGAAAAAAGTATATTTGTGGAGTTCCAAGAACAGAAATAAACAAAAAGTAAAATAATAAAGGCATAAGCCACTTTATGAGACAGAACCATAAGAACATGAAGAGAATCACTGTACTATTGTACTACCTAAACAACTGCACATAAAGGGCAAGTTTGTACTGGCATTTAGAGGAATTGCACATACACATCATTGCTGTCATCAGCAAACACAAAAGCCTTATGCTAACTCTCTTGAGCATACGCATGTAAATCAGTTTCCTTTTAATCTACCTTTGTGACTGGGAAGAATAACAAATGTACTAGTTTGCTATATGTGAAATAATGCAACACTAAGAATATCCAGAACAACAGAAGCTCACATTGTCTTTACTGATGAGTAAATCTGCAGAAACCAGCTTTAATGGCAGCTGCATTATTTCTTTTTAGTAATGAAGAACTGCAAGCCATGGTCTCTGGCCACAGAAAACATTCTCTGAATCTACAGGAGAAGCTGTTCGTGCTCCAGTTTTTAAATTGCACTTCACAGATGGTTTTCACAGTGCTAACTTTATTGGTTTATTATTTCAATCTCAGACAAGAAAGGTTATCAGAAAGCATCTTATCTGCAGTTCTGGCCAGCAGTGGTTGAAATAACAGGGTCATTTAAAAGACAAAGAATAGCTGGTCAATGCTACATTGATGTTATAGCCAAGGCAGGTCCAGGCTATTTATTTTCTGCATAAGAGCTGAACGTTTTAGAAAGTGAAACTGAGAAAGTGGTAAATAACGTTGTTTATACTGATGAGACACAAGTAAGGTGGAATCCAAGTAAAAATGTGACAAAAGAATACTTTTCACTCATAGTAACAGCTAACTGAATTGCAGCTCACTGCAATAGTTCCACTTACATAAAATACAGAAGGATTTATTGGATTACAGCACACATGAAAGAGTAATTCTGCAGCTGAAAAGCCAGCTCTTACAGAATTGATTTCTCCAGAGTGATTTTTGGCACATAATCTTGTAAATCAGTCTTGGGATATGTTGTGCACCATCTATTCCTCCATAAAAGTAAACTAAAAGAAATCTCTTGCAATTTATGATGTATACATATAATCATATTTGGTAGCGAAGTTTAAATGAAGCCTGATAAAAGCAGACTGCACTTACTATCCAAACATACTGATGTGTATGAAAAAAAATGGTGTGTTCTAAAGAGCTTTCACAAAAAGGATTTTACCTTTTCAAAGTACGGGTTTTTTCTCCTCATTCCTGCTCAAATCCCATCAGAAGTGTGAACTGGGCTCCCATTCAGCAGTCCAAATCTTAAATAACCTCTGATTATATCTAGAAATGTACCTCATACATCTATACAACGTAGTCCAAACCATCAGAACAGCCTGGCTTTCTAGGCAAGTAAGCACTCATTTTTGTCAATTAGCAACACGATCTGATTATTTCAGCTCACGCAGAGGTATTACACATCTGTGAAACTTCATCATATACTACCACATTGCTACCATGTGCTATTTTATATATCACTCATCCCTTGTCCATTAAAAATATGAAAGCCTTTCAGAGCTGACCATGAATAATCATGAACAGTGTTTCTTAGCTCAATCCTCTAAAATGAGACAAGCATAATTCGAAGAATGATAATGTCAAGCGCACCACAAGTTTCCTGTTGTAAAGGAAGGACAAGCAAACACCCTCAGTAAAAAGAGGCAGCTGAGAAACTGTAAATATACTAAGAATGTGTTAATTTAAACCCAGCTGCCACACTGAGATGGACAGTCAGGACGCACAACAGTGATAAACACTGGAAAAAGCATTCTTCATTTCAATGCCATTCCTAAGGAATGTATGCCCTTAAGCACTACAGAGGTAGCAAGCCACGAATACCCTTCTGTCAGGAAAAAATTAAAAGCCTGTTTTCATTTCAAGCACTATTTATGATAATTCTTTATACAACCAGAATTACGGATTTCAGTATATACAAAACTTTAATTTTTACCCACCTATTGGCACAATCCTCTCTGGTTCACAGCAGTAGAAGCATACCATATTCCCAGCATTTTAACTGAAACTGGGTTTGCTTTACTGTTTACCATGATATCCTCCACACAAAACCCAGTCCCTGGTCACGGAGAGCACTCTTCATCACGCAGCAACAGAGCCAGAGCCCCCGAATGACTGAACACCAAACTCTTTCTGCCTGACCACACCTGTTTATTGCTTTCAGATTAACACATGGAAGGCTCCAGGACCTGGGCACAGAGAGCTGATTTGCAAGACACAAAATAGCCTGGGAACTAAGAGGATAACTAAGTGACAAGATGCAGATTAAGTGAGACTGAGGCTTTTTCTTATTGGCCTGGTCTTCTGGAATACTTCCATCTTTTTCCCTTTTAATTTGAAATATGGACACACATTAGAGAAGGGAATATTATAACTTCAGCCAAAATCCTTGTCAGACACACATTCCATGCGGTCATCTAGCAGAATATAGATTATCAGTGCCTTAATACAAGAACACATACAGAACAGGTATTAAACATGCTCTTAAAGGCACCTTTCACAAATCTGAAATCTTCAGAATTTTCTTCCAGTGGCCTTCCACATATCGAAATGAGATGGTGTTTCAAGAGTGGGTACCACAACTGAAGTGGGCTACCTACAGAGCGTATATTTTATATCCAGCCTTTTAACGTGAGCAACGTTAAGCGATCACTTCACTTTCCTTTTATTTTATAGACTCACATCTTCATCTTATCATAAAGCTCTACAGGTTTATAAACCCATCTCTGACAGAAGAGGTTACTTCTACCACATTCAGTTTCAACCTCATGGTGTTTCAAAACCTCACTCTTCCATTTCACCCATGCTGCCTGGTTAGCCAGGGTTTCTCTCATTATTATGCTAAATTAGCAGTAACTGCATGTTCTAAAATACAATTATTATACTGATTGCACACTGTCTTAACTGCATCAGAACATAAGAGCTGTCAGAAAAAACAGGAGCATTTTGATGAATATTTCTGATGACAGAAGAGAGTGCCTTCAATATGAAGGAGAATTAGGGTGCTACTGAGTAAGAACTCAGTGGCACAAGAACCAGGTAACAAAGAAGTACAAATTACAGTCTTCCAGTTTGAAACCAGTAACCCCCCTGATAAATGGAAGTATTCTCCCCCTGAAAAAGGACTGAAAACCTAAGTATATAAGCACATCACACGCCACTGAGACACACCAAAATGAAACAGTCATAAAAAAAGGCAACCACCACCTATGTTACACCAGAAGAAATCTCTCCAGCCAAGTGAAGGCAAGCAAGGAGGACTCACCCAGAGTACGACAGCTATGTGTCATCTGAGTCCGAGATGGAACAGGGGATGGAGCACCTGGTCTGAAATAGACTCAAACTGTGCTCATTTTACTTTCACAAAAAGGTCAAGAAGAAACACAGCAGTCACTTGCATTTATAGCAAAGAGTAAAAAGGAAAAAGAGCAGAGACTGTCTGAAACCAAGGACATTACTGATGGGAAATGAAGATAAACTGCCCACAAATACATGTAGAAGATACACTGGCATCATTTTCCCCTACGGGACAAAAAAAACCAACAAAACAGATAAGCCCCAGTATCTCAGAAAGAAATGACACAGTGACCCCCAGGGTCTGCACTGGGGGGGGCAGAGGAGATCTTTCCACTTCTCATGTGCCTGTACATCACTGTGACAAACCAAGCCACAGAAAGCTGCACTTTGCAGGTACGATGGAGTCTGTTCCATTCTGATACCTACAGGAATAAACTAGTCAGAGTAGGCAGAAAAATGACATCCACCAGTGGCCAAGGATTGTTGTATTATTGAATCACTGCATTTGGACTTAGAGCACTGGAGAAGATGTTTAATTTGTAATTATTTAGGATGCATAATGATCTGGGAGAATATTCCCCTACAGACGCTTTTTGTATTAGTGGCAGTCCCTGAAAAGATTTACCTTTGATTTGCATGCTCCACCACAGTGCTATTCAGGATGGCGTTTAATAACAATAAGTAAGAAAATCCAAATTCCTGCTACTTGGTCAGTACTCAGTGGTAGTCAACACCCACATCCCTGAAGTGATTTTTTTAGGAATAAAGGTCTAAGAGAAACTTAAATTATTTTGGCAGTTTTCAAATAAAGTGATTTATATTTATGATATAAGTGAAATGGAACAAAATTTGATTAAAAGCAGCAAGTGTGTGCAACTTCCTGTAACTTTAAAATTTCATTTCTAATTACGTGTTGAGGAATATAATTAAAGTCATCTGCATACCAAAATAAATGTTATTTACAAGCAAAACATTAGAATTCCTTTGTTTCGCTGGTAGCTTGGCTCATCAAGCAAATTTAAATGGAGTTACTGGTGCTTTGCAATAAAATGTTTGCTGTCTGTTTCTAAATCAATGTTAATAACTTCCAGTGTTTTTATCGCTGTGATTTTTCACGTCTCTGACATGTTAGTCAAGACCCTGAATGGGAAGCACCCTGCTGTGAGAGGAGGCAGGGTTTGGCAGGAGGGGTTGAAGCGGGAGCCAGGAGAGGGCGCGCTGCAATCCCAGCTGGAGCCCAGCAGCCAGGTGAGACATTCCCAATGGCACTGCGGAGTTTCACGTATTGCTTTTCTCTTTTACAGCAGAAGAAACTGTAAAAGCTTTTCCTCTCACTGTATTCTGAGAAGTGTTTGCCTGGATCCACTAAACATTATTGCGGGTACTTTGTTTCCTAAAAGGCAACTGTTTTATTCTAGGAAAAGTATTACAAACAACCTTCACTTCGAGAAAAGGAAGTGTCGTCACAGCTCTTCCTGTTTTACACATTAAATGTGTACACATTAATAAAACTTCTGTACTAAACTTTTTATTTTAGACTGACCCAATTAGACCGCAATTCCCCCCAAGTGCTCAAGCATTGATACTTCCCTTACTTCTGCATCTGTTGTGTGGATTCCTGTACTGCCTGAAATCATAAGGGAAATCATCCAATACATTTTAAAGAACTGTATTTGTCCAGACCAGGGGAAGGCTGGTCAGTTCACCTGCAGGTTAGTTCAACAGTTCACCTGCCTATTATCTTAAATTCCTGTCAGTTTTCCGTATCTATCATCTGAAAGATCCCAGGCTTCAGACATCCTAACATAGACAACCTCTTTCTGTTGTGCTTCACTGGGAAATCAAAAATACAGTAACATTTCATTTTATCTAGAAGTCCAAACTTAACTGTCATATGATCTTTCCGAGACTGGTAAAGTATATTGAGCCTGCAGACAGCGTGCGGTTTGAAACATGCTTTACCCATTCAAAAATACATGGAAGCTACAGTTTTCTGGAACACAATGAAAAGCTTGTCCCCAGATCTGACATGCACTTGGAGATCCAATAATCACTTCAAACCGTCTCAAATATTTTATCTTTTTAATCCTAACAACAGAAAACTTACTTTTTCACTCAGTTCTACCATCATTATACTCAGCCAACAGCTTATAGAAGCTGTCAGTAAAGAAGCAGAGATCATCACCAGCTACTAGAAAACACTGGATTTCTCAGCAATCTGACACAACTTAAAGCAACAGAAGTTAAATAAGAACTTCAGAAGAAGTTTTAATTTCAAAGCATGGAAAAAAAATCAAAGCAAGCTCTGAGGTAGCATTCAGAGGCATGGGGTAAAGCTTTCTTTGAACACTTAGGGCAACAGGCACTTGACAAGGATGGAGGCACAGCACATCTCCATTTGATACAGCTTGAGAGGCTTTTTCCCAGGGCTGAAGTCTAGAAAATTCAAAGAGTTGGTTTGTTTGGGGCTTTTTAGCATACTTCTTTCGCAACCTTGTCTATTAGACCTCAGAGTCTTCTATAACCTCAGTGTCTACTGCAGTCTCATGCAACGCAAATAAATTACCTGTCTATAAACTTATAACTTTACTATGCATTTTCATTTCAGATGGTCAGAACAGAATTTTAATGCTCACATTTGAAACCAAGAGAAAAACCTGCACGTTGCTTTACTCAAGTCACCCATCCATTAAAGAGATTAAATGCCACACTGACACCAACAAAGAAAATCTAGGAGAGCACAACCAGATTGCTCAAATCCCTGACATCTCAACAGTGAACACCCTTCTCCAAGGGGTACCAAAGTCCCTTAGATGCTTTACTGTAATGTATGCTTACATTACACTTGCACATCAAGTATAATTTATCAGCCTTCTGGTTTTACATTTAATTTAAAAAACAGCTGCTCCTTCTTTTATATCAATATAGACATAAGGAAGCACTTGTTCTTTGGAGATTATTCCTAAATGCAAATGCTGAGGACGTTTCTCTTTAGAGAATTTAGCTCCCTGACTGTATCACATGACAGGAATATTACTTATTTTACTGCAGAACACAAATTAAGAGGTAAAACTTGTTTTTGAAACAAGCATTATTTTCAGAACTGCCTCCACAGTTTTATGATTCACTACATCTGGAAGACCAAATATAAACCCAGTATTAATATCAACTCACTTTAAATAGATGTTTTTGTCAAAAGAGAAGATATTTCTGCCCCCCTTTCTTTCTCTAAGAAGTATTGTAATCTCAGTATTATCTCTTAAAAACAATGACCCCCAGTGTCCCTCTTCCTTAACGTTTTACAGGTTACAGCACAAAAAGCAGAGTACAAATTAACACAGAGAAGAAATTTCTCTCGCTGACCATGTATCTCATCAGCATAGTGATATTTCCTGAACAGCTACACAAGGCAACAGTTTCTGTCTCTGGAACAGCTTTGACAACCACATGTACTACCACCAAGCTTCGTTTACTTACAGTGTGTGACTCCAGCCAGGGTTTGATAGAAGGTAGGGGTGTCGCTGTCATCCGTGAGTGTCACATACACACCTCCAGACAGCAGCCAGCGGGAAAACGTGAAAGCATCTTTGTTGTGCAATAGCCAAACCCTGAACTTCTCATAGTTTACTTTTTCACCCTGTGAGGAAAATAAGAAACCAGGAGCTGTTTTTTTCCGCTTTCTCAGTGCCAGTAAACAGGAACTGGGACAATCTCCTATAAAAGTAAGTACTAAAATAATGCTTTTCTTTGGAGCCATGCCTGGTTTTCCATTTCATTCTGAAATCCAGCACTGGGAAGGAAATTGAGACTCCTCAGCACTCTCCGTATTTCAACCACCTACTCAATGTGGTCTTTGGAAAGTCACTTACTCTAAACCTCAGGTTAAAAGGATTAAAAGAAAAACAGTTACGTACAACTCAAAGTAACAGAGGTTATTTTTATGAATTTAAATTTATTATGATAGATAAAAGCTCTTCTGTGCCAAGTAACAGGTGCTATAAAATCACAAACATTCTGTTCTATCTGCATGAGTATACAAACACTTAGCACAGAAAAAACTGATTTTTGAATAGCTAACACTATGATTAACCACAGCAGTTGCATGTCAATTTTCTGCCTCTATTGACCAAACCCCACTTTGAAGCATACATGTAAACATGACATTCACAGTATCTCCTGAGTCTCACCTGCTGAATGCCTCATGGAACTGCCTGCTCAGGAATACATAAAAACTGAAGACTCACAAAGTTTAACTGCTGGAGAGGCTGTTTAAACCATTTAGTTGAGTGGTTTCCAAGCTGTGGCCATGAAACCATAGGGATCAACACACTAATTTCTACAAGACCCACAAAACTAACTAAAATAAAAGCAAACCTATTATCAGTAGACAAACTCATTATGTGGAGATCCTCGTCTCTATGGGAAATAAAGAGGGGTCTGCAAAGTGAAAGAGGTTTCAAGTCATTGATTATTTAAACTTCCCTAATATCACAGACCATTAAACTTCACTGAATTACACCTCTATAGAATTCAGTAATTTGCATTTGGCCACAGACTATCTGCAACTGCCAACTATGGAAAACTGAAAATCCACTACTGCCTTTGCCAGGTTGCTCAAATGGTTAATCACCATCATCACTAAAGTATTTGCTTCATATCTCAACTGCAGTGGATTACTTCAGGTTTCAGGTATTCATTCATTCCTCTTTTTCCTAGACTAAAGAGTGTTACATTTTTCACCAACAAATACACGTAGAAATACCCAATCCTTAAATCTACTATCACAGACTTCCACATTGTTCTAATTCAAGGAAGTCAAGATGCTACACTGCTGTTCCATCACCAGTTTAATCTGTACGTACCCACACCAGTAACTGACAGCACGGCCCTAACCTTCCTCTTACCAACAATTTCTGATCCTTCATCCCCTCTCTTATGTGACTGCAATCACATTAATGGCAGTCAGGTGGCAAAACAGATCTAGCTGAGAAATAACCTACAGGACTAGAAGCTACAGGAAAAGGGCTTACTTCTCAACCAGATCAGTTTCCCAATCCAGTTCACCAAGGCATCACATAAATACTTGAGCCAGCACAAAGGCAGGAGAATGAATGACAGACAGGAAAAGGGTAACTCAACATTGTGGACTTTGCAGGATTTAACCCTGGCTAAACAAAAAACCAACAAACCTCTACTGGGAAGTTAGTAGAGAAAAAACAAAGCAGGTTTTTATTTGAAATTGCTCTAACAGTTTGGATTTGAGAGAAAATCATTTTCTTCCTACCTGTTCCACTCTACTTTCCCTCTACTTTTTGCACTGCCTTCTGTAAACACAGCAAGAGCTGTGTCACAGTTCAGACTCTGCACTGTTCCAGCTGATCAGAGCAAGGACAAGGAAGGAGCAGGACAGGAAAATTTTGGACAGGGGGCAGAAAGCATTTGAAACAAGTAATGTTTACAGCTGAGCCATGATGGAACTAGAGCAATACAGGTATCACTGAATCCTCTTCCTGTATTTCAGAAACAAGAGTGAGGAAAAACTCAGATATATTTTAAAGCTAGCATTTCTAGATGAGTACATGCAATAATTCCGAAGAACAGAAGTAGCTACAAACCTCATCCTTGAAAGCATAAACTCATCCACCATACGGCAGGCAGGAAGGCCCACAGCAGGAACATTAAACTTTCTCACTCTCCAGCAATGACCTAGTATGGTTAACAGGCCAGTAAATCCTGCTGAGTGACTTATTATACTGTTTTGATTTTAAAAGAGAAATCAAGATACAGCATTTTCTTGAACAGAACGGTACAAAGCCAGCCTGATGCCTCTCTTCCTGCAAATCTTCATTAAGTATTTCTGGATTTCTTGGACAGCTTGCAATTAACTGTTAGGGTGTAATTTATCACACAATATTGGTAAGAAATTATAAATAGGAAACACTGAAGTGGGCCAGCTCCAGAAACTGGACTGCAGTGTACATACGATTTATGATTCCAGCCAAGACTGAAGAACGTAATCATTCCCTACAAAGCCAACATGATACCACTGACAGATTAAATGATCTGCCTCAGCCAATGCCCATAACCAAGGTTATCTTCAATACACAATAAAATTTAGGTAATTGAGTAATCTGATATCCGCAAATAAAGCTTCTAGTCAACCAATGGAATGTATGACAACTAGGTTTTGCTGCTCTATAGTCCTTCAACAAAAAATGAAGCAATCAAAGCACAAACCTCTGACAGTTCAACAGGATCACTAGTGCCAGTGAAGTATCTGTGAATATTTAAAAGTAACAATAGTCTGGTTTAGAGGAGGACTTCAGCAAGCCTCGTAAAGATTGCATCTCTCAACCAACCCAAGCATAAATAAATGTTGCAGCTCCGGGAAGGCACAGCGAGACAAAACTAATACTATAAAACTATTCTTTTTAAGCAACCAGTGCTGACAGGCATTTTTAAATCCAGGATGAAGATGGATGAAGATTTTCTTCTCCTTCTCAGATCTGTGTTCTAGATTTCTTCCCCACTTGCTGTAAAATGTCCACACCAACAAATAAATTCCCACTAGTGACACTAGTATTCAAATTTACTCAATAACATGATTACCCTTGGGAAATGACATCTTTCAAACTATCACAGTAAGTAAAGCAGCATGGAGAATGCCTACATTTACATACTAAGCTGCTATTCACATCAATACAAATCACACATAATATCACAACATAAAAAACTATGAGCTTTTATCCAATTTAGACCAGGTCAATTTGCTTCCATACATGCATGAACATATTTATGTCAGAGGAAAACAAACTACCCAATCTAATTTTCACATTTGTGTAAATGCAGTAGGCTAAAACCTGTATGACATACCTCAGAGAAACATTTCTTGAGTGACTCTGGGACTTTCCCATCCACCACATGCAGCATCTTCTCCATCTCTTCACGGACAACATAACTCCCAGATTCATTAGAAAAGAGACTGAAAATGTCTGAGGAAGCAGAGATTTGTTTAAGCAATAGTTCTCAAACATCAAATTTACAGCTGGCTGAGAATGCTGGAGCTGGCTCTCCAGCAACTAAAGGACTAAAAATTTAGGTTGATTCAATGTCAATGTAGCTCAACAAGGTTTAGGTCAAGAAGTATCTCCTTTTTCTTTTATCACTGTCTGCTAATCAAAAGGAAAATGAATACTATCACATCAGATTAACACAGAAGACAAAACAACAGAAGTCAGTAGTCACATGCCTTCCTTTGTTTTGAAAAGCATCAATGCCGTCCTCCTTCCTCTGCCCACATACAGTTATCACCAGTCTTCCTGTAGGATCCTAACATTTATATTCATGATGACTTATCAAATATTTCATTTGGTGAGTAAAAAAATGAAAAATGCAGCAAATTTCAAAATATACAGCTAAAAATGTCTACAAATACTACATTTATTGGCAAATATATGCCCCGGTTACATATAAAAATAGGGACTCAGTATACCCCAATTTATGTTTGCTTTACATAGTGTATTTTACACTCACTATCCATTGTCCTGTTGTTATTGTTGTAAAAGACATAACTTACATTTTGCTTTCTCTTCCTCCCTGCCTCTTGTAAGTAGAACTAATCCGACTATCAAGTTATTGAAGTGCAGCCCTTTGGATATTCCTCCAAATGAACAGTAGATAACCTAGAAGAATAAAATAGAGAAGTTAATCAAGAAGTTAACATGGAGATCAGAGATGTCAGAACTAAAAACAACAACTTATACTGAGGCTCCACCATATGTGGTTTTTAGGCTCATTGCCTCACATTCAGCTAACCACACTTTCAATATTAATTCTGTTACACTTCTGCAGCTCTTCCAGTACCTATAAAATAGCCTTTCCAGGGTCTTTTATTTAGGGAAATGCAGATACTTTTCATGAACAGCAATATAAAAAACATAGCTAGAATCCTCCAATGAAGAGGGCTTCTGGCTTGTTCATTGGTGCTACTTCCCCAGACTTCTTTATCAAGGTAATAAAAATGAAGTCTCCTCCAGACTACGCTTTGATAGTCTCAACACCATCAAGAAGTTGTTGGAGCATCAAGTGTTTCATTGCCCCAAACACAGGAAATGCATTTCCAGTGAGTCATCAGAAACTACAGCTTTGAAAAGATGTGGCACACACAAAAAACCTCACAACTTTTCATCAGCTATACCATAACTATCTCACCACACAACTGCTGGTAGCATGACCATTCCAGCTTAGCACCTCCCTCTAACAACAGGATTTAAATCTTTCTTTCAATACAATCAAGACTTCAAATGAGAAATTACTCAAAGATCCACAGTCAGTGGAAGGGCTGAAGCATTCACCTTTCACATGGAAAGTCTGGACACTGCAGCTTGCCTTAATAGCATCTTAACAGTGATTCAACACTGATATACGAGATACGAAGTTAACAGCAAGTGCTTTTAGTGAACAAGAATTACCAACTTGCTTACTGCAATATATCGCTTCACCTTGCCTCTAATACTACAGAGCACAAGTGAAAAGATGTATGCTGTACTGCACTTAAAACATGGACTCCAGCAATCCCAAATCTATTCCTACAAGCACCAGCACTTTATCAGCATGACACGAGCGAAATCTGCATTAGGTGTTAGAATTTACATCAGACAGAACTTATCAATTATTCTTACATAGAAGAATTATTTCACTGTCTGTCTTATAATTCGATTTTCTTGCAAGTATCACACTGAGCATCTAACCATAAAAAGAAAGTATTAGGTCTAGTTGATGGGGAACTATTACTGTGAAAGACCAGAACAAAGTGATTTATCACTGATCATGGTCTGGATAGCAGACTTGTTTGTTGAACTTGTTTCTTAAATATAACTTCTTCAGGAGGGAAGATAAAGAGATCAACTTCTATGAGGAAAAGTACTGTGCACATTTAAAATAGTATTTTCTTTGCTGGCATCTGAATTACGTTCTAAACATGCAACATTAAAACCAGGATGAGTAAGACAGTTATGTACTGCTTTTCATTTTTTCTCCAGTAAAGCTTTAAGTATATTCTTTATACAAGATGTAGCCAAATAGCAATAGCAGACTTCAGAGGTCAGCAGAGCTTCACAATTACAGTGGACAGATCCATTATTTTGCGTGTTACCATTCATTAGGAGAATGAATCATTAGTAAACCCAGGATGAAACCCACAGATCTTAACTGCAACACCTGCGTCCTTTCCCCCTGCCTTTTGTTGTTTTTTAAACATCTGAACTCCAACCACACACAATTCTAAAGAGCTAAAGCAACATTTTTAACTTTTCTGTACCTCCCAAGCTCTGTTTGGGTTCCCGCCCGCTTTGAAATTACAAATGCTTGCATAATGAATTTCATCTTTTTTGAATGACACCTTAGGGCCCACAGACAAAAATCCACCAACCTAGAGAATTAAAACCCTCCTTTCCTTCCAATAACAGCAACCACAATGCTGCAGTCAGAACCCTCAAGCAGAAGGCAAAGGTGGAGGAGGAGCGCCGAATACCAGCCATGTGCATGACTCGCTGCTCTCACTATCTCAGGTGTGGTTTTTCAAGCAACAATTAAGCCAAGACTGGGAGTGACCAAACAAAACAGCCATGGACTCGTCAAGGGCACTGGACAGGTCTGGCTAAGCCACACAGTGGCAAAAAGAAGGGGAAATATCTAACAGTGGCTAGCTACATTAGGTTTACTACTGCAACTGCCCTTTATGCTCTGTGTATAACATGGTGTGGAAAACGCATTGCTGTTGCCTTTCCAACAGTAGGAAGCAGACCAGCAGATTTCATTTGCTGGATGTGCTCCTGACAACCTCCAAAGAGATACTGGGCAACAAGGTAGTAAAAACTGCTAGAATTTTGTTCACTTCTCTATCACAGTTATTACCAGACGTAATGCTGAAGCAGACAAACTCCCTGAAGACACTCTATATAGTTCTGTGCATTATCTTCAGCAAATCCTCTCCTTGTTCACCCATCAAGCTATCCCTTTTCATTGCTATCCTCTTATTAAAAGATGTCTGAAGGCAAGTACATGCAAATGAGGCCAATAATACCAAAGGACCCAATTCTACAGAAAACATTATGCAGAACCTGCAGCTTCATTCCACTACGAGACACAGCGCTACCCAAATACATTAACTTCCCATAGGGTGCTGAGATCATTCTCTTCTATTACTCAAGTGTAATCCATTTAGATATGCTTGCAGGGCTAAATTATCAAAACTAAATTTGTGCTCTATTTGGGCACAATGATTGTATATGCTTTATGGACAAAGTCATGGCAGAAATTTCAGTGCCACACTTTCTACATCTAATCATTCTGATTTCACAAAATGCCTTTGAGGCTACACTGTGTGTGTAAGCAATTTACCTTTATATGTGCATTGGAATCATTACTTTTTTAAAAATACGCAGTTAGCTCTGCTGAATGCTACAGTTTAAGTCCCAAAATAACTATTTTTGATTTAAGAAAACACAAAGAGCTCACACAAAAAAAGAATTCTTCTGTTTTG
Organism: Pezoporus wallicus; assembly: GCF_028554395.1. Classification (NCBI taxonomy): domain Eukaryota; kingdom Metazoa; phylum Chordata; class Aves; order Psittaciformes; family Psittacidae; genus Pezoporus; species Pezoporus wallicus. The sequence continues at coordinate 288,654 of NW_026637666.1, forward strand.
GATTAACAGCACTTCCAAAACAAAACCAAACACATGTATGAACAAACACATGAGCAATCATTTGTTTTCTTTCACAAATTTTAGTAGAACATGATCTTTTCTTTATACTCTATTCTTCATCACTCCACGGTAACTTTCCTTTTAGACTAAGAACAGCTATGTTATAAATTACCTCAAATAAAGCTACCTCCTATCTTCATCCAACTGAAAGCATATTTCTAATTCACACCCATTTCTGAGCCTTTTCCATCGATTTCTGTTGAGCTTTGTATATCTCAGTTCTGACTTCAGCTGAATGCCAAATATTACATTTCATAGAATCACAGAACAGTTGGGGTTGGAAAGGGCCTTAAGATATCTAGTTCCAACCCCCGACAGGGGCCACACTATGGAAAAAAAGACCCTTTTAAACATGCACAAGTGCGGGAAGGTAACTATTTTTTACAGGTATTTAGACACACATAGGATTTATATCCATGTAGCATTTAGATATTATTTCAACATAACACATTGACTGTTCATGATATAAACACGGAAAAGGAATTCTATAGATAATACCCAATGTATTAGTATTTGTCTTGGGTTCAGCAGTAGCAGTCATTTTTCCCCTTCTTGGTAGCTGGTGCAGTGCAGTGTTTTGACTTTCGGCCTGGGAACAGAGCTGATAGTAATGTTTTGGTTTGGCCAAGGACTTTGTGAGGCTCATGCTCTGCCAGGGAGGAGGGGAAGCCAGGAGGAAGCAGAGAGAGGACACCTGACCCAAGCTAGCCAAAGAGGTATTCCATACCACAGCACATCATGCCCGGGATGTAACTGGGAGTTAGCCGGATGGGCTGGGAGACTGCAGGGTTGGAGGAGGTATCGGTCAGTGCTTGGTCGGGCTGAGGGGGGCGAGTTATTGGTCGGCTGGTGCTGAGGTGTTGTATTCTCTTCCCTTGTTATTTCCTTTATCATTATCATCATTGGTGGCAGCAGTAGTGATTTGTGTTATACCTTAGTTACTAAACTGTTCTTATCTCAACCTGTGGGAGTTGCATTCTTTTTGACTCTCCTCTCCATCCCTCTGGGAGCAGGGGGAGGGCAAGAAGGGGGGGAGTGAGTGAACAAATTGCCTGACTGGGTTTAAACCACGACAGTATTATACATAATTACACCCATGACAGTGGCACTACTTTCAGTTTAGCTGCTTAATCATTCTTTGAGATGAGTTTATAAACACTGCCTCGTTACCTAACAATACATAACAGAAATTAGTTCACATTTCTAAGGAAGGCGCTCCACAATTTTTCACATTAATGTGCTGTTTGGAAAACTTCTAATAAGATGGCCCATCAAATTATGATGCTATGTTGTATTTCCCAAAATTCCTTAAGACTGTTGCAGCTTTACTTAAAATAGCCACACCCAGGCAGCATCATAGCAATTTACATTGCAGAATGTAAAATTTAGTATAATTACACGGTACATAGGCATAGTTTTTTGCTAACTTAAGTCTGACATGTTATGTTTCATGGATAATGTCTTTAAAAAATAAAGCAGAAAGGAGCCAGCAGACATTTGAAACCTACAGTCTCTATTTGCGACCAAGTTTACTTCACTCAGATCAGTAATTTCATCCTTAATACTTGCATAATAGGGATAAGAAAAGTACAAGTTAACTAAAGTTCTTCACATTTCACATTATTTCAAACCAAGCCTAAACAATGTAGGATACATTTTTTGTTTAATCTTACGGTATATTAACAGTCAGAGTGTCCAGACAACATAATCAGAAATTAATACTGAAGACATGCTTTAAGCTAGAGGTAAATCATAGCTTTTCTTTAAATTTCATGGTGCTAACACACACTGCATTTTTTCCTGTTAGGTGCTTGAATACCCACAAGAAAAATAAAAATAAAACTGTTCATTATACTACAAGAAGTAAGTAATGTGCATGCCTCTTTGGCAATACTTAGGAAAAACAGACAAAAAAAGAACACAGAAAAGATTAAGCTTAGGATAAAAGTAACTACCACAGCGTTAAACCTTTTGCAATGCACACTTCACTACTCACATTATCTAAATAGAACTGGAAGCCTTGTATGCTGCCTGTGAGGTCAGTAACACTGAAGATACCAGAAATAGAAGCTGTGATTAGAAATGACATGGAGCAAGATACCATTCGAAAGGTCTGGCTAATCTTTTTTTCTTCACCAAGAGTATTTTAATTTCTCTCTCGGAACAGGGGCAACACTATGAAAGAATATAGTCTTTTAAACATGTGTGCAGAAAGGTAACTTTTTTTATAGATATATACACACATACCATATTTATATAGCATATAAAATATGCTGGATTCTGGCCATTTTTCAGTTCACTTATATGTTTATTATACATAAAATTTTTTAAGAGCCTGTAAAGATTAATCTGCACTTTAGAAAGCAAAGTAAAAGCTAATGGAATCTCACAGAAACCAACAGCAAGTGCATCTCCAAAGTAAATTAAATCCTCTGTTATAATGGCTACATATAGTGTTAAATCTTCCCAACCTTTCATCTAGCCAAATCTACATCTGGATATTCACTATTACTTTAAAGTCATCTACCACCTATTAGTTGTGCTGGAAAAAGACACTCAATCAAGCACATATCCCTGACAAGCCATGACCCAATTCTGGAACATTACTGTCAGACAGAGAATGTACACTGTGGTATTGTATGAAAAATGGGACAAAAATCAAACGAGTTGGTGTATGAGTATAGGCAACTGTGTGTATGCCTCCCCAGAAAACCAGCGAGTTCATAGATTACCTCAGCAACTTTTGGAGGAACTCCATCACCGAGAACTTCCCTGATGAAGCACTGCTGAGTCATATAATATGAGAGGCCACAAGTTCTCTTGAATGCATCTTTCAGTCGCTTTAGCTCTATGTCTGTAACTGTGTTGAGTGAGGGGAGAAAAAAAAAGAGTTGGTCAGTAAAGGTGGTGTAGAAATATCATAGCTTCCGGACCCTCAAAATCCCGTATGCCTTATATTTATCTTAGCAATGAAGAGATTGGAAGAAATTAAATGCACAATTTCACCTAAATAGTGGGAAAACCTGACTACTAGAAAATGAGCTCTAGTAATCTAATTCTTCCAAAAAGAAAGAGGCAGACCTAAAGTTAAAATCAATGATTACAACAGTTCACTGCCTAAGTTTTCTCTGCCTACAATAGCGCATTATTATTTGTTCTAAATTAAGCACCATTATTGTCACACGAAAAGCAAACAAGCTAGCTTTATGATCAATTTTACACTGCATGTAAGCCAGAGAAATGATCTGTAACCAACAGTGATGAACATTACATTATTAAGAGCAGCTCCAGCAGCACACTTCAAGCACTTTCATCAAGTAACCAGTCTTCTTTTCTGGATTAAAAGAGAAAACTATTTAAGCACCACTTATGTGCTCATAAGACAGTTCAGCAAATCATGAATTTAACAGGAATTCTACAGTTAAACTTTGCACTAAATGTAATTCCTCATGTAAGATTTTCTTGCACAGTCAACATCTGCTCACCAGCTAAAACCTGTTCAAACTTGTTTCCAATCTGTAAATGTTAAGTTTGATGACAGACATCCTGTTCATACATGAGCTTCCTGAAAAGCAGCCCCTGCTTCCAGATTTCACAAGCATAAAGCAACTTTCTAATGAAGTGCTGAAGTATCTTGCTGAACAAAACAAGTGACCTGGATCACATGTAAGTACCACGCAGTGCGAAAAGAGCCATCTACCATCTAGAAGCCAAAAGCAATGATGCTGTACATGATAGCTGCTTTACTGTATTTATAGTAAGGCATTTTCCATGCCCTGATATAACAAGCCAGACAGAAACAATACTGACATGGCCAAAAGCTTGTCAAGCTTTTTGTCAGCCAAAATAAAACAGGATATTTGAGAGCTTAATCCAGCACTCTCTTCAAAGCTTCCACACTTCAATTCATTCATCAAAAGAAAAATCACTCCTTAATCACATTGAAACATTCCTCCCTAATTCTAATCCTAGTCAACACCGAAACAGAGCAGTGACTTCCCAAGCAACTGTGGATAAAAACAGATATCAGGTTATGTTTCTTTTCAAACTTTATTACAGGTTCTGAGGACTTTTGACCAAAAAAAAAAAACAATCAAAGGATCTAAGAAATAAACCTAAAATGTGACATCCCACCACCACTGGCGCTACCAGTTAACATGGATGCGGCAAAAGACATACTCAAGTTATCATCATCACACACCTTGTTTTAACCAAACAAGCATACTCCATATGGCAGATAAATGTTGGTATAATATTATTACCTGGCTTATTTGGTTTATAATTTCACCGTTTCATATTAGCATCTTCCCATAGAGTCATTTTCTTTGTGTCTTTACATGCAATGCTTTAATGAATGCTCAAACACTGTTGGGCACACCAGTTAAAGCTTTCTTCCCTAGCTAAGTAGAAACAGACTCTCGGATATGACATTTACAACCTGAAGCACCGTTCTCCACCTCCCCAGCTCTTCTGAATTACAGCCACAGGAAGCAAAAGAACTCTGCAAAGAAACCGACCCCCAGGCCACAGCCTTGCCTCCAAACACGCGCAAGGAATTAGAAGTGCTTCCCATCAGAGATGCTTCACCTCTGCTCCTCCTCGCCTCTTCTGCACGATGTAACTACAGCAAGTTTCCAGCCAACAGAGACAACTCCCCACCACATGTTTAATGGGTAAAAGCTTGGGATTGCTGAGGGGACATAAAAAGGGGAAAGCAACCAGCTTTGTTATTTTGGCAAGGTAAAGCCAACAACCCAGATCCTGAACAGACTCTAGCAACAGTTCTTTGAGGAAGATACTTTAATTCACTGTATTTTTTAATACGCACACACACTTAATAAAAACAGACCCTGCATTCTGCTTCTTTTCTCCCCTTTGTCAATTGCTGTAACTCCTCACCAGCTAATTCCATCTAGTTTGTGGTCATTTGGCAAAAGAAATACACATACAAACAAAGCCTTAACTCACCAGATGCTTACAGCTTTACACCTATTACAGCAGACTTTCAAGGAACATAATTACTGCTTACTGCTAAAATAAGGTTGAAACATACACAACATATACAGTCACTTTATACAGCATTGCGTCACTATTGATGGTTACAGGTTTAGCTTCCTGGCTGCAAAGACAAGTCAAATAATTTCCATCAGAAATCATGACAGAAGTATTTTTTCCTGCCATTCATTTATAACCACTGACTTTGTGTCCCTTGATCTAATTCCTAAAGGTTTCTCGCCAGGATGGCAGCAAGATGGGGAGGAGCGAAGGAGGCTCCATATGAACTCAGCTGCATACCAGTTCCACACAGCTCTGGTTACCTTCCAGCTACTGTCACTGCTGAGCCCACATCCTGCAAAAGCACTTCTCAATGGGAACACAAGTATAATCTTGCTGTCTTACTCTTCTGCACTATGCTGTTGTTGGGATTAATTAAAAGAAATGCAGCAGCCCATAGCCATGTAAACTTCCAATTACTGGTTTAATGGAAAATTTTATTTATCCAATAAATGTGAACTGACTACACTTAACAGGCCAGAGTATCGAGTGATTTTAGTCAGTCAGGTACTTTCCTAATCATAAAATTTACTGGCCATTCCTTTATGAGATTTACCTGTATTAACAGAAATCAAAGTAATTTCTAATACGACAACCTTAACTGCAGACCATGTTACTACTCCATTCCTAAGTGCACAAAACAAGTTACATGTTTGCAGTAGTCACTGAAACGGAACCACCTCTCTGGTGACAAAACAGCATAGAGCCAAACTCTGGCGCAACTAAGAGCAGTGAATTAGTTCAGCCCTGGTAGAGTTGCAGTTTTCCAGTTTCATAGGGCAGTGAAGGCCTCTACTCCAAGCAAATAGGTCTCACTGTATTGAGTAAAGATGACAAGCAGAGTGAGGAAACTTGGACCAACTACATCCTGGGAACACACAGCAGGCAGCAGCCATCGGTACTTCCTTCCAGCTACGACTGCCAAGTGTGTACTTCAGGCAGTGTTCAAGAATAGGAAAATTCCATACCTACATATCTACCACAGAAGGGACTGGACTGCTGCTGAAGGTGAGGAGAAGGTTGGGAAGGCTTGTCAACCGAAACTTCAAGAAGAACTGTCAGTATATCATTTAATAGTGGATGATAAACCACTAGTCCATGTTACATTCCAAAAGCAAGTTATCAGTGCTACAGACCACTTAATATCATTGCTTGCTGGCAGAATCTACAAAACAGGTCATGGAATTACAGGAAAGGTAATTACTTCCATTCTTTCCCCAGGACATATTAAAATGACTGATGCTGGCCATTTAAAATTATCTGTAAAGCTTTGTAAAAATAAGTTCATTATACATTTTAGATCCAGGCACATGAAAGTACTACTAAAATGAGCAGAGTATAAATTAAAGATATTATCAATGTTTAATATGAGTCTGGAAGACAAATAAAATATTTGAATGCAGAATCCCAACATCAAAGCACCAATTATTCAACAGAGACAGAACATGACAGCGCGGTGAGAGAAAAATAAAACCAACTCTTAAATTAGGAAAGTAACATTTCTAGAAGCAATACATCTATGACTATAATGATATTAAAAAAATGGAGCACTGATATACCCACAAGCTACATTTTTTTTCTCTCAATTCCGTAAGTTCTACACCTGTGGAGGTATTTTTAATGCCACCTTTAGAGGTAAATGTAGCTAACAGCCCCGTTTCCTCCACTGACTTAAGTTCCTTCATCAAGTATATTCACTTTTTCCAAAGCAATAGTTTTACTAAAGACTTTCAGGAGCCAGTTGTCCACAAATGCTTCAGAGAAGACCTTTCACAAGCTGCTTTCACTACACATACAAGCAGACACTACGCTATTGGATGCGCTGTTGCTGCATTCATACCCTGACAGTGAAAAACAGAACACGTAAGACTTCCCAAAATAAGTTTATAGTAGTCAACAGAGCGAAAACCATCTCCACATCACTCCTACCAGTAACAGGTGGCACAACCTCAGTATTACTGCAGAGAAAGCAGCACAATTGGAACTGCACACCTAATTCTTCACACTTCAAGACTACGGAAGCTAACTTTTTACTGTAAGGTTCTAATTCAAAAGAATAAAAACAAGCTTCAGTATTTAGCTACTGTATTGCAATTCTTCAAAACATACCTTCCTAATTCCAAGAACCATCACTGAAACAAATGGTCTTTTCCATAAAAGGAGCAGTCACAGACTGTGCCATTCTGTCTAGGTAACAGTACTTACACAAACCTCCTCAATGCTATGTTAGGTGGATGGTTTCCAGTAAAGTTAAAGACAGTTTAACTGAAGATTAGTGCTGCATCCAACTCTCCAGAGAATATCTAAGCCCCAGTTTGTTTAATAATGTTTAAATGAAACCATGCAACCTCAGCTAAAAATGTCACCACCACTGAAAGTAACTGTAATAAACCTTCAGCTCATCCAACTGCTGAGGGTGCTTTTGGTTTAATGGTGTTACTTACACTTAATACTGTTTATATGGATTTATGACTCTACTATTTCTTTTAAATTCATATCTGTCCAAGTAATGGTTTGCATAGTGCCTTTTCCAAAACAGTCCTGTGCTGGGAGCCGCCCTCTCTGCACCGCTTTCACTCCACATGTTTATCACCAAGTCATGCCAGAATTTTCCCATTAGGATAAAACTGTACTGAAGCTCAAATTATGCATGCTTGGATGCCTAACTCTAGACTTGAACCTTATTTTGCCACACGTATAAAACTGACCTGAATTTTAGAGGGGATCCCCACCAGCTGTGTCACTGGTATAATAAATGAGAGCTGCAGGGAACCTGTCTCTGAAAAAAAAAAAGATGCTACATTTATGTAGAAGCCGAACGTTAGATACCCACATTCTGGGCTTTAGATAGCGTGTTCCACTTGAAAAGAGAGGCAGGCAACACCCCTGAAGTTACTGCCCTCCGCCTCCTTAAAACTAAGAGGGGTGTGTAAAACCAGGGTTAATGATCTGCAGAATTTACTGTCTACTACTCTGCAGTGTTTACACGTGCTCAGTCAGCTACGCTCAGATATGAAGTTTTGTATAAAAATTGTAGCTCAAAGAGCATACATAAAACCATAACTGATGTATCACAGTTTCCCTTCAAGCAGCAGATACTATTATTTTTGCTTAGCCGTTCTGTAATTGTGAAGTAACAGCTTTAGAAGTACCTCAAGTTCTGTTTAACTAAACCTAAGCTGGAGGAAATCAACCCTTACAATGGAGTTTTGGCAAGTTCTGTAGACATATTCTCTATTCATTTTATCTTCTTTTCACATCCTGTAGCACTAATCCCACCCCACCTTCGTGTCTTTAGCTTGGAAAGTTTTAAAATGCATTGTGAGTAATGTATGGTTCAAGGTACGACACAACCTCTGTCACTTCAAGACAAAGGTCATACTGAAAAGCCCAGGACAACCTTATACAACAAACCCATGCAAAACTCAGCAAGCTGGGAAGCAAATACCTGTCTCAGCAAAAGTTACTCTGCTGTTACAAGACTACTAGCAAAATTTATTAAGAGTCATCATAAAAATATGACTACGTAACTAAATACACCTAATATTGGTACTTTTGCTTGTTCGCTTCCTGATTTAGAAAAATAGAGAGGAGAATTGTTACATCTAAGCCAATTCGTCACTAATCGAAGTACCTACATTGCATACTGTGTCATAAATCCTTAGAGACTAATGAATCTAAGCTCAGGTTTGTACAGATCACCCCAATACCACGCTTTATTCAAATACTGCAAGAAAGTAGTTTAAAACTTCCTTAATTTACTCTCTTTTTTTAATGATGCAGCACTAGAAACACTATTGAGGCCAAGAACGTACCTGCCATGCACTACAGTCTCTGCTTGGCACCAGTAACTAACCTGCACCTGAAGCGAGGACCAACAAAGAAACTTATCTTCCTATCTTTCAGCATATGGCTGCTCTCCAATGCCCTTGCAAAAGAAGTGTAAAGATTTACAGAGGCACTGAAGAGAAGCAACACCTTCTTAAAAGTGCTTTAAGATGCGACAGTCCACACGTGAATGTTGAGCATTGCAAGAAACATACTCATTTTTACGGGAACTTGTCTGAAGGTTAAAAGAGGTGGTTAGTCAGGTTTAATGGCTTGATTACAGCTTATATAACACAACTACAATATACCTTCCCTGTGACATGCACAGTGAGAGCAAGCACAACGAATGCATTTTAAATTCCTATTTACTATTTATCAGGAAGGTCAGACCAGCCACAAAAATACATTCCTTTACAATGCTTCTTCCTCTACTCACCAAAATGCAGGCACAACTATTGTAAAATGCTGTGGTGATACAGAATGAGATAACAAACTGCAGCTTTCAAAAGCATACAGCTGTCTGTTGCAGGAAAAGGTCAGAATAAAAGCACAGCACTTGAACTCTTAATACTGCCCAAGACATTCAGGAGAGAGACACTTAAACCTCTCCATTTCTTAATTGTCTCAACCCTAAAATGAATATAAATTCTAGTCTACATCAGACAGATGTTTGATAAATGATCTAAGCTACTCTGTAAAAGTACCATAAGTAACTGCTAAGAAGCTGCTCTAACCAGTAAAAAGAACAGAATCCCAATAGTTTAACTGAGGGTAGGTGGAGTTAATCTGCCAGGGCTACTATAAATTGAGACCCAGTTTACATAACCTAACTGGACATAGACACAATGCACATACCCATTTTCTTTCTTTTCACCTTATTAGAGAAGGCAGTGACTGCTGAAAACAAATGACTGGTTTCATAGCCTCTGTTTACATCAGAATCACAAAAGAAACATGCATATCATCACTCCCATTAGTATGAGTAGCAGTAATAGCACTGAAAAGCTGATAAAATCTTTGTCTCAAAAGCTTAAAATATTTTATTTGGCTACATGAAATCATTTATTCTAGTATAAAGGTGGCCAGCCAAAAAACAAAGAGAAAAGCCAAGGTAAAAGACCACAGTGTAGTGACAATGCTGGAAATCAAAACAGGAAACTAATTACTGCATAAGCAGGAAGCAAAAAAAACAGAGGATAAGAAGTTCATTTAAGGTAAAGGGTCAATAAACTTGGAGCTCATCTGACTAAAGTATCTTATCTAGTAGGCTGGTACTTTTCCCCAGAATTGGAAGCATTCGAATGCCCACAACACTCTACAAACACACACACAATTCAAATTTTCAATGTCACTACTGGATGCAAACCAGCTTGCTACATCAGGCCCCTAAAAACACCATAAAACTGAAACCAAAAGGACACCATCAGCCCTGCAAATCTCAAGTCTACAAAGCAAGCGGTAGTTTGCCACCCTGAGCATAGCGTTGCACTTACTCTTCGCTAAAAATAACCAACCCTGAATTTTAATAGAACAGACAACTTGACCATCCTTCGGAAAACAAACCTCACGCACCCCAAAGCCCTCCTGATTTCAGCTCAGGTTTGAAGAATTCTAATATTTGGATTTCGAAGTGACAGGTTTACAGGTTCAATATCAAACTCAAAGGGCATATAATTCTCTATCCAGACAATTATCTTCCCTGTAATCACTCGCTCAATATTTCCCCCAGGAATCTTCATCCTAGTTATACATGGAAATTTTATTACTTTTTTCATTAGTCTTTATTGTGACTTAATGGCTGCGGTTCTGCAGTTGTCAAGAACCAAAGCAATTACTAAAAAGCTTCAAAGAGGCAAAAAATGTGCAAGAGAACGTAAAGCATGCTTGGGAACAACCCCGAATAGGAACAACGAATTGCAAAGTACAACTGAGATAAATGAACCAGCTCTGACTAAAAAGAAAACCTCCACACCCACCCCTGGCTGCCAAAAAGGGATCCACTGGAGAATATTCTGGGGGAAAGCAGAGCCAAAAAAATCCTGCCTCCCCTAATGAAAAAAGGTAATCCACTCTTAAGGAGTCTTTCATAAGCAGGGTATCAAAAATGGCAGCATACAAATTACACAGCTCATCCCGCTAAAGACTTAAGTCTTAACATGACATTTACCAGTAACAGGAAGTTAAGGATAACAGCAACACAGTTTTGGTATGTTGAAGAAAAAAAAACCAACAAAAACCACCAAACCCAAAATAAAACAAATCTGATTTATTCAATCCAGTGGTATTTTTTTCCTGCTATCTATTCTTTGGGGTTTGGTAGTAATGGCTCATCCTCATATTCAACCAAACTACAATGCATATCAAAGGTTTAACATCTTGTATGCAGAGACAGAAGAAGATTTAGTTACTACAATAGGATTTGCCAATTTTCTGTAACATGAATACTTAGCACTTATGTGATGATTTTAATCTTCAAAGAGCTTACTTCTCACAGTTACCATCCTCAAAAAGAATGCCAGTAAGCATCACTAGCCTGTTTTATCCCTTTATAAAGTCCATCAGGGCACACACACATTGCTATTTGGATTGTGTTTGCTTCAAGCAAAGCTAATCAGTACAGGTTCTGTGACAGAACAACCCTTCCCATAAGACTAGTGTGGAAAGGAATTGCTCCATAATAGCCCCAACAGTGAAATAATCCTCCCACCATCTGAACACTTAAATCTTATTGGCTATATTTTATATCCTGAGGAATTAAAGGAGCCTGGTTTTATACGCTTACCAGAGCAACCCTGTGAGCCACAGAAGCAGCCTGAAAGATCCTGAAAATTCAGAAACCTCTGCAGATCATTAAAATAACTTTTACCATGTGTACAATCGCAAACGTAAGTGCAACAGACTGCAGTATTAAGGACAAAAGTAACTGCTCTTATCAGTTAAAGAACTGGTAAGCTCATTCTCAATGACAGCGATTTCTAGCCCTGATTAATCACAGCGTGCCACCTTTCCTGCCCACAGAGCTCTGCCAGAGCACTTAGCTCTTCTGCCAAGACGAGGTGCTGCTACTGCTGTAGATGCACTGAATAAATTATTGCTGACCCTGGAGAACACAGCTAGCTGACCAGCACAGCCAGGCGTGAAACGGTACAGAAAGTCACAGGAAAGGCACAAGCTTTCAGTGGCTTTAAACACAGAGCATAAGCCATCCTGCAGCAACAGCACCAAGAACCCTGAGCTCTCGTCAAAAGAGATGCGAATGCGAATTTAGGGAAGCTCCGAAAGCAAGCAACCCAGCCCAGGATGCGTGCCTTCACCTTATCACAGCCATCGCTCTTTGCCCAGATCCAAACCTCTTCATTCCTTATTTTTCATTTCTATTTTCCACTACTGTGTTCTTCTGATGCTTCTTCCTAGTCTACATATTCGTACATTATTTCCCAGGATGATGGGTTTATTCTAAATACTGAGACGATTGAGAGCTAGATATTTAGTCCCATTTAGATTAGAAACAAAAATCTGCTCTTCTGAGCTGTCCTTTCATCAGTTTTCCTGGCAAATATCAGGAAAGTTTGTACTGTCATAGGTGAGCAGAATAGCTTCTGTCACAACTTGGAAAAGCTGCTTCCACTCTATTACCACCATGCAAATCATCCAGACGTTTATGCTGTTAAGATACACAAAATTACATTATCTAACTCATTTCCAAGAAATAAACAGCCTATTAAAATAAAAGGCAATGGCGAATGCCAACTATGTAAATGCAACCACTACATATGGACCTTGCTACAAAATAAACTGTAATACAACAAATATTTCATATCCTGTCTCCCAAAAGTGCCAAAAATACTAAATGTAGCTAAACTATGAATTGTTCTTTAACTAAAAAAATATAGTCTAAGCCTGAAAGTTGAATACAATCTGAAACTTCCACACAGGAAGGCTGTGTTTCCCACAGCCTGTACTGAGGACAAAGTCCAGGAGTTCTAATTCACAATTGCTGTAGAGGTTTGATCAAGTATTTACTCAAGTGTTAGTCTCTGGCAGCCAAAAGAGCAACTCTAGTTAAGCATAGTACGTAAATACCATGATAAGTAAAGAATAATAATAAAATCAGATAATATTTGTACACTGCTAAATCTTAATTCCTGAAGTTGAGAGGGCTGGTCTCTGCTCCCAAGGAACAAGTGACTGGACAAGAGGAAATGGCCTCAAGCTGTATCAGGGGAGGTTTAGATGGAGATGAGGAACAATTCCTTCCCCAAAGGATGCTCAGGCATTGGAACAGGCTGCCCAGGGCAGGGCTGCAGTCACCATCCCTGCAAGCGTTCACACACTGTGTAGATGTGGCCCTCGGTGCCATGGGTTAGTGGTGGCCTTGGCAGTGCTGGGAATGGTTGGACTGGATGAGCTTAAAGGGCTTTTCTAACCTGGCTGATTCTGTGAAGTTAGAAGAAAAATATTACTCACTTGCAAGTCAAGTGTTCTGGCACAAACACATTGCACATATGTACATATACACACAGCTGATGGACAACAAAAGGCTCTGGATTCCAAGTCTTCCTAGTCTCAATACATTTGTTTATATAATCTCAAACACAAATGCAACGTGAAGTATTTTTGTGTCAGGTCACAAATTAATGTCTTCTGTTAGGCTGTTACAAACACATAATCACCACTCTGCTGCACAATCTGTAAATGGCTTACAACTCAATGCAGAATCACAAATAGAGACAGCAGTCTATATGGTCAAGAATAAAACAAAAACATGTAGCTCATCTCAGGACCCTATTCCATGGTCAGCAGAACACCAAGAACTGAATCAGAGAGTTATTTAACAGACAACAGCAAACAATCAGCAGCATTATTTCCAAACTCCATTTCCACTGCTGCACCTACAACTAAGAGAAATCTCCACTAACATCCAAGGACTAACATTTTGAAGCACTATCCTGAAGGACACCACACTAGCTTTAAGTATATTTGTGCTCTGTTCAAAAATTTGTCTCTAGAAACATTCATCATTGGTGTATACTATTCCTAAGGTCCTACATTCAGAAGAATAAACCAGACAATTTAGATACACCATGAAACAGCTGCCTGGGAAACAGCCTTCCAGTCATTTTACTGCTGCTGACCAGCTTAGGTTGAGGTGATGACTCAAACTGCTGCAGAGCTTCATATAAACGCACTGTCCATTGTTTCACAGAAACTGAAAAGGTATCAAACCAACTTAACACTAAAGAGCTACACAGCGTCAGCAGTTGGAATCTCTCCTTGAATCCCTGAAGAGACTCACAAGATATCCTCAAGGACATTACAGCCTCTACTAGAAGCAGGACATCTAGATAATAAACTATAAACCTTTTGCATGAAGAGATATTTATGAAATATTTTATATTCTGCTTTTTAACCTCTGTTCTTGTAATACTCATGCTTCTGCAGATATTTAGCCCCTGTTCTACATTAGAATTAGTGTAAATTATGGCTCCTTCCTCCTTTAACCTGTCTGCATTGCAATCTATTCATTATCAAAAGAATAAGATCAGTTTACACAAAATAGTTACACAACTGTTCTTTAGGCAAGGTGATGAGAAGACAATGCTGAACTGCAGGTAACAGAAAGAAGTGGGGCATTTGTTAGTGGTGAAAAGAGTGATTCTAATTCTTTAGGAAAAGAAAAATGACACTGTTAGCCGGAGGACTGGAAAACCGGGATGAAAAAGTTCTTCTATTATTTTTCCACTGATAACAACCTTAGTTCACATCCTCACAGAAGGCAGAGCAGGCTACACTGACTGTACTAACCACTGCTTCTTCTTAAAGCAATGCTGCTTCAGCTATGTGAAGGACAAATCCACTTTTCTAACTTTTAAACTAAAATCCAGGATTTAACTGTATCACATGGTTAAGGAAAAAGTGGTAAAAGTCTTTTGGACAAGACTAGGAAATTTCCAGTGCAAAGTTAGATTTTGTTTCTGGATAACACCTAACAATGAGAAACATGGATTGAAAGGAAGTGCTTCTTCAGCCCGAAATAGAGTCATGATACCATATTCAAGTTCATTTTTAGAACAAATTCAATCTCCAAAACTGAAGTTCTCATAATTACTCTTCCAACACTTTCAGTTCATTTTCTCTACAGCCACAGCCATTAAATCTGGCACCTCCTGCTCTGCTCAGGTTTCTGAGTTTCTCCCACATTTTTTCCATTCAAGGTTTCAGAATTTTAAAAGAAAAAGTCCAAATTAAAGTGGTAAAATTAATCGTTTAAGACAACTATTTGTTGTAGAGTTCCACTGAGACTGTAGCGTACACCTGTTAAAGCATTTCAGTTCATGATTTGCTGCCAAAGCTGCCTGCCACAGGACAAAACCTGAGCATTTCCACTACCACTATAAATTAAGATAAGGAATATCAATTCAAAACACAAAAGAAATATAAGTACCCATTCTATATTAAGTACTTGACATGAAATTAAATCATACAAGTAGATGACAACTGAAAGACCGGCTCACAAAAAGACAAGACACAATGAATAAGAAACACAGCTTGTGAGAAAGAATTCCAAAGGGCTTTAATAGGTTTTATTGTTAAAGAATGAAGAATACATTTTTCTACAGAATGTAATTATCCCTTCTTCTGGCCTGGTGACACTGTCTCTCATAACTTCTTGGTCCAATTCAGACTCTAAGAGAAACTTTAAAGGGTTTCTCCTTTATAATAATCATCAAAATAAGTATTTTACAAGACACTGAAAGGTATCATTGTGTTTTCTTTTGTAGTTACTGGTTAGAAGCATGTGTGGCACTGATGACTGAGTGGCTGCCTCACTCCAGATTAGTTCTATGCTGCCTTTTCCTGCGGCTCATGGCATGTACCTGTGGAGAGCCTGACTAGAAGAGAACTCAAATCCCTTTTAAGGTACAGGATGTCTCACTGGCTGTTTAAAAACAAGTGTATGGTAATGTGTAAAGCCAGATGATATTTCTGCCCATTTCCTCAGTTTGTCCAGAGATACCCATTATGAGTAGCAGGCTGTCCTGGTAGTTTCAACAGCATCCAAGTACCAGAATCTCTGGATGGCTTTCAGTGCATTGCACCTTAATGCATTAGTGAATGCATTAACCTATGCAGCTTATGAATACCATTCCAGAAAAGAGAGCATTATTTTGCCCCAAATCCACCACAAGCCAAGCACAATAAGCTTCTAGCCTTATCAGCATATATCCACGTGATACAAGAGGCTCATTATTGTTGAGATAGACTAAAAGGAGAAAGGGAGAGAAGGGTGTAAACACGCTAGAGATCATGGCATGTCACTGGATATGCTAAGTCACCCTACCTGTGATAGCTAATCACTTCAGTGGCAGCAATGATTCACATAAGTAACTATTTCAGCACTTGCACCATTTTAACTTAAGTTATGAATACAATGGGAAAGAAACCCTGGCCTTTCCAAACTGTCTTGACTATCATTTGTCCAAACCTTTCTCAGACACGTCCTATTTTGCATCAAAACTATATGAAAACCTTGCTGTAAAACATAACAAAATTACTTTTCTAAAATATACTAATTTATTAGATTTAACCAAGAAACACAGTCCTCTAGTCCCTAAAGCTCAGCCACGTGTCTGTAGTACACTAAAATAATGAAGGATATTTTTTGTATTGTCATTACAGTGAATGATTTACTGGTCTACACAGGAAAATGCTGTGGCTGCAGCAGTTTTTAAACAGATTTGGTGAACCACTACAAAGTGTATGCAGACACATTTCGTTTCAAACCAAGACCTGAACCCAGCTCATATCCATTAAGACTCAGAAATCCAGAAGAGCTTTTACACCAATTTCATAAAATTGCAGTTAAAAGAGATGCACTCTTTCCAAAAGCATCCCTACCTATAAGGATTACCCAACCCTGCTCAACCGTAAACATAAGCTCATTAAAAAAACACTTCAGAGGTGTTAAAATTCATATGTAAAAAAGATATTCTAAGTATTATACACAGCTAAGCTGAAAACACTGAAGCTATACAGACACAGTCCTCACTAGCAAAAGTAAGATGTCCCTGAAGAAATCACAGAAGAGAAAGTGCATGAGGATTTTGCCACTCTTTAGGCAAGCAGGGTATTTTTATTCCACTAAGTGCTAGCAATAACATAGTATTCAAAGTTTTGTGAATTAGACCCTTTCAAACTCTTAGGCAGAATTTACCTTAATGGCTTTTTCTTTTACATTCATCTTTGCCCAAAGGCTTCATTGTCTCATTATGTAAATGACTTTTTCATATGAAAATCAGATGTTAAAGATGCTTTTTGTAGTTCTTCAATACTGCAAAATATCACATGGACATTCACAGTAATTCAGACTACTTAGAATTAACCTCCAGAACTTTCTTCCTATAAAGAAGCTTTAACTAGGAAATCATCAGTTTTACTATGAACAATATCAAAGACTAGATTGTAAAATGCAGTTCTAAAAACACACATGCAGAACTTGAAGACCTGAATGTATACCTTCAGCACACTTTCCACTGCATGTCCTTGCAGAACATAGCTAGCAGTTAATAACACTCAACTGGAGCTCACCTGAAGAGAAGTTGGGCAGTTCAAATCATATGCTGTGTGCTCCTGAGTCGCCTCCACTGAACACCAAATCCCACATGTTATTCAAAATAATTCTGTAAGTTACCACCAAACAGTTCAGTACTGATAGATACCAAGGTCACAGCAACAGAGTGGGCAGCAAACACCAGACTCGTTACGAAGGCAAAAACTTATCAGTCAAGAGCAGGCAGAAAAAGTCTCACTCTTACATTAGTGTGGAATACCACTTCACAGGTGTCCGTAAATACCCAACTCCAAGGTTCCACAGTAAGACACCAAGCATTTCTTGGTGCAATCCCTCAGTCAGTGACAGTAAAATAAGACCACAGCTCCCAACCCAAGGAGGAACATAGCACCTACCTGGCCCTGCAGGACTCAAGTGGGTGCACAGCTCCTCAATGAGCAAGTCTTTACATTTAATACACTACTGTTAAATAACCCAGGAGACCTTAAAAACCCCAACTGAGTAGCTCTGGCTTACAACAGTCCTTGCAATAACTAAGTCAGTGGACAAAAACAGTTATGGTATTTGAAAATGCAACACTTGCTCTATCCTCTCCTCCCTCCCTTTTCTGTATGCTCACTGTATTCGGAACTACCAGGATGAAAAAAAGAAAGCAGGATTATATTAAAAATAATTAGTAGCTAAGTCATACAGATGCCATAAGAGCTCAAGGACATACAACTCATTAGACCTACTTGGCACTTCCCATATACCAAATTATTCAGAATCAATGTAGAAATTCACAACCTAACCAAAAATATACTCAACTTTGAGAAGATACTCTGTTAAATCACAGACATTAGTAACATCTGGGGTTGTTTTTTTCCAAATACAGAAACATAATAATCAGCCCTATCACAAAGCAGCAGTTTTATAATAATCTTGATTTATAGAATTAAATAGACCTATCATGCCTCACCTAATCACATCACTTGCTAATGCTATGTTCTTTTCTGTTTTCACAAAGCTTGTCATCCCTTCACAGGCCCATTTTTTGACTGTGATTTTTGTTTAAGTCTTAAGGAACCGAATGCTTTACTGATTTTCTGAAGTGAGACAGCAGGCTGACTTCCCTTTGAGGAGAAGAAAGGGGTTGAGGGTTGTTTTACTCATTTCTCCCACAGCGCCAGCAGCCAGAAAGTCTGATGCTGTTATAAGTCAAGTACAACAGGACTCAAGCAGTCCCCTCTTTCTTCCCCCCGCCTTTCATATTTCATTAGAGATGCTCCACATCATTTTGAAAAGCTTCCTAGTTTCTATTTTTGTCTTATTTTATTTTCTCTGTAGAACACTGTCAGGTAGATTTAGGACCCTGATGTTGTATTTCACAAAAACAAGGCTTTACAAAATTCAAGATGAACAGAAACATCTCACAGAATCTATATGGTTGGAAAGAATCTCAGGAAGTTACCCAGTCAACCTTGTGCTTGAAACTGGGCCAACAGTGAACTCAAACCAGTATGGGCATTTAATAAAAACAAAAAGCCAGGAGTGAAAACTAGAAAGTGATCAGAAAGAGGTGCCCATGAAAATAATGACTTCAGTGATTGAAATACAAGAAATAAAGCAGGACAAGCAACAGTTGTATAAGCTATGAGATATATAGGCATATAATCTATAAAACAAATACATGTTTTGAGTACTCAGTTTTAGTCTACATCAATAGAAGAAAATAGATTGTGTCTAAAACAGCCTGATAGTGTACTTTTAGCCTCTATCAAGATGTGTAACACTCAAAATCAGGATTTGTTTGGCTTACCCTTTAACTGGTGGCTGGAATATTATATATTTACACTCATTTGGCAGCTTTCCTGACCACTTTGATTCAAATCTCTAGTACCATGCTGACATGACAAAAATGCATCTAATACTATGAAACTACTATTATGTAGAGCCACAATTCACCTGCTGAAGTGAGAATCCACAGGACTCCCAAAATTTACTGAACCGTATTTCAAGGTTTTAAGGTCTTTTCACTCTAAGATATTCAACTGTTTCTTGTTTACGAGATACCTACATTCTTAAACCCCCTTTTATTGCTGCACATACAGCATTTGAGCACTTACCAAGTTACTGCCCCACTTGGTACAGAGGGACTTGGCCACTACCCAAGAATTACTGAAAACCTACTAGAAAGCATGCAGTCAGCTCCGTCAGGACCACAGCACTCACAGAAGCCTAAGCAGGAGACAACGTTTCCCTCCAATTTGTAAGTTTTCAACTGGTATTTCATAAAGAACTTCTAAAGACCATAAAAGGCATCTCAGGAAACTTACTGTTCATTAACTTAAGTTCACTATACAAATGTTCCTCATTCCAATAGGAAATAACTTGAACAGTTATAAGAAGAGGTTGAAAACCACTGAGTACACTTCTCTGAACTTGGAACCTGAAGTGAAAGAAGAGAAAGCAGTCACTGCAACTTAACAGACGAAGAATTACAGATAAGTATCTCTCCTCTTACAGCAACCTCTTTTCATCAGTTCATGGAAGCAGAATTCCCCAAGTCATTTGTGCATTGCAGCACATGCTCAACCGAGACTACAGAGGTATCCTCCCGAAACAAGTATCAGAAGTGAATGCCAGAGTTGTGAAATAATTACTGCTCTGTGAATTTGAACAGCTACTTGCAGCTCTACATATTTATAAACAGGAAGCGTGAAGCTATGCATTCATACCTGCTTTAATTGCAAGACAGAGACCTCAAGCCGTCAAATACTGGCTGACATAAATCTTGCTGTATAATCTACGCTGTCTCAACAGTGGATCCTATTCATTGTGAGAGCTAAAAAAGTGGCTGACAGAGACCAACATGTCCTGAAGAACCTTCACCTGCCTATGGCATCCAAGTACTGCTTTTCAGATGTGAAGGAAAAGCAAGTAGAATGATTGCCTTCATGGGACAGAGAAAGAAAAGAATAAACCACTAAAATGGTTCCCTGACCATTTTTCCTGAAAATACCATCTGGGATTTAAAAAGTTAATTTCATAATCAGGAGCAATAAAAAGTGATTTTCTCTGGGCTCAAGGGCTGAGTCCATGGATTTTGTCACCAGGTTGAGATTAAGACAACCTCAAATACGTGATTATATATTTGCACAAGTTCTCCATCATCCTTTTGTCAGATTTATTATACCTGTACGTTTGGGGACGTTAATGACCAGACACCACATATATATGCCTTGATTTAAATAAAACAAATGTAGCTATTTTTCAAATTCAACCAAGACACGAAAGGTCATTAGCAAGATTTATCCTCTGCCCATCACAGAACATCAGTCATTTTGGGAAGCACACTAACTAACCTTTTTTTGGATTAAAGCAGGTTTTCATTGCTTTGACAGGCTTGATGTTCCAATTGGTGGTGGCATCTTTGAGATGCACACACATGAAAGAAAACTGTCTTCACAAATGACTGTTTCATGACCTCTCCAGAGGAAAATCCTGTGAAATTGATATACCTGCAAGTTTTCCCTCAGTATTAGTCAGTCTTTAATTGAATGTACATTTTTAAAAGATGGCACCGTTTTTGTTCTTTCTTTTTGCTCTTTTTCTCAGCGATCACTGCACACAAAACACAGTGAAATGGATCTGCAGCCACACATTTCTCCAAACAGTATACTCACTGAGCACACTAACACTGTGGCAGCTCTCCCTTCTTTACCTTGATTTAAGCAGAAAGAAAACCTCACCATCCTCTCTGGTGCAAATCTGACAGATCTATGATTATTCACTGACATTTCTTCTTAAGTGGTTACCTGACTATTTAGCATACATAAACTGAAAATGGTGTGAATTAACATGATCTGGTTTAGGTAGCATTCACAGAAACTCTGAATATAGATTCTGTAATCTCCTAATTTCCAAGTACCTTCATAAATTTACACTGCGATTATATTCTGAATGTTCCTTAACGCATTAAGAGTCACTGAAAAAATGCAGTCCTTCGGGGTGTGGAATAAATTGGCCATCAATACCACACAGCCATCTCTTTCCTAGGGAATCCTTAATGAAATACTCTGTACACAACACAGCTCAGAAGCTGTTGTGCTGGAGCTAATACAACAGTAACAGCAAGCTCTTCCTTTTATAAAGTTTTATTGGCCTAAACATAGCTCTTTAAGGAATGGGGTGTCAAGGCTGCCAGCAGAACAAGCAAAAGATAAGGCAGACTTTAGAGTGCTACCCCCTTGGTGTAAGGCAAGGCCTAACACTGAGCATCTCTCAGAAAGAATGAAGACTCAAATCAGAGACAAACATTGGAAAAGGCACCAAACCAAAAAGGAAAGTCTGCCTGACCTGAGGCACTGCCCGAGGAAACAACTGCTGTTGGAGCTGAGGGCTAAGAAAGAAAAGCAACAAGCTCTAGAGCCACATTTCCAGTTTATGCCATCACAGACTTAAGCTTGATAAAATAACAAATAATCTCATGCCCATTTTGGAATGAAGCACTTCTTTTACTTGACCTACAATGACCTGTCCAGGAATTTCACCTCCTTACAAAGGAGTCATCCTCAGGAGGAGGTCTAAATGGTTAGGAAGAGCTCTCACCACCAGTTCAAAACCCATGGCTTTTCTACAGCAACAGGCAAAGTAGTGCCTCTGGCTACTATAAATAAGATGACAATAACCTGGCAGTGTTCATAACGAGAGAAGAGATGTCTAAAATAGCACCCCTTACTTTTCACTCCCAAACTATGCAACTGGACAGAGATTTTACAGAACATAAGGAAAAAGGGAGACTGACGAGACCCGGTGTGACCTGCACTGGTGGACACAAGACAACTCCATCATACCCATGCACACAGCCACGTCATCCCCAGAGCAGTCAGCTGTCTGTGCCAACAAGGAGCAAAAAAATATATAACTGCAGTACTGTCTCATGCTGAAGGGTGAAAAAGGCCATTAACACAAGACTGCTCTCACATTTTTTCACCTCCTTGAATAGAAGTTATATTTTAGCCATGGTTATTTATATTGTGAGCATTTAACCACAAAAAGTCTCCTCACCTTCACAACCTTTGGTTACTCCCAAAATGGAATTGCAATAAATCAAATTGCAGCCATTCACAGCTTAAAAGTCAGCCTTGTTTTCTGAAGCTTACAGAACCAGCAGCACTTACTGCATTCTTCCAGGCATTCCGAACAACTGAACTTGAAATTAGCAAAACTCAAAAATATGACCACAACACTCTGAATGCTCACAATTCCACAGGTCCAGTTAACCACTACTGATTACATGTGAGGAATTCACAGTTGAAGAATTTGCACAACATGACTTCATATAAAGCTTTCTGAGCACTTAACGGTGAGGACGCAACGTTACAGAAGGTGGATCTAACTGGACATAAAGATATTTGGCTTTCTTTTGTTGATGTTTATGTTTATCCACCAAGGCTGTTTGTGTCCACTCTAACACCACAAGTACCAGCATGGTTCTGTGCAAGTAAGAATGGCCTAACAAATAATGTTTTGATAACTAGCCCGTTTTATAGGTACAGTGATTCACTGGTTAAGTAAACAACATAGTTATTTAGCAAAACATCAATTTATATTAGAGAGCCTAAAACAACCTTTCTGTTCTCCTACAGAAAAACAGTATTAAATGCCTCATACGGATAGAATAACATCAAAGAAAAATATTCCATTCACTGTGGAAGAAATAATTTTAAGTAACTTTTTAAAAATCAACCTTATAACTTCAAAAAAGAAAAAACCAGTATTATTTTCATTATGAAAAGTTTACTTCACATGAAACACCCAGATCGAGGCAGAATGAGAGTTTAAATCTAAGTATAAAATTCAAAACACTTGATTTTTCTTATTTATGACCTTTGAAATATACATCTTGACCAAATGAAGGTATTTTCCACCACAGAGCTTATTTCAACCACTTCTTGTTATATTCAACTTCATACCTCTACCAAACTACATTTATAGCTCCAGTTGCTCTAAAAAAATACATACACTGGTGCTTTTAAAGACTTTCTATACTTTCACTAGAAGGGAAATTCTTCAAGGCTGTTAAGTTTAACATCTGCAAGGAAAGGGGGTTTGCATCTCACATTTGTTTTTCCTGCTTGACAGTACGTTACTCCATTTCCTATGGCATCCCTCAGAGAATTACTCCATTTCCAGGGCATCCCTCAGAGAATTCTCCATAAAAAAATAAAGATTTAATTTAAAAAGACTTTAAATTCCATTTCGCATTTATTTGCTTCTCCTTCAATGAACACTCAGTATCTCCTCACACTTTTCCCCTATCAATCACTGCGTGCTTCTCAGATGTAAGTAGACATAAAAAGGGCAGCCATGTACTCGTTTGAGCTTTACAAATGTTATCAATGCTTTAAATATCAAACAGGTGAACTGTTTTAACTGTACTACACCACACCAGTGCACAATTGAGCAACAACTATTAAAATAACCCCCTGTCCTCCCTGCGAACCCTTTACTGCTGAAAATTACTGTCCCTCTTTGTCCTTGGACTTGGACATCAGTTCTTGGCAAGGTAGCTGCTAGGGTTTAGCTTGCCTGTCGCCTTGGAGCCCTGCAGCTGCAGGCACTCCGCTTGTTTACGTTTCCCCTTCACTAGTTCCTCTTTAAATTCTCCAGGAGGCAGCTAGAAAACGGACTAAACCGGCAACACACAAAATAAACCACTCAAGCTACATCCATCTTCCAGCCCTGAGACGCCGGATGCGTGCTCCCTATCGCGGGCAGCAGTAGGTAAACACGAGGTGCCGGCAGGTGAGGGAGAGCCGTGAGGTGACAGGAGCGCGGCGAGGAGCAGCGCGGCACGTCCCGTCACAGCGGGATGGCAGGATTTCCCAACGCCGTTTTCCACGGGAGCCGGGAGAGCCGGCAAACGGCGGGCGACGGCAGGGCCGAGGGCTGCGAGGCGGCGGGAGGGTCTGAGGTACCAGCGCCCGCCGGGTGCCTCGGCCCGTCACCTCCCTCCCCGGGAAGGCACCGGCGAGCGCTGCCAAGGCGTGGAGGCGGCCGGGAAAGGGAAGATCCTGCCCGCGGCTACTGCCCAGGCCCCACGGCTGAGGCAGGGGAGAGAAATAAATAAATAAGGGGAGGGGAGGAAGGGGGCGGGGAAGCAGCCTGAGGTGGAGGAAAGGCGCAAGTGCCTCCGCGCCGGGCCGCCGTTTGGCCTGGTAACGGGCAGCGGAAGAGGCCGGCTGGGGCTGGCATCTCGGGCCCTGTCTGAGGGCCGTGCCGCACGGGGTACAGAGCGGGAGGGCCTGTGGGGATGAGCGCTCCCCACTTCACGGTTTGGCGCTTGCGGAGCGGGCTGCGCTCCGCGGGTGCGCACACACGCACCGGGGGAAAGGCGCAGCGGAGCCCCGGGGGAAAGGGCCGGTCTGACTATGGCAGAACCAGGGTCGCGGGTCTCTTGTGTGTGCTTCGGGACTTAGCCCTGTCTCGTACCTCACAGGCGACCGCGGCTCTCCTCGAGGAGTGCCTTGAGGAGAAGTACTATAAGCGCGGGGTGACGGTAGGGAGTTCCTGTCCCACTAAAAATGGCTTTTCTGAAACAGAAACACGGACTGAGCTGTAAAAGGATCAAAAATACCCCTGTCCTCTGCTGTTCTGAAGCATATTTGCTTTTAGTGTTCACATGCAACGAGAGGGTTTCTCAGCTGGCTTTGTTACATTAAGCCTGGTGACATACCCTGGGTCCCTCCCTAGCAGAAAAGAAGGAGTTTGAAAGAAAACACTGATTCCTAAGGGCAGCTCGTTCCAAGGTTAGTTTCTGCACAGAAACAAAGCCTATGAAAACACCAGTTGCGAGTCATTCCCTAGTTCTGGTTTCCCTATTGAATGATCTTAGAGCTGGAGGAAGGTCAGGCCCAAGTTACTTTCTCGCTGATGTAAATTCACACGTAGGTATTTTTATAGCAAACATTCCAAACAAATTTCATCACTGATATGCAAAGCCAGGAATGCTGCTTACAGAGAAGCTTAGCTTGAAGGCCACATTTCTCCTCATGCAACGTTACTCGAGTGCAAAGATGCTACGAATGAATTAAGCTCCTAGAGTGTCTTTACATTGTTTGAAATGTTGGAAACATACTTTACCCACCAGCCACTTGTTACGTATTTATGTCTTAAAGAGAATTCAAGTTCCTTTATATCCTCTTACTACTGTGCTACCATTGCATGCCTCTTCTCCATATAGTCCCTCACCCAAGCAGCTTTTGATATAATGTAAACTCTTCAAAATATTTGAATGAATTCAACAGAATTGGCAGTATCAGTCAAAATCATAAGTTGGCAGTATTAGAAACAGCCAGAGAAGTCAGTTTTATCTTGTGATTCAATGAAGTATTCCAACCCCTAATGATAGCATTCCTTGTGACATGCTCCATTTGTGATGGATCCATTTTTTAAAGTGTTAATTTGCAGCTGAGGAGACATGGTTTAATCCCCAACTTCCCTGTGGTATTGATGTGTCACCTTATGTCTAGTGGTAACCGTTTTGGCTCCTCTGAATTACAGAGATAACGATACATGGAGAGTCCTGTTTTGCTTGGGATAGGCTGCACGGGGATGCAGTCACACACCCAAACTGTCAGAGCAGTTACAGAAAGCAACTAGAGCAGGAAGCAAACACCATGGTGTTGTAAGACAACTTCACACCAATTTCTTCTCATTTTCACACTGATTTCTCCATGACTACGTATCCTTGCCTCACCTCCCTCAAGCCTCTTACTTTCAGTAAGTTATGTTATTAAAGAGCAACAGCAAAGTAGCAAGGCTCACTGTAAAACTGCCATAACACTCCCAGGCCTGTTTCATCTAGAGACACAGGAGCAAAGGAACCTGCTGGGACAACAGTTCCCATCCAGTGCTATCGCAGCCACTGCGGTTTAGCTGCCGTCGTGCATCCATCCAATTCGGTATTGCAGCATGGATGAATTACCAATACCCCTTTCTGTATATTTACAGAACCAATTCTGTTTCTTTTCAGCTTAAAAAAAAGATAAACCCTCAACAAATTAAGCTGTAATTGCCCCCCTCTGAAGTACATCATCCCACCGGTTCTTACCAGACTCCGTCTGTGCTGCTTTGAGATCACTGTTTCAAGACTTTTATTCTATTTTCACAAGGCCTCACCAGCGTTTCGCAAAACATTCCATTTTTATCTGTTTTGTCTTGACAGAATCTCTACTTGTAGCACACAGAACTGTTCACTGGAGATTATTAAGCAGAACAGGGGCTTTAATGACAACTGGTTCACTTGCTAAATCATGAAAAAAAATGTCTAAAATTATAATTACAAGTCAGATCCTGCCACCAGCTTCAAGTATAGTCACAAATGGCTGACTTGGTATTTGATGCAAATGAGGAAGCAGAATTCTCTAGTGAGGAGTTCTTCTAGAGGAAGGAAAATGGATTGGAATGATGGTTAATAATGATGGTTAACACTTCATATTTTAAAAACCACACTCTTTCCAAACTGGTTAAAAATACGTATTGCATTCAGGCTTGCTGCTTTTCACAGCTAAGTTGTTTAGACTTACACTGCATTTTTGTGACATTTAAAAAAAATCCAAACTAAAGTGACATCTCTCTTATGTCCCAGAGATACAAATGATGTCTAACAAGCAGTAGAATTTTGTTTGAAGAGTGCTTTAAAATAATTTATTTGGTCCATTGTATGTACCATGGCTTGCACCAAATTTAATAACACACATATTCTAGATTGGAAAATCAGACTGGAGTCTTATGATGGCAATGTCTTTGTTCAGATTAAATTAAGCATGTTCTCAAAGGCATTGAAGCAGGAACCTAGAGATAAGACTTTTTATGCTAACTGTGGATTAGATCTGGCAGTAAGTTTTTAATGAAGCCTTGTTGGGGAGCATAAGATAATAGATGTTGCTACTATTTAAATGTTATGTCAAAGGTAAATCAAATTAAGATACAGTGAATTTAGACTTGTATTAGATGAATGGAGCTCCC
This sequence comes from Pezoporus wallicus, assembly GCF_028554395.1. Taxonomy (NCBI): domain Eukaryota; kingdom Metazoa; phylum Chordata; class Aves; order Psittaciformes; family Psittacidae; genus Pezoporus; species Pezoporus wallicus. The sequence continues at coordinate 316,183 of NW_026637666.1, forward strand.
GTCTTCTGGCAGAAGAGTGCTCTATATGCAAATCTAACTGGCCACGTGCCCTTTTGATTGCTGGTATTTATTTAATTAATCACTAATCACAAATTAATTCATAAGCACTTAGCGAACATGTTTAAGTGTCTTTGCATCATTGTCAAGTATCTGTAGAAAAACAGATGTTTACTGCTGCACAGAAGCTGCAGGAGGCTTGCAGCAATGTGGCAATCAAAAACAATTCTTAAGAGAGCAGTGTAAGTCCCTAGGATTTCCTGATTTTAAAGTAACGAAAAACAAAAGCCAAAAATGCAAGTTCTAGGCCCTGCTTTGTTATTTTCTCTAAATCTCTGCCTCTCTTTCCCCAGTATCTGTATCCTGCCCCGGGATATCATTAATTTTTTAGGGATCAGTTGATTTTTGCAAACTACTTCGGAATACATAAATATATGATGCTATTCTATGTAAACGCTACACTCTGTTCTCCAGAATAGTGGCAGTCTTTATGCTGAGTATGATATTAGAAAAAAAAAAAAAACAAAACCCATGAGGCTACTCTTTAATATTAGTACTTACTTAAAACAAGATTAGGAAGTAGGGCTGAAGGGGATTTTCAGTGCAAGGATGAAAAAGCATCCAGAGAGCTAAAACTAAAGCTGAGACGTCCATAAGTGGTGTGTAGAAACTGATGGCCCAAGAAACAATACAAAATGGCACAAGGGAATGAGGAATTGGTAGAATAAGAGGAAAACTCATGTCAAAGGCCAAGGCCAAATAGAGCTGAAGGGGTCTCAAATTTTGTGCTTCCACAGAACGTGCCCATAGCACTAAAGATTCTCTGACTCTCCATATCTCGTGAGTATTTCCCTATAATTATTACTTAGTTGTAATATTTTTGTAAAGTAGCTTCATATTATTATTAGGGATTATTTACAAGAAGGAGAAATCTGCTAAAACATGCTGTGGGATGGGTCATCCTTAGGAATTTATGTATCAGGAACGCAGTAAAGGAGTTTTGGGTTTTATTATTTTAGCAAGTGAGCTTCCGGCCATCAAAATAAAATCTGTGACTACATGAGCATGTAAAAACTCAAACAATCATTTAGGGCTTAAATTTGTTACAGGTTAAAGGTCAGCACTTCAGTCCACCCTCTATTTAAGAAACCCATCCTTTTCTGTCCTGGGCTGCTCCAAGCAACTGGAGGCAGGGAAGGGAAGTCCATTCCAGGTATTTAAACGTGATCGGGTTTTTTTGTTCTCTTGGGGTTTTTAAGGAAAACCCCCAAACCTGAAGAAAATCATGGTCCCACTCTGCAAGCACGTAGAAAACTTTGTTTTCTGAAATGGTCACAGAGCAGAAACATAAGAGCAGAATTTATTATCACGTCTAATGAATGGATTCTGGCCAGGCAAGTCCTACTCACTACACTAGGATTTGTTCTTTTAAGACATTTAAGTGCTTTTGAAATGTGTATCCCAGCTCTCCAGCACAGACACAACTGAGAGAGCTATCTTCACCCCTCAGTCTCGAAGGAGACTTGGTACAGGACTGGAAGAACTGATTATCATCTGTAATTTGCATTTCTCGTCACCAGTGAGGATTTGAGACACACTGTGCCAGGCACTGTGCAAACATGAGGCAACTTCACTCCTCCTTGCTTCCCAGACAGTGCTGAACGGAGCGCAGCAGAGCACACCTCAAACGTTTGAAAAGAGCAGAAGGTGGGAGGGAGATGAAGGTGCAGTTAAGGGTATTCGGTCACTGCAGGCCTGCAGTGTTCATAGCAAAATGGTTTCGTATCTTTCTAATTATAGTGAGCTGATGAATGAGAAAAATACCTCGAATCATTCTCTGCCAGTCTAATTGTGGTGTTATTAGAGGGAGAGGGGAAGATACAAAAGGCTTCCTCAAAGAACAACAGAACTATGCTATCGTCAGCATGAACTTTGTAGCAAAACACTGCAGGGGAAAAGGCCATGGCTGTTATGGTTAAAGATTTAAAACAAACCCCAGAACAAAACAGATGTAATACGTACAGAATTCAGTTTTAATAAGCCCATTTGTAACTACCAGAAGCAGATAAGAAAATGGAGTCTTAATGCTATCTTAACAGTAACACTTTCTTAGGAACCCCACCCTATTTTTAATCATTTTTGTGGTGTTTTTTTTAGCCACAGTTATTCAAAAGGGATTTCTGCAAACCCAGTTATCATCCCACCCATTCAAGGGACATGTTAGTGAATGCAGTGCTCACCAGGGCTGTGGTGTGGTGTCTCCAGGGGACTCTCAGAGTGAGATGGTTTGGACTTTTCACCCTAATTTTCAGTCTGAGGGCACTTCTCTTTTTACATCTGCCCTACAGATCCCCACTTCCCAGCACTCTCATGACTGGTTCAAGCAGGGGCCCTTCCCCACCCGCACTGACACCCTAACAGCCAGGCTGTGTACCCCTGCCTGGCAGTCAGCCCCTGCTACTTCCCAGCAGCAGCAGCAGATGACACTTCATACCTTCCTCCCTCCTGATGAGTCAATACCACGTAAGCAGGGTGGGGAGGCAGGAGGGAACAGCATGTCCCTCCCCCTGCCCCAAAGGGCTGAACTCTAGTGACGGTACAGCCTGGAGGTGTCAACTGCTGCTACGCAGGCAGTAGTGACAGGAGACCTGCGATGCACACCCACGTCTGGCAAGCACCGTACCTGTATATCAGGTTGTGGCAGATACGGGAAGAGGGGTTTGGACAGGAGTGCCCAGTCCTACAGACTGAAAAGACAGCAGGTAAAAGCATCCCACAGGTTCTGAGCTGTGGAGTACCTCTGTTTAATTTTACCAGCCCTTTAGATGGCAATGAATTAATATTTTTGCTGAGCTGATGGTTTTCTTCAGGGAATTTATGACACGTTTAAAGCCACTCAGGATTGCTGCTCAAATTACTACTCAATAGATGATTTCAGCTTATGTTATTAATAGTGTTATCTACACAACCAAGGAAAATGAGGCACGTCACACGCATTCTTAGCTATTTTAAGATTTGTGGGTAAGCAGTGCTCCACTTCTACTGCAGTTGCCTTTGAAACCCACAGAAGAAAACACCATAAGGCACCCTCCACTCTTGATGTTCTCTTAAGTAAAGCTTCCCTGTGTGTGGAAGTGTGACATAATCACACTTGAGGCCCACAAAAAACAGTAAAAACACCCTTTTTTTTTCACCCTGGCAGACTTTGCTGATGTTCTTCCAACCGAGAAGTAGCAAGGTGCCACAGCTAATGAAAGTCACAAGGTGAGTGGAATGCATTAGAAATTTTTATAAATATCACATCCTTCCTGATTTCCTATCGACCTGTTTGATTATGCCATATAGAGGGAAAAGTGTGACAGAATTAATCAGCCTGCTGGAGTGAACGCTGAAGGAACAGAGAAGCTTTTGCAAGGCTGTTGTTAGCATTGGAAAAGAGAATCTGTGACAAAATAAAAAGGCAGACCTCAATCCAGAAGCACGTCAGTCAGAAAGTGAGACATGCTATGATTTATCAACGTAACACAAATTGATGGGAGCGTAGCTCTCCCACCTCAAAGTGTGGTATCTGTGCAGATTAAGAGTAGCATCTGTCATCAGGAAACAATGGGAAAGAAAAATGTTTGATAAAAGCTATTCTGTACTCTCTTGTAGGCAGAAAACCACTGTGTCATTGGAATGGAAGGAAAGATGCCTCTGCAGTTACATCCTCAGCAGCAAAAAAGACAAGTGTTGTGACAAGAGGAAGTGCAAATAATTAAATAGCAAAAGATCAAATGAAAGGAGTGACTTAATGTTTACCCCGTTTCAGAAGGTCCAAATCACACTGTAGAAAAAGGATGCTTGCATCACCCCCAGAACACAGCAGCAAACCGGGGCCACAGCATGCGGTGGCTTACCACTGTGGCACGACAGGGCAGCTTTCCCTTTCAAAGAAAGGGCTTCTTTCTTCTCAGCTCAACAGCTGCTGCACACAGGGTCTCCAACATCTTAGCAGTTTGATTGTTGTACATAGAAAAAGCAATACCGAAGCATAAGACATGTAACAACTTCATGAATGTTTTGCCAGCAGTCGATACAATGGAAAGCACATCTCAAAACAGCAGGGCAGCAGAGTAAAACAAAAACCATGGAGCCAGTAGTGTCACGTCATTTGGCACATCCTTGCACTTCCCTTAATGCGGTTTCAGATCTTGGAAGGGAAGGCCAGAGCATCTTATTTGCTAATTAAGGTTTCACATGATTCAAACACTGAACAAACAAGGGACATCCCCAACTAGAGAGACCTGCCAGCCTTCATGACCTTGCCAATAGACTGATATCTCAGTTCAGTGCTTTCATGACACAGATAGTGAAAGAACTTTGGACAACTGCATAAACAAGTGTGTATGCACATGCACACGTTTTTATGCTGGTATGCACGCACTACCTCTGATCGTGATCCAAAAGTTACACCTCCCTGTTTGAGTTAAGGACGCTCCAGACACCCTGCAGACACAGGCGTAACAAATAGAAGACATGAAAATAACAGACTTCTACTCTATGGTGCCAAATGGCTAATGATAGTAATTAAGGATTTTAAAGTTCTTTACCAAGTGGTATTATCAAAGATAGCATCATGCTTGTAATCTGGCCAGAGCCAATGAGGAACTGCTGATCAAGCCACCGAGGCAACACAAACAGTCCAGTGGCTTGCCATCTGCTCAGAGCTCTGCATTACACCTCATCCCCATCCGTACAGCAGTGAGCCACAACAGGATGCAGATGACCAGACTGTTTAGCTGTCATTTCAGCTGAACACGCACTGTATGTTGATGTGTTACAGTGGACTCTCAAAACCAAACATGGCATATCGCTGCTGGACAAATAGCTCCTTCAGCATCTTGCCTTGCCATTTTTGTGGGTTGATTGTACCCACACAGCAAGGTAAGTATCAGGGGTTGATCAAAATTTTGCCTACTATATTAAGTATTTGCATGTGGTTTTATTATGTAGAACACACTGCTAAATGATCCATGAAAGCCTTTGGCACTCACTCTCCCTTTGGTTAGAAGCCCAGTTACTCCTAGAAGAGCTTTTGGCCTAACAGCTCCTTTCAGCTACTCCACTAAAAATTAGGCCTGGAATATTGAGTAGATTCTTGAGCAGGTTCTTAGCAATAAAAGTAAAGTTCAGGGTAGCTGGAGATTCCCAAATGGTTGCAGCTTGAAAATCGGTTCATTCAAGGAAGGGAGCAATCTGAAGTTCATATAAAACACTTGGACACCTCAATGATGGACAAGAGTTTCTCCACTCATTTCTCTGTTTCTTACCACTTCCCCACTGTTTTTTCCACTTTCAGTTTCAATTTATCCCTCCATTTGTACCACACACTTAACTAACAGCCTTCTAGTTGTGATTCTGGTGGTTTTAGTGATGAGGTACCAGCTGTGCAGCCCTGCAAGCTGGTACATGTATGACCTTGAAATTTTCTGTGTAGCCAATCAGAAAAATGCCTTTAAACAGTGTTTTCTATCTCCCAGAGAGCATCTCTCAATTTTCAGCATTAGCTATATATCACTTTATAGCATCCAAAGCATTGTGCAAACATTAGCCAGCTAATACCAACAAAAATCACTCCCCTCCCAGCCTAGAGACAATAACAGGGTAAGTAACAGTGCCTCCATTTAACTGAAGCCAGCCTAGGGAGTTTTTGGCTTGCTTCTCTGCAGGAATATTAAAAGGGAATGAGAATGAAGATAGCTGTTAATTTAATGTCACAGCTAGGAAACCGAAGGTCTTCAGATCACACTTTCTCCTCAGTCTTTTAATTGCAAAATTATACTTCAGGATTTGACACAAGTTTCTCACCTCCCTATTTTCAAGCTACTAGGAAGCAAAACCAGACAAAAAAAGTACATTTTCCCTCCCTAATCTGCAGAGCCTGCACAATGCTTTAATTTCAAACAGGAGAAATCCTGCTAACTACCTGCATATTCTAACAGTCCTTGTGATTTCACAGGAAGCTGTGTCAAAGTAAACCAAATTATAGGTCAGAATGTGCCAATCTTTTTATCATTATCACTAATTCCCCTTGTGACTTATGCCCTTCCCCCCCCCCCCGCCATGTGTCTTACCAGGTTCTTTGAGCCTCTGGCTCCATAATTATTCATCACACTAGATTCAGCAACAAGACATTAACAGAGTGTTCTTCTCACATTTTCTTTAAGCGTTAGGTCTAATAGCAGATAATAGAAGATTGAGATTTTGAGGCAAGAGACACGGGAATTTGGGTGGAATCAAATGACTAACAGAATTTTTGCTAAATAAAAATACAAGAAACGGAGTAAAAAAAGGATTCTTGAGAAGACTAACTCCTGCCTTTTTTTTTTTTTTTCTGGATAAGCACTAATCCAGACCCTACAATACTCCCACTTCTAGATATGATGTTTAGTAAATCATTCCTGATTTCACATGAAATTTTCATTAACATAGTGGGAATGTTCCCTAAATAAGTTAAATCATTATTTCCTGTGAGCCTCTTCCAGATCCCACACTTTTTTGCCTTTGCCATCATGACCAATGGTATCCCAAGACCCTTTGCACTGGCACCCTGACTGGTTCAGCCCCACCGTTCTGTGTCACCATCCCACAGCCTCTTCCCCTGCAATTAGACTCCACCTTCTGAGTAAGAAATGTATGCCCTGCGTCTGCCTAGCACCTAGCACAACAGGATCTTATCAACTAGAGCCCTGGCTGTGAATTATACAAGCCATAAATCAGGAAAACCAATTTTTTTTTGCAGGTTAATGTTATATAAGTCATGCCTGCCAGAAAGTACAAACAGCAAGAAAACACACCTCTTTGCATTCCAGCATGTTGTGGAAGATCGTAAAAGCACTTAATATGTTATTTAAGCCAGTTAAGCTGGATAGCACAACTGCTGTAATTACCAACAATTCTCCAGATCCCCATATGCCAGACAAAGGATCACGTTTTGCATTTTCAGGCTGGTAGGAGGGAATCAGAACACTGCAGAAATGAAATGGCATGCACTGCTTTTTTTTCCTCCCTTCTGCCTCTCCCAGCAGAGCCTACCTTTCACTACAGCTACCCCATGGCCCTGTCAATACAAGAGACTGAAACCCATCACATAAAAAAAGCTGGCCTTTTATTGGGTTATTAGTTTAAGCATAAAAGGTGTTGAATGCTTTAAGAAAGAGAAATGAAGCTACTTCTCTTGATAGCTACGTTCTGTAGGGGGGGAATTTTCTTTTTTCTTTTTTCTTTTTTTTTTTTTTAAATAATAAAACCAAAATTAAAAAAAAAAATGCTCCAAAATCTGACTTCCTCTGGAAAATCCATGAACTGAAATAAATGTGAAGTGGAAATGTAGAAATACTCCTGAGCACTTGCATCCTTCTTGCACACAGGGTCAGGCACAGGGCAGCGTGATGTGAGGGACAGGTATGGGAGCAGGAGAGAGATATGCAACACAAGGCAGAATGTGCATGAAAAGGGCATCAATGACAACAGAGGGAGGAGACCTAAATACTACCAGGAGCATGAACTTCATTACCCCTTGTAACCCTGGGACACATCACATGCCCAGAAGCCTCACCACACTGGGTGCCAGCAGGCAGCCAGCCCAGCAGCACTGACTGCACTGGAACCTGAGCCAGCCCGACACTCCTGTGCAAAGAACAAGATCACTGGAGGCAGATACTAAAGTCTTCTAAAGGAGCAGGGAAAGAAGATACAGATTTGAGAGCCTCTGCCATAAAAGGAGGCTTTGAAGTTGAGGGTACCATGACTCAGAGAGAAAAGACCTGATGCAGACGGTCTTGTGGCTCTGAGCCCCAATTGCTCCAACCAGTTGTTATTTTCCATCCTCTCCATATGTGCAGATACGACACTGCAAAAGTTTTTCTCCATTGAGCTGTTCACAGAAAAGCCTCCAGACTGGGAACAAAAACCAAGACAGGAGAACCCCTTCTGAAGGCCTGACATTTTATTTCTCTACAGTAGAGAGAGGAAAATCCCTTTTTATTCCTCTCCAGGTTTTATTATTTTATTTCTCTCCATTGCAAAGAGAGGAAAGAATTTAATGGAAGAGCAGCTGTTTGCTGAGGAGGGCTCACAGCATACCCAGGGTAGAGCTGTGAACGTAGGGCACAGGACACACACTGAAGGAGATCTACAAGCTCCTCGCTTCACCTCCCCAGCACAGCTGTGTGCAAGGGAGCTGGCACTTTGCTCTCTGACCAGGAGTTCATTTTCTTTAACAGAAGAAAGCATCACCAAGTTCTGCACAGCCTCCCTAAAGGCATCCTTTCCTTGATGGGCATTTCTCTGTTAGGTCATCTCCTTCTCTCTCTGTTTCAGGCTGTTTTCTTCCATTTTGAGACTAGGAGAGCTCTTTCCCTAGGTCCCAGAGCAATTGGGTTTCCCACTTGGTTGTGCTCTGCTGTTGCTTTTCAAGCCCTCTCTTCCCTCCCAAGCAGTGCTTAGTTCTCGCATCTCTCCCTCAGTTACTTATTTATGTATTTATGTATTTATTAATTACTCCCTACCTCTAGGTTCTGGGCTCCTCTTTGGTTTATGCATTTGATGCATCTCTGCATATGTTGCTAATCCCATTGCAACCCCTGCCACATTCCCCAGGCAGAGCTGACCTTTTGGCACAGGGGTACCGGTCTCATCATTCTCCAGGCTTCTCCAATTCATTGCTAAGATTGGTCAATTTGTTAGGGAGGGGAAGCAAGCCAGGCAGATACCACGTAGGGCAGTTAATGATCCAAAAGATTTAAGGAAAGTTAAACTATTTTCAATAAAGCGATAGCCAGCTTGTCACAGAATTGATTTTAGAAGGAGCACCAAAGGGACAGTCTTATTAACATCTCATTAACAGTGTCCATTTCAGTTTGTATTAAAACCTGAACACTTGTGAAGCACAGCAAGAAGGAAAGCCTTTAACTATTCTGTTTCTCACAGGCTGCAACTTGCGAAGTACGGAGGAAGCTGATAATGCTCTTTCAGTTCCTGAGGACTTCGGGCAGCTTAGAAAAGTTACATGACATTAGCAAACACCATTAATAAGCTGAAAACCTAAAGACAAACATCTACAAAACTATTGAAGCATAAAATAACATAGGAACACCTGAAGATATGTCTACTGACAAGGAGGTGTCCAGCACCAGATGTTAGTCACTGGTAGCTTTGGGCACTGTGGAAGATTTGGCTAGCTGTGTCTTCCAGTGTGGGAATGCTTGGAACACACCTGATCAGATTTTGCAAGAAATGGATAAAAGATGCAGATGTATTTATGGCTTTTACACACACCTGGTTACAAATCATGTTTGGGTTTCGTAAGGAACCATTAATAAAAACAAGTGGTGAGATGAGCAGCTCCCAACACTTAACTATAGCCTGTGGTGTATTACAGTGCCTCTAATAATGCCACGCAGAAACCATTAACTAAGCCCAAATTCTCTTTCAGGTCTCTTCCCCTAATAAAAGATTTTCTTAACTTGAGCAGAGAGAAGTCTCCATTTGGCTGTGAAAGTTTTCATCATCCTTAAGCACCAGGAAAGGAATTTCCACATCCAATTAGCGGAGCCTCCACCCCTGCAGCCTGAGCAGTTGTGCCCAGTATCATTAATCACTCTGTCAAATGAAGCGTTCACCACCTTCCTGGTAAGAACAGGTTACTGAAAAACATTCCTCATTACAATTCCATTCCACATTACAATAACCTTCTTTAGTATTACATTGCAATACATCTGGCAATGATGTTTGATTTTGTGTTTAACTAAACCACGTGTACAGGTTTAAGTATAATGTAAAATACCTGTGTATTTATCTGTGTTTATCAGCTCTCCTTCCCTGTGGCCCACAGTAAATAAATATTGCATCAGATGCCTGCATGTATTATATGCAACCTGACTCATCACATCACATGTGGTATTCATGCTAAATCTGCCTAAACCAGCAAATAACAAACAGCAGCATGAACAGAGCATCTTCACAACTGTGTCTTTTTCTGGCTACATGCCTACTCTTGCACTGGAAGAGCTGCTGTAATAGAGAAGTCTGTTAGTATTTGCAATTGCACAGCTCCTGGAATACTAAGACACTCAAATATTAGAAATTGATATTCACAAAAGAGCTGTCAGGGAAGCAGTTTTCCCTAAGGTGCAGTGTTACAGTACAGTGTGTTTCATTGGCACTTAGGCTTCCTTTCCTTCAAGGGGAGAAATCCGAGATACATGATCTGTTTGTACTCCTGACTTTTCCCCATCCAGTCAGAACATTGTTTCAAAGGACTCTTGCCCTTAAGTAGGCAATGTAATCCGACAGATTTACATTGATGTGGTCTGGGTTATGCCATCTTCTGACATGATAAGCTTCAGAGGAAAAAGCAGCTTTGTCCTCTAGAGGGGCACGTGGAGGGGAAACACCCGCAGACTTCAAGGACTCAAAGGCACATCTCATGCCTGGTCTCACAGCAGCTGACTTGTCCACCAGACAAACATGATGAAGAGAATGAACTGAAATCTGACTCAGTGCTACCCAAAAAAGTTCAGGTTCAGACAGGGAAGGTTTGTAGCTGTTTGGTAAAAGTATAGCTTTGAACATTACTGTGCAGTTCAACCATGAAAAAAGGCATTTTGCAACCTCAGCAGTCTAGTCTTCTGCTCTGCCACTACACCAGCTGATCTGGAGAGGACTACTAAGATCATTGCTCCACTGTGAGCCAGGTTAATGGACAACTCCTAAAGACAGTGAGATCCTCAGATGTAGACTGGCCAGGAAACTCCAACTATACCTTCTGTTTGTACGTTTGTGGCTTTGGCTGAACTCTGAGTGGAGCATACACTGAAAGGTAGAAGAACAAAGACTGGGATTTTCAAGGGGAACTCAAGGCCTTCTTTGTCCTCTGAAACAGTGAAGTGTACACATGATAAGCCAAGAGAGTCACTCCATGCAGCGGTCACATGCTGTGTGGAAGCTGTAATCTCACAAGGACACAGATATGGCCATGCAAATATGGGTTATGCCTATGCTAACAACTGATGTACGTCCCTAGGGCTCCTAAAGGGCTTTTAATCTAGCTGCTAATGTGTGTGAAAGCTTGTGCTGAAGAAGCTTCATTTCTCTTGTGCTACTGTAAGCCTGAAACATGCTACCCTTCAATACGCTGTCTTGAGGGGTGAGAACATAAGCTGGCAACTTCTTTGTTAAACCTTTAGAGGTATAAAGGAGGGGAGGTGTGTGCCATGCTGGGGACAGATGTCATGACTGCAGGCAGCAAACACAAAAAGAGGGTGGTTGGTAACAAGTGGTGTTGGTAACAAGCTGCATTCTCAACATCCCTTTCAACCAAACCATCTCCAACATAGTCCTCCCAACAATCAGGCTGAAGCAGCATAGGTACATTTACTTGTGCTGAGCTCACTGCGTTGTTCTGCATAGCTTACCTTATGTTAAATAATACATAACATACTGTAAGATCCTAGTGCAGGTTAAACAAGTTGTAACATACCTCAGGTGGTCAAAGCAAACCTAACTGCAAAGCATTAGAAGTTAATTGTCTTTGCATCAGCTCAGCTCCTGCCTGTGTAAGGCTTCTGCGTCAGAGAGCTGACAGCAAAACTTCAGATGTGGGGGAGGAAGTAAAGCAGACACAGGAGGGAAAGTGCTGCAGACATCTTTAGGTGAGGGCTTGTCGTACTAGACTTTTGTCATTATTGAATTCAGTCATGGGGAAAGGTCAAACTTACCTAAGGCAGCCTGAAAACAAGAACCTGTCTCTGTTTCAAGGCCCATCAATAGGTGCTTTCCCAAGGCTACTGCCTGCACCAGGCATTTGGCTCAGGAGGTGCTCAGCATCTCTGGCTGCACAGAGAAATGCTTGACCAAAAAGCATCCGAACTTCTGCCAGGAGCAGTGCTGGTCCCTCCACACAGCCATGCCTGGGAGGGAGGCTCAGAGAGAGGGGGCCTTTGTACAGCCCTTGAGATGACTCCCGGTGCCAGAAGCGACGTGGCACAGGAGTACAGCTGAATCACAGCTGCAGCACTTACAGTAATTGTCCAAGGGACAGAACAATCGCACTTGTCTGACTGGTCAGGGCACGATGGGAGCCCAGCACATTTTTCTTTGTGAAAGCATTTCTCCTTGAAGTAAATTTCCAAATCAAAGTCCTTTTAACTCCAAAGCCTTTCCAGACTTCTTCCTGGCAAGTGCAATTTGTTCTAAGGGGAGCTTTAAAAGAGATGTTACCCAGGAGAGTGAGATCTCCCTGCTGCTGGCTTTCACTGCCATCTGTGAAGAAAGTAACCCTGAATTTCCATTACACTGTAATGAGAACTGAGGTCTCAACTCCAACCAGTGCCCTGAAAAACACCTAGGATGCAGCCTGAAGTCCCTTTTCCTGGTTGCAACTCTTCACCTCCTCAAATAGGGCTGCTTCTGTGACAGAAATCATCCCCAGCCCCGTGTAAGCCTGGCTTTCTCTTGGGGCTGGTGCTTCCCTGCAGCTCAGCAGATGCAGTAGAAGAGTTGGAGAAAGGCCTGCATTGAACTTGGTAGTGGCACAAGCCATAAAGGAAAACTGATTGCTCACACCAGGAGCTGCACCCTTTCTCATGCACAGCTGATGCAGCACACACAGCCACGTGTGTGACTCAAAGAGAAGCACTCTGTGCCACGTTTAGAGGCCAAAACAGTCTCCACTGATGCACAGTTACAGGTGCTGGGCTCATGGCAGGGGCGAACCCAGCACCAACCAAGAGCCTCAGAGATGCCACCAAGCTCCCACATACGCAAACAAAGAAAGCAAGGGACATTTCTCTCCCATTGCCTACAGGAGCCATTGACAGCATTGAATATCCTGACCACTACCACCAAGGGGAAAATCCAGGGGGTTCTGCCTATTTTCTTAAGACCAGAAATCAGTGGCAAAACTGGGGAGCAGGGGAGAGGTGACTTTGCCCCAGAGGGCCGTGGTGGTGTGGGGTTGGCGGGTCTCAGCAGTTGCCATTGTTGATGGAACTTAGAACCGGTGTCCGGGTACCCTGGTTACCCCAGCACATCTTGGTGCAAACATGGTTCTCCTTCTACGTGGCACAAGTGAGGTCCCAGGGAAGGGAGAGGAGGTCTGCGTGCCATGGAGGAGACAGGCTTTAAGGATGAAGTGGATGGAGCCATGGCCAGGGACTGCAGCAGGGACAGCACAGCTGGCCAGGTGAGCAGGGGCATGGAGACTGGCACATAGTGGGAGCAAAGCAGAGCCCAGCTTCAGTCTCACCTCTGAAATGTGGTTTGGGATGCAAGTTGCAGAGAAGTAATCTTCCAGTGGAGCAGAGCATGTCAGAGAGGAAAGGACTTACCTTCATACACACTTCAGCATGTTTTATAAGGCAACGCAAACTTGTGTTTAAGTCAGTTATGTAGGAGTTGCTTTCCAAAAGATGAGTGGAGGAGCTACCTACACAAATGGTGACACAAAGGAAACAGCCATCGCCCCTTGCAAGAGAAAATATCCCCCTTCCCAGACTGGGAGATGCAAGTTCAGTGGCTGAGGACTTTTGTTTCCAGTCTGGCTTTGCAGCAGGTTGGCCACAGTACCTTTGCCATCAATACAGCTGTGCTTGGAGCAGTGTGGCATTTCAATGAGCCCATTGTAACCACGTATTTCCACTTAACAAGTGGCTCTCAGCCCATGTTTGATTAATGCCATTAGAAACCAGTGGCCATTGTTTACCTTGTAATTTATCAGAGGTAGGATTTCCAAAAGGGATTTCAAGTAGGCACCTTGAAAAGTCTTACGGACTTTTAATTACAATAGAATACCTAGCTTCATTAAGCACCTTTGAAAACCCAATCTGAAATGATCTGGCAGGAAGAGAAATGCTTCTGAGTCCTAGGACAGGGGTTGTCCTTGGCAGCTTTCAGAGAGAGGATGCAAGATGTGTATGAACTGGAAAACTAACCTATGCCTTTGGCAATTTGCAGACCGCAGAGGAGGACCTGTGTGGCGCAGCGAAGGAGGCAGCCCTTGGAACAGGCAGCGAGAGTGCCCCACCACTCAAGGCCCCGCTCATCTGTTGCGCAGAGGGCCTTGATAAGGACACCTTTAAAGTTGTGAGATACTGGGTAGCTTTAGCTGTAGAAAAAGTCAGTGGAATCCCAGGGTTTTGAGAGGGAGGGAGCAAGTGGAACGCAGGAGCCTGGCAGAGGGAGATAAAAAAGAACACGAGACTTCATTCCGTAGCTTTCTTCCATGTCTAAAACCTTTTACCTCCTCATTGTTTTCCAGTCTTGGGCACACTGCAGCACTTTTAGTTTAAAAACAAAAAAACAAACCCCAAACACACAACCTCCCCCCAGAAAACCCCAACCAACCAACAAATAATCCCATTTCACAAACACAGCTTGGTTTATGGGAACAAGTACTGCTATGTTATCACTTCTCATGACACCATGTGCTTCCTTGGCTAAAGTGGTTTGGTTCCTCTGCATCACTTACACTGCAGCTACCAAAGCTCCATCCCATCCCATCCTCCCCCAGCATGGCAGATAACCTTCCTGTTCCTGGTATATGGCATAACCACACATGGCCCCATTCATGGTCTAGTGCATACAACAGACAAAAAGACACACAAAAGGGAGGGCATCCAGGCACAGGGTTTGCTCTTGCATCATGTGTGAATGTTTGCACCAGGTCCCAGGTTTGGCCACAGGAAGGAGCAGCATGAGAAGAAGCAGGAAAGCAGTTTCCTTTCCCCCTCCTTGCAGAACAGCAGCTAGTTTGTAGCCTGAAATTTATACCTTTCACCCCACAATGTTAAAAAGGAATTCCCAGTCTTGGAAATCACTCAATTCGCTTTCGCATCACCTTTGGCATGCTTTGCCTATGGCATCACCAACCTTGGGATGTGCAGGAGCAACTCCTGCAGAGCAGTGGGAGTGCTTGACGGAGGTCCTGCTGAAGACCCACGTCAGGTCCCCCATGTCTATACAGGAGACACTTAAACACAACACTCCTTCAGGGCTTCCTGCCCAGCTATTTAATCAGTTTATTTAGTGAAACGGAACGCCTGACACCTGCATTTGAAGTGCTGAACACCTATGCCAACAATTTATATAGAGTGTTTTTTTGCAGTGCAAGGAGGTTTTGAGACCCTTTAAGTCATCCCTTCGGAAACTGAATTTGTCCCAGCACCACCTCATGAAGAAAAGACTGAAGCACGTCCAGGAAAGTTTGGCCATAACTGGGAACTGCATCGATCAGTTTCTCCACAAGTTCTGCAGAGCCTCAGAAGTCGCACGCTGGCAGAAGTAAGGGTCTCCTCTTACCTGGCATGGTGGTACCCCACTGCGATGCTCCCACCGTGGTCGGCTCCTGCCCCTGCTGCTCCCTGCGGGCGTTTAGAGGCTTGCTTTGACCATGTATTTGCAGGCACTGGAAATCAGGTTGGGTGTCTACAGGATGCTTGTAGAGCTGCTCCAACTGCCAAATACTCACAGATCTAGCAGGTGATTTTAGCACAGGCCATGTGGTACCTAGTCCTGCCCAGCACAAGGCCAATTTTAATGTGCTGCCCATCAGCA
This sequence comes from Pezoporus wallicus, assembly GCF_028554395.1. Lineage (NCBI taxonomy): Eukaryota > Metazoa > Chordata > Aves > Psittaciformes > Psittacidae > Pezoporus > Pezoporus wallicus. The sequence continues at coordinate 331,777 of NW_026637666.1, forward strand.
ACATCCCTTTGCAAGTAAAGGGGCTCCTACGTAGCCACCTGAGTTAGTAGGTAACCCTTCCCATGCTTAGGGAAGCAGTTCTTTGAAAGTTTATATGCTTGTGGGGGGGAAGGAAATAGGGCAAAAATCTGTGCAAAGGGTATGTCAGTGGCTACACTTGCCAAGCCAGAACTAGGGAGCAGGCGAGGAAGAGGATGAAGTTTGTACTCACACAGTCCACATGTCTTTCTTTTCCCAAGGAAGTTATGGCAGTTTGTCTCCCTCTTCTCAGAGCTGGAAGCAGATCAGTTGGAGAAGATGTACGTGTGCATCAAGAAAAACCAAATGGATAAGTTTCAAGTAAGCAAATAGAAAAGTTAATACAGCCATAAGGTGTTCCTGCTGTGATAACTTTAAGGGATAACTTCCATGCAGCTTACACAGATTGATCCATGTCAAAGGAGAAGGCCACAGATCCTGAAGATATTGCCAGTTCCTAGCATAACACACGCACTGAGCTATCACAGGCACCAGTTGCCTTCCCTGGCTGGCACTGGGAAGCAGAGCTGGTGGCCTCAGCACAGTGGATTACAATTTTGGGAGCTGTTTCTGATGCCACGTTTCTAGTCAGGCTTTACAGACCAGATTTGATCCATAGTTTTATCTAATGGTGTAATAGTTAAACTTTGAAACAAGCGACTAGTTCAGGTGCAGCCTGTGTTAGCCAAAGCTGATTTCTGTGTCTGAGCCTCAGCTATAAAGGGAAACTGCAACCAGTGGCTTCCCGAGAGCACTGACTCCAAAGGGTTAACCCATGTGAGCAGTCTCATAACCAACCATAAACATATCTGCTGAGCAAAGGCTGAGTACACCAGGAGGTTCAAAGGTCCACGAGAAACACACACTTTCAGAAATTCATTAAGAAATAATGAAGACCAGATCTACAATGAGGAACAGAAAGAGAGGAATCAACTGGGAAATTGCTCCGAGTAAATCAGAAACGAGCAGCAGGCGAGAGCTTGTTGGGTCACCAGGACACTGCTTGCTTCGTGTTAAAAAGGGAGCTGTGGTCATCTGATAGCTGGCAGTGATAAGGCCATAAATAAGTTTGAGGCCACAGGTAAACAGCTCTCTCCTGCAGTCAGAGAGCAAGGAGGAAGCCAGCCATGCAGGTTTTGCTTTTAGTTTACGGGGAAACAGAACTATTTATTTATTTCTAAGGCTCCATAAAGATGTTCCAACGCTGAGGAAATCAAACCGATCATAAAGAAACAAAAATGCCCAACAAATGCCTGTTGCTGGCACAAGACGCAAGAGATTAATTGGGAGATATTAAAAAAGCAACTGGCAGTCCCAGGAGGGAACAGGCATTCCTGCTCCCTTCCACTTGTGAGTGCTGGGGAGGGGGAAATTGAGCTCCATTTCCAGCACGGCCCTTCTCAGAGGCCTGGCTAAGGACAAGCCCCACTGCTCCTGCAGCACACAGAACTGATGGTAGCTCCCCACTGCCACCTTGGAACAAGTATTAAAGAGCCAGGACCACCCCCCCCCAACACCTTCCCATCCTTTTTGCTCCCCTAAATAAAAACCACAACCAAATGACACATCTTAGTGTCCAAGGAGGAGGGGGGGAAGAAAAACCCAAACAGTGGGTGACAAGCATTAGTCACGCTGCATTGTGCGCTATTGGGACGCTCCGGCGTGTACCGAGGAGCCATGGCTGTGCCACGCTGGGGACCAGGCTGCCTCCTAAAAGAAGTGACAAATCCTGCCGTTATGTAAGGGTTGACAAATGCCTTTTGTTATGCAAGACAAGTGGGAGAAAAATAAGCATCTTTCGCCCTTTGTGGGAAGGGAACAGCAGTCGGCTCCCTGCTAGAGCATAAACAACAGGCTGTGGATCCAGGGGGGATCGGCATGCTCGGCACAACAGAAATAGGTTGTTTGGAAATGCCTCGTTCTTTAGATGAGTGAGCATAAGAATGCAGAAACAATATTTAATTAGCAAGCGATTGAGGTTGTCAGTGTGGTGATTTGACAACGTTGTGAGGTTTGGTCCAGGAGAGAGGCAAGCGAGCAGCCATCTGTTAGTCTTGCTCACCCGTCCTCTTGAAATTAGGGAGCTGAGTCCCCTTGCCTCACATTTGGGCTTTTAGGCTTCTGTTTGTTTGCTTGTTTTTAATTAGAACCAAACCAATCAACCACGTCTGAATTCAAACACTGGTCCCAAGTCCCTGCCTTCAGACTTGGTGAAAATACCAGGGCTGCTTCTCAGAGCTAGAAGAGAGCATCGTTTCCCTTTGCAACCCGCTGGTGCCTGTGCGCTGCTCAAAGCTGTAGAAATCAGCCCCATGTCTCAGCCTAAGAGAGTAAAGAACGAAGTCTTGTGGGCTCTCTGAGGCTTTGGAAGCATTGCTTGTTTTTTTAAAGCAAGTCAAACAGCACGAACACTGGCAATGCAAAACCCCTTCTCTCTGGGATTGCCTCTGGGAAGGAGGCGCAGCGCAGCAGCTGCTCTGCACCCAGCTCCATGCTACCCTCCCGCCACCCTTAGGATGCCCAGGGCAGGGACCCATCGCCGCCCGTCTGCCGCCCTCCCAGCATACAGTGCCATAAAGCGACAGTGACATCCAGCGGCAGCGCACACCCGTCCGCAGCAGCCCCCGCCCGGGCTGAGCGGGGCTGAGCAGCGCCCGTGTCCCATCGCACACACTCGAGCCTTTGTTCAGATGCAGCCACCCAGGAGCGCTCGCAGCCACTGACGAGCCGCCCGAAGCGCCTGAAGAAGGACAGTGCTGTCCCTACCGTGTGAGAAGGGCTCTTGTGTCGAAACACACATCTTTAGGTGCTTGGGTAGCCTGGGCTGTGTGAGCCAAGCTGCAAAGAGAGCTGAGCTGAGCTGAGCTGGGCACCAACGCAGGGGACCAGCGACAGCACAGAGAACACAGCTCTGCAGTGGCTACACCAGCACTGGCTGCTGGGTCGGATGGGGTCTCAGATCTCAACTGCAAGGAACAAACCCTGTCAGGTGAGGATTTGTGCGGTCAGTACAGTCATTTCTCAGCTGGCCACGCAACAGGACCACGGTTAAGCAAGAGTTATTGCCCAAGCATGAGTCAGTGTGTGGTGGTTGCTCATATAAATATCTTTTAAAGTGTTCTTTGTGGTTGCTCCCTTCTTGTTTTTAAGCAATTATGCTGCCCTTCGGAAACCCCATATTCAGAAGAGGAACTGAATTGGCTTTACACCAGACGGGGTCTCCAAGGAGGGACAGAGAGACCTGCAGGAGCAGCCAGGTCAAAGAGACAGTCACCATCAGCACAACTGCCAAGTCAACGCCCAGCGGCAGGAATGGCAGGTGAGCTCAGGCAGTGGCATCGGCACCAAGCAGGGAAAGCATCTTCCTGCCCCAGGAGAGGCATTGAAACTTGGCATTTTTGCCAGAGGCCCAGGAGGTGAAGAGCAGTCAGTGGTGGAGCTGGAGGAGCCGGGCAGGTTGAACTGCTACTCAGAGAAGAGACATGGGAGTAGGGAAGACAGCAGTAAGAGAAGCTACTATAGCACAAGGCAGTAGTAAGGAAGAAGATGCCTCTTTGTTGGCGCATGTCAGTCGGCATTCATTAGCGTGTCTTTACATAGCAGTCTGGATGCTCAGAGCATAGTTGTGGTTTGCCTTTGGGCCCACCCAGCAAAGCCACACACTTTGTCTTCCAGAGCAAAAATGCAGACCAACCTGTAGGAAGGGTGTTTGCAAAGCAGTCACTGGGAGCCTGTTGACTCCAGCCAGGACTCCACCACACGCAAACCCTCAAGGGGGGATGGAGAAAGGGACATTAGAAGCAATTGCTGACAAGATCAGCTTTGCCACAAACAGGTGCCACGGTCTGCCTGTGGAAGGAGGATTTGTCCCACATAAGCCTATTTTCAAGCTGCTAAAATGCAATCACATGTCCTGTGGGAGTTCTCATGCACTCATAAGCATCTTGCTTTTCATCTCTTTCCTCCCCAGTCTATTTACTTCTAAAAAGAGTCCAATCTGGTGTGTAACAGCTCTGAGGGAGCACTTCACATCCAAACTCATAAACCAAGTCAGAAAAGCAAGAGCTAGACGGCCTGATGCAGGAGGCTGAGTAGGAGTCCCACAGTAACCTGCTGGCTGTGTGACTCCAGGCAATCCTCCTCTGCTTGTCTGCTCCACTGTAGGGATGGAGAAAATACCACCCCACCGACCCCTACGCTGGTGAATGCATCGCGGACACACAGCGCGTGGAACACCAGAAATTAGCACAGCTGAAGCGCAACGACCACAGCAAGGGTTTGGGGCTGGGGGCTGCTCGCCAGCAGGAGCAGCCCAGTGGGATTGAAGGGATTGGGATTGAAGCACGTGCAGGCTCCAAGCAGTAAAGCCCCAGGGGACGGCCGGGGCACAGCCGAACCAGCTCCTGTGGGAGACAAGGCTGCCCAGAGGAATTACACCTTCCATTTACTTTGTGTCTTTTCTGTTGTTTTTAAGGTTCCCAGAGCACTGCAGAGGGAAGGGGAGCACAGGAGCTGGTTACTGCAGCCTCAGCACCGGAATAAAGAGCAGGGAATAAAAACAGTCTCCATGGTTCCCTGAATCCACCAAATACTGAAACACCCGCAGCGTCGTAGCAACAAGCCTGGACCCAAGCGCAATGAAAACCAGGTTGTTTTAAACCATGTGATCTTATTTATTCTTATCCTGGAGGTTCCTAACAGTGCATCAGCACTGAGGCTCAACAGGGGATGTGTGAAGTATCAGATCTACCTTTCCTACATCGTTCTTTTTGCATAAACCCCAGTAATGGAAGAGCAGTGCTTGTCAGGAAGCAAACAGCTGCTTCTTTCCTTACTATGGCAGAAACCCTTTCCTGAGGAGAGCAGGATCTGTTCCCTGCTCATTTCTGCTCACACACACACACAAACCCTACACATGGTCAGCAGTCACTGACTGGGGAGCAGGGAATGAAAGAGGGAAAGAGACCAGTATGGAAAATACCCTGGTTAAAAGAAGTTTCATAACTGCTCCACACACACTTGCCATTTGTAACTGTTCTGGGCAAACAACAGCCACGCGTTTGGCCTGTACTCACACCGGTGTCCTTGGCACATCTGCAGCTGGCACCCATTGATCCACACTGGGGTGGCTGTACCCCTGTTTGCCTGCTGCCGCTGCTGCAGAGACTCATCTGAGAGCTGATGCTTCAGGACAGGAATAGCGAGAAAATAGCAACAGAACTGGTTGGTTGGGGCTTCAGGGTTGGCTAGGTTTGATTTACAGCGGAACCCAGGACTTAAGGAAGCATCTGAGAGATCAACAGCTTGGCATAGAAATCCTACAGTGTGACCAGTCAAAAACCCCAGAGATCCTTCCTTCCTGCGTGCCAAAGCAGGGATGGGTGGGCAGGGGCTTAGTTACTGGCCTCAACTCTGAGCCCAAGCAAGAAGAATCCCCCCTAGCTCCCAGTGGAAGGGCAGACGACGCAGGCCATTTTTAGAACCAAAACAACAGATTTCCTTCTGAAAAGGCATCTTGGCTCGCACCCACAGGCCTTGGCAGGAGCTCTGCCACGGAGGCACCGCTGCCAAGGGCGCGCTTGAGGCTGGGAAGGAGGATGGCACAGGGCGCCTTCACCGGGCAGCGGGTTCAGCTTCTCCCAGACCTGGCTCAGCAGCAGCACACGAGGAGTCTCCTTCAGGTAATGGAATGCTTCTTCCAGCTGCAGGTTGTGACCTTCCTCCGGAGCACACGCAGTGACCCAAACACAGAGGTGCACGTGGCCGCTTCAGAAACATACTGCGTGCCCTCGAAGTGCCACCGTGGGTTAAGACAGAGCTGAGCAAGATTAAAGCCTGCTCAGGACTTGGATGTGTAACGTTTCCAGTAGGACTTGAGGTGACTTAGACACGATGGGAAAGCTCTCACGGAAAACTGAGCTCTGCCAGCAATGACCTCAGTTTCCTGACCAGATGACAGAGGGAAAGGGAAAAGGTTTCACCTTCGGAGCTCCCTGCTCTAAGTGCACGGTAAGAAAACCTTTGGTGTCAACTAAAGGATGCACCAGTGCTACTCACGGATACTACAGGGATTGCTTTTTCCTGCTGTTTAATCGTGGAAGTCGGCAGCAGGGGTGCTACCAAGGCAGTAGTCCTCCATGCACGTTTCCTAACTCGGGCTGCTTGCTCTCTTCCATTGAAACGGAGCACCGGGGAATTCAAGGAAGCGTTGCACAACCCTGGCTCAAAGAGTAACGCAGAACCAAGGGAAAAGAGACACAAACCCCCCCCCCCCCAAACCACAGCCTGAAGAGATGCCAGCAGAGGCCACGGCTGGCAGTTAAATCCGGAACAGTAAAGCCCACATTTTGTGCCATAGGAAGCTCTGTTCAGTGGGGAACCAGAGCTATCAGGCACAAGCAGAAGCCCGCAGCCGTGGCGCCTGGTGGCAGGCTGTCACCCTGCAGGGACACCCCCGGAACAGGAGCTGCTCCTGTCCGGGATGCACCAGACCTTCTGCCAGCCAGGAGGAGCTTCCTGTGCTTTGGGACAGCCAAGGGAGCATAACCCCAAGGCCACCCCACCTGCAAGCAGCCAGCCTGCCCCAGCGGCTCGCTGCAGCCTGGCTTAGGGGGAATTATGGTGAATTCTGTTGGCACGCGGAAGAGCCTGATCCTTGCCCATGGCAGGGTTTGGGACTCTGCTCCAACTGACCCAGGGAACAAAGTCATTGCTGGGAGGCAGCTTCGCTTAACTCCACAGGCAGCAGTAGGACGGCCTCGTACCTCCATGTGTTCAACACCAGGTCCCTTGTGCCTGGGCAGAAGCAGTTTTGGGGTTGCTGTTGTTGATTCTTCCTTCTTAGTGGCTGAAGCAAAGACGCTTTTGTTGTCTGCTTTTGTTGGTTTGTGCCGGGCAGTTTGGCTTCAGCACTCCCCAAATATCAGCGTTTCCCTGGGGAAGAGGGAAAGCGTTGAGGAAGCTGCAGGAACACACGGAGATGCCCCAGGCCTGGCATCCTTCACCCATTTCCATTTGCATGGACCCTACAGACGGGCTGCACAGCCGCAAAGGGCAAGGCCACAGCCCTGAGGATGTCAGCACGGCTGCCTCTGGAGCCAGCCTTGCTTCACAAGAGCTGAACCTGGCACAGACCTCACCTGGGCTCCTCAGGGTGCAGCATCTCTGGGCTGCACTCGGGCTGGGTGTTCGGAGGCGTTTTTGGAATGGAAATGGCAGACCTGTGCCAGGAGCCCCCGCACGGCTGGGGGGTTACCGCTCATTTACCACCAACACACACCTCTCACACCTGAGGGGTTCACAACAAAAGCTCCAGAAACGCTGCCTCCAACCCGTCCTGTGCTCAGGCAGACACAGAAAATGCTTTTGCCCTGTGCCTGCTCACCTGGATGAAAGACTCCGCATCCCCGTGGCCACCTCAGGGGAAAGCATTAGTACCAGAAGGTCCTCGGTGACAAGGCAGTCACGTTTACAACTCAGTATAAAGGGTATCAAACACAAAACAAAGGGGACAGCTACAATGGAAGTACCCCCAAAGCTGCGTGGTCAGAGAGCTATGGAAACCCAGACATCTTGCTCAAGAAAGCTTGGCCAGCACAGCCACAGGCCAGGACAAAGCTAACGTGGGCAACAGAGCCCAAAGGAGACAACAAAGGCAGCCCCAGGAGCTGGATCAGCTCAACTCAACTCCTAACCTCGCTCTGGCTTACTGTGACAAGGCAGAAACAGCCAAACACCCACTCTTAGACACGTTGCGGCAAGGGGCAGCTGTTTGTTGGAAGCAAAGTTTTAAGCAGATTCAATGCAGATACTTGGAGATGCGGGAAACACTCCATTTATTAGGTCAATATTTCATTTTAGCAATACAGTTACAGAATATCACAATGCTGGTTACAAACATAGTGTGGTTTGATGGGTACAAAGAATGCTGGGCACTGCAGTCCAGGAGGAGGAGGATACGGAACGTTAAGTCTTGACACGACAAGTAAGGTGGTCTCCAAGGTCTAGTAATGATGGAGATACTTTCCTATCAATGAATGTGGCACTACAGGCAGAGATGGTGGTTTAGAGGAGGGGGTTGTATAAGTAGTTTGATTTATTCAATGATACAGTTCAAGCAACATCTTTTTTTTAAAATGCTATTAAATTAAAATCCCCTGTAGTTCAATAAGGTATAAAAATAGTACTGAACCCGGTAATATTCAATCAAATGTAGAGTTCATTCACATCGTTGAGTCATAAAGAAATTGTAAAGTTGTAGTTACCATGGCAACATCGCTTCCCATCACGGGATATACATCAAAGAAAGGAAGTTACACATATGGTACCTGCGACAATTACTGAGCGATCCAACACTGAACTTGTGCACCACAAACCAAGTCTCTAAATAGCTCTATATATTTATATAGTATATATCTTTGTCATCTTTAAACTTTACTTCTGAAGAAAGGAAAACAAAAATGTGCACTTCAACAAACTCACTAAGGCCACTCATGCTATAGATACTGAGGATTGCAAGGACAGATTGGTACACAAGACCCTAGAGCACGCGCCTTTCCATCACAGAAGGGAAACCGGTTTCACTGCCTAAAACATTCCTGAGATTTAGGGACAAAAGCGTTACCAGTGCTGCCAATTCCTCACACGCAGTTTGAGTTTGTTTCCAGGTCAAGGAAGTTTCCTCCCTGCTACTCAAGAGGGGTCCTTGCAGGGCCACGACAAACAGCGCGCCACGGGCCAGTTGCGGTGAATGGGGAGAGACCCACACCGAGGAGTCGGATCCGCAACTGGCGTTTGGGCAGTCACTGGTGTTATAGAACAGAAAGGAAAAGAGAAGGGGGAACCACAACCTTTAGAGGAAATAAAGTGTTTTCTGCACAGGCAGCAGAGGGGAGAATCTCTGCTTAAAGACTGGTAATGGCAACATCTCCACTGGGCTACCCGCTGCTGGCCTGCGGCCTCAAACCCCACCAGATCAAGTGAAGGTTTTGTCAACAGCTTCAATCATGTTTTAGGCACGATGCATTCTCCTGTCTGCACTCTCCCCATATGTAGGACTACAAAAAGGAAACCAAGTTAAATGTGCATTTGTTGTACCATGAGAAGCAGCGCAACGGCACCTGGAGCAAACTTCACACTGCAGCGCATTGAGAGAAAAACTTCATTCTTTCAACTTACAAAAGAACATCTTTGTCCTATAAATCAGAACTCGACAACAAAACCCTTTCAACATTACTTAACAAGAACTGTGTGCAAAAGGAAGAGTCCCAAACAGCACGTACCGCTGCAGGGCGCCTGTGCGGGCAGGGACACTGTGGCAGACACTTTGCAGGTTGTTATTTGGAGGCTGGGGAGGGACTCTTCATCAGGGACTGTAGTGACAGGACAAGAGGTGACGGGGTTCAAACTGAAACGGGAAGTTCAGGCTGGATATAAGGAAGAAGTTCTTTACTGTGAGGATGGCGAGGCCCTGGAACAGGTTGCCCAAGGAAGTGGTAAATGCTCCATCCCTGGCAGTGTTCAAGGCCAGGCTGCACAGCGCCTTGGGTGAAATGGTTTAGTGTGAGGCGTCCCTGCCCATGGCAGGGGTTTGAAACTAGATGACCTTAAGGTCCCTTCCAACCCAAACCATTCTATGACTCTATAATACTGTGCCATCAAAGTGACCAAACACCCGTTAGGGACCAACGGTCACAGTTGTTTTACTTCAAGTAGCTGAGGGATACACTGATTTTCAAATCTTCCTGCAACTTTTGTCAGCTCTTAAAGCCTTCGTGTACTTCTTCCCTTCCCCAAACCACACACAGCAGCCCCAGTCCCAAGAACAGTGGAGAAACCCTGATACCAGCTTCCTCCCTCCCTCCAACTGCAGCGTCTGCGTAAAGGAGCATAGAGATCATTCACTCAAATGACACTGTACTGAAAACGAAATGTTGTTTAATTTAAACAACAGTTACAATCATTTACTTTAGGTGACCCCTGTCCTCACCACTTGCATCCCATGACTCTGGTGTGATTACATGACTTACCTTCAAGATGCATGCCCCTGGATTTCCACTCTCGGCTCTCCCCTGTCAATGCAACCCCAACCAGCCTCTGTGCAATGCCAACAGCTCATTAACTTCCTCTAGCACCTGGAGTCGCAGGGGCAGGAGCTCTGGGGGCTGTCACACAGCTCCCTCCCCAGTACTCACTCGGATGTACATGGAAAGCCTGCTCTGGGGCACGGTAGGAGGGGAACGCCCCAGCTCTGCTCCCAAGGGAAAGCATGGGGATTGCACCCTCTGCTCCCATACTCTGCCTGGTGCCCGTGCCATGGAATCCTGCAGTAACACCAGATCTACTCCAACCACACTGGCACGGAAGGACAGGCATTTACCTTCCTCTGAAGTCACCCAGCTGGACTCCTACTTTCTTAAAGGTATCAAACTGTAACAGCAGATACAGCAATCACTGACCAACGGCACCACGTTTCAGTCACCAGATGCTGATACAAACGTGTTCACAGACCTCAATTTCGGAGGCACAGAACCAAGAACTAGAAAGGTTGCATTTAGGTTATTACATGGAGAAATAGCACACCCGCAGCAAGGACAGCATCAGGGGAAGGTTCCATGCTCTGCAGAGCAGCAACAGAGCATTTTGGAGGCAACTGCAAAGTTGTTCCACAAACCCACGCTTGAACAGCTTTAGCTACTGGCCACTGCCACCCTTCTGCATCATTTACATGCCTTGGTGTGACTGGAGTTGTGGACATGCTACAATGAGGTCAACTCAAGAGTCCAGTCAGGATTTAATGCAGCCCCACGAAGAGCATGCTACAGGTCTTACAAGGATTGCTGCCAGCTACTCTTGACCAAGTCACGTCTCTTAGAGTCTGCTACCAAGGAGATCCTGGGTGACATTTAGGACCTTAGCTCCTTCCAGACAAGCCAACGCACCAAGGTATTAATGTGCTGGTGAAGGAGCTCAGGGAAAGAAAGAGAAGTCTACCAAACCCAGCAAGGCTGGAGAGCAAAGCTACAGTTAAACCAACTGAACTGAGGCGTTTGGTTGTCAGAGACAAGCACGACACCTCCCTGTCCTGCCCCGTGCTGGACACTGTCCTGGCTGCCTTAACTTGAAGGCAAACAGTGAAAGGCAAACACAAAGCAGAGGTGAAACAACAGCAGTGGTTCATGTAGGCCACTGCCACTGGTGTCAGGCAAGCAACACCCCTCACCCCAAACACAGAACCTTGAGGTCTTTGAGATCCCTCAGTCAATAGCTGGAAATGGAGAGCCAGGACTGGAAACCCCAAGCAAAGAAACAGTCTGCAGATAAAGGAAGCACAAATCCACGCACCCAGCCTGAAGCTTTTGAACACTTCTGCAGTACAGGAGATACAACACAGCTCCTTGAGGACAATTCTAGGCACGCCGTCCCTGCCCAAGTTCTGACACCAGTCATACACGCTTCATCCAAGCAGTTTTAATAGGACATAGGAATTTGTAAGAACTTTGTAATTCATCATTCAGGGATAAAAACATTCTGCCTTGAAGACAGCTGCATGTTTGTAGCACCTCACACAGTCATAAACAAAATTCCTAGAAATACATTAGAGGTTAAATCCACACATAACTAAGTTGGATTTTCACTGAAGAGCCACTGAGGTTATACTGCAGTCTTAATACCGTGGGGATGTTTTGTAATGCAAATACTTCTTTTCACATCAGTGAAGATATTCCAAGCATTCAATAATCCTTAACTCTGCATTCCCTAATCACGTAACTGCATTTTAAAGATGGTATTATTCAGCCTTTTCCCACAAAAATATACTTGAAGGCACCAGGATATGAACCATCGGTCTGTTCAAGTTCAGTTCTTAAGAGTCATGGCTGAGATTCCTATTTCTGCTCTGCACTCTGCCTTGAAGGCCACCACACAGCTTCCCCTGTCCCAGACTTCATAAGGGAATTAAAAGCCAGACCCCAAAGATGCTGCTCGGACCAAGCCCTGGAGGAAGCGTGCTCAGAGCCCCAGCACAGACTGGCCTTTGACAGCCCGGACACAAACCCCTGAAAATAGGGGCTGTGGGGAAGGAGAAAACCCAGAACTGACAGAATGTGAACTACAGGAGCATGGTTTGTGCTGCTCTGAGAGGAACTGAGGTAACAGCAGTGAGTTGTTCCTAGTTAGCTACGTTACACAGACCTTCAAATGAGATTTACCTCAACATTAAAAAGAACAAAGAAAGCCAAACCCAACACCCAAACCAAAAAGCCACACAACCAAGCACCCCCCCCCCCCCAACAGCAGAAAAATTAAGACAAGCTAGTGAGATAGGCATTATAAGAGGATCTTTACAGCTCTTTATAGCTCTTCTGCTTTTTCAATTAATATAAAGGAATCGGTTTCTGGTTGTACTCTTGTTTAATGTAGAAATGAAGCATCACAAGAAAATAAAAAGAAAAGACCTGTTTGTGCTTTTTGGCATTTTCCACTGACCCCTGCGGACTGTACAAGGAGTTGTGTTCTCCAGAAACACAGGTTGAACTGGATTGGAATACAAAACTATTAACTGGTATAAACAAGTTACTGCCTCAATTATTAGAGTAAGCCCATTCAAAAAGGAGAGAAAGAAAAGAGATGGCTGCAGGAAATAGTTAAAGCATTTCTAGTTTTTGCTTGTGGCATCGACATTAATATTTGTATAAGCTCACTAGGTAAAGACATGCCATCGCAACCGCTAAAGAACGTTCACTTCCTAGGTTTGTATCTATTACATGAATATAATTTTGCACTGATCATACATCTAAATGAAATAATCCTACTGTAAAAGTGAATGCAGGGGCAGAAATATTAAATTAAAGCCACTGGTCCAAAAACTGTTTCTAGCAGGCTGGTCCACTTTCAATTTTCCTGGTCCTGTTCAGAAGATGAGCACTCTCGGTTGGTACCAAAGAAAACTACGACTGCTGGTCTACTGGATCCTCTATCACTGACCGATGAACACTGGTCCAGTTCAGGGTGTTCACAACAACACATGGTGGTGACTGGCTTAACCCCCTGGCATGGTTCACAAAGAGTGTGTTGCTCTCCAGAGTGGTTCTTTGCCACTTTTCTTCATAAGGCAGACCCAAGGCTAGGGCATCCTTCCCTTCTCTTGATATTTACGATTAACTTTGCTATGTGTACAGTAGAAAGACCCTTCTCCTGTAACTTCTTATCGTACAGCGTTTATTCTTTCTATGTAACAGCAGAAAGCTCTTGATGAAACCTTCCATTCATAATAAGAATGCAACTCTTTTGAGCTCAAACAGTTTTATTTAAGGTTTTCTTGCAGACTTTCTGCAAAGTAGCTTCTTTTGAAAGAAGAGAGAAAGAAGGGGTTTTCTGGAATACCAAGTTCAAAATGTGAGCCGAACTAAACATGCCATACACATGCTGATAAGAATTTAACACACATTCATCCGTATGGGCACTCTTCAGTAGACTGGACCAGTGTTTCAATGCAAATTCCAGCCCCCAGAGAACTACATGGTTTAGATTTCACAGTATGACTTTTCCCCCTGTAACCTGGGGGGAAAAAACCTTAACTGGTTTATTGACCAAGTTCTTAACTACTCTGTCCATCAACGTTCTGAGACATCAGAAAAGACTGGACCACTTCTTCAGTGGATTGAGGGCTGGTGCTTACGTCCTCCAGAGCATCTGTAACCGAGAACTGCCGATCCCGCAACCGGTTCCAATTGGCCAAAATATTGTGGTATTCAAAGACTTTCTCGTAATTGCCAATGGAATTGTACAGTTTAATGAGACCTCTGTAATCGTATTCAAGTCCACTGTATCCTTCCCCAAAAAGCTTCTTTCCTAAAGAAATCCAAAAGAAAACAAAATTAAAAGGTTTCATCTTATTTCTGGTGTCATTTTTTAACCGACACCACAAACCTTTGTTATGGTCAATCAAGAACCCCAATAACATGCAAGCTTCCTGGAGGATGCTTTGAATTCTATCTATCTCCTACTTTCAGGATATTGGAACTTGTCCTCAGGGACTCTGTGACTGGATCATTAATTGCGCTGTAGCTTTACATGCACAGTCACATAAAGGCTCTTCTGTAACGCACTGTACAGAACTGTACAAAGACAGACAGTCTCCAAGCTGAGCCACAGCATGGCCTAAAAATGCATTTGATTTGGAATTATAAGTTTACTGCAAATGATAACAGGCAACAAAAATATTGAATGAGAACACAGGCTGATGGGCACAATAGAATAGCTCTCCATTCCTTTCACAATTTAACTACATTCTGCACTTCCAGCCACAGCTCCAAAATGTAACCTAAAGACAAACATCCAAGCTTCTGATTACTCTGTTTCCAGATGCTTTCAAGAACAAATTCTGATGAAGCACTGAAAATAATACAATTCCAGAATTCAATCCCTGGGAGAACATTCAAGAAAAAGCATTATATTTAGATTGCAACCACATACAAAATAAACCAGGCTGCATTGCAGTTAAGTTGTACTAAACACTTGAATACATGACTTAACAATGTTTCCTGCAGTACTAAACCTTCTATACAGTCATACATTTTAAGAATCACCTACCAATTGCTATGGACCTCAAATAGAGCTTTTCAGCATTTTCATACTGGTTCATATCATAGTTATAGAGAGAAGCTAGATGGCCCACTGACAGGGCAACTTCATAATCTTCTTGACCTAGAAGCTGCTCCTTAATCTGAATTGCCTTGATGTGCATTTCTTCTGCTTCCTATGAGGATCAAATTCACAGAGGTCAGTCAGACACCACACAGCACCATAACAGAGGAGGAAAACAAGGCAGGTTCAAAGAAATGTAACTATGGAGAAGCTAAATAGTCGGTAAGTATTTTATAAAAGGAAAGAAGCAAGAAAGCCAAAACTTCTTCAAGCTCTTAGTCAAGTGGATCAGCAAGCAGTACTGCTATTTCTGTCATAAAGATTGCTGTCACCCTGTCTCTGAAGGCATCATGCATCTCAGTGGATTCTTTTTGTGCAAAGCTTTAGGGAGATGAATTATAAAGCACAAGTTTTCCAGTTGTAAAGCTACCAACTGACGTTATGAATCATGGACACTGAAAATCATCATTTGTTGTGACAGATTTATAGATGTCTGCAGATTTTAAGACCTTAAGGTCAGTATAATCTTACCTTAAACTTTCTCATGGACTGATACAGTCTTCCAAGGTTGCCATAGTGTTTTGCTGTTTGTACATTAAACTCCCCAAAGGCTTTTTTAGCTAACTGGAGTGAGGACAGATGTAAGTCATGAGCTTCCTGAAGTAACCTCTGCTCAGTTTCCTTGTTGTGACAGTCTATTGCAATCTCCTCCAAGATAAGTGCTGAATGTGGGAGAGGAAAACCAACGTTACTGTGGCCCAAACACAAAGAGGTGTTAACTGTAGGCAGCAGGAAGCCTTCTATCCAAGACATCTCATCAGACTTTGTGTTTATTACAAACTGTTTTCAAACAGGTTACACCAGATATCAAGCTCCCAACACATTTTTATACTCTCTGGTCCCTCAAAGGTGAAGTTTTAAAGAAAGGATTTATGTATTTTACAAGTGTGTTGGCAGAGGACACTGAGGGCTACAAATATTCCAGAATGACATCCATTTGAGGAAAAAACAACTCAAGTGACATTGCCTCTGTTTGGGAACCAAATAAACACACCTGAGCAAGTGATTTCAAATCATCCCTGTAACACAGTGAAGGGTCCTACCTTTAACTCGCTTTGAAGATGCCAAGAGAAGATGGTCTTCTGGAAGAATGTGAGTTATAATGCCAATAGCACGTTCAGCATGGAATCTGAAAGGTCAAGTAACTCATTCAAGATACATATATACAAGTTAACAGCTGACTGATAAAATATTAGAACACTAATGCAATTAACTGAAGCAGTTAAGTTCTAACGGGACAGTCCGTATCATTTAAGAACATTTTTCTCCCCTTACAGGACTAACTTTGCTGCCAGTGCCTCAAACACTTGTACTCACAGTGCATTGTCAAATTTTCCAGAGCTGTACTGGTGAACATATGAAGAGTAAGCCAAGTCTTCATGAGCTGTAGCTACATGGATGTTTTTACCTCCAAATACCGACTGCCGGATATCAAGAGCTGTCTGAAAGAGTTACAAGAAAAGCATTTAATCTGTCAACACACAACAAACCCCCTCAAATCAATCTCACTTGTTAAAAAGGGGGGAAAATAATCAACTGGTTCTGAAATTCTGTGGGCCTATGTACTTGAGACACTGCATATATAAAAGCCACTTTAGAGTCAGGGGGGTAAAAAGCAATACCCCCCATTTGAGGGTACTTTGGTGTTTTGTTTTTAAAGAACAAGTATTGCAGTCACTTAATCAACTACTATTTATCTCCACAAATTAATGCATGTGAATTTCAGCAGAAACATTTCAGAGACTATGAGGATTAAGGGAAACTGAAGACACACACTTAGTCCTGCTGCATACCTGATAGATGGCAACAGACTGGCATATATTGTCTACATTGAGCAGGTAAAATCCGTAGTCTAGTAGCGTATCGGAGTATTTGGGGTGCTTGGCTCCGAAATGCTCCCTGTAGGAATATATTTCTATTACAAGCTGAAGCAAGAGAAAAGTAAGTTTGAAAGGTTTGGGTTTTTTTTGGAATGCCACTTACCTGGCAAGGTATACTGCATGCTTTATCAGCTGCTCAGCCTTCTTAAATTCACGTTTTACAACACAAGCCTAAACAGGTTGAAATGAAGCGTGTGAAGAGCTGCACACTCCCAACTCATCTCCTCCAGACACTGGTGCAGTTCCTAACTACTATTTGTAATTTCAAAATATGGTTACTAAAAGACTTCTCAGTTATTGATGAAAAGGTTGACAGATAACATTCATAAACTTCAATGTTATCCTGACTAAAGGGCTGGTGATGTACCTAGTCTAGATCAAAGAGGGAACGGAGCACCTTTCCAGGGAATGCTCTCAGATTAACTTTGTCATGATGTTCATTTGAAGAGCTGAAGCTCAAAACCAACCCTCCCCCAGGTCTGAGACAGAGGTGGACCAATGAAACACAACTAACAAGCCCTAAGGCTCATGAAATGAACCTGGTTACCCAGCTATATTGGAGGTACCTATGCTCACCCATTCTTGGTAGCAATTTAGTTACAAAAGAAACATGGAAGAGTTTTAATTCACCTTTGAAGCTTGTCGTAAAACATCCACTACTACTTTTACAGGCAGGCCAACTGTGATCTCCTTCATGGCTTCTATGCACCATTTATAAGCCTGTTGAACAAAGTTATCAGCAAAATGAAGCTGGAACTTCACACGGTTGCAATATTAAGAAAAAACATTACTTGGCTGTGAACAGTACAATGGTCATTTACAGCACAAAAGGTAAATACTGTTGATTACTTCTATGTAACGAAACTTGTTCAGAGATGTGTTACAGGACGGACTTAAAAAGCACTCTTACGGTTAATACTGAATGCTTAAGTATTTTATGCTAGCCTAAGGCATGTATTATAACAACTTGCACTGACAAAATGGGGTATTTTATAAACTTCCAAGTAATCCTCATGATTCCTATTGTGTAGGACAACTTCCTGGTCAGTGTACTTAAGAGCTAAAGGAAAACCACAGTTTATACAGCGGTTACACTTCAGGCAGTTTTTATAAGATAGGTGCAAAGAATTGTTAGCTGTGTTCAGCTATTCAGTTTTACCTATTAAAATCAGCTTTTTAATGTAGTATTTCCTTTACAGATGGCCAACACATACCACTAATTATCACACATCATTTCTTAATGTTGGTCAAAGTACTCAGAACAGCACATAGAAAAACGTCAATACATCAAGTATTCCTCAGGCACTGCCACACAGGGACCAAAAACAAGGCTCAGGAGCTCCAGCTAGAGAGATTAAGTGAATACTGAGCCAGTCATGGAACATCCAAGCAGATTTCATGACCAGTTTTCTGAAGCAAAACAAAACCAAAATCCCACTCACCTCATCGTAGTGGCTCTTGGCAAAGAGCAGTGCACACAGCTCCCCGTAGAGCGCCGCTTTGTTCGCCTGCTGACCATGCTTTGCAAGCTTGTCCATGTAAGACTGAGCCAGTTTGAATGTTTCCTCTCCCAAGTGATATTTACAGTTACCATTTCGAACGTGCAGCAACCTTGGGGATATGTAAAAAGATCATCTAAATGGTGTCTGAATAAACCACCTCAATGTACAGTAGTGCCACGGAGCTGCAATTTGTACTATACATACCATAGAACCAGGCTGTCATCCCAACAAAGCTGCAGAGAGTTCAGTACAGCAGAACTATTTACTGTGTAACATTTCAGTACTCCCCAGGCTTTGTCTCTTGCATGGCAAGAGCTGCTACTGCAGGAGATGTCAACCGATTTTACATATTGATGCACTTCTACATATTCAGAGCTTTAATCACTTTGGTGTGGTGGGTTTGTGTTTTATTTCTCCTAAAACAGTCTTCTCAACACTGATAAAATTCCACTTCCAAACCCCTGTAATATACAGTATTAAAACCCTTCTACCTCCTTTCCACAGTAAACTGAAACAGACACTGGGTAAGCACAGACACTGCCAGCTCTTACCCGTCTCTGCACTTCTCCCTCCGACCTCAAGTAGCCCAGCACTTCACAAGGGGGCATTTGTTGTTTAGGGGGGTGTCTTCACAACAGGTTCAGTCACATCTATTTAAGACGATGTCCAGCACTGGCTCAGCACCACCAGAGAAGACTATTTTATTGAACCAGGTCACAGCAACTCTAAAACCCCTCTCCCCCACCTTGGCCCATCTTCCAGCCTGCTGCCTTCCCATTTGAAGGATTAACAGAAGCTTCATGAAAAGCAACAGCCAAATGCACACAATAAAACACAGCACTACTGAAACACACTCTTGTTTCTGGAGAGAAATAACAACTTCAGCTTCTGGCACTGATTTAAAGCAAAAGTAAAGACTTTTTTCTTCTCCCTTAGTGTAGGCTGATGCTTATTTACTTTAAAGAGATACATTCAAAATGTGTGTGTTATCATATTCCAAGCCTAAAGGGCAGAACTCTATTCCCACCCATTGCAGGCTAAGAAGAGACAGCTGTTCCTTCTCCATTGCAAATGCCTGCCATTTAGCACACATGAAATGTTGGTAAATTAACCTCCATTGTCCCTCCTGCAAATCTGTTATTAGACAATGAGTAATAGAGACTGAAAAACATCAGGCAGGCCCTCACAGACTGAAGACAACAGGACACAGGGAGAGAAATAGAGAGTGAAGCAGACCTAAAGCCGTACTGCAGAGGCTACAACTCAAAGTGGGAGCTCATACATAGGTACAGCATTTTTTTTCCTTTTATGATACATTATGATAGATCTTCCAACAAACTGGTAAGGGAGAAGAAGGAACAGTGAGGTTTTTGATCAAATGTTTCTCTTCTCTAAACCCATTTCCTGTTAGCATTTGCTCCAAGCAGAGATTTAAGCTATTGTAGCCGAGCCTCCTGCAGTAGCAAAACAACACATTGAAGCTTGCCTTCTGAGTTCAGCCTGCCTCTAACTTAGTCTCTCCCTACACCTTCCTAAGGAAACATATCATGAAACTCAACCGCTAACAGGAGAGGAAATCAAGTTCATGTTTTCACAAGAAGGGAGCACACAGCAGATGTGTGAGCCATGCAAGAGAACATCAAAAGAAATGACAAGACCTTCAAAACCCCCCTGAAACAAGCTACATAAACACCAGCTTTTCAATGAGAAATGCAGCAACACAGCTCAAAAACAGGAAAAAAGCAAGAGCCACATTTTTCCTTAAGTTAGGTCTGAGAACTAAACACGATGTAGAAGTGCACCATGTTCTGAGTCACAGGCAGCAGAACACTGTCTAGCATTCATGCAATGAGAAAGGAATATGAAAAGAACTTGAGAGCAAAACTAAGCAATTACAGTTTCCCTAAAGAAGGAAACTATTTTGTCTACAGCATTCAGTTGGGAGCTGCTATGCAACGTCAAAAATAAGCAGCCCAAATCCCATGTAATGGTATAAGCCAGTAGGGATGGTGCTGCAATTTCAATAAGCGCCTTCGAAAGATAATATCCAGTATCTGGATGCTGCAGTGATAGGGTCTAAAAACAAAGAAATCAACCAAGAAAACCAGGCTAAGCCTAACCCAATCCTCTAGGATAAGCAGAGTTTATGTGATCCAGTTTAGAGTCACAAGAAATCCTTTATTAATCCAAAGGAATTTTAGAAGATAAAGCCAAGAGGAAGAAAAAAATGCCTTAGGACATTTATGCTAATAGCCATGAATCATTTTGCTGTCTGCCATAATAGGTTTTGGGGAATAGCTCCCCCCCTCCCTTCTCTAAGAGCATACAAACATAGCAAACAATGTTACACAGCAGTTTAGAGAGCCACATATTTGTAATATATATTTTACCCTCTCGTTTAACATCTAATAATGAGGGAAAGGAAACCAAAAGGAGCACACACATGCAGGGAAGTAGTATACAGGCTCATAGAAATCTCAGACCTTCACATTTTCTCAAGTTTCTCCATACAATTTACTACTGCTAGTACAAACAAGCACCAAATTCCATATACATAACACTAAACTTTGCATGTTTCTAAACTTCATTCTATCATTAATGCAATGCATTCGTTTCCCAGAGATCAGACTTTCGAGCTTTTAGAGTAAGAGCAGCCACTTGTTTTTTTAAAGAGTGTCATATTTTTAAAAGCTGGACTTGGACTTATTCTCTGGAAATTCCACCTACCTCTGGTGCAAGCACAGTGGTAAGGACAAGATATTCCACAGCAAGGATTAGACAGCAACAACAAAAAGATTATCTTACTGCCTCATGACTTCAAAGCTGAGTATAATGACCGTGCTCTCCCACAAGAAGAGTGTTCTAAATTCCTTCTATTATCATTTCCAAATAAATGATGCTGTTATTTGACTGTTTGGGAGAGGCCTGAAAATAAAGCAGTGTCTCCTCATTCACAGTGCTGCCCAGAGGGACTTGACATTACAAGGCCAGCCATCAGCTGCTCAAACTGAATTAGCATCCCCAGTTCATCCTAATATCAGATGGTTTTTCCTAGCACAAAGTGAAAATCATCACCCCACAGCCGGGTGGGCTGTACACAGCTGTCCAACAGAGTCACCTTTTTGACTTCATTTACCTTCTCCTCATTCCCCCCGCCCCATTTGGAGAAAGGGAGGGAGTTCATTTTTCAGGCACCTTCTCCAGCTTGTCAAGCAGCCTGATACAACTTTTAGATTAATTAGAGAATGAAAGACTGAGTACTAACAGTGCTACTATATATATCATCCCCCAGCTCTAGGAAGGTGTGCATGTGCCCAGTCTTTCCCTGGCATCATCTTATTTCTGGAAGAAGACCCAGTGGTAGCTGGCAGGGCAGAACAAGGCAGAGCAGCAGCCACTGTCAAGGCCCTCTGGTTGGCACATAAAATAAGTAGCTACTGGCAAAGCCTATTTATCCTTCATATTTGTCCAATCATAACACGATGCATGGATTTTCTTTTTGAGCAGCTTCCCAAAACAAGCTTTGCCCTATATTCAGATAAATACAGTACATACTTTGTTGCTCATTACAACAGCTAAAAAGAAATAATCCTATTTTAACTAGGCTCACTAGCACACACCTATTCAAACATATACCTGGAGCATGCAAAAGAGGTCAGTCATGGTGTTAGCAACAAAAACAAGCCAGCTACTTACTGCTGGCTGCAGCAGGGCAGCACACACTGCGGTACAACTAAAAACTCAATGACAATTTGAGGCCTCTGTGAATGGAAGCGGAAGCTCCAGGGACAAGACAACAGCCTTAAGAAACAAGGTACAAATGCCAAACACCTCCAAAAAGCAAAAATTCTTTTCCAAATGTTTAAGCTGTGGCTAAAGGCGTCCACAAGAACTGGACATTTAAACATCTACCCCATCACACAGTTCAGTAGCACAGTTATAGAGCAAGAGAACTCACTGGATCTGCAATCAGGAAAGGTGTGGTTTTCTTTTATTTCTGTCTCAACTGTGTTTACATCACTTCTGTTTGGATTTGCCAAATTCTCCTTGTAGTAAACATAATTTCAGCAAACACCAACACATAACACTCCTTCATATGCAACCCCCCTTGAAAACACCAAGGTGCTGGACCACTCTCACCACCCAGCATCTGTTACCCATGACACATTAAGCAGAAAGGCAAAATGGCTTTTTTTTTTCCACCCCCACTGAACTGTGCTGGCAGTTTACAATCAGAAAACCAAGAGATTAGCACAAAACAAGCACCTCCTGAGCTTCAGCTCTAGCCAGGAAAGTATTCTAGTGCAGCAGAATACTAAAGAGAACACCTGAAGCTTGATGGCTCCAAAGCCATATTAATGGCTTTGTCCAAAGACAAAGACATCTTTGGACAATTAATGTCCAAAGACATATTAATGTGTATTTCACAGTAAGATTTACATGAATTAAAGGTGAACTCACCTTACACAGCATTCTACGGCACGAAACCAGTGAAGGATTTCATCGTGAAGGGTGCATAACTGAAGGCAGGAGAGAAATACCTTCTCAGCATCACTGTACCAGCCTGCATCTGATAGGAACCCCCCTGGAAAAAAAAAACAACAATATAAATCAAGAAAAAAGAGAAATCTGAACAGCAAAACACCTTTTTAAGAGAAAAAGGGGTTGCCCAAGTCTTGTAAGGAAACATTACTTATTCCACAGAACTGCATATATGTAAGAATCCTGTCAATGTTAAACCCTCCAGTCATGAATTGAAAAGGATAAAATGTAAGAGTAGAAGAATTCTCCTTCAGTTGGAAATGACTTTTTGGTATTATACAGCCTTCCTACAGTTTTCTGTCAAGAAATATTTACCAATACTAAAGTTATTCAAAGTCTTAATGTTAAGACTTCACATCCGCAAACAAATTTTAAATCTAAAACATGTGAAATAACAAACATGAGCCTAAATATTCTTAGATATAAAAATCCAAGACATTTTTCTTAAGACACCAAGTAGTTTTCTAAAAATGACATTCCAAAACCACGTGTGCTCTTTAAAAGGAAGCCACAGACATTAACAGGAAAAAAGATAAGCATTAGCTTAACTGAAGCTTGCATGAAAGAAAGGATCACACTTTAAACAGCCTATCATCACCAGTTACCTAAAACAAAACCAATCTGGATTGCTTTCTCTTTTACAGCAGAATCCGATTCTGCAATGTAGGAGCACCGTCTACTGAAAGAATAGGCCAGTACAGAAGCAACTTTTACTCCATGGTCCATCAAAGCCTGGAAGCAGTGATGAAGCAGATGCCTGAAACAAAAGAAAACAGAATTTGATTACAGACAAAGTTTTTAAAGCATTGCAGCCAGTTGGCTCTTGAGTGCCATGAATTCAAATGAACAGTGATTCAGAGAAATAACTCCAACCCTCTCTCAAACCAAAACCAGATGAATACAAGCATAGTTGTCAATCTCAAGGCTAATGGACTACAGTTGTTGGATTACCCAACAAATAAAGTGAGCGTACACGACGTTCTTTACTAGGACACCCTCCACTATAAGCAAAACACAAGCTAACCACACAATACTAAAACTGGAAAACAACATTTTCAGCTAAAGCTTCGTGGGGGGAAGCCTCAAATCCACCCTCACCCCACAAGTCCCACTGAAATTGCAAACAGACTAGCAATGACGAACCCATGAACATCACACACACACACACAATGGGAAGGAGGCATGTCTAACAACTCAAAAATTATTCCAGTTACAAAGAATGTCAAGTTCTGAGCATAACACTACAAATTCAAATACTGAACGACAGGAAAACTCTTTAAACTGGGGCGATTCCATCAGCTTGATAACCCTTCACTTAGGATTTGGTACAACAGCTAACAAGTACTTCGGCACTGCTCAGGACTGGCTGAGTATTGATCAGTTGGTGGTGAGCAACCGGCATCTTTATGCATTGCTTGTTTTTCTTGTTTGTGCTTTTTTCCTCTGTTGTTTTCTTCCCCCCTCCCTCCCCTTTTAACAAAAATTTATTATTAAATTAACTTTATGTCAACCCACGAGTTTTCACACTGTAACCCTTTCAATTCTCTCCCCATCCCACTGGTGGGTGAGTGAGCAGCTGTGTGGCTCTCAGCTGCCTACCAGGGTTAAACCATGGCACAGCAACAACAAAGAAAGCACTCTGGGGACCAAGTACCACAGATGACTCCACACATTTACATAGAGGTTCTAATTGTTTTATTTTTTGGAACAGAGAGAGAGAAAGACTTTGTAAGTTAAAAGCTCATCTGTAAATCTAAAGAAATATTCTTATGGTTAACAGACGGGCTAGTAAGACCAAGAAAATTAGAGACCTTCCGAATGCAAAACCTAGATCAAGAAAGAGCTGAAATAAGATTTATCAGTATATACAGATACTTACCTTTTATCTAAAGCTCGAAGCACCTTTGCAAAAACTTCTAGTTCACAAAATTCACTACCCAGCTGACATAAGCGGCCCTGCTGGTAAAGCTGAAAGAAAAAGACAAATACATTTTACAGTTTAAGAGTGAGTTCTTTCTACAGTTTAATAGAATCATAGAATCATTAGGGTTGGAAAGGACCTTAAGATCATCTAGTTCCAACCCCCCTGCCGTGGGCAGGGACACCTCACACTAAACCATGTCATGCAAGCCTCTGTCCAACCTGTACTTGACCACCACCAGGGATGGAGCATTCAAAACTTTCCTGGACAACCCATCCCAGTGCCTCACCGCCCTTACAGTAAATAATTTCTTCCTTATATCCAATCTAAACTTCCCCTGTTTAAGTTTGAACCCGTTACCCCTTGTCCTGTCACTACAGTCCCTAATGAATAGTCCATCCTCGGCATCCCTATAGCCCCCCTTCAGATACTGGAAGGCTGCTATGAGGTCTCCACGCAGCCTTCTCTTCTCCACGCTGAACAGCCCCAACTTCCTCAGCCTGTCTTCATACAGGAGGTGCTCCAGCCCCTGATCATCCTCGTGGCCTCCTCTGGACTTGTTCCAACAGTTCCATGTCCTTTTTATGTTAAGGACACCAGAACTGCACACAATGCTCCAGGTGAGGTCTCACAAGAGCAGAGTAGAGGGGCAGGATCACCTCCTTCGACCTGCTGGTCACGCTCCTTTTGATGCAGCCCAGGATACGGTTGGTTTCTGGGCTGCAAGTGCACACTGAAGCTGGCTCATGTTCATTTCCTCATTGGCCAACACCCCCAAGTCCTTCTCTGCAGAGCTGCTCTGAATCTCTTCTCTGCCCAACCTGTAGCTGTGCCTGGGATTGCTCCGACCCAGGTGTAGGACCTTGCACTTGGCATGGTTAAACTTCATGAGGTTGGCATCAGCCCACCTCACAAGCGTGTCAAGGTCCCTCTGGATGGCATTCCTTCCCTCCAGCTATCAACCCAACCACACAGCTCGGTGTCATCGGCAAACTTGCTGAGGGTGCACTCAATCCCACTGTCCATGGCAGGGACGAAGATGTAAAACAAGACCGGTCCCAACACCGATCCCTGAGGGACCCCACTCGTTACTGGTCTCCATCCAGACACTGAGCCATTGACCACAACTCTTTGTGTGTGGCCATCCAGGCAGTTCTTTATCCACCGAGTGGTCCATCCATCGAATTGATGTCTCTCCAATTTAGAGACAAGGATGTCGTGTGGGACAGTGTCGAACGCTTTGCACAAGTCCAGGTAGATGACACCAACTGCTCTACCCCAGTCCATCAGTTCCATAGCCCCATCATAGTAAAGACTTATGATGAAATCCAGATTTCAAAGTCTTGAAATACAGCAGACGTGTATTTGCTGTATTTCAAGTTTTGCTGTGGCTCGCAGACAGTGGAAGTAACAGTCCCGCTTTCTCCATACAGGAGCACAACTTTGATGTTTAAACACTGAGCACACAAGCTATTATAGCTCCATAGGCAGTTTCAAGGGGGGGGGGAGAGGGTTATCTATGAATGTATTTAAGTGTCTATGTTCACCTCCATCATCAAAACAGTAGATGACATACACTAGAAAGCCAAGATAAAAATCAAGAAACCTCTAAAGTCAGCAAAAAATACAACAAACAGCTCGTTTCATACCAAGTTCTTTGGAGACATTTTAAAATTACATAGAATCTAGCATACAGGGGTACAAATAGATTTTTTTTTGTATATGTGTGTGTCTGTATGTACGTAAATTCCAAAAACACAAGTTCTACAAGGAGTGAATCACGAATACCCAGAGCTAAAGCCAGGCATGCGCCCACACCCATTAATACCTGAGCTCACACACATAAAGCCTGCCTCAGTAAATAGGAGAACTCAAGTGAATCTGTGCATCCATTTACTAAAAGCAGTGGCTAGTTTTATGCCCAAGCTGATTTGTGTCTACAGATAAGCAAATATATCAGTTGACTTACTCATAAAAAACAAACTGTGGAGACAGTTCTTTATGCAAAGCACAGTTAACTTGCAGAACTATCTGCCACATTATGCTATAAATACTGAGAATTTACCTAGGTACAAAAGCAACAGTACAAATATATGTCAAAAATCCACTGTAGGCTAGTAATTCCTGATGTCTTGAAGCCCCTGAACCACAAATGACTGCAAGTGGGGTATGTAACTGAAGGTGGTTCCACTATACACCTGCCATAGTTATGCATGGCATCACCAGCCACTGCTAGAGGTACAGTCCTGGGTCATACAGGAATGGTGCAGTACAACTGTTATTTTAGCCGTTCTAGTAAAAAAAGCCCACAAACATCACACACACCCTTTTAAAATTCAAAAAGAGGAATAAAAGGGAGAAGCTGGTAGCTCACGTCTCTCAGACACTTCTCTATGAGATCCTTTTGTGTTCCTCTGTGGTATGTGCTACATGATGCTACATGAGAAGTACGGCTACCCTTATGTAACCAAAGGTAAGGCCAAGAGAACACATTAGAGACGCTCAATTATAAACATATTAACTGAGAGGAATATTAACACTTTCAGTATTAATAATTTATAATAAAACATTTTATTGTTGAGGATCTTGTGGCTGGTTCACCTTTTTCTCCAACGAAATTGGAAGCAGATGAATTGGGTATTCAACACACAGCATGTGAGAAAATCTCCTCCAGCCAGAAACTTAGTTTTGGTCAACTCTTACAAAAGCACATGACACTGATTCTACAGCACAGCAAGTTTGTTATTTTAACAACAGATCCTACAAAAAAGACTTTAAAAATACTGTGACCTAATAATGTCAATTGCCAGAAATGAATGTTTTCCTTTCAGTGCCCTATTTTGCTGGGAAGAGGAAAAAAAAAAGGAAGTTTTTCAAAAAAACAGTGCAAGTTTGCATGCAAAGTTACCCTTCAGATAAAACAGTGCCATGTCCCTATACTTCAAAGGGATCAGTTTCTTCTGAAGCCATATTCTCTCTGGCAGCAAAAGAACATCCAGTCTAGTGTATTTAAAAACTACAGGCATGGTTAAGTGTCCTCATTTTCTTCAGCACAGCTGTCTAACGGTAACTGTTCTATAAAACCTAGGACATATTTTCCACAGTCAAAAAGATGATTAAATCCTGCCTGGCATTCCATGCCCAAAACATCAATAATTGATGAGATCATTTCTGGAAGAAAATAAGACTCAACCTAAGCTATTTTACCAGGACTTAGGACAACTGGAAGTACTATCGCAGGTTCAACAATTAGGCTTTCAATCAAGTAAATCATCATTTCCTCTTATCACCTCACAGCACTAACTAAAAATCCCAGAGGTTACTCTGATACTAGTTTACCAAATAGTAACTGCAGTAAAAGGTTTCAGAATGAATGTATTTATGAGGTTACATAACGTTATGTGCACACTGCTACATGTGATCCTTAAATTGCTAACAAATAAATGCCCTGGCTGGGTGGGAAGGAGGGGAAGGTCCCAAACTACAGGCTCAATTTCGACACATCAATTATTTTCATGTAAAATTTGCCTTATGGCCCAAAGGTCCAAGCCTGCTATCTGCACATATCCCAGTTCAAAGATAACTACTTGCACTATTCTGGCATACAAAAATCCTAACCTACTTTTCACTGGTACAACCAGAAATACAGTAGCCCTGGGACACTTACCATGCTATTCACCCCTTCCCTTGACACACTGGCAAGCATTTCTAAGGAACTAACTCAGCTTGAAGTCTCTTGAAACAACTGGAGATGTTACAGCAATGTTTTCAAGCAAAATATGACATGGAAATAGCGAGTATACGTCAAACTGTGAAGCAATTCCAGGAGATGCAGCAACACTCATTTGTTCATTGAGAAGCAGTTGCAAGCACTGAGGAAAACAGATCTCTCGTTAAAGCTCTAGAGAGACAAAATTCCTGACCACAAGCCTTGCTACAGAACATGAAAAACAAAACAAAATAGTGATTAAAGAAAAACATGTCCTGACAAGAATGGCAGAGGTTTGGACTTCTGAAGAACTATTTTTTGGGGGAGAAACAGATGCCTTTTAGACACAAAATTAACCTATTTGGAGCTTATGAGATTCATTTTTCTTTAACTATGGAAAAATGAATAAAAGCCTTCTAATTTTGTCAGCTCACCCTGACACATTAATTCTGGCACTCAAGACAGGAACCAAGGGATAAATTTAATATACAGGCTTATTACATACATGCACAATCAAGCTGTTTTGCATAGAGTGAGAGAAAACCACTGCGTTTCTCCTCCAGGATCTGAGGCTTAGTATTTGACTAGTAACACATCCACCTAAACATGCAAAGCTGCATATAGTGTTATCCCCAATCAAGTATATTAATAATGCCAACCTGCAATTTATCTATTATTATATCATCACACGTATAATTCTAACAAAGTACTTGTCAGATTTCTCTCTCTGGAGAGATTAAGCTGAGCTCAAACTGCATCCTAGCAAACCCCTGGAAATAAAAGGCAAAGATGTGTTAAACTGCGAGCAAAAGCAAACCCTAACACAAAGAAAAGGTAACAGGACAGTCGTAGCACCAGGATTCTGGGCTGTTTCACTGTGCACAAGAGAAAAGACTTTCCAAACCTTAGGAAAAATATTAATAGTAATTTCTTAAAGCAGCTGGAGGTTAATTCTAACCAGTTGTAGAATGACCCTCAAGAAGAGGAACTGTAGCATACACAACTTGAAAAATATGTTCCTGTTGCTCCAGTCTGGAAGAAATAATATGGAGATTTCAGTAAGAATGAAAGATACAAGGAATTCCAAGTAGCTCCCAGCATGTTTAGTCATATCTAATTCTAATGGGGAATTTTATGCCAAATTCAGGAAGGACTGTATACATAATCAACAAACATCAGTATCTGGGAAAAGAGGCTTGGCTGTGAACACAATCTTCTTCCCCTACTCAACAAGGAAGGAAAAAGTTTCCCCAAGAGTCAACAGTGGAATGAATCAATCTGTTGACAAATGACTCTATAGATGGGGTGTGGGGGAACAGCCTTAGAAAATAATCAGAAATTTAAGGACATCTGATTCTTTTCAATCAAATTCAAAACCATCTGCAAAGCTTCTGGACAAGCACTAGTTCTACTGGATACTGTTTGGGGCGTAAGAAATGCAAGCTTCACAGCTCTGAGAAAACACTGCTAAATACTGGGCTTTATGAACCTCCCTCAAATAATAATCAGGAAAAAAAAACCAAACAAAACAACCTTCTTGAATAAGCCTAACTTCTGAAACAACTTTTGAGCCTACTGCTTTCACACACAGCACACTTCCTCTCATCTTCCCACTCACTCTTCCTTCTGTACATCAGCAAAGCTTTTTGCATCACATGTACACAGAGTCCAGCACAAGCAGTATGAAGCCTGAGCCTTAGTCACACACACGATTCTCTGCAGCAGTAAATGGGAAACCCAGCTTGCTTTGAAGTTAAATCAGTACAAAGGAAATGAAGTGGAAATTGGAATTACTGTTTCAGCAGGAGCTGAGCACCTCTGTTCAGATGTGACCTCATTATCTGAATTATGATGAGTTCTGGTGTTTAAGACTCAACAACAAGGATACTGAAAATATGGGGGAGCTAGCACATATCAGGGTAAGAAAACACGCCCTATAGTTAGAGGTTCAAAGAGGAAAAAAGGAAAAGAAAACCGAGTAATAGGAGTTAGAAGATGTGACAAGGAAAGATGGTTCGGTTCTAACCTAAATTTAGACTACAGAACTAAGGCACGTGTTAAAATTAAGAGCAGTAACTGGAAAAAACACTCATGAAGTGACAATTCTCCTTCACTATGAGGCTTGAATTTAAAAAGGTGATACAAGGACATCATTTAATTCAAGCAGGAGTTGGTGAAGTCCTACTGCACACACCACTCAGAGTCTAACCAGATCACCAAAATGGTTGGACGTGTGGGCACACATGAGGAAATCATGATCATTTCCCACATATACAGTTCATTTCTGACCCCTGAGAATCCAGCAGCATGACTGCAATCAGGTCTGTGTGAAGTCACACTGGTCAATCACAGCAGAAGTCATACAAAATATGACCTATTTGCTCTGGGATTTTTTTCCTCCCTCCTGCATCACTTGTACCCTCTGATCAGAAAGCCTCAGAACTAAAGCAGCAAAGCTACACTTTATTTCATGGGCAGTTTATCCTCTTCATTCTCATCAAATACCCAAGAGATTGGACAAACTGGTTTTAATCTAATTTAGAGAAATTATGCTTATAATGAACCTTCATCAGTAAAAACACCAAACCCCAACTCTCTACTGCAATGCAGAGAATGGATGTTCTATTGCTTGTTGTGAACAGTCAGCAAATTCCTGTTTATTCATTTTATTTGGTTCAGAGAATATCTAGATGCGACCCAAGAGCTTTTATTAGCCATGCTTGGGCTTTTTTGTCTTGGCAGGATACAGTGAAGAGACGTGATACAGGAGCTACACTCATTGTTACAGACTTTGGAGCTATCAGGATGTAAACTCAGAATCTGATGTTTTGATTCACATCGAGGTAGGAGCACTTCAGAAGTTTAATCTGCCACTTCAAAGAGACAGCATAATTATAGTCTTTTGGATTTTGCCTAAAAATTAAATGCAAAACAAGTTAGAGTGCAATTACTAAAGGTTACAGGTCTGCACTAACTAACAACAAATTAATGGAATCTCCAATTGTTCCTGTGGTTGATGATCTCATCACAAAACATGCAAAGAACATTAAAAATGATTTTCAAGGAAAATCAGTGTAAAAAGAGAAAAACATGATCCGGAAAAGACATTCCAAAAGGAAAATAAACACTTCATGAAACTCTTTGTTAGCCAATATTAGACCAAGGCCATTTGGCTAGCGTGTAACTGCAATAAATATCTATGAACCAAAGAAATGAGATCATTACACAAAATCGAATGTAAAGCTGAGGCACAGGGGAAAGAACTGAATTCTGTATAAAAGGGTAACTGAACAGTCATCAGACTGGATAGATCTTATTTCTATCACCAGAAACAAGATTCTTTACATTACCTCCCTTAAAACACTATCCTCTCCCCAACAAACGACAAAATATTTAATTTTATTTTCCTCATTTTTTATTTCTTGAGGATTTACAGTTTATTCCACCTGTCACCTGCTTTTTAATACGGAATTTTGGCATTTGCAAGTGCTGCCTGCTAGGCATATCCTATTTAACATGAGATCCAGCATATTTTTTCTTTGGCTTCTAAAAACTACACCTTCTCTCTCTCTCTTTACCCCCAAAGGACAAGAAAGAGAACCTAACTAGTTCTACCAGGAAACAACACAAGCAGGATATACACAAGCCTGGCAAAGACACAAAGGAAACAAAATATGATATGTTTGCATATCTGTATTCCCCCCCCGATGCAGGTGTGACTTGTAACAATACTACTTATCAAGATCTTCAAAATGCAGCTGAGATTAATAAGACATTTACATATTTTTAGCACAAATGTAGACTTGAAAATTTCCAATATATATATATATGTATATTTCCCAAATTCCAAGCATCCTGCCCTGTCTCTATTCTTTTTCTAATGGTTGCAAAAAAAAGTTAAATCCAGTACCACCCTTCTGGACCACTAAAGCTGTGTTGTTTTACTACAATCATGATTATTTGATCCTGCCTCATTTTAAACTTCAGTCACTGCTCAAGAAAACTACAGAAAGATAAATACACTTACTACAAGGAACCTGCCTGCTTCCATCACCTCACAGCAGGGCCCATTTCTTACCAAGTCCACAACAAAGAACATTCTGCAACTATGCCACATCTGATTCCTTGTTAACTGCACAGGCTTATGAAGCAAGCCCTGGAAGTTAACAATTCTGGAATTTTAGAATTAAAAGCAATTGCATTTCTTAGGGAATGGGAAATAAAGGCAACGCATCATGACAACAGAGCCAACGACTGCATTAGAGGGTGCCCTGGGGAAAAAACAATGACCAAAGACACGCTGATAGCACTTTTCTCCCTTTGAAATAATAACACATTGATTATCCCTGCTGTGGCAACAGTCATGTAGCTTACCTTGTCAATCAATGGGAACAGGCTGGCAAACTGTGCAAGACTGGCAAATGTTAAGTTTGAGTGTTCATACCAATATGTATTAATAAAAGAAAAATATGAGCATGATAAAAGTAAGTTTTGTATTGCCACTTTCAATGAACATCTGCGTTACCAAAATAAAATCTGACTGATAAGACCTTTGATTTCTTACAAAATCAGCAGCAGTTTCTCCAATAGCCCAAACTATGATTAACACTTGGATAACAAACTATTACTTAAAAGTTGTTTCTAGTCTTGAACATACATTTTTCTTCCTTTTATTAATCACAGAAAGTGATGCTCTGCTTTTTTTTAAGGTCTAAATGCAAGTGTATTAATACAAATCCTCAATTACAAGTCACTTTTCCTCAGCTGTATTTAAAGAATAATTACTATTCCATATGATACTAACAACTAACACCCCCTCAACACAGCAGCAACCACTACCACTTAAGTCTTTTGGCTTGTCTAACTTGAAAAACTATTGGTGAGTTTGGAAATTCTACTTCTGTTTTAAATAACTTGCTGGTCAGGATGAAGTGAACACAGCTCAAGAACCTGAAATGGTGTTTAATATTCACAGGTTTTCGAAAATAACTATATCCAGATCCAAAACAATGAAACAAGCACCACACACAACACTGTCCAAAGGTGTGATGCTGTCCTCATCCTAACCTAACTCACTATGTCATTTGTATTTCTGTAGCCATCCAAATATAGACATCAAGAACCAGCCACTAAGCATTGTATAGGTGCATATAAAATGCAAACACTGTTCCAAAAGACTTGTAATCTGGGCTAGGCTTCAAGCTACTCATTGCAGGCAGACATCTCTGCATATAGAACACCATTTAGTAAGGGCAGAAGACTTCCTGTCAGCATCCCATCAAAGATTAAGTTACATTTGGTATAAACTAACTTGAACGTGACTATTGGAGAGGACAGGTCACCTACACTGGAAAAGTGTTAGACCCAAGCAGTGAAGACATGGAAGACCAGCCTACCATTGGCAGCAGTGGCAAAACACCTGCACTGTGTAGCCAGGTTTTATTTACTCTGCATGGGGACATCTCACAGACGTGTATTTGTAACAGGAATATGGGTGCACCTCACACATTTCAGATTACCAAAGATTGTCCTGTTGTAAACCACAGAAATAACAGGAAAAGCAATGCAAATTGCTGTCATTAACAGAGATTATACTGGCTAGTGATTAGTACAATGAAACATTATTTTGAGGATTTAGCATGTTTATCACCTGCCCAACGAGACGATATACCAATGCACGCAAGCAGAACAAACAGATTAGAACGTCTTTAAAAGTCAGATATACTGCTGGTTCATTTTTCATCACAGAAAAGCTCCACATGATTCTGATTCAACACAACCACTGAAGAGTGCGAATAAAAGGATAAGAAATCAGTGATCTATTATGCTCATACAGAGATGAGGTTTTAAACAATCTGGGAATAATACATACTTGGATATACCAATACATGCCAAGTATGTATTGGGGTGTTTTCGTTTTATGCTTTTAAAAGCCACCAAGTGCCATCCTTTCATCTGAATGAACACCAGGACAGGCAATGCCAATAAAGTTTATTTGTCAATGGTGGTACGTACCAACAGTTAAAATTAAATCCCCAAATATCCTTCCACATTATTAGCTCCATATCTTTAGTCTTGGATAATTGCTATATGTGAACCACATAATTATCCGTAAACATGCTTGTATGTGGTAAAAAGGAGTTATGGTCCATGTTTCTCAACATATAAAGCAGACAAATAATAGCTAGTTTACAGAAAACATACATGCCTCTTTCAGTGCTACAGAAACAATTCCTGCCTCTAGTGAAGATCAGCCTTCCTTGTAAATACTACTATTACTCTGCATGTGAGGGGCCAGTACGCCCAGCCATAAAGATTCATCTAAAGAACCACTTCATTCAGCATATCCTGTGTTTTTTTAGAAATTTGCTGACAGAGGAAAGAAGGGTTATCCCCCATCTTAGGGGTTTCCTTTGTCCAGGGTCATTTGGTGTGTTTGGTTTGGGGTTTTCTGTTTCTCTCCTGGTGAATGCTCATTTCCAGCTGTTCCTGCACACGGATGAAATGCCCGTTTAGTGGACAATAGAAATTAATGGACCATCTCAGTGTACCTTTAACTCGGGATATTTTAAAGGCAGCTGAATGAGAAACAGCTCTTTCAGGAAAGAATGATTTAACGCTAATAAACTGTATCATTAAATGCGTCTCAATTCTTTTCATCTGGTTCCTACCGTATCATTAAAGAAGATATAAGAGCACGGCAAACTCCGCTCCTTCTACCACTGACATCACCTTCTCCAATACATTAAAAGGAAAATATATATTCCGGCACAGACAACGCGGCCCCATTCTGCCCATACCCGATCTCCGGCTCCAAACGCGAGGAGGTCGAGGAGGCATCTTCCCCGGCCCCCAAGGGCAGGCCCCTTCCCCATGTCCTCGGCAACGGCGCTGCCCCAGCCTCCGTCCCGCGGCCCAACGCTCTCCAGCAACGCAGGCACCCACAACCGGAGGGGGAAGCCGCAGGCCCCCGGCCCTGCCCGAGCCTCCTCCGGCGCCTCCCCTCCTTCAGCCGCAGCCCAGGCGGCCCCACATAGGCCCTCGCTCCCCCAGCCCGTCCTTCGGGCCCTGCTCCGCTCCGGCGTGCCAGCAGAGCCGACGTGGGGACGCGGCCCGGCGCCCCCTCACCACTCAACCCCCCGGGGCAAGGCCTGCAGCAGGCCGGGCGCGGAACTCTCCTCCTCCCCCGGCCCACTTCTCCTTCCATCTCTCCCAGGCCCCGCCGGGCCCGGCCGCGCTCGGCCCCCCGCCACCTCCCCGTACCTTGTAGTACACGTCGAACTGGATGTTCTCGGGCAGCGAACGGATGTCCCTGCGCCTGGCCCGCCCGTAACTATCCACCACGGCCGAGATCGCCGTGTTATAGAGCGTCTCGGGCACCCACTCCAGCTCCACCGCCGCCATCTTGGGTGTGCGGAGCCGCCTTCCCCCCACCCACCGCC
The DNA here is from genome assembly GCF_028554395.1 of Pezoporus wallicus. Lineage (NCBI taxonomy): Eukaryota > Metazoa > Chordata > Aves > Psittaciformes > Psittacidae > Pezoporus > Pezoporus wallicus. Next base: position 367,497 of record NW_026637666.1, read on the forward strand.
CCCCCGCTCCTCCTCTCGCGCCTCACGCCCCGGGGCTCCCGCCGCCCTGCCCGGGGAGGGAGCGGCGGCGGCCGCTGAAGCCTGGGGGACGTGGGGGAAGAACGGAAGGGATTCATCCGCCTGAACGCGGGGCAGAAGGGGAACCCCAGAGCAGCAATAAGCTAATGTAGTGCTATGGGGTTGTGTCGAGGGGCTGAGGGAGAATACCGGGGAGGAGGGCATGGGGGTGAGGCAAGAAGCGAGGTGTTGTGGTAGGGCTGCGACTTGTGGCAGGATGTGGCCTAGCCTTCAGATGACTGCCACGGTCAGGAATGGTGTCTTCCCCACATCTGACGTGGGGCTTGGGGCTGGGCTGCTCTGGGGGCTTTGTTTGCACGGGGAGAATGGGGTGGCCACCCCCGGAGGCCTCAAGATGGGGGCCTTGAGTTATCCCCTCTCCAGAGCCTGCCCAGCCCCAGACCAAGCTGAAGTGTGGTAATTACAGCTTAACTTGTGGTAATACACTGCTAATATTGGGCCTTCTGTGGCTTTCAGGTGTGTTGGCAGCTCAAGGTGAGCGTTATTTGGGAGCCCGGCGTTTGAGGGGAGTTGCTAATGTACCTGAAGTGCACCCGCATCATCTGGTGTTCCTCGTTGGCTGCTGTGTGGTAAAAACACCCTTTTACCCGTGTGAATAGACTCTGTGACCCAATGTGGAAATGGCACTCTATTTTGTCAATATCTCGTTTTTATCAAGCGGTCTCAGGCATGTTTTTCTTCCTAATTTGCTTTCCGTGCGGGGCTTGCACACACCACTAGGAACATATTGGGTAGCTCTCAGACACAGATGGTAGATTTTTAGGCAGAGGCAATTAGGATCATTTGGTCTAAGCCAGACTTGTGCTGTGTTTAGCCAGTGATTTAGCCACCCCAGAACAACACAGGCAAGGACACTGAGACTACTGCTTAGTGTAGATTTTGGCATTGTAATAAAGTAGTATCACTCAACTTTGGCTCTATTATGGCCTTAAATAAAGCTTTTATTGAGAGTTAAATATTTTTCATTTTTCAAGCTTGTTATCATGCACTGGATAGAAAAAACAACCCCAAACCTAGGTGCACTAAGTATACGGGGAGCTTTTTCACCTTCTATCAAGTCTTATTTTGGTTTTCTTAGCTAATACAGGACTGCTACTGTGATATCTTGTTCTTACTTTTAAAACTATAGGAGGCAGAGCTTCTGCTTTTCATTTTGGGGACTGCTTTAAATAAATTGTTATTCTTTGCTCTCCCCATTTTGCGAGAGGACATTATTCTTTGTCTTTTACTTAGAGAAAGAAATGTTATGGGGTGGGAAGAAAGGAATGTGACATAAACAGACCATGGAAGATTGCTTTGTCCTCTTTGCTTTTGCCTATTGCTGGCTTCAGTTTTTTCTTGTATTTTCTGAGGCAGTGGGGATTTTCTTCAGTTGGGGAAAGGCAGCTGGTTTCTATTGGCAATTAGCCCCTCAAGAGGCAGAGGCTATTTACTTCAGTTACTTTGTAGTGAGTTGGTTTGGAAGGGTTAGCATTGGAGGCCTGTTAGGAGGGACAGACAAAGCGGTTTTCCAGTGTCTGAAGTGAAAAGTACTGATAATATGTAGAAAGTGATAATTCTTGAACTTACAGTGTTCTTTATTTTGTTTTAAAAGAAAGTCTCCAGTGAGAATTCTGACAATAACAGCTAAGGTAAATAGACCTTTAAAGACAGTGCTGTGGCAATGAGCTTTGTGATAAAGAAAACCTTTTGTCTTGGAAAACCTTTTACTGGCTTGTATTTTTTTTGTAGACAAAACTATGGGATACATATTAAAGGAGACGAAATAAGCATATCTATGAAAGAAGGACATGGTGCAAACTCTCTCTGAAGTATATTGTGTTATGTATTCAGTCTGTAACTCATGTTGGTAAATTTTGAAGCATAATCTTTATGGCAAAAGTGTTTAATCTCTAGGTAGAAATAAAATTTAGCTATAGTAGCATTTGGTATTAGTACTGTATGGTTTGGTATATTTGTGTATCGAACAGCTTGGTGATCTTGTAGACACATATTTTGATTTTAAAGGTATTATTAGAGAGTTGGTGGAGTCTTTGACTCAGGGTATGTGTGTTTAATGTTAAAGTAATAGGTAACTGTTCAGAGTAATAGCAAAACAGACTTAGAAAAGTCTGTTTTTTTTTTTTCAAGTAATTGGTTAGTTCTCCGAATACATTTAAATTTAAGGGGTATCCTGTTTGAATGGATTCTTTTTCTTTAAGCTGTATTGGCAAAATAGCTTCATTTAATGATGTGCTTTTCACATCCGTAAATTATTTTAATGCAATTACTTGTTAATAGTTGCAGATGTTGGAAAGTCTCTCTGATTTCCAGCATTGTTGGCAGAAGTTCTGATGGTTATTCTTATCTTTGTTGGTATCTTTCTCTTTTGTCTTCTTTATATAGGGAAATATTTAAAGGATATTTACAAATGCTGCTGTGTCTGAAAGCAAAGTGGTACTGTATGTTGTTTAGGCAAAAGCATTTGGTCAGTCTGTCTTCTGTAATCTTAGCTTTTGAAGATGCATCTGGGTGTCTGAACTACTCACATGTAAAGCGTATGGAGTGCAATGGCTCTCTACATCTGTGTATCATTGCAGTGGATGGGGATGCAGACAAGCCTCATAATGGGTGAGTGTATAAAGAAAATCTAATCATAGACTTTCATTGTAAAAAAACTGCCCCTAGAGATCAAACAGCCTTTTGGTTGTCAAAATTCCCTTTGTTGAAGAAGGCCATATAGAAGAGATTTTACATCTGCAAAGAAAGATGGTTGTGTAATTTCAGTAGAATATGGTTAGAGCCTGATGTTGTTCTGCACCACAAAAAACATTCTCAAAACTCTTTAAAAGGAAACAAAAATCCCAACCAGATATTGGTATTACCAAGTTACTATTTCTGGACAATGGTGAACTGCTGAAGCTTACCTCTGCTTTAGGAGGTAGTTCACGTAACTTTTCCAAACCTGTATGCAAAACCATGGTTTCGTGACTAACAAGTCAGTTTGGTCTGCAAATTACTGCAGAAAGTATCAGTGTTGTCCTTGTCTCACAACTTTTGACTCCATGGCTAAGCTGCAAGCTGAGAATGTGTGGTGTGGTTTTTTTTGTTTGCGTTTTTTTCAGTTGTACGTAGATTTATATTTCAGTGAGATTTCGAGCTGTACATTTTTCAGAGGCTATGCAAGAAGCAGAAAGATTGCCTCTTTTACTGGTATGTTCTTAGGTCACATTAAGTCAGCAGCAGTTTCACCTGACTCATTTTGAAGTGAAATTAATCAGAAAGTGCTCACATAAAGAGTGTGTTTGGTGGATAGGTGTAGATGCTGATTTTTGTCAGAAAGGTGATGATTAGCATTTGTAAGTCCTTTCACTGACTCAGTGAAGAACTGAGGTGGGATGCCTGCAGATGCTCTGCCTTTTTATACACTTAAATGATTTTGAATATGTGATGTAACAGCATAACTACTGCAACTGTTATATCATTTCCTAGTCAAAAGAATAAGCAGTGCAACATAGTTTGAGATGTATAAGTAAAAAGTCCTGAATAAATACTGTGTCTGCTTTGCAGGAATATTGATCTAGGAAGCCTGGCTGAAAAAGATGGAATCTGTTTCATATGCCAACAGTGCAAGATTGTTTTTTGCCTGCTTTCATTAAAGGTAAGGTACTTGTCAAAAAGCATTTAATGTGTTTGTGAAATGGATGTGTTAACATAGATGAAGTTTGGTATGAATGTAGTTGAAGATTCAAGCTAACTCATCAATGGAAAAATTGGATTTGTGTCATAATCTATCCTAGTTTAGGCTATTTCAGACCAGAGGTTCTCATTTTCTCCTGGCTTAAATCTGAGCTCGTGTATGTGAAAGTTTTATGTTTTTAATTACTATAACTGGACGTACTTAGCGTGGGGGGAGAAAAAGCTCTAAGTAGACAATAAAAAACCTGCTGAATTTTCCTGCAATGTGCTTATTTTGAAGTGGGAAGGAAGTGAACTGACATGGGTAACATATGAACCTACTATAACTCCTTGATGTGGATATTAAAGGAACCTTGAAAATAGTTTATGGGGAAGTTGTTGGAGGCTTCTAATTTTAAATTCTTAACAGGAAATCATTAAACTGTAGAGGAGCCAACATAACAGACTGTTGCTCTAAAACAAGAGCTAAATGCAGAGCATTCACATGAACTTGACAGATCTTTTTCTAATGATGGTATTTTTTTTTTTCCTTTCATGTTTACTGCAACCCAGATAAATACATTTTCTTTTTTGTATTTTTCCCTACGCATTGCTTCAGTAGTCACATTCTGGATGAAATGTTAAAGCAATGCCATTATGGTCATACCTCAGGGAATATGAGGAAACTGAGATTATACTCCATCATTCCCAGAGGGTGTTAACTCCTTGTGTGGTCAGGTCCTGCACTCCTTCGTTGGCCAGAGAAAATCCTTTAAAGATGCGAATTCTGTTCAGTTGTAGTTTCTTCTTTTAGGTGAGATTCTCGTGTTTTATCTCAGATGATCAATACGTATCATATAGATTATCAGGAGCTGTAAGAGGTAAATAACCTTTGGGTCACTATGTGCTTGGCTTGTTGAAGCTTACTCAGGGGCTGGAGGAAGGAGAAGAATCATTATGTGGCTGTAAGCAGTAACACATGAAGGTGAGTCACCAAAATCTGCTGAGGTGCTTTACAAATGAAGGTTTCAGGAACTTAGGTTTGCCAAAGCCAGATGAGCAGTGCTGCTTTTTTCTGTGCTGGGATTCCTGAGGTTATGAGCTTTTTATGTACCTGGAGCTATTGAGAACTTGGTATTTTTCATCCATCAGACAAAACCATGGCTTTTACAAAGTAGAACTCTTGTGTAACTTTAAAGCATGCTGCTAGAAAAGAAAGGGCAGGAATCTGCCCATCCACTGGCCTGTGGTGAGGAATTCAGCTGAAGTTGAAGGTATCTGTCTCAGTCCTTTTTGTTGCCTGATGCATGAGAGCGCGGCTGTGAAAAATACTAGTGTCTGTGTAAGCCTTCTCCCCTGCTGCTCCTGCTGAGGAGGTAGTTTTTGATTCACCTGCTTGAGTGTAGACCTGTAGAATGTTTAATTTCTGACTCATAGGAGCTGTCATTTGAGGAGCAATGTGGTGTGTTGGTGCACAGCGCGGTGTTCTGTCTCTGCTATACTGTGCTTCTCCTTTCTGCAGTGTTGGGATACCTTGTGCATCTTGTTCCCTTTTGTACGTTTCTCTGCGTCTTCTTTTTTCTTCTCAGTTGTTGAGCCTGTGGATGTGTAATGCTCAAAGGTACCCTGGTGAGATGGCTGAATGTTAGATCTCACAGACTGTAGGATGTGTAGCCAAGTCAGAAAGTAAGAGAATTGCTGGAAGTTGTGGCACTTTGCTGATGCTGCCAGCAAACCTAACAGCTTCATCTGGGTTTAAACCATGGCTGCTTAATCTATTTTGGCCAAAGATGGGGTCATTCTTTTTTTTTGGAAATGTAACTAATTTTATTTAGCTTCAGCCTATTTGAGAACTGTTTTAAACTAAAGTTAAAAGCAAAACTAAAAACTTCCCATCCATAAAAGAATTTGTGGCCTTTAATTTTGAGAAACTATTTTAATTAGTTAAACCAGCCCAAGCAATAATAATGCCTGTGCAGCCACTTTGAAATGGATTTATTTCAGTAATTGTTAGCCAAAAAAGAGAATAAGCTGTCATCAAAGTCAAGTAAATATCTGCTTGTGGTTGTTTTACGAACATTTTGCATTAAATGATTGTACCTCTACTTATATAAAAAAAGCTTTTAATTTTGATGAGCCATTTAAGCTAACTTCTCTGTATGGAATTGCTGAGGGTCCATGGGTATTTTTTGCTTAGCATGTCATTCCTTTAAGTATAAAACCAAGAAAAGCACTCCCCATTTTAATACACAAGCGAGAGGCACATGAGAAAATGCCAAACTGCCCTTCAGTTATTGTCTGGTGTTTGTCCTGGAGTAGAGAAACTGCAGTGGCACACTCCATCAAGCATCATCTTTATTTAAAGCTTTTCTCCCCACGTCCTCAACTTTCATATACATGTTCCTATTTCTGCAAGTGTCTGGTTTAGTTGAGTTGAAGTTTCTTGTGAGCTCAAGGACTTCGGGAGAAAATGAGGAAATATGGTTTTAGTTGCTGGGGGATCTGCTGGTTGTGTGCACTTTGAATCTTGAAGTACTTTTGTTTTCCAGCAGTGGTTTGGGGAATGCAGTTCTTGCATGTGAAAACATCTTTAACGTGTTTTAATTTGGTTAAATTGTGAGTATAGGTATGTTTTATAGATGATGGTATTGTCTTGATTTTAAAACTCATGACAAAAATGAGGTGCTGTATTCTAATTGTAAAAGCAAAAGGAATACTTGGATGTGAAAAGGAGGTACAGAAATACCTTGGAGTTGGAAGAAGAGTTTCTTCCATTATAACTAATATTTTTTCCCCTTTTCTTCCTTAACCTCTTTACAAACACCAGACTACTGAGAATATGTCTACATGAAGTGTAGGGGCAGGAAGTGGTCTGGTTGTTTCTGTTCCTGGAGTAGGCTGTGATTTTTCTACTCAAAATCGTTTAGGAAAGCATTACCTCTGTGGAATAGCACTGATCCCGATGTAATGATACCTCTAGCTGCATTTATTTATTCAGCTATGTAATAGGGATATTGTACTTCCCAGAAGTAGTGGGCTTCAGTTGTCCCTATGATGATGTAGATCTGGTAATATTATTTTGTCCTTTTTTTTTGTTAATAGTTTCAAGTTGGTTTCTTTGTTTTCCGGCTGCTTTGTACTAAAAAGGAGTTGAACAAAATCTGTTCACCCCCTTTTGTGTGCGTGGGACTGCTGCAGCCTGGTAAGTGCTGAGCTTCATGTGTCAGTGGAATGGGAAGTGGTGATTTGGGTTGTATGAAGCTCAAGTTAGTCTTGGTCTTCTTTATGCATATTTCATCATTCGTGTGGCAAATATATAAAATAGTTATGAAACTGAATGGACAGAGAGTTAAAGCAATTTTGTGTTGAGCTGATGATCTGATGATTGATCTGATGGTCTCAGCAGCTGTAACCTAGGAAGGGATCGCTATCTTATCGGATTAGAGCGGATTAATTCATTAATGTTTGTAACAGGTTTCCAAATCCCCTGGTGCTCTAGAAATTCAAAGCTCTGTGGATGCTTTTCTTATTTTTTTAAGTACTGTTGACTTTAATGTGGTTAATGGCAGGAAATCCAAAGTACTTGCTGTACTTGAGCCAAACAATTACCTTCCTTCTACTGACAGTGTCGGTGCTTTTGCAAGACTCAAGTCATGGTTTTAGCTGGCTGGAGCTTGTAGTGGGAAGGGACTCGGGGAGTTGAGAGCAGTAGTAGATCACAAAGAAAAACAATGTCGGGGATTTCACCTAGAAAAATGAAATGCACTAAACCTTCCACTATGGAGGGAAGGTCTTAAATAGACGCAAGCGTAAACAGTGCATCAGCGTGTCCCAGAATTACACATCCCACAGGAAATCACTGTTGGGAAATCACAGCTGGTTATCCTCATTGGCCAAGCAGGACAGCAGGGTGTTGCGGCCAGGAGCAGGGAAGGATGGGGTGGAGGAACGTGCTGGGGTTTCTGGAGCAGCACGGGGAGTCCCACTTGGTAGCTGACACCCTACTGAGAGCTAGTGACCTGTGAACGTAGCCTAAAGCAGAGCGGTAGGGCTGCCCCGCCCCGCCCCGCCGGCTGGCGCTACCTGCGTGCCCTCCGGCCGCCGACAGGGGTCGCCGTGGTGCCCGCGGACGCGCCCGGCCGCCCCTTCCGCCGCGGCGGGGGCCTGGCGAGGCGGGGGCGCGGCAGGGGGCGCTGCGGCGCGGCAGGCTGCGCGCCCGCCGATCCCGCGGGGGCTGTCGGAGGCGGCGCGGGGCCGCGGACATGCCCGAGCGGCGCCGCCGGCAGCAACAATAGTGCGCGGCGGGCGGGGAGCCATCGCGGGCGGGGAGCGGCGGGCGCCGCCGCGCCGAGCCTCTCCCCCCCCCATGGAGGGGTATTCGCTGGGGGTGAGCGTGTACTCCGACCAGGGCGGCAGGAAATACATGGAGGACGTGACCCAGATCGTGGTGGAGCCCGAGCCGCCGGCCGAAGCGGAGCGCGGTCCCCCGCACAAAGGGGGAGCGGCGCCCGGAGGCCCGCGCGCCACCGAGCCCCTCGCCGAGAGCGGCCGGCGTAGGGGAGGGAGCCCGCGGGCGCCGGAGGAGGCAGCGCTGCCGCCCGGCCCCGGCTTCGGCCGGTGCCCACGCCGATCCGTGGCCTTCTTCGCCGTGTGCGACGGGCACGGCGGCCGGGAGGCGGCCCAGTTCGCCCGGGAGAACCTGTGGGGCTTCATCAAGAAGCAGAAGGGCTTCTGCTCGGCGGAGCCGGCCGAGGTGTGCGCGGCCCTGCGCAAGGGCTTCATCGCTTGCCACCGGGCCATGTGGAAAAAGCTGCGTAAGTTACGAACGGTTGGCGCCCTCCAGCACCCCGCTCCGCCGGGCCTTTTGCCCACCCGCCTCAGGCCCCGTAACGCCGCCGGCTCACGGCCATTTCCCCCGGCCGTGCTTCCCCTTCAGGTCTCGCTTCCGAGACCCGAGGGCACGGCGGACCCCCTTGTCCGCCTCCCGTTCCCCGTTTGCCGGTGTCCCTTGAGCGCGGGACATCCCGCTTTTAGCCGCCTTTTCCTCCCCTCGTCCGCCCCCTCCGCACTATTCTGAGCTGAGTGTTTCAAAGCCTCCCTCTTATCTCCGTTTAGGAGCGGGGCACCCGCGCTGTTGGCGGCATCGTCTCCGTCTGCAGGGAGCGGGGAAGGGAGAGCAGGATGTGATCCGAGGTGTTAAGTAATTCGGTATAACAAGAAAAACTGGAGAGCATACTGTGGGAGGACACGTTGTAGGATCAATGCGCTGTGTAGTGTGATGTGGTTATAGAGCTGCAGTGTGTTCTCGGGGTGTTGCAAGCCGGATCGCTAAATTCGGTTTACTGGGAGGTCTTCATCTCGTTCCCTTGATGGAGCTCGCCCTTAGATTTCCCTTGCGCAAAGTATCATGAAAAAAAGTAATTTTAGCAAACTGAAATGGGCTGAGACAGTGTTTTTTATCTTGTACCTTCATTCCAACTGTTTTCTGTAGAGTTCTGTTGGAAGGGTTCAAAATCTGGCTGTTGCAGAAAGGGTAATCGTTTGCTCATTCTATATTGTTTGAGCATTAGGAGGTATGTAGTGTACCTGCCAAAATAGGAAACGGTCAGTATCCTAAAGATTTATAGACTGTTTACTTAACTGTAGTAAGATAGAAGTTGCGGTCCTAAATAGGTAAGGGTAAAGGAGAAGAGAGTGACAAGACAGTTGTTCTTGTAGCCTTCCTCCTCCCTGAGATAGAGTGAGATTGCAGAGTTGAGTTTTTGAAAGGAATTACTTTTTTCCTCGGTAAGGGAAAGATTATGGTTTAGAGTATGGTGGTTGTTCGTATATACTGTGCAAAGTATGTGTTGTGTATGCATTTATGTCTTCGGAGGTCCCAGAAAGAGAAAATACAAGAACAGTGAACATTTGAAAACAGGCAGGCAGGAGCGGGACACAGTACCACTGGGTCAGAAACATAGTGCTGCTGACAGTGGGCTTGGAAGGTGAACATAAAAAGCAAGAATTGCACTTAGCTCACGGTGGGGTTTCAGCGAAGTGATGGGGCGGGGACACACATTACAGTGTCAAACCAGTTTCATTTTCTTCCTTTTTCTTGAATAGCCACACAGAGAAGTTGTGTGAATGTCTGGTTCTTGAAAAGATACGGGAGACGGCTGAGGGTGCCCTGATACTGGGCAGATAGGAAAGGGCGTAACGTTTAGAAGCACCAGAACTTGACCACAGCCTTGAGTGGTGTGTCATCCCTCGGGGCTGCAGGATTGCATGGGGAGGAGAAAGATGTGTGAATAGGGGAAGATGGTATGGGGGGGGGAAGGAAGGAGTTTCATTTTCTGGGTGCAGTTCCTTGCTCTGTTATTTGTCACTGTAACTATATGTGAATACAAGATGCAGAGAGTTGGAGTGGAATGACAGAATACAGGAAGTACTATTTTAGTAATGAGTGTTTAGCAAACAGTACCTGGGTCGTGGAACCAATTTAAATTGTTGTGGGAAACAGCACAGCTCTGGCTGTGAGCACTTGATGATGGGTTTAGGTAGGCTGTATGGTAAACTTCTACGTAGCATGCTTGGGCTTACTGGTTTCTGCTGCATGTGCCTGACAGCTAGAGTTTTAGTGGACAAAAGCATCACTATATCTAGTTTATAACTTCTCATGCAAGTTTTACTTAAGGTAAATAGTGCTCCATATCATCAACTGTAAGGCACATCTTTTACCATAATTTGGCAACTCTATGAACTTGAAAGGGAGACTGGGGATTTTGGTGTCTGGAAACAGGGGTGGGAAAACGGTTTGGATTTTTGGTGTAAAGGATGAAGTTTTTATTGCTTCCAGTTGATGGCTGCTGGAAAAGCTCATACTCTGCTGCTTTGTCAGTTCTTGGAACCTGTGGGTCAACCCAGTGGCCTTCTCTTGTGAAAAGAAACATTCTTGTGTAGAAAAGAAACACTGATCATGAGAGTACCAGAAAAATACCCCTTTGTCATTGCTGATAATTTTTGCCCTTAATTATATAGTAATAAATTTCTCTGTATGTGAAAGGGCTTCCGGAGTAAAAGTTCATGTTTGAAGCCTGTTCCTACAATTGGCAGTGGTAGGAAAGGTGTTTACGAGAAGTGTTCTCAGGAGGTCCCAGATTTTGAAGTGACTCTTCCGATGATTGTGCAGGTTTATATTTCTTTGGTACTGAATTATTTGTATAGCTTGATACTATTAAAAACATTTATTTCAGCGTGACTACTTATAGTTTAGAGCTGTGTGATTCTGCTTTGGTTATAACTCTTCCCATTAAATTTAATCAAAGCAATAGAAGTTCAATAGTATTTTCATCTCTCATGAAATAGCAAGGGTGGGTTGTAAATTTTCACTGCAAAATAATGTCAGGATTATTCGTAGACATACTGAAGTTTCTGTAATGTATTGTAATCTGTAAAGGGCCTGAACCACTTCAGGCAATGCAGATTTCCAGGATAATGTAAAGTTTTTAGGGTCTGTTGCTGTATTAAAAGTTCATATAGCATTTATTTTTTTGAAAGTTTAACAAGAATTTTAGAACAAGCTAACGTAACTAAGGTATTGTAGTTAACCTGTATAAAACCAGGGAGATCAGAATGAAATGTATTCCCTAGCAGGTTTTGATTCCCGGAATAATTTTGAATCATTCTCAAAAAGGAACTGGGAACTTCCGCATGCCTGTTTTGAAGCAGTCTGTATGTTTCAGATCACACACCAACCATCATAAGGGAATTTGCTTTTTAGACTGCCAGAGTATTTCTTTTTCCATTACAGATGTGGTATCCAGGTGTAGGATCCATATTCTGGTGTAACAGATACTGTTTAGGATGGGTTGTTTTAAACCAGTTACTACCCCTCTCTCCAGCCCCTCCACCAGAAGAAGGGTGAATAAAGTAAGAAGTAATTGCAAGTTGTGTATAAACAATTTACGGTCCTGGAAGCTGCGCGGATTTGCCTCTTGAAACTGTTTACTGTTGTAAAGGACAAATTGGATTATAAATCTGATAGCTTTAGATATCTTGAACACTTAATGTGCCTTTTCTCTTTTTCCTTTAATCCTCTTTCCTTGGAAGAGTGGGGAGTACATCTGCAGAACTGGAAGGTGTGGTATTTTGTGGGCAGGTATTGTGACAATCTGTAACAGGCAGTGCTGCTGGTACCCAGCTAGACACAGATGGGATTTACCTCCTGCTCTCGTTTCGCATCAGCTGGGTCAACGTGTGCTGCGCTGTTTCATAACGATGGGATTTTTGGATGGAAAGCTTCCCAGCTGCAGTGGAGTTGTGCCCACTTGTCTTATAAAAGATCTTGTAAAAGAAATATGGGGCCTTGATGGTAGTTTCCTGTGCATGTTTGTTCTTAGGGGTTCCATTTAGTTTGCACTAAATGTTTTTAAATGCAATCAAGTCAAATTTTATGAAGCAAATCCCTTTGTACTTCTGTCCTAGGCAGCAGGTGACAATTTCATTTTCGTCAGCTACAAAGGCAGCTCAGTTTACCAATTCCAAGTTACAAAGCTGAGTGAAGGGCAGTGTTTTTCAAGTGGAGGGGACAAATTGTGTTAGAAGATGTCCCATTGCTGGTTGTATGATTGATAAAAACATGCTGTGTGGAGGAGTCTGGTAGGAGACTTCAGTTTTAATGCTTGTGCTCAGAGGAAAGCGTAGCAGTTCTGACACTTTTGTTAATTTCTGACGAGATGAAATCTCTAAAGAAAGGAATATGCTGTGCTATATATAATACTTCTCTCTAAACAGGAGCAAGGCATAAACTAAAATCCCTTGGTGATAGGCATATCTAATTTCTGTTCTGTTGGAGCCTAAAACCTGAGGCTGCTGTATCATTCTTTTTCTTGTAAGTGGGTGATTTCACTCTGCTCTTCACTCCCATAAAGACTGATTTGACTCTCTAATATATTTTACTGCTATTGAGGGGTTGTTGTACTGACAGAAACTCATTAGTTGCAGCTTGTTTTCTGTTAAGTGCATGGTTGAAGTCCTCATTACCACTTGGCTTCCTCCCTCATTTGCTTTCCATTTGAAATGTGTTAGATTTAATATCCGCAGCTAAAATTGCCAGACAAAGTACTTCAATAAGCTGATTGAATGTTTGTGTTCTTGAAATAAAGCTTCTCCTAGGGAGAAAGTGTAGTTTAGTATTTAGAACACAAAGCTAGAACTCTGTTAGATCTTAAATGTTTGAATTACACTGTGTTTCTTGGTAGCTAACACTGAGGAAATGAGCTTTCATCATCATACTGCACAATTCTGCTTCTCCTTCATCATGTCTTCCATGCCTTCTCGTCTTGAGCTTCTGCACATCATTCAGTGGCCCTAGAACCTAAGTTCCTAATCTTTTGCTTCTCTTTGAAACTTCTGAAGTTTAAAATACCTGTTTCTACAGAGGAAAAGGCCTTAAATTATTTCCTTCCTTCCTTCCCCCCCCCCCCCCCCCCCCCGTGTTTGTTGTGCTATAGGAAAATAAGTAATACAGTGCTTTAGCAGTCTGGCTTGGGTATTTCCTGCAAACAGAATGTGTATCATAGTGGAATTTTTATGTTGTGCTGTGTGAGCGTGACTTGTGAAGTGCAGAAGATAGAATGTGACAAGGAGATGAGTCTCCCTTCTGAGTTTGAAGACAGGAGTGGGTGCAGTGAGGAAGAAACATGAGGTTGCTGTTGACAGTTGAAATCAGCCGATAACTGGAAACTTGAGTTCTGTTTTCTGAGGGTGCTGAAGTAGGGAGGAGGACTGGTATGGCTAATCTGGCTTAATTAGGATGTCGTCTCAGTCATTTGGTGGGGTTTTGGAAGAAGATGAACTTGGGTGTGTAGACACAAAAATAGACAAGAAAAGGCATGAAAGAGAAATTTGGATTGGACATAAATGGGGAGAGAGTGTTATGTGTTTTGAGGGCAAAACAGTGGGGAAAGATTTCTGTAACCATGTGTAGTTCACACTAGTACAGGTATTTTGCTGTTCTGAAATTAAGGGATAATTTTTGCAGATTCGAAGTTGGGTTTTGAGTAGTGTACTTAAATCATCTGCTTCATTCAGTCCTCCAGAAGGAAATGTGACTAAGGCTGTTGAGAAGTTACTCAACTTAAAATGTTCTTCAGCATATCAAAGTAAAATAGCATTTTCTTTCCTTCTGAGGGCTTCAGGAATGTCCAGAAAACCTTCCTGCCACTAAAACGTCCAGAAAAATGACCTAATCTGTAACATTGGTACCTCTTCATCCAGGGAAGTGAACAGCAGAGCTTAACAAAACACTTGATTGATCTCCTTCAGCACTCCAGGAGCACATCTTGCCCCATACTCTTCTAGTAGTGCTTAGAACATGAAACCAGAAGAGACAGCTTTTTGACTCCTCTCTTGGTGCTTTGACACTGGCTTTATCTGTGTTAATTGAAGCTCTAGGTAGGGGAGTGATGTTATGAAAGTGGGGGGGATCTGAGGGCACTGGTTTGCCTGGCGGTACTATAGTTAAACACGCCCTGTGTTGTAATGTTACACAAGGCTCTGTGGCACACCCTCCTCTTGAGCCTCAAAACGTTACCAGTTCCACAGAATTGAAACCGAAGGTATTCTTACTTGTTTGTTTTAATCTCATTGCAGCAGAGTGGCCAAAGACCATGACAGGCCTCCCTAGCACGTCGGGAACCACTGCCAGCGTGGTAATTATCCGCGGGTCAAAGATGTATGTTGCTCATGTTGGTGACTCAGGAGTGGTGCTGGGAGTCCAGGATGACCCCAAAGATGACTTTGTGAGAGCTGTGGAGGTGACGCAGGACCACAAGCCAGAACTTCCCAAAGAAAGGGAGAGAATTGAAGGCCTTGGGGGCAGGTAAGTGTCTCTGTGCTTTTTACTTCAGTTTTGGTCTCTGGTGCTATTTCTGTCTTTGCACTAGGCTTAAGCGTGCTTGTTTTGGGGGGGGGGGGGAAGCAAGCAAGCTGGTGAATCTCATGGTCTATTTATATTCCTTCCCTGTCTGTGCTCTGTGTTTTTTTTTCCTAGCTTGTTGAGGGATAGGTTAGTGTGATCTGTTGTTGCGCTGTTGTGCTTTTTGCCGGTGATTTATGGTGTAAGCAAACTCTTCATTTCCTGGTGGATCAGGCAGCTGAGGTGCTGTTCTAAATGAGATGCTGTTCTAAACTACAGTTCTAAATGTTCACTGAAAACTTTGGAAGTGGAGATATTGCTATTTGACCTATTTTTCATTAAATTCTGAGGAACCTGGGGGGAGAGGATTGCCTTGCCATAAAGATAATGAGATGAGCTCTGGCGTATCTGGTTTGTCAAAGGGTGGAAATGCAGCAGTTTTGACACAAAATACTCTGTAATGTCTCCTGCATTCTGCATTGTTCCTGAGGTGACAATGGCAGCTGTTGAGTAGGCTCTCCAAAGCTTCTGTTTAAAGAATATAAAATAATCTTAGATTTGAAACAAGATACTGTATTTGCCATGTTTAAATATATGCTGAAAATGTTAGAATACCATGTTTTAACGCATATTAGTAATTTCTTCACTGTCAGGAGCTGGCAGATGTTGGAACATCTCTGAGTTGTGGTTGATGTGTGCTCTTGTGACTGAGGAGGAAGGCTGGCAGGTTTGTCAGATGGCACTAATGTTTTGAGACAAACCTCAGGGCTCGCATTTGGCGTAGCTTCACAGGAGCTCTGTGTTCTTTTGCTCCGCAGTACGGCACCAGATGGATGGGCATGGTTTCCTTCTCTTGCTGTTCAGAGACAGATCACTGAAGGTTTTCCTGTTGACATCATCCATACGAGAACCCTGTCAGCTCATTAACCTTCAGACATTTGTATCTCTAGCAGGTGGAAGTTGATCAGTTAGCTCTGTTGTAGCTTTTCAGGAAGGGTAATGTGCAGTTTTGCTAGGTTAGTACTTGCAAGTATATGGGTTCCCAAGTTCTGTATCTCAGAGACTGAAAGTCTCTGAAGCTTCAAAGAAGCACTCCCTGGAACTTTGCATCAACAGGAATTGTTAAATCTTATTTTATTCTTTTTTAAATCTTTATTTTTACTGGTCCTTCTTCTGTGTTTCCCAGGCTGGCTGCTGCAGGCTATTGTGAAGCAAATGGTAGGAGTGAGGTGGAACATTGCAGCTCTGCTTATTAATGTCCTCTCTTCCATGAAAGCAAATTGGGAAAAGTTAATGGGAGAGCATAATTGAATCTTGCATTAAAAATGCTATTTTCCTAGTGACAGTGTATGAGCGTGGGATGAGGTGTTTCTGATGGTGGCTGAGGTTAGCTTTGTGAGGTTATTCTTGTACAAGTGGATGAGATGGCTTTCTAGGATGTGATGTTTGTGACTTTGCTGCACTGTGCATGCGAAGGATGGAGCTAAACATGCCCTTGTTGTTAAGGCCTTTGAAGTCTCAGGAAGTGAATCTTGAATAGCTTCAGTATGAGGAAACTTGAGGGTGTTCCAGAGCTTTTCAGTTTCTAATTACCAATGGCTGTTCCTTGGATAAAAGCTAGCTTATAAGTATCTAGTTCTTAACTTTTTGGGACCAGGCTTTGCTAGTTCCTTGTTCCGTTGCCTTTTCTTCCTCAATCATAGAATCATAGAAAGTTAGGGTTGGAAAGGACCTTAAGATCATCCAGTTCCAGCCCCCCCCCCCCGCCATGGGCAAGGGCACCTCACACTAAACCATGTCACCCAAGGCTCTGTCCAGCCTGGCCTTGAACACCGCCAGGGATGGAACATTCACAGCTTCCCTGGGCAACCCATTCCAGTGCCTCACCACCCTAACAGTAAAGAATTTCTTCCTTATATCCAATCTAAACTTCCCCTGTTTCAGTTTTAACCCGTTACCCCTTGTCCTGTCACTACAGTTCCTAAAGAAGAGTCCCCCCCCAGCATCCTTACAGGCCCATACTGTCCTGTAGCTTCTCCTTCTAATGTCATTTGTAAGAACTAAAACCAGTGCTGGGTGCCTTAGGGCAGGTGTTAACATTCAAATGCAGAGCTGTTTCTTCCTATCTCCTGGTTTCAGCAGATAGCAGCTATGAACAATTCTTCTTTTATATCTGCCTCACGTTGATGCACCTTTAAGGAAATCCCTACAGAAGGCTGTGCTCTGCTCTCTTTTGTTTTTTTTCAACTGCACTGTGCTGCTCCTCACTGCCAAACTTTGGCAGATGGAGAAAACTGAAGGAAGAACTACATGATTATTTCCACCCAAGTGAGTTGACGTTGATGCTCCTCATCTGAGGAAAGCAAATTCAGATCTGTTGTTTCTCTGACAGATTGAAAAGATACTCTTACTTCTGGTTGTTGCAGCCAGCCAGAATTTCTTCCAGGTTTTCATTCCCTTGCTTTTTCTTCTGCCCTTCATGTTCCACTTTTCCATTTGGCTTAATACGGAATGAAACTATCTAAGTGATACCGTGTGTTTTGAAATATTTAATTGTGCTGTGGACTTCCCTGAGGGTGCTGTCATTATTGACTCCATATTTGCATATTAAACCGGTTTTGTGTCATTGAAACCAACTTCCATGCTTTCATTTCCATTCCTTTTTAACCCCTCCTTCTTTCTGATGGATTTAGTGTGATCAACAAGTCTGGTGTGAATCGTGTTGTTTGGAAGAGGCCTCGCCTGACTCACAATGGCCCTGTGCGCCGCAGCACCATCATCGACCAGATTCCCTTCCTGGCAGTTGCCAGAGCGCTCGGTAAGTTGTGCCTGTGTCTGGGAAGTGAGACACTGCTGCATACAGAACTGGATTATACCCTGTTTGCCAAAACATCCAGTTTAGAAGGGGCTTGCTTGCCTTGATTACAAGGCCTTCTGAAAGTGTGGCCCTTTCAAAAGTGTTTTTAATAGAATATGGATTCCATTTTTCAAATAAAGCTGTAGAAGGTGTCATTGGTGAGTGAAGGACTTGCCCTACAACGTGCTGTCAGACTCACAAGGATGGTACTTCATCCCTGGGCAAACAAAAATGTACAAAGCAGAATGTGTCTTCAAGTTGGAGATCACATTTGTGTTTTACTGAAGTAATAAGACTGTATTTTTTGACTAGATGATGGTAAGAGTAAGTTTTGCTGTGTAGCATATGAAATACTTTGGTCTTCTTTTTGTGGTGGATCTGTTTTCTTTCAAGGCTTAGCATAGAATGAACAAAGCGATGAAAGTCAAGTCTGTGTTACATCTATAACTTGCCGGTGCAAGAGTATAAGTAATGAGAAGCTATCTTTGAGGAACACTTTATTCAAAGGTCAAAAAGGCATGTTACAGTACCTAGAAAACTTGCTAGAAAGTGGTTTTGGGAAATACTTCATAATTAAATCTCTGGCTGGTTCTTGCCCATGAGTGCTAGTGTTTTCTGGTCAGATTTTTCCTTCAGTTTCCTTGCAGAATTCCAGTCTTGTGCAGTTCATCTTGTTTCCCTTTCCCCGGTGAAGAATTTTCTATCCAGACATACCCAATGTAGGTTTGGTTTTTTTTTTTTTTTTTTTTTTTTGGCATCATGTTTTTTACCTGTGAAAACTCTCCTGTGACTTAATTTCTTCTTGGCAAGCTTGACAGTTACGCGATAGTGTTGTCAGCGTTCCGGGGTCAGTTGGCAGCATGTCATGGGGACAGTCTGTTCTGGGACCACGATCATCTTGATAATTGCATAGCATTACTGTGTCTCATTTCAAAGGCAGTGATATCTGTTTCACATGGCTTTATCCAGTGTTATGAAGAACGTTGCAGTGGTAACTAATGTTGTAAAATATGGCTACGTATGAAGGAAAGAGTCAAAGGCTAAAGAGGCTGAATAGAGATCTATCAATAACAATAAAGTTTGAATTTGATGGAAATTTTTCTCTGTATCTTTAAAGTCTTAATTCTGTCATATTTTAGGCAAGATGCTTGTTTTATGGTTAGTAAAACTGACTTGAATAAATCCTTTGGAGTCAATAGGATCTTCATCTGCTGAGCTATGTACCCCTCTTTTCTCCTTTTCTGCATAAGGGTGTGTGTTCCTCATAGAGTACAAAACGTCTGTCCTTAATTATGATGAATCTTTACTCCTATGATTGCGAGTTTGTTGTTTGTCTAAACAGCTCAGTGACTTTTGATCTGACTCCTCTCGGCAAGTTGAACAAAAGGATTTGGCTGGGGTTTGTGTGCAGATGGGAATTCAAGGAATGATGCATCTGTTAGCCCCCTATTGCATTCTTTGCCCTATTGCATGTGGATGAAGAGGATTACTGGAGAGTTTCAGGTCCAAGAAATGAGAACACTTATCTTTTAACAATTCAGAAAGCAGATTTGAAAGCTTGAAAGAGTGCTTTGGCATCTTCAAATCACAGAGAAATGGGTTTACGATGTGACAGTGTTGTGGTGTTTGCTTGCTCAAGGAGCCTCCTTGGCCTTTTTGCATCCCCTTCTGAGGAGGTATGACAAACCTCCTGGAAAAGGGAACACAGCTGCTTCGCTCCCTAGGACCCAGATGGTGCACAGACGCTCACAGTTTGGAAACAGGATTTAACTTCTTTCTGAGGCCAGCATGCCCCTTACGCTGCTTACAAAAGACCTACCACGACTAAAGCCATTTGCATTCATGCTGCTGAGGCCTGCTCGACCCCTTGGCTGGCTCCCAGGCTGCTACCCGGGTTGGCACAGAGCAGTCACACTGGAGCCTGGCCAAGCGGGGTAATGTCAGTGGTGACACATACTGGTTCCCAATACTCCAGTCAATCCCACAGAGATCTAGCACAGTGATTCTTTTTGCTAAGTCCAAAATGGGTTGTTATTCTTGCAGAAATCCCAGACAGATCCCAGACTGGACAATAATTGCACAGTAATTTTTAGCAGGAAAAAGAGTCTCTTTGCACTGTGGAGAGGAGCCTGGAGTTGTGAATTTACTGCCTTTAGAGTGGGAAGATTGATTAAAAAGGCTAAAATTTAGAACACAGATGTTTTGTTGTTTTTTTTTTCTTTTAAGTTTTACTTTCTCTAACAAAACTGTACAATATTTTTGACTCGGTCTAATCCTTCATCCAGTCCTGAAGTCTGTCACTCCTCGTAAGGAGTACATCAAATGCTTTGGAAATAACAGGACTAAAACACTGTGGAAAAGCTTTGCATTGGTTAAATAGTTGGTCAGCAGACAGAATACTGGTGCAACAGAAGTCCTGCTCAGATTACTTCTGTTGCCATTCCTTTTACTGTTCTGATTGTATGCAGTGTCTTTCTGCCCTAAAATAAGCATGTGTGGTATGCACTTTTTATTACCACTGCTTCTCATGACAGTATTGGCTGCACTTAAGTCACATTTAATTTAAGTAACATTTAATTTACCTCTAGCTCTATAACAAGTCAGGATATTTAGGCTTCATGCTGTCTCTGTAAAGTATCTGTGTGCTGCTTGTAGTGTATACAGATTTTTAAGTCTTCTAATGAAATAGTTTATAGTGTAGCGGAGTATTCTGCATTTTCAGGGTAGCTACTTCTGCTGACCTCTGTTGGGCAATGGAAATGCAAAATTACAATTTGCCTTGTAATAGATACTTAGGAACCCTGTGCAGTCTCAGAATTGTTCAGCTCGGGACTTGCTACCTGTTCTGATCAGAAGAGCATTTTTGTTCCCTTAGAGTATAATCACTTGAGTAAGCTTCCTGGCACTCGCAATTTCATGGTAACTGTCCATTTATCTGCCTATGCCTAAACCAAGTGTGAGGTGACTCAAATTACTTGAATCCCCTTGTGTAAGGCAAAGCTCTGAGTGTGCAGATTGCCAGATACTGTAGAGCAGATGCTCAGGGGCAACAAGCCGTCATGTAAGTTGCTGTGTGTTTTGGAGAGTCCATGTGTATCATTGCATCATCTATTAGTTATCGTCTTCCTGTGGAGACAGCATCTCCCTCTTGCAGTCAGGAGGGCATTGTAGATCCCCGTGAGTGTGCTTACACATACGTGTCTTGGGGGAAGAATGCTGAGAGGTGAAATAACCTGCTCTATGTGTAACATAATGGCCAGATACGTGCTAGGAGGAAGATTACATTTCAGGTACGCCATCTGTCCAAATACATTAACTTGGACCTACTTCTGGGATGATAAGCAGAAAGCTGTAAGTGTACAAGATTGCGTGTTTTCTTCCCATGTGTTGAACCCATTATAGAAATACGGAGTGAAAAATTTAGATCTCTGGAACCCAGTTTTGAAGTAAAATCTGGCCATGTGTGTAACTTTAAAAGGTTGTATACCAAGCAGGGAAAGCACAGAAAAGCTACGGTCCAAGCTCTGAGTATCTTGTGATAACAACTTGAAACAAGAACAGAATGGAAAAGCAAGTAGGCAAATGGTGTGATTGATCACTGAGCTCTGTGGATTGTCTGTAAGTGCAACTTAAACACACTGTGGCTTCCTTAATTTGCTGTTTAAGTTGACATCCTCAGCTGTCTCCCAGACCAGTCAAGTTGACTGGTAATGCCTGGTGGGATGGCAGCAATGGCTCTTGGTTGGTTTTTAAATCATATGGAATCTCTTGATGGTAAATCAGGTCTAAATCCGGTAAATCTTTTATGGATCTTTTTTCCCTCCTCCTCCCCTTTTCTTGGGAACTAATACAGAGCCAAGCTCTGCAGCTGTCGAAAGGGTTATGTAGTAAGGGATTGCCTAACAGTATTGTAGCTGTTTGTGTGTGTGTGAGGGGTTTAAATTAATGAATGATGAAACCTGAACCAAGAACCTGTTACTTAAATACTTCATGTAGCAACATGAAGGATTTTTTTCCTTTCTTTATGTAGAAATGTAATAGATTCACCCCCATATTTTAGATGGAGTGGCCTCTACCACACGGGCTTGACTTTTTATAAGAACATGAGTTTCCTACTGACCCCTGTACCGGACCAGTAAATACTCGGTGCATGGCTCCTGCAGGCATGGGGGCTCTGTCAGTGACAGGGAAGCTGTTTCCCAGAGCAGCTTACTGGATGCCAGAATAGTTTGTGAAGCTTTTGAACATGCATACTGTGAGACCCCAGAGAAGAGGGTATGGCTGACCTCAGATGATCTAAGTAGATCCTGTATAAGCATTTTGGATTTCCTTACATGATTCAGTTTCTGTAAGTTAACCAAATGAAATGGGCAGAGTCGCTGCGCAGTGTCTGCTGCTTAGTTCTTCCTTCCTGCTCCTTAGGAAGGAATGAAGATCAATCAGATTGAATTGCATGAGCTAGGAAGTTGTGTTGAAGTACTGTACAGCATTTTCCAGGTTATATTGGTAATAGCTTTTTTTAATCTGTATAAACCCAGGCAAACTGCAGTGCAAAGTGAGGTGCATTTGGGATTCTAGTCTTGTCCTGGGATGTCTGGCTCTAGCTTGTATAATTTTTTTTATCCCCCAAGACAATATATGTATGTCTGCCTGTATAAAATGCAGAGCGTGTGCTTTAGTTTTCGGGTCTGTGCGTTACACTGGTCATGTGAAGCACATGTGGATCCATGTAGCTCAAATGAGAGAGCCTGGGGCTCTCCCCTCCTTGGCAGACTGGAGGTGTCTCTGTGTGCCTCTTCCTCTGTCTTCTCTAGCAGTGTAGAATAGCAATAATAAAGCTTTTCTCCTAAAGGTAGAACTTTATCTAGGTTTAGTCAGTTCATTCTTCCAGTTTATCCCATGTCTTTAGCTAAGCAAATGCTGTCTAGGATTGTCTTTCAAAGCTTGAAATTCCACCTTAGTGTTCATTTGAAGGATTTCATGCAAGGCCAGAAATTGCAGAGCTTTCTGCGTGCCAATTTAGTTCTTCCCCTCTACTTTTGCATACTAGTTCTTGCAGGCTTTTCTCACGCTGTGGTGTAGCCCGAGGCAGACACCTTTCTTTCTCTCTTGCCTGTGATTTTTGCCAACATGCAAGCAGAGATGAGCAGTCATGGTGCAGACTGCCTTATAATCGGCTTTTAATTCACCATTCATTTTAAATGCATTGATTTGTTTAATTTTCTGCTGAAGTGCTGCTCTCTTGCCTGGGCTTTCCTTTTCTGTGTAACATTGAGGGTGGCATTCATTCAGCTGATTTGACTGAAATGGTATGTAAAAGAAGCTCCTGAAGGAGTAGTGAAAGTGCTTCTGTGCAACTTTTCTGCTTCAGTTCTGTCACCATCCCTCTGGTCTTTAATCATTCCTGGGTTGTATAAATGACATTGCCTTGCAGTCGTCCTTAGACTGCTGTGAAGATGCCCTCTCGTGGCTATAGGACTGGGTTGTCAGTCAGCTGACTTCTGGTGAAAACATTTTCCACCACAGCTCAGCCTGCATGGTTTTAAGTGGTTACTGTCTCTATCTTTGCTGAGATTTGTCTCACTTCCTAGCAGCACTGCCTCATTGGCAGTGAAGAAAGGAAGTTCTGCAAGGCTTCTCTTTGTACTAACAGACCTTTTAGATAAAACTTTGATTTAAAAAGATCTGGCATTAATCAAACTGAGTTTTTGTTTAGGACTGACTTATAAAAGTGAACTTTTCTTTCCTCTATTAAAACCAAAAGATATTTTTGTATTTAAAACAGCATGCTCCAGAAACACAAATTAAAGATTTGATTTATATATGACTTCTGGACACGCTTTTGCCATAAGCAGGCTTTGGGCTTAATCCAGTCCAGTTTACTTACACAGTGGATGTTTTTGTTTGTAACATCAGTTACTTTCCTGGAAGCAGCTGAGTTACAAGTAGGGTTTGGGTTTTTTTCTCCTTTTATTTTAAAAGGTAATAGTAAGGAGGTAAGATAGACAACACATTTGGATATAATTCTTACAGGTAGCTAAATCGGTTTCCTGCTCCTTTAGTGTAATGATTTCAAGCATCTGTTTTTCATTTTATAAGCTGCAGTGTCATTTTTGTCTAGATCCCTGTACACTGTTTCGGTTCGAGTCATGACTACGAAACCAGTGTGGTTTTTCTTCAAGAAAGGGAAGGAGGTATATTAATGTATTTTTTTTTTTTTTTTTTTTGTTTGGAAAACGAATACCCAAGCTTCACACTAAAAGAAAAGTTCCTGGTCTGTAAGTTTTTAGAGAAGAAGGTTGTTAAATGTTTGGGTTTTCATCTGGAACAAAAATAGTATGGTTCTCCAAGTGAAGTCTGAGAACCTGGCATTCCTGTCTGTAATAGTAGCCTCTGGCATATCACATCATCTTGCTATCTTGGCTTCCCAGTCTGCTCAGGGGTCACTGGTCCGTCTGCTTCCTTTGGGACAGAATTAAAGATTTCCAAGCCCTTTGAAATGCTCAGGGAAAGGTATACTCTGCTTTCTGGCTTACTTGCATCTCCCTTTTTCCTTCCCAGAATCATGCCAGAAGGTTCCAGGTAGAGTGACTCTTCCTCAGTTTGTCATCTCTTTCTCAGCCACTGTGGTGCTGCGCTTTCCAGTTGGCCAGGGGAAGATAGATGGGTGACAGGAGTGTTCTATCTGTGTAGCAGTCCTAAAAAGCATTGACTTAATTTGTGGTGCTCTGCCCTTTAGGAGAGAAAAAACCTACTAAAATATAGTACCTCACCCCAGTGACAAGGGTTGGCGTTTGCTGGTTAGAGTTGAAGAGTCTATGAGAATTACTCTTAAAGTACTCTTCATACAGTCCTGTGCCAGCATGGTTCACCTGCCTGCTGGGTCTGTAGGTCTGTGGGAGCAGACTCACAGCAGCTTCACACTGAAGACATTTTACCCTGTTCTTTAGGGCAAGTTTTGGTTGTTGCCTTCTAGGCTGAGAAAGGAAGAATGTGGATTTTTCTGTGTGCCTCTGGCTTCACATAAAGTTTGAGGAATTCTTCCTGGGTGAAAGAACAAAAGCGTTTATCTTTTTTATTTATTTATTTCAGTTTGTGACATCCAGAGCTCCATTTGGCTTTCAGCAACTCCAGCCAAGTCTGGAATTGGTCTCACTGTGCTTTAGTGCCACTCCATCATACAACTTTAACTAAGTTTTTGTCTATTCTAAGAGATTTTTGAGCTTGAATAGGTGATGAGTACATTTGAATTTAAAACACGTGGAGATACAGTTCTTGCTGTACATTTGCAGCAGCCTTGGAATGCTGCTTTGAGAGAGGTGATGCTACGGGGGATTATTTGGAAGAATGCATTTTGCCAAAATAATGCATGTTTAATAAATTTAGTCTTGAAGCTCAGTCCTTGGACTAGTCTAGCTCCTCTTCACTATTTGCTTTCAGGAAAACTTACTTTCCTCTTGTGGTGTCTGATTTCCTCTCTTTCTGATCTCTCCTGCCCCCAGTTAAAAATGATGGTAGTGCTGTAGGGATGTTGCTGCATTGCAGATTTCATGGAATCACAGACTGGCTTGTTTTGGAAGGGACCTTAGAGCTCGTCCAGTTCCAGCCCCCTGCCACGGCTAGAGCAGGTTGCTCCAAGCCCCATCCAGTCTGGCCTTGAACATGGATTTGCACATGGATTCTGCCAAGTACATGGACTGTTACTAACAAGTGGAGCAGCAGCTTTTCTAATGCAAGTCACACCGTGCCATCTCTTAATACCAGTGTCAAGCCCACACCTCATTGTGTAGTTCCCCCATGGCCTTCAGAAAGCAGCTCACTGGGGAGTGGAGGGACTGAGGTTGGAAGGCTTTCAACTGCAACCAGGACAGCTGGGCTCTTGGTCTGGGGTTTGGCCTGTAATTTGGGAGGCATGGCTTCATCCTGGGTGTTCCCAGAATCTCTTGTGTGCCCTTCAGCATGTATATAATCCTCAGAATCCTCTTATAACCAGTGAGATATTCCCAATGATGCCCATGAGGAGCCTTCTTCCTCTTGGAGGAAGATTCACTGAAATCAGTGCACGGATTACTCAGCTGTCTTCTCAGGAAGAGCAGCAGATGGGCAGTGACATGTATGAAGATGAACCAAAATTAAATAGCATCAGGTTATTTTTATCGCACAGCACAGCTAATAACATCTGTCACTTCTCCTAAATGAATATGAACAAACTAGCAAATCAAAGCATAAAACCATGATGCATGTTGGCAATTCATGCTGCTGCTGATTCCAAGGTCTGGTTGCTGTAAGATCCCAAGCTCTTGTCTGTTTTACCTGCTGTGTCCCCAACAGGGATGATGTGAAGAACTCTCAGCGCATGAAGACTTTTTATGGCAATTTCTATACAATAATTGTGCTGGAGCTCAGCTCTTCTGGTACACTATTTATTTTGATCTCCTTGCCAGCTGCTGGCTTTGTTGTGAGCCTGGGGAGCAGAGTGCTCCTTTAGCCAAGCAGGCTGGGCTTTTAATTAGCACTTATTAGAAGCATGTGTTTCTGTCTGCTGCTGCTGCACTGAAGGTGAATTGAGGCTTTAATAAGGATGGACCCTCCATGCGTGCTGCGGTGAAGTGGAGTAATTGAGTTGAAGTATTCCCTTTCCCCATTCTGGAAGAGTCTTTTCAACTGGTTGATAGCTTAAGGCAAACCTAATGGAAGGAAGTAGGAAGACAAAAAGCTTATTTATTATTATCTTTGAAAGGGTGGTGATGGACGTGGAAGAAGGCTGCAGCATGCTTTCTGAAACCAGCAGAAAGGAAAGGAAAAGTACCCTGACAAAACCTTACTCTTAAACTGAAGTTCTTAAGCTTCTGTGTGCTTTTCAACTCGGACATTTTAATTAATGTCTACTTCTAAAGCCATGTGTTCTGCACAGAAAAAACATAGCCAGTGCTTGCTAATAGTAATGTTGCTTTTTGTTGCTTTTTAATACAGGAAGCGAAGGTGTTAGTGCAAATTAACACTGTTCCTGTTTGAAAGGCCCAACCTTAGAATGAGTTTTGTTGTTTGTTTTTTTCCAGGTATCCTTGATAAATGAAATTAAAATAAATTGATATGGGAATGCTTTCTTCTGATGGAGTGTTTTTTATCAAAGGAGGGTTTGGAAGAAGCACTTGAACCAGTAGATTTTGGATTTGAATGTGTTACTCAGATTCAGTTCAGGCCATCCTTACTGGTGAGGTGACCCCAAACTCATTTGCACAGCAGGAAGGCTGTAAAAATAGAAAGGTCCACTCATGAGGCCTTGCAAAGGAGAGGCTTTAGCTCTCATTTTCTGCTTTCCTGCTGGAACCCAGGCACCACTTGTGTTCTGTGGCTTCTTTCCAACTCCCAAAATTTGGCACATGGTGTTCAGCTGGACAGACACTCTAACACAGCACTGCGTGGCTTTGGAAGGGATGCTGATGCTGTGGAAGGAGGAAGAAAGGGCAATTAATAGGGGAAAGGCTTCAGTCTCTTCTCCTTTGCCCTCTTCCTTTGTTCCCTCTCTGTGGCACCTGTGGGTACAAATACATACACAGCAAGACATAACCATGTAGTCCTGTGTTGTTTGGATGGCTATGGAGGATATTGGGGTTAAAAGTAAAAGGCATGAAAAGGTGGGGTTTGGGGGTTTGTTCTCTCCTATAAGCAGGACTTATTAGGGTGTGCAGGGCAGCACACCATCGCGATGCAGGCTGATCTCTAATGTTGTATATGATGTTGGGGAGAAAATAGGTATTAAGTGATCCTCCCCCTCAGACCCTGGCCCTGTTCTGTTAACTGTACCATTCCCAGTGCAAGAGGTGGGAGTTTCCTGTCCACTATTTAAAGTGTCCCAGTAACTGGAAAGGCAGATTTTTGAAGATTTGGTGTGGGTTCAACAGAGTAAGGATTTAGGGTTGTTGTGTTTAAGAGGAACTTTAGTTGTTCAAACAGGTTTTAGCTTGGATATTGAGGTTTCACTGTTTCCTAGGTATTGATCTCTTGTGTTTTCCCTTTTTCTGAAGGCATTAGTTTTAAGAGGGCAGAAGACCTCCTATAAACATGGGTTGGGTTGAGTTGTTATTTGATTCTTTTTAAATTTTCTTTTTTTTTTAATTTAAATTGCTGTGTATTAATAAATACAATCAGAAAGTGACAGCAGCAGAACAGGAACTGTGCTGAAATTACTGTGTTGGTAGCTTGAGACTGGTGGTAATTGCTTGCGTGAGAACATTTTTCCATATTTTCCAAGATTCATACTCCCATGTGTAGCACAACAGCTCAAACCCACTTTCTTCTTTGCTAGGTGATCTTTGGAGCTACGACTTCTACAGTGGTGAGTTTGTTGTGTCTCCTGAGCCTGACACTAGTGTGCACACCATTGATCCCCAGAAGCACAAATACATCATCCTTGGCAGTGATGGGCTGTGGAACATGATCCCACCTCAGGATGCTATCTCCATGTGCCAGGATCACGAGGAGAAAAAATACTTGATGGTGAGAGCAGTGGCTATAAGTTGTCGTGGAAATTTAATACTTATTTCCTCTAAAAACTGCTTGGTCTCCCACGTATGGAAAGTACCTACCATAGCTTTGCCACACCATATTCGTTGGCTGATACTGTGGTGGCATATACTGTCAGATATCATGGATGTCAGCATTGTTTAAATTACTTGGTTGTCATCTTAGGGGTGGTATCTGAGTAATAAAGCTGATAACATGTCCCTTCTCAAAGGAAGTTAAATAAATGTCTGAAAATGAAATTTATGTCACATTACAATGCAGACAGTTGTTTATTGGCTTTTATGTGACTTGTACGAAGTCGGAGTTAAGTTTGGTTTATTTTGCAAACCAGTCAAGGATTTATATAGTGGAGCATCTGGGCATCAGACTGTGAATACTCTGTAAACCTCTTGAGAGACTTCAGGAAAGACTGTAGGATGTGTTACAACCAGGCTATTTATGCAAGTCATTGCATCAGTTCTGTGGTTTAAAGCACTCATGTGTACGTGGATTCTACAGTAAACTGATTCTAAAGTGAAGATACATTTCAGTTAATATTTCCTCTTGTGTTTCTGAATCAAGCTTCAGCACGTGATAAGTAGGAATATATAACTGAGGCTGTGGCATGTAAACTGTCCATCTTCCATTTATAATGTCAAGTGGGTCTGATTGCTTTCTCTGTCCCTTTCTGTGAACATGAAGGGAGAGCACCGACAGTCCTGTGCCAAAATGCTGGTGAACAGAGCACTGGGCCGGTGGAGGCAGCGTATGCTGCGAGCAGATAACACCAGCGCCATCGTCATCTGCATCTCGCCACTGCAGGGGAGCAAAAGCAACTTGGAAAATGAAGAAGAATTGTATCTTAACTTGGCAGAGAGTCCCTGCTACAGCAGCCCTGATGTGAACAGCATGACGCCCTCCCGCTGCTGCACCCCACCCATCAAGGTAACAGCTTTATTTAGATGTTTTCAGTGTTCCACTTTTGAGCATGGAGCTCACTAAATAGAGAGCAGTCTCCTCTTTCTCCCCTTAGGAGTAATTTCTTCCTACACAGCTTACTTTGATGTGTAGGATTGGGGCAATGGTGTAGGCAGACCACTGCCAGTGATGGAAGTAGTACTGCTGGGAGCTACGGGCCTGTCAACTTAAACCACTATTTGATGTCAGTTTTAGTTTGGGGCTGTATTTTGTTTGGTGGGATTTTTTTGGTTTTCTTCTGGTTTGGGTTTGTTTTTCTTTTTGTTTTTGTGTCCATCCCCCCCCTTCCCCCGTGGGTTGTTGTTTTTTTTTCTCTTTTCCCCTTTTTACCTTTTTCTAAACTTGTATTTTTATTTAACTGCAAAGGCCTGGGCAGTACCTATGTCCGGATAACACATTTCATTTGCAGGGCAGTCATTTGAGAGCAGTCACCTGGCTGTAGCCTCAGTACTTCCCTGTACAAAGCCCTGGAGAAAGGAATGGACTTTTAATAATGTTTCTTGAAAGACTTTGGGACACCAGAGGCGGAGTATTATAGTCTTAACTTCTCAGAATTGCTGGGTTTAGGGATACAATGTTTTTATGACTGGATATCTGTTAGTAGCTGTTGATCTGTATTTCCTCCTTAATGTAGAAGAAATTCTTACTGTAACTTCATGCATATAATTCACACAACTTTAAATGCTCTGTTTCTTTAAAGTAAGTTTTCCAGGATCCCCCCAAAATCAAGTAGGCTGTTGAAAGAGAGGAATGGGACTGTAGGGCTCAGAGATTTAAGAGAGAAATACACCAAACACATACCCTTAGAGAATAAGGTCAGGCTGCAGTTTCTTTTCCTGCCTTGCCATGCTCAGCTGATGGATTGCAGGCTGCTTGTGGACAGGTTCTTAATCTCATTGTAGTTTGTTCAGTTTTGTTGTGGCGTGTTCTTTTGGCATTTGTTTTTTGAAGGTAACCCGTGGGTTAATGTATTCAAGAACACTTGTTGTAAAGAATGCTTTCTTTCTGGATTGAGACATCATGTTATCATCTTCTGGTTGATCTAATGGTCTTTGTTAGAGGAGAAGTTGTTATAATACAAGGTCTTTCTTCAGGTTATAAGCTTTAACCCTTAACATAAGGCAGAGTTGTTCAGAAAAAAATGCTGGTTTTGGTGTTTTCCTCCCACTTCTAAGAACTGGAGTGTAGTTGGGAGTGGATGTTTGTTCAGTAATTACCAGCTGCTCCTGATTTAAGTAACTGTCTTTTGATGTTGTGCAGTATCTTTGGATAACTGTCCTTTGGGTAAAGTAAAAAGCAAGCAAAAATTGGAAAGGGAATTCTTAACAATCTCTTGCTAGAAACAAGCTGCTAATAAAATGGCAAGCTGAAACTGTCCCCTTCCGTTCAGTGTAGCAAAATATGTGGAATTTCAATTCTAAATACTTCTGTACTTTTAAATTGTGCCATAAGCTTTGTGTGTGATCTGTTACCAGTATTGAATAAATGTTGAGCTACATTGGCTTCAACAAACCAAGGAAGCAGAATTTCTGCATTAGGACTTGGTGAAAATATTGGGCTTTTCTTTAGGATTTCCCCTTCCCTTCAAAGTAGATTCAGTGAATTGTGTTGTGTGACTCTTGATAAATTGCAGCAGGCAGTCGCAAAGAGTTAAAGAGATCCAAACTTACAGGTTTGGTGTTTGGAGTTAGGGCCTTATTTTATTTTTATTGCTTAATGTGCAAAGCCCAAAAGCAATTTATGACTGGCTACAGGTCTTTGTTGATAATATATATATATATATAAAATCTATTTTAAAGCAAAAGTTTTCTCCTCTTGGATTAAAATAGAACTGGTGTCGCCAATTTAAAAACACAGATCCCATTTTCTTATTACTTTTTTATTACAAATACTCATGTCATAAAGGTTTGTGCTTTAACAACAGGCATCCAGCTGTCCTCACAGAGTACCTGTGACTGCAGAGGAAAGCAGAGAAGGAAGCTGGAAATAAAAGAGACAGAAAAAGACCACTGCACTGTCAGAACAGTTTTGAAATACTTGAGATAAAACCCCATGTCTCCAGGCAGATGCTGATGAATGAAATGTCTTACAGTGGTGTCTCGTTTTTTGCAGAGCAAGAACTTTGTGTAGTTACTTGTTAAGTATATTTGGTAACTACACCATCCTGAGCAACAGTATATTTTTCATAGTACAGAGATGTTCATCAGTTAGAGAAGAGCCACAAGGGAAGGAAAGACCTATTTCCATAAATTCTGGTTATGTGATGGCTGTAGGCTTTTCCTTTACACAGCAGTTGGACTTTGTGTGAGCCTTCTGGGTGACAGTGGTGCAGGAGTGCTGTTGGCTCAGCATTTTCTTTAAAATGAACATTGACATGACACAGCATTTGAAGCATTTGGGACCCTCCCTTAAAATGGTTGAATATGTGGTTTCTTATGCCTTGCCTCAGAACGTAAACCAGTAGCCTTCTTGCAAGGTGGCAGTTTCCCTAAGGAGTACAGCCACACAGGTCCTTCAGGAGATGCGTTTTGGAATTCTTTTCTGATGGTGATAACTTGAGGGATTCAGGAAATGCCCTTATTTCATGATCCTGTTTGATCCTAGTGTCAGCCTTGCAGGAGGGAAAAACCCCAGTTTGCTGATTGCACAAAAGTAAGTAGGGCAGTGCATAAAACCCTTGATACACAAAGCTGCAGATAAAGATATGATCTAATTTAGGTCTGTAATTAATTCATCTTCTTACAAAATTACCACTGAGTTTTACTGAGCAAGGATCATGGTAGTTTCTGTAAGTACATGAGAGGTGGTTCCCCAGATCAGCCTCAGCTCCTGGAGGATCATGGCCCAGAGGGGACAGGTCAGCCAAACCAAGAGGTGGCAACAGGTGGTTCCCTTGGGAGAGCTGAAGGAGGCACGGATGGGCTTGCTGTGTAACAGCTGCTGCATTCCCAAACAAGAGATTTGGAAATAGATGGAGACCAAGTCAGAGTTTCTCAATTAAACTGAAATATTTCTTGTTTGCATATCCTTCTGGCAGCAATTCCTAATACCAGATTAATTCAGGTATTGCTGAGGCCAGTGATCCAATTTGAGTAATGAGGATCTTGAGGAATGAAATTGATGATTCACATTTTATTTTCCTTGTTCTGTTACATCATGCTTTAGCAGTTCATCCGCTGGCTTCATATGGCTTCCTAAAGCCTTATCCAGTCATGCCAAGCAGATGATGTTGCCAGTAAGCATCTTGCACAGTTGTGGCTGGAGTCACAATTTCAGAAATGAAAATGAGCAGATTGAGTACCATTGCCAGGGCTGCTCTGTGTGTCATCTCAGTCCCTTATGAGTCCTGAAGAACAGAGTTGGGTAACCTCTAACACACCATCCATCAAGGTCTTCCCTCCTGTGTTGCTATATGTAGTAAAAGAATATTATTGAAATGGTTTTATCTACACCAGGGCAACGACAGGGAAGTAGAGGGGAGTAGAAAACCAAATCTAGATGCTAGAAACAGTTGTGATTGTTTTCTCTTTTGGGGTGTGTTTTATTAAACCTCAG
Organism: Pezoporus wallicus; assembly: GCF_028554395.1. Lineage (NCBI taxonomy): Eukaryota > Metazoa > Chordata > Aves > Psittaciformes > Psittacidae > Pezoporus > Pezoporus wallicus. The sequence goes on from NW_026637666.1 coordinate 400,028, forward strand.
TACTAGCTTTTTCAAAAGGGCTAAGCAGTTGAGGACCTCTTCGTGAAGGTGAACTGAAGTTCTGGGTTTAGACTGTAAAGTGCCTGTTTATTTGTCTGAGATGTTCCACTGACTGACTCTGATCCAGCTGTGTATGCATGTGAGCTTCCAGCACACTGTTTTCTTCAGTTACTGTCATTTGCCTTACATTGATGGTATGCAGAGTAATGTGGCCTTGAAATTTATTTTTGAAGGGCTTGCTGAGTGACTGGGGATTTCTTCACAATTAAATCTATATTAAGGTCATAATTCATCTCTTAAGGGCACTGCATAAATACTAATTCCCAAAAGCTCCCTGTGGATAGTGCAAGCAAGTACTGTCCCCATTTTCCTGTTGGTAGAACTGAGAATGAGGCAGAAACACTTCTCAAAGGCTGCAGAAGAGATGAGTAGCTGAAAGTAGGATTAGGGTTTAGGAAGTCCCTGGTTCTCAGGACATCAGATAAACCACGTCTCTTCAACAGATAGAATGACTGTGCTTTATAGAGAGTGGATAGATGTGCTGTGAGGAATGGAGTTGCTTTCTTTGTAAGTTGTAGAGCATAAAACCAGGCAATAAAATGTGTTACTCTGCACGGCAGGCAGGAACTGCTTTTAGAATAGCTTTGTCCGATGCTCCACCTTTCTGTGTGCAGTCAGGGCACTGATGAGGAGTTTGTCAGTCTCCATCATAATCTGGATATGCAGTAACCAAAAAACCTAAATGTAACGAAGGTCAGAAGACTCTTTCTGCTTTTTGTGTTTGTTTGACTTCGTGGTGCTTGGACATCTGACAGCGTGTAACATCTTCAGATGGCAGTACGGGTGCACTTATCACAGTGTCTGAGGGAGGGAAGTTATGTCCACATGTTGCAAAATGCTCCTGCTGAAAATCAGAGAGTGCAGGCACTGCTTTCTGCATGGCTGGCTAAGTCAACATCAGATGTGTGCATCCTCCTGAGCAGTTTATAGAATCAAAGAGACAGGTACATGGGCTGAGTAAGTCTGCATTCTGACTGCAGAGGTGGCACATCTGCTGTTGTGAGACGCTTGTAGGCTGGGGGGCTGAAATAAATGGTTTTATGAAGCTACTGTGCACAGAGTACCAAGTTCACATCTGTGTTCTGAATTTGGTTTTGCCTTTCCACGTGAAGAATAACTAACTCTGTTTTGGAGTAGGATTTGTACGTCTCTGATAAGGTTTAGACAAGTTCTGTCACACACTTGTCTCTGCTCTCAAAGGGTAACATGGGTGAAATAATTATATTTATGCCTAAATATGTTTTATTTCCTCTCAGCTTTTAGAAGATGATCCGTGGCCACGGCTGAATGCTTCTGAGCCCATCCCTCCCCTCACACATAGCAACGTGATTTCAGAAAAGTATTTAGAGCTGCCAAACGAGATTGCCAAAAGCAATTTACCTCCATCAGGAGCGACGCTGAAGGATTCAGGCCCACAGGAGGAGAAGTGCAGCAAAGCGTTGGCTTTGAGGATACAGGAATCCTACAGCAACGGTTTGTCAGTCAGCCTCTCCCCTTCCAACTCTGCCAATTCAGGCACGGACCAAAAAGGCTTCAAGGTGTCCCCTAATGGCCAGACAAAAGCCCAGGATGCCGAGCGGACACCCACGGCAAACTTTAAAAGGACACTGGAAGAATCCAACTCGGGCCCAGCGATGAAGAAGCCGAGGCGCGGCCTGAGCCGGAGCCTGAGCGTGCCACCGGAGGGCATGTCCACCACGGCGCAGCGCAGAAACTCCAGGCTGGCCATGCGCCGCAGCCTGCGCGGCCAGAAGAAGCTCAGCACCTCGCTCTTCCACCCGCCCCGGAAAGCACTGTGCGTGTGCTGAGGGGCTGCTCCGGGGGGAGTGGATTCTGGTCAGGTTAGAATGGGCAAGTCGGTGCAGAAGTTTGAAACTCTTCCTGTTTTATCGTTTTTTAAAGTAGAAACGTTTTTTGGTATCCAACAGCTTTATCCCAGCCTTGTACTTGCTTGTATTATAACTGTGAATTTTGTAGATGTGTAGGGTATAAGTTGCTGTAAAATGTGTGTAAATTTGTATTCCTTCATATAAATGTAGTCAGTTTTCTTCCTTGTATAATTGTTACAGCAGGGCTAAACCTTGTTTTAAAAAAATAATTAATAATCCTTTTTGTTAATTTACTAAAGTGATGAATTTGTATACGCTTCTGGTGAGGAGAATTTCACAACTTTTTAACTAAAGTAAATTATTAAACAGAATGGCAGATATGTATTTTCGTAGTACTTACACGTTCCACCTAAAGTGTGTCTTTTAGAGAATACACTAGGTCTATATTTTGGTTTTAAACTTTAGATTTCTCTACTCAGAAATGAAATGTATGTGGAAGCAGAGGTGTTGAGCCTGGCTTTACCCAGCTCAATGTCCAGTCATTTATGTTAATTAAAATACTATGCAGTATCTTATTTAGTTGTATTTTTTGTAACATTAATCGTCAAAAGTATTTAGCAAAAAAAAGTGTGTGTTTTAAAACGCCAACTTCTGAGAGCATCCTATAAAGCCATTCCCATCCACTGTTACAAATGATGGCATTTTTAGCCAGGCATAAACGCGTGCCCTACGGAGGCTTGATTTTTCTGCTATTCCAATACTGATGGTGCTGCTAATACCTTTCCACATAAGTTCTTAAATTATTTTATGAGTATTTTCATTGATCTGTGGACCATGTGTATGTTCACCTAAATAAAACACGTGAAAGTTTGATGGAGGTGCCTTTTGGTTTTAATTTCAAGCTGAAGTTGCCTGGAGCACATTCGTAGTTATTTTCTATTTATTAAAAATCCAGTACTCTCTCCCCTTCCACACTGTGGCTTATGAAACAAGACATCCCACGTAGTTTTATTACAGAGTTGATCATGGCACTTTATACGGAATGTTTAACTGTAGCAATGTATAACCTGCATTATTTTTACTAATGGGGAAGTAAAAGGCCGGTGTTTTATGCTGATGGGTGGTTATTTATAGCATCTAATTCTTTACTGCTGGAACAATAAAACACGGGTTGAAATCAGGGCTGCTCTCTCTCTGTGTTACCATGGTTACAGAAATCCTAGGGGGAAGCATGAGCCTTCTGAAAATGTGGATTTCTCTTTCACCCATCCTGTGAACGCAGCACCATCGTGCAGGGTGGGAGGAACAGTCTGTGCAGGTAAGATCCTTCAGGGATTTCATTCTTGGTCTATGGGATGTACCTCACAGCTCAGTGTAAGTTTTGCTATAAGTGATGTTGAAATGATACACCATAAACGTGGGGAGCACACAGGGATAAGACAGCTGTATGTGCTTACCTTGCAGTGGTCTTTGCAATTAACTCAGTATTGTCTGATTGCAGTTTGATGACATTCAACCTTTTAAAGATGACTGGTCACAATAAAGATGTGAGTATAATGCAGTGATTAGGTACCTGTATTGCTGCTTAGGATGTCCATAAAAGACTATAGCAAATTTCCCAGGTTTATTGCTCTGCGTAGAAGCAAAATACAAATCTCCATCAAGTTCTGCTGCACTTAAATGTGTGCCTCATCCTCCTGCATTTCTCACCACAGTTCTAGCCTTGGGCTCCTCCGACCCTAACTGTTCTGTGATTCTGTAGTGAATGCTCCATCCCTGGTGGTGTTCAAGGCCAGGTTGGACAGAGCCTTGGGTGGCATGGTTTAGTGTGAGGTGTCGGGGGTTGGAACTGGATGATCTTAAGGTCCTTTCCAACCCTAACTATTCTATGATTCTACGTTGTTTTTTCCCCCCCTTTTAATAAACCAAAACCCTACAGCGTCCCTGTAGTAAAACCAGTCTGAGTTACACCAGCTTTCTACTTGATCCTTGTGAAGTGAAGCTCCAACATGTGCAGTTCTCCATCATCGAGATGCTGGCAGTGCATGGCCTCCAAAAGTAATACGTAAATAAAAATCACTATTGTTGGTTGGTTTGTTGGGGTTTGTTTTCCTGTGGGGCAACAACAGTGGGGACTTCTCTTCCTGTTTCATGTTTTCTTCAGTCTAAAGGAGTGAGTAGCAGTTCCTGTGTTCTGAAAGCAGGCACATTGGGAAGCAGTGTGCCATGCTATGCTCCTCAGGTGTTCATTTTAGACATCATTCATTCATGGCTTGACTTCGCAAACGAAGATTTGGGAAGGGCTTTACCCACACTTACTACAAGGGCGCTGATGACTAAAAAGGCCAATGTGAGGTAGGCAAATCCGGCTGGAAAAAGCACAGTGAAAGGTCTCCTTGGGTGGTACAGGCGGGGCGTGATTCTTTCTATGTTGTCTTTTCTCCTTGAGACTAGTTCTGCCTGAGTTCTCAAAGGAGCCAGCGGCATTATGTATGGTGTGTCTCCAAGCCTCCCCATTGGAGGCCAAGGTGGACCAGTGATGGTAGTCAATATGGCCAAGGCTAAGGTGGTGTTTCAGGGAGTCCTTATATCTTTGGGGCACTTCTCTTGCGGCAACCGGTGGCAAGTTCACCGTAAAACACGATCTTAGGGAGGCGGTGATCCTCCATCCTAGAGACATGCCCTGCCCAGTGCAGCTGCAATTTCAGCAATGTGGCCTCCATGCTGGTGACTCCTGCCTGTTTGAGGACAGTAACATTTGACACGTAGTCAGTCCAATGGATGTTTAGAATTGTATGGAGGCAGCGCTGATGAAAGCGTTCAAGGAGTCATAGAATAGGGTTGTAAAGGACCTTAAGATCATCCAGTTCCAACCCCCCTGCCATGGGCAGGGACACCTCACACTAAACCATATCACCCAAGGCCTCATCCAACCTGGCCTTGAACTGCCAGGGATGGAGCATTCACAACCTCCCTGGGCAACCCATCCCAGTGCCTCACCACCCTTACAGTAAATAATTTCTTCCTTATATCCAATCTAAACTTCCCCTGTTTAAGTTTTAACCCGTTACCCCTTGTCCTGTCACTACAGTTCCTAATGAAGAGTCCCTCCCCAGCATCCCTATAGGCCCCCTTCAGATACTGGAAGGCTGCTATGAGGTCTCCATCAGCTTCTCTTCTCCAGGCTGAACAGCCCCAACTTTCTCAGCCTGTCTTCATGCAGGAGGTGCTCCAGTCCCTGATCATCCTCGTGGCCCTCCTCTGGACTTGTTCCAACAGTTCCATGTCCTTTTTATGTTGAGGACACCAGAACTGCACACGATGCTCCAGGTGAGGTCTCACAAGAGCAGAGCAGAGGGGCAGGATCACCTCCTTCGACCTGCTGGTCACGCTGGTCACGTTGGTTTCTGGGCTGCAAGTGCACACTGAAGCCGGCTCATGTTCATTTCCTCATTGGCCAGCACCCCCAAGTCCTTCTCCACAGGGCTGCTCTGAATCTCTTCTCTGCCCAACCTGTAGCTGTGCCTGGGATGGCCCCGACCCAGGTGTAGGACCTTGCACTTGGCATGGTTAAACTTCATGAGGTTGGCATCAGCCCACCTCACAAGCGTGTCAGGGTCCCTCTGGATGGCATGAGTAGCAGGTGATGACAGTAGATGACCCATGATTCAGACCCATGTAAAAGAGTAGACAGTACAATAGCTCTATAGACACTAATCTTTGTACTTTTCTTCAGGTGTTTACTGCACCAGACTCTTACAGAGTTTTCCCAAGGCTCTGTATGCCTTTGCTGTTCTGTTGTCTATCAATCGTGTCATCTGTGGTTACAGGATGGTTTGGGTTGGAAGGGACCTTAGAGCTCATCCAGTTTCAGGGACCCCTTCCATAGAGCAGCTTGCTCCAAGCCGCTGTGTCCAACCTGGCCTTGAACACTGCCAGGGATGGGGCAGCCACAGCTTCTCTGGGCACCCTGTCGCCGTGCGCTGGGTGTCATTCCCCGTGGGGACCCCAAACACTGTCAGTGCGGCGCCGGGCGGAGGGCAGCGGCGGCAGGTGAGGGCGCGCTGGGCGGGAGCGCGGCCCGCGCCCCTTGCGCTGAGCCCGGGGCCGGGAGCGCTGAGGCGGGGCCGCGCTCCAGGGGCGCTCTGCGGCCGGCTCTGAGGGGGAGCGCGGGGATGAGAGGCCGGGCAGTGGCCGGGGCGCTGAGGGGAGGAGGCGGGGGTGGGAGGCAGCGCGGGCCCTGAGGGAGCCCCCGGCAGCGGGCGGGGAGCGTCCGTCGGGTCTCGGCGCCTGCCCGAATGGCCGCGGCCTGATTCACGGGGCGGCGGTCGGGGTAGAGGCCGGTCCGGTTGGGGTGTTTTGCTTCTTGGAGTTGCTCAACAGCGGGCGGCTGAGGGTGCCTGGGGCCTCCCGGCCGCCGGCGTCCTGGGGCCGGGGCTCACGCCCGCGGGAGGGCTCGCCTCGGCCCGGCAGCTTCGCCGGTGCTCGGGGCTGTTGTGCAGGTGACAGCGGTCCTGGCTGAGGGGCGGGCCGGGGCACTGGCTGGGCTGAGGTACAGTGTGAAGGGATATTACGCGCTGTTTTGTCTCTTGGGGTTGCTTGGCTTGTGTGTTAAGCTTCAGTTGTGTTGCTGAAGGTGGTGTTATTCATTTCTGTGGGGCTAAGTGCCTTACTTAAAGAGGTGCCCAAAGGTGGACTGATGCTGATAGCGTATTTCTCTCACTTCATGTACTGGTTCTTCGTTTGGAGTAGGACAGGATAACAGGGTGGGTGGAGAGGTGTCTGCGATCTGTGATGCTTCTCAACTGTTTTTTGCCTTTAAAACTGTTAGGCTGAGTTTTCACATGGAGAACAGAAGCGTGAAGCAGAACTTGAAGATGGTACAAAAAGCAGACATGAAAAAGAAGTAGAATGTGTTCCATCACACTTTTCATGTTAGCTTCAATGTAACCCATTGTCAAGAGTACAACAGACTGCAGTTATGATTTGCATTATTTTTATATAACTATTTTATAACACAACAGCTTATTAGTCTTGAATAGTGGTGCTGATAACTGCTGATTATCAGCAAGTACCGGTGCCGCTGTTGTTAATGTACAGTTTGAAGAAAACTTTCAGCTTCATCACGCAGGTCTGTGTTGGTTTTGCTTTCACGTGCATTGCAGGAGCTGTAGTGATTGAGGTACTGCAAAAAGAAGTGATTTGCTTGGGATTCATTTTGTTTTTTTGTTTTAAAGCGCTGTAAAGCAGCTGTAAACCCACCCCACCTCTTTCCTCTGGAGGTTTTTACCATCCCAAAGAGTATGTCAAGAACCAGCGTGATCAACAATCCTGCTACAAATCATTGTTAAAAAGCAATGTGTTTCTTACAGGTACCTGTGAAGACACAATGGCGACAGAGTCCCCGCGCCGCCCCAGCCGCTGCACCGGAGGAGTGGTGGTTCGTCCACAAGCTGTCACGTAAGCGCCTTCTAGAAGAGTAGCCCTGGCTTGAAATTGGCTTTGTTTAGTGGTAGAAGAAGGCCCTAGCCTGGACTTTCTTTCAGAGCCAGCTGTGAGGGTGCGAGTCGATCATGTGGGTTCATTGTATTGAGTATATTCCACTAAAATAAACTGATGTTGCATTCCTGTGTCCCAGGACTGTGCAGCTCAAACTGTCTCTGTAAATGGGATACTTCTCACTTCTACACCAAAACCTGCAAAGTTGTACGTTTTAAAAAGGAAGACATTGCAATGTTTTGGGTTTTTTACACAATTTTACTTGCTGTGCAAACATCTCTCTTCCTGCAGGTCAGTGATCGCAAGCTTCTTCCTTAGGTTAGGAGGAATATGCATAGTATCTTCCTTTGTTGCTGTTCTAATCGTACCTTGTCACAGGGGTGGATGTATTAAAACACACAAGCCTTTCATTAAAGTCCTTCAGTAAACAGAATTGTGGATTCTAGTTTTTATTTGTGTTTTTACTTACGAGAACAAAGCCAAGAGCAAAGGAAGAAGCTACTTCTCTCCACTCAGAGTGTATAGGAGACCATGTTTTTGCTTGGGCATCCTTTATTTTTGTTGTGTTCACATGAAAATACTTTCATGGCAAAAGAGCTTAGTAGGAGAGCCCAGAAGATTTATGGTCTTGTCTCTGTCTAAGGATCTTTGTAGCAGTTTTTCTTTTGTCCTGGGGATGTTTATACTGCTGAGCTGTTGCTGCAAAATGGCACCATATTGTAGTGTTCACTTGTGCCATCGGTTTTAGCAGCTGTTAGTTTGCCCTGGAGAAGGCTGTGTATTTTGAAATCAAAATTCTTTTCAGTTTTACTAGGGAGCACAAGAAACCAACTGTCATAACACAGAAAGTTGTGTTAGAGGTTTGTCTTACAGCCATGTGGTAGAGTAAGCTTTTATTTTTACTGTTGCAGAACTGCTCAACAAAGGCATTTCTGTTTGTAATGACCTTTTCTTCAAAATACACTTTAAGATATGATACTAGAAAACCACTGTAAGAATGAAATTACCTGTTCTTTTTGTTTGTTAAATATGGTGGCTTGTGTTTGAGGTGCATCTTTTTATCTCAGAAATTTCAGTCTTTCTGATGAGAGCTTCTGTATGTGGAGCAGCATTCCACCAGTTATCTTAAGCTCCTACATTCTTACTAAGGGAAGATGCACTTTTTTTTTTTTAGTAGGTTTTATTGTTATTTTGGTCATTTTGAAGCACTTTAAATGTACTTTCCTGGAAGTTTCTCAACTTTAGGAGAGATTTAGTGTATATACACTGAATAAAACATTTCCTGAACATCAGCTTGGTTTCAAGATGTACTTGGGGGGAGCAAAAAAGTTATTTCCTGAGGTGAAGGATGACGACAGTGTGACTCTTGCTGGTAGGCATTTGCATGAGAACTTCAAATGCTGTTTAATACCATACCTATAGACAAGTGTTACTGCTGGGTAATAAAGGGCTCTCAAGGTGTACAAAGACAGTGTTGGTGACCTACATAAATCAAAGAAGAATCAGCACTAGAAACCACAGCTCATTTACAAGGCCTCAGTGTAAAGCAGTGAAACACACTTTGGTGCAGTAATCCTTGGATTTTTGAACAGAATTGAGTTTTGTCATGAGTTAGACTAAGCTTTCTAAAATATAAAACTTTGTTTTAGAAGAGGAATCAACCAGTTTACCTGATCCAGCTGTTGCAGCTTTTGACTTGAAATATCTCCTTTATTGCTGTGTATAGGACAGAGTACTTCATTCTCAAATACTAAACACCAATTTTTATTAAAAGAATATTGCACAGCACAGTATCAGAGAGCATGAAGAAATCATAGGTACCTTTGGACATCAAGACTTGAGATTTCCTGGTTTATGTTTTTAATTTCTTTCTATGACAAATCTTGTGTTAGCACAGAAAAAAATACTACCAATAGGAAAAATCAATTTTGGGGCTGCCACAGCCTTTGCCTAAAGAGTTTGGGCTTTTTAAATTGCCTCAAGGCTTGATGAAGATAGTTCTTGTTGTGAACATGTTTCAGTATTGCTCACCACAGAAAGCACAAACTTGTTGCATAGTTTTGACACTGTCTGATAGAGTCAGCCCAGGTTGTATATTGCTCAGCAGTTACACAAGAGACTGACCACTTATGTACGGATAAGCTTATAAAAGCATTAGTTTAAATCTATCACAACAAATGTATCTTGCACTAGATGCTCTTCTAAATCGTTGCTTCTAATGAACTTCCAAGAAGGAATAAGCTTCCCAAGCTATAAAATCTTATCTGAAAATCCCTCTCCTTACTATTCTTAGTTAGGTTTTTACTCCATCTCCTGTCCCCAAGTGGTACCATTTAGTTCAGCATTATACATAATGCATCTGAGGTCTTAAAGTTTACTTGCCCCGAAAGGAGAACTTCAGCCGTTGGCGTAAGGCTTCGTCTTCATGTTGTAATAGCCAAATCAAGTAGAAAAATAAGGAAGTATAATTTCCAAATGCCTGCTGTACTTCTCTGATGTGGAGAGCATGGTTTCTTTCTTGCTTCTTGTGTTTTATACATTCCCCCCAAGCGGTTATTTCATAAACAGGTATCACTTAGCTTTTTACACACCTTCAGGCCCTGTTTATCAGAGTGTTTGGCAGTATGTGAAGTAACTGTATTGCATGCTTTTTCCTTTGCTCTAAAGATTATCCGTGTTTTCTCTGCTGACATGTCTTATGTATTCATGACCGCTTTGAGTTTCAGTGATAGTTGGAATTCTCCTTCTGTTTTCAAGGGAACAGTCGTACATGGAAAGTGTTGTTACGTTTCTTCAAGATGTTGTGCCACAGGTACGTGAAGATCTTTCAGACTGTTTTTTTTGGTGTACAAAGCAGTTGAAGTGTGTGTCAGGGGGGACCAGAATATTGAAAAACCAAAGCCAGATCTTGTAGTGTTTTTGAACGTGGATCTTGAGACCAGTTTTTGAAAGTGTTGACTATCTGAAGATTGGTCTTCCTCTGATGGGTGATAATTAACACAGCCACATAAAAGTTAAAGAATTGCACTATAAACAGCAGGAAGAAGATTGCAGCCTTCTCCTGTGGTAGTTTTGGTGGTAGAGTAGCTGGTGAGGGAGAGACTGGACGTATTACTTACTCTGCCTCCTGCAAATATGTTTTCTTCTGGGTTGTAGTTGGAAACCTGTGAATGGCTGGGTTGGTGTTGGAAAAACTTGGTAGGCACCCTGTGTCACCCCAGCTTTTATCATTGGCTGAAAAGGAGAAAGTTTCCTTTGCCTCCTTTACTCCCTCTTTTTTTTGGTCTTCTTAACTTGTCTTGGAATGTGCTGGCTTCTGTGGAACTGTGGAGCTCTGGCGATCCCATCATTCCCCAGCGTGATGAGTCCTGCTAATCAGGAGTCCTCACTCTGCTTTGTTCAATTTAATTTCGTTTTATTTTTAATTTCTGGGCTCCTCCTCTCTAGAGAATAACACTGATGCTGTGGGTCATAGTTTCACAGGCGGCAGCAGCATGAAACTGGATTGGTCACTTCTTATTGTCCATAGGCCTCCTGGTAGCAGAGAGAAACTAGTTTTGTTCTGTTACTCTTTGGGAAAGCTGTAGTCTGTAGTGGAGGAGTGCTGCAGCTAATTGTAGCTTCAGGAAACTGTCTTGGTTCTTGGTTACTTACGGATTTCCTCAGTAGTAATATAAAAGAAATTCCCCTCACTGATGCACATTTGTGAAATGTATTTTGGACTCATGGTCAAAATTAAAAATAGTCAAAACTTTCATGTAAAAGTTTGCTGCGTTCCACACATGCCCCCGTTTTTCCCATCTGTAGTTAGAAGACACAGTCTGTGTTTTATTTTACAAATCAGTTTGCCTGGGAAGCATGGAATGTGATTTGTTTTGAAAAGTAATACCCACACTTACTTTTTAAATTTGTATTTTTAGTTCATGTTATTGCCTTTCTGGCATGTATAAAGTTATTATACAAGCTCTTTTCATATTTAATCCAAAATACTGCCCAGTATTTTGTTATAATTAATTTGGAAACAGTGGTATTTCTACTGTAGCTCACGTTTTTACTACCACAGCTTCTCCTGAGAACTGTAAAGCCTGCAATTTAGAAACATTTCAAGTCTTCTTCAAAGTTTCTTTGTGTATGGCATCTTTTTATGGGAATCTGTACAGCCCGAACTGTGACATGGAATTCTACTGGAATTACAGTTTATTCTCTTTTAAATGGCTATATTAAAGATGTCACAAATATAAGTAAAACATCTCAATAAAATATAAACTGTGTAGTAAACATCTCTTTCTTTTCTCAGTCTTCCTTAAAAAGCTTTTAAGTGAATTAAAGAGAATTTCGAAAGTAAAAATGCCTCACATGACAACCTCTAACTACTACAGCTAAAGGTTGTAGGAGCTGCTGTGTTTTGGCTTGACTAAATTGCTGTAACTTGCATGGCATTTCTAACCTGCTCCAGAAGACTTATTGTTACATATGTCTTGTCATTTCCACATTAGTAAGTGATGTTACGCTTGTTGAGTTATATTTAGCATGGTTTATGTTGATCATAGAACCATTCAGCTTTGAAGCAAAACCTCCCAGCAGTACTGGTGGCAAAAAGATACACGTATCTCTGTTTTTCTTTTTTAACTTAGATTCTCTCTATGGTCTACAGAGGGAGAAAAAAAAGATATTAAACTTTCTTATTTCAACCCTTTTGGTTTTTGTCCAGGCCTACAGCGGAACCCCACCAGCAGAAGAAAAGGAGAAGATAATTTGGGTCAGATTTGAAAATGCAGATTTAAATGGTATGGCTTCATTTTCTCTCAGTTATATTTGTGGTATTTGGGTCTATGTACAGTAATTTCAGTCAGCTTTATCAATAAGCTTTGTTGACTCAAAATTAAGTGTTTAATTTCACTGTTCTAGATACACTGAATTCTCGGTGAATAGCTGCACTTTTGTCCGTTATCAGCCAAACAGAACATATAGATCTTCTGGTTTCATTAACTCAGATTAATTTGTGCTTAGGAAGAGGGGTAAATTAAAAAAAAAATCAATTTTAGTCTAACAAAGCATAGAATGGAATTTATTTAATCTACTGATTGATTTGAAAGCCACATTATCTAACTGTGAAACCAGTTCAGGTCCCAGATACATTTTCAGTGGTGTGATTTTAGAGTAACCAAGAAAGGAAGAGCAGTTGAGTAAAGGGAGCAGCAGATTCCATGACATTTTTCAGGGAAATAATAGAGCAAAGCCACTAAATATTCTTAACATGTAACTTGTTTATCACTTCCAGTGTATCTTAATGAATCATCAGCAAAGACTTTGTGCAGAAAACAGGTCTCCAACCTTTTTAAGAGAGAATGGTGATTGCTACAAGCTGCTGCTGAGAGTATCGAGTAGATCCCAACTTAAGATGGGAGCTGTTTTACCTGTCTGTCCCAGTTAGCTTGTTCTGAATAAGGAAGTTAGGGACTGAATGGGAGGTGGTTGAATGCTGCTATCAGGTAATTGCTTCTTGAATTAACTGATGAACTATGGGACCTGCCTTCTGGAGAATGCTGTATTTAAGTCTTCCAGCAAATTGCTGTTTCTTATCTACCATCTTATTTTCCTGTCTAGAGCTCTATGGTAAAGGCTCATTCTGGTCTCAGAGGAAGTAGTAGTACCATAGCTAGAGCTGTGATGGGGAATTTTCAACCTTTCCAAGGGTTATTAGGGAAGATTACATGTTTTCTAGCTGTTGAAATGGCACAGAGGCTGGCAGTTCATAAATTCGTGGTTATTAGAACTAGAAAAGACTTGTCAACCTGTACAAGGCATTATGTCCAGCTTTGGGCTGGTTAAGGTTTGTTTGTGGGTTTGTTTTCCTCGTATGTTTGGTTTTTAAAAAAATCTCAGGCATTCCCTCTTCAGGTTCTTTCCTAGTGTATAACAAAAACTCTTCAGAGTGTTCTTCAGAATCCTTCATATTCTGTTTAAGTTTACTTCTACGCAGCCTAATCTGTTTGGGCCTGAATATATCCTCTTTCACCATCCTAAATACTTCCTCTCTTTGTTTCATGCTCCTGTGCTTGCAGTGAGCTTCTGTTCATTCTGTCATGGTTGAAAATGTATCTTTAGAGAGTTTTACTCAGGAAAAGCTTAATATTTGTGATGGTGATGATTATGGCCTTTAGCACTCTTCTTCCTCGGGATTTTCTTCTTTTGTTAAGGTTGATGTAAAGATTAATTGTAGAGTATCTAGAAGTAGTTTTGCCCAGTCTATGAATTTCTAATTTCTGTATTTGTTCATGTTTGTTTTGTTGGTCTTTTGCAAATTGTGCTCTACTTGAAAAGTTTGCCATTAGTCATTTGAGAAGGAATTACAGAAGGTTTTGGGGTATTCAGAGACAACCCATAATGTCATCCAGAATATTTTTCTCCATTTAAAATTGTAGTGCTTTTTAACCTCTTTGTGAAACTTCAACAAATGTTGTGTTTGCCTAAAAGAATATACTTCAGTATTGTTCCTGCACACTATTTGAAACCATCTTGCTTGCTTTTACTTAATGACACCAGAAACATGCATTGAGAAAAGAGCATAACTGACATCAGCCATAGTTGATTCTAACCTACTAATAATGACTTTGATATTTACACTCAATTTAGATATATCAAGGAATATGGAGTTCCATGAAATACACAGCACCGGGAATGAACCGCCGTTACTGCTGATGATTGGATACAGTGACGGAATGCAAGTCTGGAGCATACCTGTAAGTACAGAGTTCTGTGCCAGAGGCTTTTTTGTTTGTGATGTTCTGCTACTTTAATATTTTACTTCTAATTTTTCCTATCAAAGTAGAAAGATCCAACATTTACCATCGGTGTCATATGGTTTGTTTGCAATATGCTTATCTTAAGATTAATACTGAGCATGGATCAAACACTTGAATTCACTTAGCTTCAGATTTGAGGGCTTCCTACAAATTATTTCTGTTAAGTAAATTTTCAGAGTCTAAATGAAAGTAGTTCTTGACATCATGGAATAGTTTGTATCCCAGAAAGAACAGAAGTCGTTTTAAGATACAGAAAGGAATAAGGGCGGAGAAGTATGAAAAGAATTTGTTTGTCCCCTTAACACAAGTATGACAGTATTAATAGTATTTTACAATCACGTTTGTCATGTACATGATTTGCAATTTTAATTTTACTGAAGTCTGTGTGTGCATATGGGTTCGATTTCATGCTGTCATACACAGAACCTGCAGTTGGTGTTTCAGAGTGGTTTATGAGCACATGGTCTTAATTTGGGGGATTTCCCCCAAATTTCTCCAAACTAAAGAGTAAAGTTGAACACAGTAGGTTAGAAAATTCAAAAAAAAATAATTAAAAGTTGCTTATAACACCTTGTCCTTCAAAATAATGCAGAGAGGATGAAGCTCTTCCCCTTTGTGGAATACTTTGGTTTTGTAAGAAATGTGTATATTTTTATAACTCTTTGGTTAGCTATGTACGATATGTTTATATACCAGTAGCTCAGTGTAATAGAAAATAATGTGAACTTGTACATCAAAAGTTAAATAGAGTTTCACTGAGTGTGGGAGAACTGGCTTTTCCCCTCTTGATTGCATGTTGTTAGCTGGAAATGAGGAACAAGAAACAAGCTGTTGAGCTTTTGCATTTGAAGGAGGGTTTAGAAATTGAGTGAGTATTTAGTAACATCGTACTAAAATTTAGGAGCTTTAATGAAAATTTAGGAACATTTTAACGAGAATATAGGAAATTTTATCTGATGGTATGTCCTGAGAAACTATATCTAATTGTAACTTTGGTGGCTTTATTTTTACTGAAGCAAGGCATATCTTTGGATCATTTATCTCCTTAGAGCAGAAGCGTGTATGAGGCAGCAAAGCTCGCTTGTTCACTCATCTTTTTCTTTTTAAATCGGCCTTTACCCTGGGCTTTGAATGACACTGAATACTAAGCATGGATTTCCAGTATGTGATTAGCTTTGCACACTATTTTGAAGGCTGCTCGGTTTTGTGTGAGTGTACAAATCGGGTTCAAGTGGTTCAGGAAGGCTTTGTTCTTGGACGTGTATTACAGAAAACAAACATTAGGTGTCACTAAGACACTGAGCTAAGAGAGACGATACAACTGCAGCAGTACCAGCGGTTACAGGCCAAATTGATCCATTAGTTAAGATAACTGTGAGTAGTCACATTGCCTTAAGCTAAAGAATTTTTGTAAACCGGCTTACTTTATCCTGCTGAAATGTTCTTATCCAATTGAACCTGTGTTTTCTGAAGAATTGTGCTGAAGTGCATTGTGCTGACATGGGGCTTGTCCTGGCCATGCTGTGATAAGAGCAGCTTTGTGTATAGATAGTTGGTTTTTTTTTTCCTCTGTGTGTATGTAACATGCCCTTGCTCTGTGGTTAGGTGAGAGTTCTGTGTGTCCCTCGTAAGTGACTTTCTGTGTCCAAATGAAAGAGTGTCTCTGTCAGAGCTATCTGTATCAATGCCCTTGAGAAATGCTGTGTCAGATGGGATCTTACATGTATAAAGAAAGCAAGAATAAAAGAGAGCTTCAGTTCTTTGGTACATGAACAGATTATCTCGGTGTAACCTGTTCTGCATTAACTGTCTGCATTTAAGCTTGTACTCCATGGTACAGTGCAGCAAACATGAAATTATGTGGTGGAGATGACTAACAAACAATGAATTAAACTACTTTGTTTTTCCTAGCTTATGTGTGCTTACTGATACTGTGAGCCAGGTAGTACAAGGTAGCTTATACATGTTCCTAGAGGGAAGGAACTGTTTGGGTTTGTAGGAGGGCTTTTTTCTTTCCTTCTTGTATTTGAATTAGCCACAAGTTCAGGCACAGAATACTTGATGTTACGTCCTTTTTCAATAGGACAGTACAGCCAGGTTGTCTTTTTTTAACCCTCAGTACGTTTCACTTTGTCATAATTCCCAGCTTGTGATAGCATTGAATACTTGAAGAAAAATAAGACAAGAAATTGCAAGGCACTTTCTCTTAGTGTGCTTCATTTTTTTTGCAGAGGTATTTTTAATAAGGGGGGGGGAAGTCGAGTGAAATGATAAAAAATGCCAAATGTGGGGATATTTTACCATCCATCTTAACAATGTCAGCTGTAGAGATATTACATCACATTTTCAGCCTTTCATTTGTATATTCTGCAAAATTCTGAGGCCACATCCACAGAGGTGCAGCTTTGATCTGGCAAGTTATATGTGTTAGTATAATTTCAGTGTTGGGATGGCTTCTTTGTTAGTAAGTTTATCCTGCATAGTTTCTCAGAATCGTCTTTAACATCAATTTGAAGTATCTTTTCAGAGCAGGATTTAAATATCCAAAAACTTGGGGGGGGACATAACTTGGTTTGGGATTTTTTTTTCATGTTGTTATTTTTCTGTCTCTTTTTTTTTTTCTGACTTATTCTGAGTAAAATAAAACCTGGCAATTATGTGACTGACTTAATTTTTGGAGTTTGTTTGGTAACACTTTTTTGTGTCCTTTGGTATTATGCAGACTGTTCTTCTTGATCTTGCTGCATATTAAGCTTGTAATTAAGCACCATTATTCCAGTTAAGACTAAAAAAAACCCACATCTCTCTAGGTTAAAAACCTTTTAATCTGAAAAAGCAAAAATTTGACGTTTATGTGAAAACCCACTCAATAAGGTTATTATCTCTAGCATTGTGCTTTTTATTCGTACAATTGAACCTCTATTCAGCACTTAATAAAGTAATGCATTGCAGGCAGTCCAGTTTGTGTCTGAGTGATTATGAAGTGTTTATGACAGCTTCTAAGCTGACACTCTCCGTAATGGTGTTACATTGACTTCTAAACACCTTTGCAGTCTGCCTCCAGGAGTGTGTGTCTCTTTGCAGTCTGAGTGGTTTCACATTAACATCTCCTTGGAGTAAGATCTTTGACTACAGAAGTGTTACTTGCAAATGGAAGATACCGTTAGGGCTGCTTCAAAGGACTGGAATAATGTTTGGACTGCTGGGTGCTGGGGTTTTGAAGTGCAGCGTCTAAATCTGTATTGCATAAGAAGCGGAAGGTGTCCATCCAAATGGCTTTTCTTTGATCTTTGTTTTGAAATGGGGGTGGGAAAGTTGGAAGTGTTCTTAAAATACGCCTCGCTAAGTGGGGAGAAAGCTGGGACTATACAAAAGTATGGCTGGAAGTTCCTATTTGATAATTGTGCAGTGTAGTTCTGTGTTTTATTTGGAATTTGTTTTTCCCTTGCTCCCAGTTTCATGTTTCAAATACAATTGGAACTGGTTTCTGCCTAATGTGGTTTCCAAGTATCTGTTCTAGATGTTCCTGTTGAGGGAAATGCATGTTGGCTGGTTTTGTGGCAGATAATTCTTTGTTTTGTTGTACGCTGGAAGTTTCAGAAGTAGAAAAATCATCTTAATTTAATGTTTTGTATTACAATTAAAAAAGAACAATCAAGTTTGCATTGAATAAAGTAGGAACTACCAGAGAGAACTTTTAATAACAAGTGCAGATGTCTACTTAGCACAGAAATACTTAAAGGCTGAGGTAAAATGAAATTGCCACAGACTGATGCGATGTGTCAGCCCATATGGAAGGTAGCTTCCTCGTGGAGGCCTCTGGAATGCAGAGGACTCAGTGGGCAAGGATGGCATCACACGCTGCCATTTCTCCACTGCCAGACCTTAAGTTTCTTTAAATGCTCCTGTCAGTAATACTTCCTAAGTTGTTAAAACTGCAGTTGTACAGCAGATGGTGTGTGTATGTGGATGTATAGATGGATGTATATGGCAAGACAGACATGCCAGTTCCATTTTGTTTTCTCAGCTATTCATCAAAAGCCCTGTCTGCTGGGGTTTTTCGGTGTGGTTGTCTTTGTAGTTCTTTCTCCTTTGTAACTCTTTTTCATTTTAGTGCTGGGAAAAGGACTACTCAGTTACACAGAGTAAGCTGCAATCCAGACCTCCTCCTGATGGAGGGTGCCGCTGTTAATGCTTGTATTAGCCACTTGCAAGAACATAGTAATGACCTAACCTAGTAACTGAAAAATGCCCATGGACTTTACAAAACATCTATGCAAATAATTTTCTGAGGCTTTGGGTTTTTTACATGGAAGATGCTGGTGGTGTGTAAGAAATGTGCTGGTTTTACGCTCATTAAGTGGCTGCAGAACTGTTGGAAGCTTGTTGCATTTATTTATTAATTTAATTTTACTCATATCATACCCACCAGTTGCAAAAAAAGCACGTGCCACACTCTGCAAAAGGCTGTGGTGAGATGTGTCAGAAGAGTCCAAACAGCATTTCATGTAGCTCCCCTTGGATGGGGTCAAAGCTAAGCCGAAGACTCATGAGGGGTGTTAGTACCTGTATTCTACCTCCTTCCAGCATTCTCTGTGTCATTCTTGTCTTTGTGCAGAAATGATTAAAACCAATGCAGAGCTGTCCCCCAAATCAGAATTTTGTAGGGAGCCTGCAGCCTGGTCATGCTAAAACTCCTCTAAATGTATGGCAGAGTGAGAATGTTGAGGAAACTGTAACCAAAACCATTTCTAAGCTGTCAGTGATTTTTAAATTCACTTAGCGCTGTCATAATTTTAGGTGCTAGGTGCAGTTTCATACTTAATTCAGTCACTAGAGTGGACTGGAACATTCTTTTAGCATTTATATTCTTACAATCTCTAGACAATTAGAGCTGTTTTTTAATGAAAAAGCAGACTGTTAGAATTTCTAAACTAAAGTGATAAAATTTGGCCCTTTACTTACAGTCCTTCCTTCTTTTCTTAGTAGCAAGGGACTGGTAGTAATCTTTAACCCAATACAATTATATCACACAGTACTTTGTGGCAGGATCTGTCAGTTGCTTATTATCATAACATCATATCATGATATCTATATCATATTTAAAACATAAATCAGGTTATTATGACAACCTACCTCCTGATATCTTCCCAGTGCTCTGTGACAGCTTTCTAATATAAAAGCAGTTTCTATTCATACAGCTGCATGAGAGTTCAAGCATTGAGTTTTGAGCTCAATTTTGCTTCAGTTTGGTGTATGTTTGAGTTCTGTCTTTTTCTTTTCCCCCATGTGAAAACCATTTTCTATGGTTGGAAACTATTAGTTATCCTTAGTGTGAACAAAACTGCCTTTGTTCGTTATTTTTTGTGGGTGCAAACTGGTATGCTCCAAACAATAAAGCTCTGTCATCAAAAATTAACCAGCGCTCCAGATTTCTGCTCTGTCATATTCTAAGCAGTAGCTCAAGTCATCTGAGTGGAGGAGAGAGCTCTTCTTCATTTTCAATCTGTCACTAGTGGAAGAAAGTGATGAAGACTTCACTGGGGGCTGGGTTTCTGAATCAGTGTGTTCTTTACTTGCAGCCTTCCATGTAGGTCTGGGGCTTGTGGTTTGATACGAGGCACTGGGAAAGCTGAAATATTCTATCAGACCAGCTTGGACCCGTCATTTTGGATTCACTCTTTCATAGGACGAGTACCTGAAGCTGCTTTTATAGCTTAATATTCAATTCTTGAAACCTGTTTGGAAATATTCTTGGCTTTTGAAATGGGAAAGAAAAACTTCTAAGAGCTTTGAAAGCTGCCACTGGGACTTGCTACTTCCCTGGATCAAATCCAAAATGGCAGCCACAGCCTAGTTTCTTCACAGGTGCTTTTTGAAGAATTTAGAGCTCTGTTTTCAATTCATGAAGTCTATTTATATTTTGTCTATGCTTATGAGACGGTGTAGCTCAGGGGACTGGTAATGGGATGTGGAGCCTTTTACTTCTACTTGCCAGCCCACATCTCACCCAAGCTGGCAGTGACAAAGTTGTTAGCCATTTAGCGGTGGGGCTGGGCTTCTCTTAAATGTAGTTCCTTGTCCCAGTTTAGTTCCTAGTGGAATAAGTGTCCCATTCACAGAAGAGATTGGCTCTCTATGTTGGCTGTCTCAGGAGTGAGATAAGGCTTGAACTGGCAGAAAGATCAGGCTATATAATCTTTCCACCCAGAAGATGGTGCTTTCAGTCAAAATTGATACATGTGGCCTCAGCAATGGCAATAAAGTTTTATGTTGTATATTGATAAATGAAGGGCATTAGCATTAACCACAGTTAATTCAGAATTTTATAAGACTGCAAATAGCAGAAGTTTCCAGTGGTGGTAGTGTTTTTGAAGAAGTTAATTACAAGTCAAAGAAAATCTTGAACTCTAAAGCTCTGCTGCATTTTTTCAATGCCAAGCAAACCAGAGGAACAACCAAGCTGTTATTAATTCATGGCATACAACAATGCCCAATGCCTTCTATGATTTCTTGTTTCTGTTAATGGTTGGGTGGCATCTTGTATTTTCTCTGCCGTGGAGTTGTATCTTAAGATTAGCTCTTTTTTTGTCTCCCAGAAACCAGCAACTGCAAAGTAACTGAGCTCTGCAGATGGCTGATGTTATCTGAATCTTTTCTTGCTTATTTCTTAGTTCTAAAAAGTTTCCCCTTTCCTGGAAAAAACAAGATCCTACAGAGACTGAGGAAAGGACCTCTTGCACTGCGGTATTGGACATTACAGTGGTCTCAAAACAAGAGCTGGCCACCTATAGTCTTTGTCACCGTTAGGTCCTCTGGCTTTGGTTAGTCCATTTAACGTTTCTTTCTGTACTTTCCCCCAGTATAAAATGATAAAATAGTTACCTCTCAGATAACTAATTATAATTATTAAAAAGTAAAGCATTATATGTATGAAAAGAGCTGGGCTGGGATTTTCATGTTAGGTGCTGCAGTACCAGTAAATGTCATCTGGATTTGTATGTTCTAGGCTTCTCTTTGAAAATCTCAACTTCAGGCTTTACCAGGTCTTGGCATCACACACTAAATAAATGTGCTTTCTGGAGTTCAGTATATTTAATAGCAGAAAGTAAGTTAAGAAGGTTTGGACTTCTCAGTGTATCTTAGGTTTGGGACTGTAACTTTATTGGAAGTAGATGGGAGTTAGAGCTGACGTGCTGGCATAGTTAAAAAGTAGAAGGCGGTGACTGAATTGGGTTGGATTATTTTATGTGAATCACTTCTTCCATACTTTTGTTATGCTAGTTCTTTTTCCTCTTGTTTTCTTTCATAGCCTTTGAGGTGTGCACACATGTGAAGCAGCATTTTCATGATTTGGGGGAAAAATTATTTAATTGCCAATAACAATAGTTCCAAAGCCTTATATTTTTATTTCTTCTTCATTTCCTCCATTCCTTTTTCATAGAGCTGGTGTGCTTCGATGGATAGAAAACATGCTGCAGCCTTAATCTTTTTTCATCTCTTTGTTTGTGTGTCTAATTTCTTTCACTTTCTGCTTAGCTGTGCTCTACTTTTTTCCAAGCTGTCTTTTCTGCATGCAGGTGTTTTTGTCCATGTGGGGTTTTTTTTTCCACACTGCACTCCAAATGCACCATCAGTTACAATCAGCAGACCTTTACTGAGTTGATTTCTGATCATCCTTCTTTTGTCTGGGATAGAATCTGGTCAGCACGCTCTTCAGAGCAGAGGCCTCTGGCTGTCCCTGAGGGAGGATGAAAATTGTTTTGCAAAAGCTGAAGTACTCCAATGTTGTATGTTGTTCCGATGATGCTGCTAGCTGGAAGAGGAGAATCTGCTGTGATGGGAACATCCGCCTAATAAACTAAGATCAGGGCAGACTTAGGGATTAATTCTGATATTGATTATGGTTTAAAAATGTTGTGTCTGTCAGGAATAATTCTGAGCACATCATTAACAGTAATCTTGATTCATACCAGTGTGGAACTGCTAGCTGTTAGCAACTCTGGAATGGCTACCAATGTTGTTTCCCTGTATTTGTGTAGTTTGACTGTAACTCCATGCGGAATATGGAAAATCAGTAGTTTACTACATTCTGTGTTTGTTTACGGTGTACAGAAGGATGGGCTACCTCTGTAGTAAAGTGTTTTCAGAGTAATCCTATCAAAGACTTGTGCTTCAGTGGGGTATGTTTCATTCTGCCCATGTTATCTAAAGCAGTGATAGTAAATAAGGAGGCTTGGATTAAGATTGGAAGTAAGGACAAAGTCAGAAGCACTGCACTTAAGGTTTTTTTGGTCAAACAGTAGTAGGATTTTAACATTTTGAGTGTGTTAGCTGAAGTGCAGAAAGAAATGGGAGCAACCATAAAATGACGCTTGAAAAAGTTAACTTGCATTTAGTTTATTGATTCATAAGAACCTTATTCCAAATTGCATTCTCTTCTGATATTGTAAACTGCTTGTTTGGCAAAACTTTATGCCAACATTTGGCTATGATCTTAGTCTCATTACATCTGTTTTAAGTTGTTACTTATTTGGAAATTATCTTCATAATGTTTGCTGTTTTCCAAGTTTGACATTCCATATCGGTTCCGTTAGAGGCAGTTATGAAAATGCATTCTGACTGACCATTTACAGGAAGTCTGGAAATTCTTCTTAACTTCTGGTTTAATCTTTTCAAGACTGCCATTAGTGACAAACCTAATTAGTTTAACCCTCCCTGCCTCCGTTTTTAAACCTAATTTTTACACCTAGAGGATAGGGAGCATACCACTATATCAGATTCTCTCATCTTTGCCACCAATGTTTGCCACTCAGGATCATTGGTTAGTTCGCATTGCGCTTAGGATCATGTGCTATGCAGAATAAATGCTTGTCTTTCTGATTCCTTGAATTCTTGTGAATTTTACTCAGCAGTCAACTTCAAGTCTTGTTTCTTTTAAAACGTGTAGTCATTAAGAGTAGACAGTGCTCAAATCGCATTCACACAGTCTGAGGCACATGTGGTTAGAGGCAGGCATCTTTGGTGCTATGATTGTGTTGAAATCCAAGACCTGTAATGCATATTCTCATGCATATTCTCATTTATAGAAATTGTGGCTGGTTGGTTAGAAAGCCAGCTTATTTTGTTACCGACCTGTTGTGTAATGTCTTTCTACCTGCTTTCTTACGTACCAAGTATATATGTTTATATATATTTATAGGTATATATACTTTTTTTACGTTGTATGGTCACAGTGCATGTATTTTGCAGATCAGTGGTGAAGCTCAAGAGCTCTTTTCTGTCCGCCATGGTCCAGTTCGAGCTGCACGGATCTTACCAGCTCCTCAAATCAGTAAGTTTAGATTTATATGGTTTTTAATTAAGTGTATCTTTTTTTTGTACAGACCTTTGTCCAAATCATTGCTATAACCTCGTGTAGATTTTCCCATTAATTTTAAACTGTCACCTTCATAATAGCTTTCTACGAGTATTAGTTACTTCTTTTTACTTCCTACTCTGTAATCCAGTAATTTCTCCTCTTTCATCTTCACATTTTAGTTTTAATGCTGCTTCCTTTGTAGTTTAGAGGATATCTAGGTGTATCTGTGCTCAGAGATCAGTCCAGAGATGTTAATGCTTCTATTTGAAAGCATTATCAATATTTTATTGCTATAAAATAACATTGAAATTACTTTTGTTAATAGCAAGGTGGTGAGTGATAGCAGATCTAGAAATCATTAACATCTATTCGAATCTGTTATAGTGTGTTATAAAGTATATTCATAATGTTGATGCCCTTAAATCCTTTAGAAGGATAGTATGTCTTTGTTACGCTTTCAGGAGCTGAAACAATGTGTGTAAAACAATGCAAGAAGGAGCTGATCCGAGTAATGCAGTTTGTACAAGGAGAAAATGTCCTTTTCTGATTATTTTAATGTTTGAATTATGAAGAAAACGCAATGAAGTAGTTTATTCACGCATGCATCAAGTTTAGCAGTTGCACTAAGGTTTGTAAAAAAGGCTGCTTTTCCGCTCCAGTAAAGGTAATGAGAGAACGGAAACTGGGGCTTGAGGTGGTTCTTGCATCTAGTTTATGTAAAACTTTTGCTTAATTCTTGTAAACTTCATTCAAACAGTTTGACCTTTCTAGTGGTTGAACTTTTATCACTATCCCTTGTGTTCTGATGGGCACCTCCTCTTGTCAATACAGTTTTTTATGAAGTACTAAGAGAAGCTGCTTAGTTTTTGAACTGGATTGTTTCAGAGATTCTGAGCTAACCCCTGGAAGCGCTTGCTGCAAAATGTAAGCAGCTATGCATAAACAGGCAAATCTCGTAAAAAAATAACACTGTTCAATTTAAACACAAAATCTAATTTTAGACTCCTTAAAGGCTTAAGATCTGTTGGTATCCTGGCTCCTTTTTGGTTTCAGCAACATTTAGCTTATCTAAGAAGAAAGCTGCGTGGAGAAGAGAAGGCTGCGTGGAGATCTCATAGCACCCTTCCAGTATCTGAAGGGGAGCTATAGGGATACTGGGTAGGGGCTGTTCATTAGGGACTGTAGTGACAGGACAAGGGGTAACGGGTTAAAACTTAAACAAGGGAAGTTTGGGTTGGATATAAGGAAAAAGTTCTTTACTGTGAGGGTGATGAGGCACTGGAATGGTTTGCCCAGGGAAGTTGTGAATGCTCCATCCCTGGCAGTTCAAGGCCCGGTTGAATGAAGCTTTGAGTGGCATGTTTTAGTGTGAGGTGTCCCTACCCATGGCAGGCGGTTGGAACTGGATGATCTTAAGGTCCTTTCCAACCCTAACTATTCTGTGATTCTATCTATGCTTCCTGTAACTTCAGGTGGGCAAGCTCTTCTGTACAGCTGCAAGTAGCATTTCCACTTTAAACTGGTTGCCATGTTTTACTTCGTGATTGAAATGTATGACCAAGGCTTTTTGGTATTATGCTGGATTCCAGATTTTAGTAATAGATTATGAATTGCTTAGTGAACTGAAAAGCTGCACCCTAAAATCTCATTGTTTAAATTATTAGCAGTATAGTAAATCATACTAATATGAAGTGTTTCAAAGAAAGTAAATGAAGAAGGTTAAAGATTAAATGACACATTTTATATTGTCTCAATAATTTCCTAAAAAGAGGAATAGAAGAAGTATGGGTATATGTGGTTCTGTAACTTTGTCATAGGTTGAAATAACTTAAAGCAAAGTACTTTGCAAGCATATTGTGCCTTTTATTCTGTTTATGGGAACATGGCATAATTCCTGATGAGCTATGTTTTTTTTTGCTATTATGTGTGTCATTAAGTAATGGATGTCTATGCTCCTTCCCCTCTCAAAGGGAAAAAAGGAGAAAGAAAGTGTATATAGAAATGAAAATGAAGTAAATTAATTGAAGAACCTATAAGTTCTGATTTCTTTCTGACAGTAAAATAGTGCCTTCTGATTTTTCAGTCTAGTAAGTTACGCTGCTTATGAACTCCTTGAAGCAGTTACTGTTTTGTAAATTGCATATATTTAGCATCTGACAATGATAGTTGTTACATTAGAAAACTATTCAAATTAGCTCATATTAAATTAAGCCAAACCTTTTAAAAACATGTTTTGATCTCTTTTTACATGGCTTGGTTTAAATAAATCTTTGATTAAAAGTACATGAATGTATCATTGACCAGTATCTGGAATCAGATAAAAGTCAAGCTGTAATAAGAGGCCTTAGATAACTAACACATGAGCTTTAATGATTCTGAACAAAATAAAAGGAATTTGTAAAGGAGAAGCTGATTACCATCAGTAGGCTCAAACACTATTTTACTGTAAAGCTGTAAAAAGGGAATTATTGAAAATAGGACTCTCTTGGTGGATGGATTTGGCACGTTCCTGTTTCTAGATCTTAGGTTGTGATAAGAAGCTCATTCCCAGGTGTGAAAGGAAAGCTCATGGTTTTAACTTGGTGACTTTGCAGCAGCAGAACTTAATAGTTTGTCAACTATTTTGTTAAAATACTACAGTCCTTTGATGTTAGATCCTCTGCTGCATCATGTGCTTCATAGCATAATAAAGCATTGTTTCGAAAGAGTTACTTCATACAGGTTTATTTCATGCAGGCTTATTGCAAGGGAGACCTTCTCAAATCTGATTTAGCAGGTTATAAGTGGCACTAGTAGCAGGGATGTGGTGCGGTATCAGGAGCTGGCCTTGCACACTGCCAGCTCGGGTCTGGTGAGGTTTATTAGTTCAGGCTCTGTGCCATGCTAGAGCAGTGAAATGGCTCCTGGAACTGTTCTGACCTGGCAGCTGTACTGCAATGTTCGGGCAGGGTTTTGTCTGAGCTAACAAACCAGGCAAGACCTGACCTGGCCCAGCACTGCAGCACTTTGATGTCTCTGTGTCCATGGCACGGTTGGTCTGCAGCCTGGATAAGGTGTCCAGAAAGAATGGAGAGATTTCTGTAACTAACACTGATAAATGTAGACATTAACTCTTTTCTCTGGACAGAGTTCTCAACAGAGTTACTGTTGCCTGTGGTGGTAGGTGCAGCTTAGATTATTTACTACAGCTTGCAATATGAATTGCCTTTTTGGAGACTGAAGGGTTACACTGTGACCAAGTTCTGAGTTTATGAGAGGAGATAAAGAATATGAGAATGCCTCTGTCTGGACACTGTCAGAAATAAGAATACTAAAGCCTGGCACTTTGTGTGCCACATGCTGCATTATCTGCTGAGCTGGCTGGCCTGCACAGCTTTTAACTTGCTTAGTTCTCCACTTTCAGATCAGTATGCTGTGGCTGAGTTTAGTACTGATTTAGGTGTATACAGGTGCCTGCTTTGCTGGGCTCTGGATTTTTCTGTCTCTTCAGGCAAAACAAGCTAAGAGTTGTCTTTGAAG
Source organism: Pezoporus wallicus (assembly GCF_028554395.1). NCBI lineage: Eukaryota > Metazoa > Chordata > Aves > Psittaciformes > Psittacidae > Pezoporus > Pezoporus wallicus. The sequence goes on from NW_026637666.1 coordinate 427,102, forward strand.
ACAAGTGAGGACTTTGTGGTTATTAGAAAGGAGAAAACGTTAACTGATAGATAAAAAACAAAGCTGGAGCTCTGCCAGTTAAATTTAGCTGCTGTTCTCTGTAAAGAGGAAACCAGGGTTGGTAACATCATTGTAGTTAGTGATAATGGGAGACCAAGCAAAAATCAGGGTGGATTAACTCCCTCCTCCATTTTATATGATTCAGATTTGTGATGTCCTCATTCCTAAAGTTCTGTGTATCGGGCTTCATCTCCCACAATACCTAATGGCTTTACTTAGCCGCTCTAACCTAATTACTCATATTCTTTGTCCCACATGTTTTCCAGTTTTTCACCACTCCCTCTATGTGGTGTTTTCCCATTTTTCTGGCTGTGTGAATACGAACTTGTAGAATTGAAATGATCCCGAGTTCTGTATAGGATGAAGTGTTCTGTCTTGGATACGCCTGTATTTCTCTTGGGTGTTTTCTCTTGATTAACATTTCTGTGATGTTTGTAGAAACATTCAAAATACTACTGAGGTGGATTTTCTGTAGTACTTGTGTGTTGTTTGGCCTGTGAAGTCACTAATAGAAAAGAGTCAGAACTCTTCTGTCTTTAAAGATCTGTTGTGTTCTGACTTCATTTTGAGGTCTTTTGCAGATATACTTCTGGAGTCAGTGCTAAGGAAACAATACATTTACTTCAGTTAGCTTTGCTATTCTTTTTCCTACAAAATCACAGTATTGCTCTTTCTAAATGAGTCAGTATGCAGCCTCCCATTTGTCATTGCTTATCCCAGGTCATTTTACAAAACCCTGGCCAAATACCTGCTTTCTGCCTTGTGCTATCCCATTTATTAAGGCAGGCTTGCATAGTTTAAAAGTCGATCAAGGAGCTAGGAATGGCTGTAGGAATAGCATTGTGTGTGGTAATTCATGGTTAAAGGGGACATGATGACAGGCTTGCGTGTTGAAGTTTAGATCAGTCATTGTCTGTTAAACCTATTTCCATGTCTCAGCATTATGAAAATAAATTCCTCCAGTGAACTGAATTAATTTGTGGCCATTTTCTAGATTATGCTGCTTGCAGAAGAGATGATATAATAGTCCTGCATCTCTCAGGGAATTTGCCTGCTTAGTCAAATTGACTGATGTGGGGAAAAAAAGCAAATCAGAAAGGAAATAAAGGAAAGAAATCAGAGGTACTACATTTAAAACTACAAAGACCCAGAGAAACCTCACGGATGAAGGGTTGAAAACCAGAATTAATATGAAAAGCTAAAATTAATTGGGACACAGAAGTTTTGCACTTGAAAATCTGAAACTGTTGAAAGTTTAAATTTTGCAGCAGATTTATCTCTGTACTCCTCCGCTTACATGTCTGATGTTGGTAAAATAAAACTGGAACCTCAAAAGCTGACTTAGCTTTATGTGCAGGTATACTTAAAAGAACTATAATATTTAGGTTACTTTCTAAAGGAAGGCGGATGTGTGTTTTGTATATATTCAACCACTTGGGTGGCTTTAGTGGTTTTAAGTCCCTGAAGACCAAAATAATTGCATAGTGCGTGTAGCAGAAGAACTAGCCCTACAAGCTGAACAAGCAGTAGCAGTTGGTAGCTTGGTTTGGATTGGTTTAAGTGGGTCGTGCAGGTGTGCGCTTCAGTTGGGTATTTTGTAAGGTTATGTGGGTTGTTGTGGTATAATGAATGTTAATGCATATGGATTATAGAAATTACAGAATGGAATTCTCAAGCATAGCAAGAAAGCCTTTTATAGATGATACAGGGAAGAATTTTGGCGCATGACATTTAGAAGTATTCATTTCTTTCAAGACGTGTGGACTGATCTGTATGCCACCATTGCAGTTCTGGCCACACCACATCAGTGCTTTAGACCAATACAGCTTAAACTTTCACCATGTTAGACCGATACATCTCTTAAGGTCTTTTTTTATTTCATACAAGATTCAATAAAAATGAAGTATTTCTAGCTGCCTTCAGCTAATGTGTGACTTCAGAAACATTGATCTTTAGTAAGTATTTCAAGGTCATCTTGTAATTCTTTTTCATATAGAAACTATGTAGTTACTAGAGAATACAACTATGGTGCTGCGCAGAAGAAAGACCAACTTTTTATAAACATTCATAGCTGTGTGTCTGATAGAAGTGCCCAGACTAAGTTCTCCCACTACTGCTTCCTGCGACGTTGCTGTCTTATCTCAGAAATGGGAGGGTGGGGTGGGCCAAGGAAGCACTAGGTATGAAAATCATCTGGAATTGAAGCGGGTTCTAAGGTGGTAACTTTTGGAGGATGTGAGAAACGGCATGAGGATGCAGGTACCGGAGAGGAACATTGAAACTTGACACGTCTGGGTGATGGTGGGAGTTAAAGGAGGTGGAATCATATGATGGTCGCGTCTAGAACATTAATCCTAAAGGAGCACCTGAAGTTCTGGCATGAGGACAGCAGTGGCAGCATCATTGGTCAGATTTGGTACCGAGTAATGCAGTTAAAGCTTATCTGTGCAGTAAAAAAGAGAATTTAGAGATGCTACCCTGAAGCTGAGGAGAATTCACACACTATGCTTAGGACTGACTCGAGCCTCTTTGCATCTGTTTCAAGTAGCACATATGCTTTTTTGCACTTGTGTTCAGTAAAAAGCAGAAACAAAATGGTAGTGATGAAGAAATGTTAAGAAAGATCCCCCCCCCCCAAAAGGCAGGAAAATAGGGAGTGGAAACCATACATAGGGAATGCCAGCCATGTGGCCTGATGTATTTCCAGGTACTGGCTGGCTACTGCGCTGTTACAGGGCAGGACCACAAGTGTCACACAATTTGAAGTAACAGAAATAAGAGGAGTTTAGTTGAACGGGAGATGCACTGGTACTAAATGGCTGTGATGGAACTTGATCAGTGGAATTACATAGCAGACAGATATACTCCATTGTGCACAGATACTATTGCTAAATAGGTCAGAATTTAACATTTGTACAGTGCGTTTCTTACCCAAGGGAAGAGAGGGGACTTTGTGTAGTTTTGAGTAATTCTTGAGTTCCTGTGGAACTCACTGGGGTTTCATTTCTGCTCTTCAGAAAGGTGTGCTGCTCCTGCCTGTTACTATTATTATTGGCATTATTGAGAGGCCTTAGGGAGGCCCAAGAGATAGCTATTCACAGTTTCATCAGAGGTACAGTACATAAACTGCTTGGAGCTTATGTGTGGGTAACCTTTTGACTCCATAAAGTTCCACATGTTGATTTGTATGAAATTTCATTTAGCCTCAGATACTTGTTTTTTCAGTTTTAAGCATTTTAACTGAAGTTAGTTGTTTTGTTGGTTTTTTGTTAAAGAGCATGTATCATTTAGCTAAATGGAGCTGTAGATAAGGTGGTGCCTTATTGGCAGGAAGGGCAGTTTTCATTACTTTAATTGTGTGATTTGTCAGGATTTTCAGCTTTTCGTAAATGCTGCAGTGTTATATGACAGAATTAAAAGGATTTAGAATAAAAGGAGTTTAGGAAAAAGACTTTGCAACAGGATTTCAATACTTTTTGTATTGGAGGGATTTAGCTGGCTGTTTTTCATTTCAATCATCCCGCTGCACTCTGTTAAACACCGTGTGTGGAGCCAGGTGTGTGCAGTGTCACTGCATCCCACATGCAAATAAACACAATTTTACAAATGAAAATTAATCCACCATAACCTGGGAGATTAAACCCCACCGCAGAACGAGAAAGGTTGCGGGCTCCATTAAGCATTGCAGAGAGATCAACACATGTTGCTTTTTGCAATCGCATGAATGGGGCTGCTATTAACCTGATTTAATGCCCTGCAGAGTCCTCAAAGTAATGATCCTTTTCTACAGCATTAATATTTACGTTCTGAGGGTATGTATTTGAAGTAGAAAATGGATTTTTTTTAAATGAGGGTCTCATTTAAATCAGAAATCAGAAGTTTAAGCACCTATTGTACAAATTTTGCAAGTCTCCACTGTAGGTATTAAAACCAGGCATTCCTTTTGTGCAGTTGTTTCCCCTGTACTCTCCACCACCTTCCTTCCCCTTGTTCTCCCTTCCTTGTCATTAAACTTGGAACTAGAGCATAAAGAAATGTATGAAATCATGTCTCTAATATATCCTGGTTAAAGAGAAATACCCCAAATAAAGTGTTGTTAAATACTTAAGGTATAATCCTGGCTCCACTTAAATCAATGTCAGAACTCTTGGTAGTCAGCGTTTCACCCTTAATGCTGAGGGACTAGCTAAGTGAACAGAAACAAATGGAGTTCTTCTGTACAACACAAAGTGGCTGCCAGATTCTTAAGAAAACTATATGTTTCATTTATCAATTTACAGGTCAGTACATACAGTACAGGTGTGACTCATAAAAGACCTTGAAATAATAGGAATAGAAGGAAAATACATTTGGCTGGTTTAGATCACTTGTAAAGCTATTGTTGATGGTGAAGTTATTGATGGGACCCATTTGACTTTATAAATACCCAAATGTGTAGGAGGGAAGACTTCTCCTTGTACAGATGAGAGCACTGAACAGTTTTTGTTACAAATTAATGGCAAGTACCGGAGTTATTAATAATTAACAGGGTCTGTCATGTGAAAATGGATATTGTTAATTGTTGTGCCTTTCGGAAGAATTGATTTAGTGCAGTACACCCCTGTTTGTGAATTGAATTTTGAGCACACTGTATCACTATTATTCTTTATAGATCAAAGGGTTTGGTGTATAATGGAGGAGAAAAAAGCACAATTCCATTGTTCACCATACACATGAATACCTATAGATAGATAATTAAAGAGGCAAAGGCTGAAAGAAAAAATAGGAAAGGCTGAAGGAAAATGAGTAGTAGTGGTGGTGGTTTTTAATCTGTTGTCTAAGCTGGGTAGAAGCATACCCTTTAATTCAGTAAAACATTATTCATGAGTAGAAGAGAGATTATTTTTTATACTCAGTTTTATTTCTGTTAGGTGGCAATAACACAACGTTTAAAAAACCTTGAACCCCCCATTTTAAGAAGTGTGGCATATTTAACAGTTTGATGCCTCTGGCTGGAGGTTTGACTGCAGTTTGGGGAGGCGGAGAGCTGGTTTTCATTGCCAGCTCCGGTGGCGGCATGCACGGATCCGTGACAGGCAGAACTGTCTCAGCCCCTTGGTTAGAGCAGAGGACAAGCCTGTGCCAAACTCTGCTGTGGGACTATGCTGGTGTTACCTGGTGAAGCTGACCTGAAAAGTAGATGGGATTTAGCATTAGAGCTGTGCTTTCACTCTGAGTGAACTGCAGGCATAGCCTGCGTCTCGCTGGAAATTGCTTTCTTAAAGGCTTAAATCGCTTGGTGGCAGAACTTACCGAGGACTCTTTTGAATTGAATCTGGTATTTCCTTAGGCCAGGGCATGGGCTGTAAGCATGGGTGTGCTTTGTGCAGACGCTGGCAGCCACCTTGCCAGGTGCTCCAGAGTGTGGCTGTGCTTACACTGCGCTTTTACGGTTAACACTTTTCCACTCCACTTACACCTCAGTAGAAGAAACTGGAAACCAATATGTGTGACCAGAGTTAGTGACAGTCTCATTACTGACAACTTTGTTAACACAATGAAAAGTGAGCAAGAATTACCTGTTAAGAGTTCCAGAACCCTTAACCCCAACTGAAGGGAGGAGGAAAATAACTCCAAAATCCTAGCAAGATTTTGCTGCTCGTTTTGTTGCTCATTGCCATTTCTTTCGAGAACAGTTCTTCCACTGTTCTTGACTCTGCCTGTTATTTGTATTCCTATCACTAATCTTGTACAGGCTGTTAGTTTTGTATTATATATTCAGTATCCTTCCAAACTATTGGGCCCCCACAGCATGCGCACTTGCACTTTGAAAGGTAACACAAACTGAATATAGTGATTTGCTTTTTCTTTCTTTCCTCTTATTAGGTGCTCAGAAATGTGATAATTTCTCTGAGAAGCGGCCCCTGCTTGGTGTGTGCAAAAGCATTGGATCTTGTGGGTAAGGATGTTTTTCATGAAGAAAGTTGTATGTATCAATTGTAATGTCATCTGAAAAACGCTGGTAGATTACGTCTTTAAAGCTCTGTTCCTGTTTTGCTCATGGGGTAACACTGTGAAGTGCTTTGAAACTTTTTTCAGCGTGTCAGCACCCATTTGCCTATGACTTAAACATTTCAAAAGGAGTAAAAAGTAGAGACTCTTGATATAAAATAGCTGAAGAGGTGTTTCAAGTTTATTTTGTCTCAGTGTAATCACAACTGTATGAGTAGCCTTTTCTGATATTAATCCTGATCAGAATTATTATTGATAAGTGCTAAAGCAATCTCTGTGTCTTAAAAAGTAGCTAAAAGATGCTTTCAAGCAGCAGTTGTGAATTACAAGCACCGAGCAAGTTTGTTGTTCCAGCCATTCATTGTTTATTAGCAAAATACTTGTTAAATCCACTTCTTTTGAATTAGGAAAATAAGTTAACAGTCTGGTCTTGTGCTCTCTGGACAGCGCTGTTGTATTGCTTTTCTTACAAAAGAGGGCCGTAAGATTTTGATGGTTGATATGTTGATAAAAACAATGCAGAGGATTTATATATATACCTACAGGGAAATACTTGCTTTTCGAGGGTAATCCTCTACACAGCGATCCAAAGGCTAAACAGTTGAAGTAAATCTTCGTGCAGTTGTAAGACTAACTCCATGCCGCACCTTTCTGAGTTAAGAATTTAATCACTGTGGGTGTGGAAGAAGACTGTGAGGTCTCTGTACATTTGTCTGTATGTATCAGTACTGTGTTAAACTAGAATATTAAAGTTACCTGCCTTAAATGTTTAAAACAAAAACCACGTATGCAGAGGAGTGACATGTCTTTCTATTGATGCATTTACAGCTTGCAAAGCTGTTTATGGTGACTGTTCTCCTTTTCCCCTGCCCTGTAAATGGATGTAATCTCATGAATAACTTTTTCTAAATAAGAGTGCATTTAACTGCAGATGCAAATATTGCTCTTCTAGGAGTTTCTGTGTTAATGCAGTGTATTTATATATGTAAAGGATATGTTGGGTGGAAAAAAATACTTCTCTTCATACCCTTGCTTTAGAAGCTGAGATGCCTGAGAAATGAACAAACTTGTTTCACTGTTGCTCTATTACTCAGTTAATGAAAATAATTCAGATTATTGGTACTTTCTGCTTTTCTACAAAAAAATGCATGTGTGTTTTCGAAGTGAACGGATTGATTTGTGTAACTATTTATGAGTAGTTAAATATCTGCAAATAGAAGATTTTAAATCAGGCTTTCCACTGCGACCAGAAGGCTAGCACATCATTCATAACAAAGGTGGCTGTGTTACAGGCTCTTGTGTACCCATTTAATAAAGAACAAGTTCGCTTGTGGTGGTAAATGTGCAACAGAAAATGCTGAAACATTTTTCTACATTTACTGTTCATTGCAAATGACTTTTGAAGGAGTCCTTGCAAATGACCTGTTTTGTCAGAAGCTTTCAAGTGAAGAGTTTATTGATAGTTTGCCCTCATCTGGAGTCACACTCCTTTTATATTGGCTCAAGCATTACACTTGTTTTTTTTTTGTTACATTCATAGGTCATTTGATTACATTTATATAATGGTTGTTATGCATAAAGCAGAATTTGTGTAGACCACTAAAATAGCTGTGTTACAAATGGCCTCAGAACCTGAATTGCAATTTTAGTTCTGCTCTTAACTGGAGGTTTTGTGTTTAACATCATTTCCTGTCTATCCTAATGCTTGTAAACAGATAAAACACCTTGTATAATCACGTATCTGAAGAAAATACTGCATTTACTCTAGAGCATTTATTCCAAAGCAGTTGATGTATTCACTACAGCCATCTCTTCACTTGCTTTGGAGATCATGCTGGCTGTGGCATGAAGCCCTGCAGCTGCCAGCACACTAGTGAAAATGTGTGGGGAATAGGAGGCCTATTCTGTCTGCTGAAATGGCAGGTGAAATAATGAGTGAAATCGTCTAGTACTGACACTAAATTATTTCTTGTTGAACAGAAAGGTAAACTGTGTGTTTTCTCAAATGCAACTTTAGGCTCAAAGCAAATCCGAAAGTGAAATCCAAGTCTTCCAAGGCACAGTCTGTTACACTGATGCATTAAACTACATTGTCCTTCTTTAACATAAACTAAATGAGATTGGACATGGTTATGACAATAGGGCCAGTGTCCTTATCTTTGAAATATATGGTCTCACAAGAAACCAGTACCACCAGCACAGCCCTGCCTGCTCTTTCCCTAACCTCATTGGGACACCAGGTGAAAAATGTGATCTCCTGAAGTGTTTTTGCTACTTCCATAGTCCTCTGGCTTTTTCCCAATCAAATTTCACCCAGGTCATTATCTAATATGTGTCAAAAGGAGAATGATTTTAGGGAAGAGAAGTTCAAATTCTTCAGCCTCCATCATCATTTGGTTACATTCCCTAGTAATTCTTCACAGTTTCTGACTTCTGTTTGCTCTGCTCACACTTGTTCCTGGAACAGCCCTGGTAATTTGGACATTTCCAAATAGGTTTCTGTTGTGGTCTGTTACTAATAAATAAGGGACGTGGTTCACATTTTGGAAGATTTCGTGGCTGGCCCTATGACTTACTGTTGAAGAATAAGTTTGGACCCTGCTGTATCTGGAGACAATACTCTAATTGAAATTGTTTTTCCTGGCAATTATTTATGCAGAATCCATTTTCAGTAGCTCTTCTAGAAAGTGCTTTGAAGTTGTTCTTTTTTTGGATGGAAGGTGAAGAATAAATGCATTTTACACCTGGCTTATAAAACATCAGTAGGTTGTTAAAATCTTCATTAGAGTTTAGGAATTGCTGTAAATGATCACATTTTTGACCATAAGAAAACCCAGGTGTTAGAACTCTTAATACCTTGTGGACACAGTCCTGTGTGATGGACGAGTGATTGTACGTACAGATGTGTTGATGATGTTTTGTGATTTTATGGACTTGTGCACGTATGTTCAAATGTGTACAGAAATCTTTGAGAAATTTGAATTCAGCGTGCATGAAAATTCCACAAGCAAATTTTAGGCATTAAAGGTGCTAAAACATTAAATAATGTAAATCTGATAGCATAGAGTTTTTATCTAGATAGACTGTGCTGTCATTTAATAGTATTTTATCTTTTAGGTCTGTATCAATGAGATATTGACACGTTTGAGTTAGGAGCCGGGATTTCCTGGTTCTGACCGCTAGTCTGCATTAGTGGTTACCATCAGGAAATTCTTCTCTTTTGCTTTAGCTTTAGCTGTAAAGCAAATAGACTATAATGAGAGAAATAGGATAGAAAGGTATCCTTTTTAATGTAGAACATTTGCCAATCTGGAATCCAGAAATTCTCAAGTAGTTACGAATCGATAACCTAAAATATCATTTATGTTAAATAACGTCAGTATTTTTCACTCTCTAATGTGCCATGTGTTTTATAATGGAAACAAATTAATAAATGATTTTATCTCTGATAATATTCTTACACTTCTTTCCTTCATTATGAAACAAAGAAGGGTCTAAAAGTACTTTATGCAAGCTAATCTTTGCCTAAAATCAATGTTTAGGTTTATGTTTCATTCCTGAATTTTTCTTCATTGTTACTTACACAGTGAAAGATCTCCTTGGTAGTGTAGAAATACAACAGTTTACCCAGGATATCCCCTAATGTTTTACTGAATTACAGATTTTTTGAGAGGAATAAAAATATCTTGTTAATATAGATTAAAATAGATTTAACAATGAATTAACTTAGAATTTGATTTTGAGGAACTTTGGTAACTTTGATTTGCATCTTCTCTGTAATGTAACCTAATACAGTAGTCACTGATACATGCTGATAAAACTGATTCTTTTGAATATCACTGTTAAGGTCTTAACATTATTTTAGTATTGGTTAATTTTAAATCCCGACTTCTTTGTTAGAGTCACGGTTGAGAACCTGCTCTAGAAAATTAATTCTCCTGTGTCTAAAATGTTAAACTTTGCACTTGTAAATTTCTGGCACTTGTTTTATGTAAAAATTCTGTCGAGGGAGATTTGCCACTGATCTCAACCCTTGTGATCCCCACAAGGAGTATCTTTACAGCAAAGATGTCCACCTCTGCCTTGTGTCTGAGGTTCTGACTAGCTTTTGGTAAACACATTTTTGCATTTTAAAAGTCAGATTTTCCGTCTAGTAAAATGTCTGAAATGCCTAGCAGGGGGGTTGGACTAGATGAGCTCTAAAGGTCCCCTTCTAACCCAAACCGGTCTGTGGTTCGCTGTATAATCTTTTCAAAACAATAGTTTATGCAGCCCCCAAAAGGATGCAGTCTTGACACATAAATGGGAAACAGATTGTGGTTTTTGGCTGATACCGCTGTGCCGGTTTAGATGTTGGTTCAGTCAACTTCAGTCTTAGATTACAAGATTTGCAAATTAAAGGAAAACCGAAAAGGAAAGAACATCTGCATAAATTTACTTTCTGTGGCGTTTGGTAGAGGCATCTTGCTTTGTTTGTGGCAGTAAGGTAGAGCTTTATACACCCACAAAATGAATTGATGGGGTTTGCTATGTATTAATTAATTTTCTAGGTGGTGAAACATCGAGATCAGTAATCTCTAAACTGAACACAATTTCTCCCCTCTTCCCTCCTCTCAAAACAGTAGAGGGTTGGCCACAGAACTGCCTGCCAGGACCAGTCATTGTGTCCTGTTTGGAGCTACTCAGTTTGAAGATAACTAGATAAGACCAAGTATATACTCCTGTGTTTCCCATGTGGGTGGTTGTTACCATAGGAACACATTGGATCTATAGAACACCTTTGAATAGACTAGAGAGGTCCACATTACATCTGACGTACTTTTTGTTCTGCTCAAATATAAACATATAGTTACCTTAAATTCAAGTAAATGCTTCATTTTAGCTAATGGAGAAGTTTAAGGGGAAATTGACCAGTATAATTTTGTTTTATTTTAGATTATTAAGAAAGGAATCATGGTTTTGAGCGTGATTGCAGACCTGCCTTTTGCTAGGCAACATAGGTAACGCAAAAACTGACAAAATAGAAGTGACCACACTAGGAGGTGGGTGGGGGGGGAAGCATGCGTAGGTGCAGGGAAGATCAAGATGAGTGATGGCAGTGTCTTACACATGAAACCACCTCTCCTGAGCACAGAACATTTTGAAGACTTTAAACCCTACTATTTACCTTTCCTCAGATGCCAAGTGTTCTGATGACTCAAGTGTTTACCCCATCATGCTTAATTATGAGTTACCAAACTTTGTTTCTACTCTAAAGATTTTTTTGCTTTTCCTTATTAGCTGAGCAATTTACTATACGTAGGGGACAGAATTCTTGTAATGAAGAGCAGACTGGTCTAGCTAAAGGATTGCATCAGTACAGCTGTGGGCTTACAGCAGGGGAGGCTTCTGTGCTGTGATTCAGTGACTAGAAGCAAAGACAACTTAAAATTCCTACTCACCTCATGTGCTTGTACTGCTGCCCCTGCGCAGCCGCTTTCTGCATCACTGGGCTGTGTTCCTTCGGCTGGTTGTAGAACCATACGGTAAAGGAGAGGACAGAAATAATCCAAGTAAAAAATAATGCTCCGGGTGTATTTTTGGATGATGTGGATTATTCCAGTCACCTGGTTTGCAAACAGTTGCATGCAAAACTGCAAGGTGCAACTGGGGATGCACGCCGTTGTAGCAGGAAGGTGGCAGTGAGCACAGAGGTTGAAATTTGTTAGGCTAGCTTTGCTGCTAAAGCTCCTTAACCATGAGCTGTGGTCTCCCTTGCTTGCTATAATGCTTTATTCTGTTGCCCATCCCTTTTTTAACAGAGCAAAACAAAGAAGGTGGAAATCCTGTAAGTGATTTGTCCCAACACCCACATTACTGGAGAGCATTATTGAATCTTCTGTTAATGAATCATTCAGCAGGAGATGGGGGAAAAAAGAGTCTTGAAGATCTTGAAATGCAAGCCAGCTCTAAGCCATCCTTACAAAAAATATTTGCCACTTTGGTGCACTTGTCCTTTGTTCAAATAGCCAAATACAGATGCATAAGAGATTGGGAATTTATGCCAAAATCCTATGTAGGCATGTATGGTAATCAGGTAACTGTATGAGTTCAGCTCATTGAAAGATCAGTTATAGAAGATTAAAAAGCTTGAGGCCAGCAGATTTTTCAACCTTCTACGTTATGGAAGGAAAGGATCTCAATCAGTAACCGATGCAGCCAGCCTGGTGCATGTGTGAGGTTTCTAGCATACATTTTTAGAAAGGCATATTAATGTAATGATGTCAAGTGATGGAAAATTTTGGATGACTTGAAGAATTGGATGGAGGTCATTTAAGGGCATGAGAAGCAAGAGGTGATCTTTTTTAATCATGGGAGGAGAAAGGAAATAAGGGCAAATTAAAGGAGGAGGAGTAGTTGGAGCAAACAAAATGTGTAACTTTGGCTAGCCAGCTTTTTTTTCCCCTGCTGATCAGTTTACAAGGCAAATCAGTTGGCAGCACATTTTCAGGAAGCGTGCTTTATTGACATGGCTACTGCAGATTAAAACCTACCAACCTTAACACAAGTTTAACTCAGGAATGTGTTTGTGGGAGTGTTAAGGTTTAGGTAGAAAGCAGCTTTACATGAGTAAGAATAGAAACAACTCCATTAAAGCGTTAGTATTTCCTCACATTCAGACTTTAGAATGACATGACCCCGTTCCTTATCTGACAAAGTAACTGGTTAATGCTAAAATGCAGTGTCCAGTTCGAAGTGTCTGTGGCTTTTAATGTTTAAAATTAGCTAGCTGTGAAATGATTTGTCAAAGACAAACAGCAAAGCTTTCTGGAAGGATCACCCAAGAGAAGGAAATCAGCTATGATGAATGAAGTTCTTGTTCACAGTTCTCACACTGCTCCGAGTAACTCTCCCTGGGTTATTTTTACTGTAATGCCATTGCAAATGCCTATGCCAGAGCCAGAATCATGCAGTTGAGTGTGTAAAGGGTGTATCCAGTCAAGATAAACTACAGCGTGTTTTTTTCAGATCACACATCAAAATGCGTTGGGTGATGGTTATGATTTTCAGTTGTATTGGACACCATGAAGTAGATTTAATGAAATCTGTTAAATATTTGTGGTCTTTTATTGAAGACCATGCAGAATTCATTTTGCTTAAATTTCTAGAGAGCAAACTTAGTGTGACTGGTTGTGCCCTAAAAAGTATAGGAGAACCTTTTGAGTAAAGCTCTCTTGTTTCTGTTTCCTCTGAGGGATTGAGCCCCAAAGGCTCTTACTGTTGGAAGAACATTAACTGCAAAGTGTGCTGTCCTATCAACTGCCTTGCAAAGATTTCCTTCCGTTCTAGCAGATGAGAAACATCATCCTCACTGCTTATTGTAGGACAAACGCATTTAGTCTCAACAGGTTATGTGGTAGCTGTTAAGATCCTGAGAGACGCAACCCCTGAATAAAGTAGTTTGAATTCCTTTTAGTGATGTTTGATTTGATTGTTATGTGCTAAAGGTAGCAACACCCTTCATCTTGGAGCTCTTCAGAGCCCTGATTTTTTTCTTATAGCTTGTTTCTATAATTAATGTACTTCAACTAATTTTGCAATCTTGAAGTAATTTTCACTGGTAATTCTGTGAATTTTTCTCATGAATTAGAATGAGAATGGGATAAAGCAGTGCTTCCATTTGTGAATACAAGGGTAGGAAAGATCTGGTGTTTTTCTGCTATCCCAAATGTTTGTCTGAGTGTACTATAGTAAGAAATAACCTCTGAACTATAATAGACTGTTAATCTTGGATCAAAACTGGAAGAAAGAAAATGGGTATTTGGGGTCAAACTTTGACCAGTTGGTGAGAACTATGGGTAATTTTGACCTTCTAAAGCTTTGATTTATTATGCTGTAAAAAGATAAACCTTTTCTAAACGATCCTTGGGATAGCGTGGAGGCTTGGGAGAGCAGATTTCCAAGCTGAGGCATAGTTTCATTTTACTGCTGTTCCAACCCCCCGTGCGTGTAATGATACGGGGAGGAGATGGAGGGAAGGAAGTAGCCGTTTGCTAAATGCGCAGCTAGATAAAACCAGCTGGAGCACATACCTTCCTTGAGTAACTTGTCAGAAGAAGCACTACAGGGAAAAGATAATGCACAGCGCCATTACAGGCAGAGCTGCTGGTTCCAGGGCCACTTTAAATTCCACTTTAAATTATTAAATACTGTAAACGCTATAAAGTTAATTAGAAGAGGAACAAACTCTACAAAGATAAATGTGTTTTCAATATGTTTCTCAGGGAGGGTACAGTAGAAACCAGTGAATGAGAGGAAATTTATTTCTGGCAGCACTCTAGACATGGAACTGTGGTTGAACTTTTTACCCTCATTACGTCCCCACTAATGCCTGCAGCGGTCTGGAATCAAAGTGGCCCTTCAGGCCCTGGAAAGTCTCTGATGTGGCGAGCGTTTGTTGTGTGATGAGGGTTACTTAAGAAAAAGCGGAATATTGTGACAGGGTTTTTTGAGATTTCTCAGTTACCACCCACCTCACTTGTTGCCTACAAAAATAGAGTAATTGTTTGCATCTGGGTGTTTTTGTCTGTCTTAGGAATAACTGTTATAAATCAATGTGACAAAGACCCAGAGAACAGTTGAGGATTATATTTTCTTTCCTTAAATGTTCTCGGGTTATTTCGATGTTAGGTACCGTAAAGGATTTAAAGTGCATTGCAAAATAGGCAGAAATTTCGGGATGACTGAACTTGTTCTCTTTTTCTGAGGATATGAACACCATCAGATACTGAGTTCTCAGACAATTCAAATATGCTATTTAATGTTTCTTCCTAAACAATGGCTGTCACTTCATGCTCTTAGTTTGAGCAGCTAATTGCAAATTGCATTAACTTCCAGCCCTTGTATCTGTATTGTTACACAATTGCTGCCACTTGAATAATCCACTGCAACTTGACAGTATTTGAAGTTTGCATCTGTTACTAAATGCCATTTTCTCTCTTACCATGGTCTCTTCTTGTCCTTTTTCTTTTCTTTCTTTCCTTCAATAATACTTAATACACAGAGTAAACATCAAGGGAGTTTGCTGAGCTGAAGCAGTCATGTTTGGATTAGATTCTTTCAAACCCCTGAAGTATGGAAAAAGGCAATAAAAACAGAATAAGTGGAATCTATTAAAAATCTGATCTGTTATTATTTTTCTTTAGTTCTGATCTGTTTTTTTTTAAGCAGAATGAATATATTTCGGTAGGTTTAAAATTTTAAATTTGCAAATAACTTAAAATTCGTAATGCCATGAATTTTTCTTGAGTACTTCAAAATAGAGCTTTAGAACATTCCTTGGTGAAAACGTGTAAGGTATGGTCTCAAAGAAAGAGCCTGCTTAATCTCTTCTTTCTTTGAATTCTAACTAGTAATACATTCAGGATATCACCAGAGGAGACCCCTTACCACATTTTTGGGTGGTTGCTCACTAACTGGGTTTTGCAGTTAATTGTGATTTAAGTAATAATAGAGTATTTGTTCAGTATAATTACCTCATTGTCCAGATGAGGCATTAATAAAGTAACACTAAATGTTTCAATACATTTTGCCTGCGCAGTTTGAAGGACAGTGTCTCCTGTTTCAGCATCTGCTGTGTTACATGACTCTTTGGGGAGAATGCAGTATTTCTGTGTGCCTTTCCTTAGTAATTCCTCCTGGAAATAGCCTTATAGCTGATAATAATAGCATTTAACTATAACCAAACTTCATGAAAAGTGGTCCAGTAAAGGAAGCGGCTGTGTCGGTGGCTTCACTGAGAGAAAGGCTATAGCATAAGCTAACTCTTTTTTTTGATGTTAAGCAATTTATATAAGAGCTCAGCCTTAAAGCCAGTTTCAGGAAGAGCAGGCTATTTATTTTGCTATTTATGGAGCTTCTCCTTCAGAGTAATTCTTTTTAGGTACTATTCCCTAAGTTCAAACCAGCTTTCAGTGAGTTCAGTTACAGTGAGGATTCTGCACGTCTGCAGGACATGGTCTGCAATGTCAAGTCATAAAGTAAATCAGGGGAGAATTAAGAACATATAATTAATAGGCATCTGTGAAAATTTTGGCCTACCTAATGTGACCAGAACTTCATAGAGGCTTTGTTGTTCACAGCACTTTTCAAGTGCTTTAGCCATAAGATCTAAGCTTATCTCACTCAACTTCAGGCATATGCACTCTAAACCCCTCTAATTCTCTCTTGGAAACAGGATTGTTTTCAAGCTTCTCAGAAATTGTAATTTGAGCCATATACTTGCATATAAACAATTAAGGTTTAGTAGACTCATAAGCAACTGAAAGATGTCTTACAATGATTGCTGTCATGCAGTTTGAGGCAGAGGCTACTTAATACAGAGGTGATGAAGTGCTGCACAATCCCCTTAGCTTCTGCTTATGTTGTTGATGACACCAGCAGCAAACCTATTTGAGATAAAACAGGTTGGTACAAGGTTTTGTGTTTAATGTTGAATCCAAAAAGTGGTTTTTCATGGGAGTTGGGATGGCGAGGCAGGTGGGTGTGGAGCTGCTTGCTTAACTTGGCTTTGTTGGCGGTGCTTACATGTGAGATGAGAAGATGCCAATAGGCCTGTCAGAGCCATGAGTCATAAGGTAAAACACAGAAAAGAAAGAAAATAACCCCAACCTGAAACGTAAAGAATTTTGTTACAAGAATCAACAGGATAAAACAGTTGGTCCTTCATAATACTTTGGCCATGTTAACAGTTGCAGGTAAAGACATCTTGTAAATCTTGAGTATTCAGTCACACACAAGTCGGGCCCTTTCACATTGACAGATTGCAGAGGAGCACGACACAACAGCCGAGCAAAGATTCGGTGTGTATTTTCCAAAAAGCTTTGTAGTGCACCTCAGAAGAATGAGTTCTGTTGATTCCCAGATTGTTTGTAGCTTTTGGTAGGATTCTTCGTTAAATGTAACTAATAATGCCTTAAATATATGCAATTAGTATGCATATGCTGTAGTAACCAACTGCCGTCTAAATTAACTGTGCCATCTTATGATACGCCATTGATCAGTGCTGTCAATACAAAGTGCCTCGGAATAAAAAAACCCCTATGGTATTGATACGGAGTTTTATGTCTCTTGGCCGTTTATAACATCTAGGGGTAGCTGAAGGTTCTCTTTGGGTTCTGCAGGTGCTTGGTGAAATTTGGCTGGAGCTGAGATACTTCAGCATCAGTTTTCTCTCAGCATCACGCTCCCAGATATGCGATGTTTTTTTGTTAAGCTGTGACACGTGGCTGTGTCTCTCGATATACAAAAACTCCCTACGGTTTTGAATGTGGTCCCTCTTGTATGATCTTGAAGATCGGTGTCGCATTCGTTACAACATAAATTACGTGCATTTATTTCAGTGATAAATTCTGCTTCAGTAGGAAGGGCACCTCTTAAATTAATTTTATGGAAGAAACACACCTACCAGATTGTAAGCTTAGTGAGCTGATCATAGAAATGTTCATCTTTGATATAAGGCTGACAAACGCAGTTACATTCTACCGGCAAGTTAATCTTTGCTCATGCTCTCCAAGATTTACAGAAATGATGGAAGACAGTCAGTGCAGGTTTGTAACTTTTGTATAAAAGGACGGGTTGGTTACAGACAAGAACAAAATCTAGCCCAGAATATACCAAAAACAATGATTCTGATCTGAAAAGTGGAGCTCCAGATGTACTTTTCCTCAGTGATAGCTCTGGTCAAGTAAGCCTTGTAGATAAACAAATCTCTTGAGATGCCGCTAATCTTCCTGTATTAACTAACTGGAAATATGATGGGACAGCTATGTTTTGTAACATGTGGTATGTCTCAGTGAAGTGGAAAGTGTGTCACACTCCAGTCTCTCTGCAAAAGCATGCCACAGCTGAAAAGCCAGCTTGTGCTATATTTTACACTTCAGTGACATGCATGCCACAAGCCATCCAATGGAGCAATGTAACACAGCATGCTGCAGTACATAAAGGTGGGATGTTGGTTGTTGTGTGGCTTTATTTAGCTTCGTGTATTTTGAAACAAAACCCAACAAAATAAATCTAGAAAGTCTGTTCTGCTGACAAGAGTGAGTAATGCTGTCATAGGCAGAAAACACAATAGTAGAAACATGTTGGGTACCGCTGGTGATGCAGAATGTGGGAAGAGCCATCTGCTGCCAAAACTGAAGAGTCATTTGGAGGTTGCTAAGCATTTTAATATTTGTAAGGATTCCCCTTCCCTTTTACTTTTCTCTTCGAACTGGTGGTGCTGATCTTGTTGTATGTATTATGATAACACCAATATGTGGGTAAAACCTAGTCATAAATTTTCCTCTTCTTGTTGATGTACCACACAGACTTTCTGACCCTCAACTACAGATAGAAAGCAAAGGAGCTTCTGATTTAATTGAGCAAAAGTGGGCATTGTGATTGTCAAAAGTACTGAGAATTGAAAAACCCTGTGACCTCCATCAGTCCAAATGTCTGTTCCAGGATTGTCAAAAAAACTTGTATTTTCAGACTTTTTCCCCCATACAGCCTCAAGAGTGGAAACAACTTTCCATTCTCTTTTCAGCTGGGGTTTGTCTGTCATATGAACTGTCATTGTAGCAGCACCTGAATGTTCACCCGAAGTTCCAGGTGGTGGCAATGTGCAGAACTGGAGAGGAGATGTTGATCTGCATTGCCTTTTAGTAGGCTGCTTTTTTACTATATTGGAATTGATGTTTTGATCTTCATTTATTTAATGCAGAACTGTCAGCTCTCTTAATAACGGGATCGTTTCCTGTGTCCTATGTGACAGGCATTTTGCTGCATCTTTTCTGCCGACAGACCTATGGTAAACTTTAGGAATGAGGACAACTTCTGTTCTAGAGGCTGCAGCAGAGAAGTCTGTTCCTGTCAGTACCCAGCTGATCACAAGTTTAGTGTATGATCCTGTTCAAATCAGATAGTGGAAATGGCTTGCCTTCACCTATAGTTAAATACGAGTCCATGTAGGAAGGCATAGTAGGAATCCATGTATCTGTATCATAAAATTACATGAGGTAGATAGATAACCTGAAAATGCTGAGATGCCAAGTTCAGAGTAATGGGTACTTCATTGAGATAACTATTGTATCACGTATAAATGCTTGAAATACAATTAAATTATTTTTTTATGTGATAGTTAATGCTATTTGTCTACAGAAATGTCCTACGCATAATTATACTTGGATTGATCTGTCAATTTTAAGCAAAAATGTTAGGAACAATCAATCCTTATACTAGCTTGCTTTTTTTTAATGAATGTGCAAAGTGGTGTAGATCTCCCTGCAGCCATCAGCCTGCTCTTAATGTTACTTCCTTCATTTGGCTGGGGAAAAGATCAACCAAAAACCCAACTTTAAGTAGCTTTTATGTGGACACCCATTTTATATTCAACCTTTGTTCCTACCTCTCTCTTTTCCCACATCTCTTAGTAGCATAAGTATAATGTATAGTATAACTATTATATATACATATAATATATATAACATATGTAACAGTATAACTATTGCACTATGTATTATATATGATATATATATAACAGTATAACTATTGCATGTTTAGATTAAACTCAGAACAGGTTACAGTCTGATATATGCTTTCTGTTTTATTTTAGAAGCTTGGTGATAAATATATGTATTCTGATGTCTTTAAAGAAACAGATGCCGTGTGTTATGCTGTAAGAGTAGTATGGAGGATTTTTCTTACAGAAAGCTATATTAATTTCCAGATTAATTTGCTGATAATACAGTTTTTTTCCCTGTTCTTGTATCTGATTATTTTGTATTTATCAAGAAGATGGAACATTCTGAAACATGTCTAAGGGAAAACTTTCTGTATAGTGTTTTGTGATTAAGAGTTGCTTCTGACACCTGAAAAGAAACAGCAAATCTGGAACTGCACAGTTCAGCCTAACTGCAGGTTTGGTCTCTAGTACTGTGTACGTTTAAATATATATGAAATCCTCAGATTTGAACTTTAAAAACAGGCTGGCAGCTGTTTCTCACAGTATGAGACTTCTGTATTGTCTGCTGTTCCTGCTGCCCTGTCTGGTGATGAGTCAGTGTTCAATACAATATTCCAACATCTTGCTGCATTTTTAATGCCACACATTCTCCTGTTCCTTCCCCCCCCCCCCCCCCCCAGTATGTTCTTCCTCCAGTGCTTTATGGATAATAAACCTTTTTTGAATTAGGACTTTTCTTGTGTGTTTTTGTGAAGTGCCTTGTATGTTCATGCCACTGTGCTAAATGCTGTGTGTGTAGTTTGTCCATTGTGCTCTATTGTTATGGTAAGTGGATGCACTTGATCTCCTGGAGGGGACTGCTGGCCTTGCCACTTACAAGCAGTACTTGACAACTGATTCATGGGATGGTAATTAGAACAGCTTCACAGGAGTCTGTGTATCTAACACTCTCAACAGCAAATATCAGCTGGGGAACTGATAAACAAGGATAAAGCAGTGGGGAAGAAGCCAGCTTGGAAGCCAACAGAAAATAGGATCATTCTTTTTTTAATAATAATAAAAAAGGATCTGATGGAAGAAACAGAGGCTTCTAATGGTGTGTAATAGAACAGAAACTGAAATATGGGTAGACAGAGAACAACTTGCTTTTCTCCTGAAAATCAAGTGAATTTCAAGTAATAAGTTAATTCATGAACTTAGCTGTCCTTACGGAGAGCGAAGGAGTAAACAGCATAGCAGTTCCTTGGCATAAAATTGGCTTTGTTATTAACAGTTCTTAAACCTCTTCCAAAAGGTACACTGTTACACATGTGTTACCAAAGGCAGGTATCTAACCATATCTCGTTAATTAAAGGGATAAAAAGTTAACAGATTATAAAATTACATGTGATTACCCTTGGAAAGCATCTTGTGTACAGGACTGAATAGAACATTTTAAAAACACAAATAGTAACATATATACGAGAATAGACATGAGGAATGAGGCAGAGAATTTACTTGTTTTACAATAAGCTTATTTTAATGTGCTGTTACCATTAAGTATTCTTTGAACAGTGTTCAGAGCTGGTAATCATATGGCAAGGTAATTTGTTGAGTTACAAGTTTTGCCTTTTAACAAACTTCAGCTTCTTTAAGGATCATTTTTGCTAAAGAAAAAATGGAAATAGCTTTAACTTAAATAGATATGACTTAACATGGTTGCTTAACACATTTGTCATCTATAATTTATACCAGAGCGGCTAATTATGATAACATAAATTTGCCTGTAAGCAGGAAAGGTTTGTACAGTACCACTCCTTGCAGGAAGGGATTTTCATTGGAGGATAGAGTTTATGTTGCTGCAGAGATAGAAAAACAAGGTACTGACAGTTTTCCTGCTGTGGTTTACAACCTTCAAGCCCAGCAGACCACAGTGAAGCTTCAGGTTCTCTCACACACAGACCACGGCCTGAGTTATGCACTGAGACAGGTCCCAGTTCTTCCTGAGTCCATCCCGGATCCTTCTGACAGATGCTGCACTCTGAAGAAACGCCTTATTTATGAAATAACAAACAAAATACTCCTGTCCCTGAAATTGAAGAACTAGAAGGGGAAACGATTAATGCAGTTTGTAAACATTAGCACTGGTAAGATGTAGGATCAACTGGTTTGATCCTTTTCAAGAATTCCTATCAAAAGGCTTTAAAAGGAGTGGTACCTGTGTTCCCAGCTCTTTGTATCTTTGTTCTGCTTACCTGATATAATGTTGCACAGGAACTGATGTATATTATTCACCTTTTATCTGTTTCCTTTGTTCAGAGAATCCGTGGTTCACTTGCATATTGTACACACAGATGGCTGTACCACGTTTTGTCTAGTGGGCTTTGGCGCGGTCACACGTGTCCCATCCTTTTTTTCCTTCCCCACACGAGCAAACACTGTGGTTTTCCTTTGGTATGTCTTTTGGTGGTATTCAGGCCGAGACTTGTCTTTTACCTGTAACAAAATGGTTTCTGCAGAGTTGATGACTTTCTGCAAACAGATTTGTTCTGTGCCCATAAGACTGTGAAGGTAGTGAGGTAAGAGGGAACTTCTGTTACCAGTCTGATAGACTTGATCAGAATATTTGAGGAAGATGCAAGAGTGAAATCTGTATCTCTTGGTATTTAACACAAACATTTTGGTGCTGTATAAATAATTTCCCCTCTTGTATTTAAAGGATTAGATTTAGTAACATGTGTCGGAGATCGGTACAGGTTTTTCTTATTTAGAAATAAGTGCTTCCATGCTCTTTGCAATTTGTGGTACACTTAAACTGTCTCTGCTGCTTTGTATTTCACTGCTGCACACACAGTTTCGGGAAGTGTCACTTTCTCACAAAGCTTGCTTTGCTTTTCCTGATTTTGAATGAATCTGGTCAGTACCATGAACGAAAGTAAGGAAATTACTTACAGAGTTGAGCTTGCAAGCTTTGGTTGTGGAAAGTTGGGATGCAGAGAGCGGGGGGTTTTAGGGGATGGTGAAAGTCTTACTGAACCTGTTTCTGTGCTGGTGTTTTAAGGAATAAAGAATGCAATCCTTGAGTTTCCTTCCTTAAAATTCTCATTCTGGTGTTCATCCTTCGTAAAGAAGGCGAGAATACTGCGATACCAAAGAGAGCCCAGAGGACAGCTGCAAATACATGCTGGGGCTGGAAAACCAACCTCACAGTTTAAGGTTTAAAAGTCTTTTTCACTCTCTCACAGGTTAGTGCCTGGATTGCTTCAGATGCTCACAGACTTGCGCAAAAGATAACAGGATGCAGTGAGCATTTTTGTGTTGTTGACAGAGACGTAAAAGCTGAAAATATACTAAATCTCTTGCAATGAGAAGTAATTTCATAAAAATAAAGTGATCTAAATGTTGGAACAATTTCCCATAAAAAATAGAAGACTCATTGTTGCTTGAAGGCTTTTTAGACAAGATTAGGTTGCTTAGTAGAAAATAATGTCTTTGAGCTTCTGAGCCATATTGTGCATGGCCTGGAAAGAGAAGATGATCTTTCTGGTGTTGAAATCTGTTAATCTGAGCAAACCTTCTTCAGGGGCCATGAGGAGAACAGAATTGCCTTTGTGGTCTCAACATGCTAATAATATTACTACAAAGATCATAATCAAATCACATGCTTCAACTTTCCACTGTGAAGGTTCAGGAAGGAATTTTTCCAATATACAATTCATTAACTCTGGACTGTGTACTCTGGTTTTGTTTTGCTTTGCTTCCCCTTTTCTGAAGCATCAAGAGAGTGACCACAGCTAGAACAGGTTACTGGGTAACCTTAACCACTGCGCTGCTCTTTAGAAACTTGTGTCATTGGCAGGGTCCTCCTCATTCCTAAAAGGAAAAAGCTGTTTCTTTAACAGAACTTACTGGTAGATCCAATGCTTTATAGAGTAATAATAGTTAAAAGGCTTCCCAGAGTAGCTTGCTGTGTGGGTCATCGGGACATACCTTGTCCAGCCAGTTCCTTGGACTTGCTGTCACTTTTCTTTCTCCTGTTTTCTCTATGTGGCATGCTGTTCAGTGCCAGGACGGAACTGCTTGTAAAACATTTGAGCTAGGTAGAAGGATAAATGTCTAGGTGAAACTCAATGGCCTGCAGTAGACAGGAGGCCTGGGTGATGTAACAGTTCCTTTTGCCCTGACAGTGAAACAAGTTGTCTTTCGTAAGATTGATTTTGAAGCTGTATTCCATTTAAGGCATCCAACAGAAATGTCTGATAATTTTATGGGGTTTCTTTCTTTAAATCCCACAGGTTGTTAAAGCTGGGCCTTGTAGGAGATTATTGTACTAATAGGATGTTTTTGAGTATGATCTCAGTATAAGTTTGAATATTCTTATCTATTAAAGGCACCGAAAGTAATTAAAAATAAGGCTGTTTTCTATGTTGGGTCTGCTGGGCTTGGAAAACAGTTATTGCAAATTGCATGGAAATGAATAAAGCAGCACAAGAGGAATACATTAGAATAATGAAGTGGTACCAGTGTGGCCATAGATAGAAAAGGGAGCCTGGGAACATGCAGTGCTGCAGCAGACGTACATTAATGATTAAGGTTTTTATAAACAGTGAAAGGTTTTGATTTTGAACACTAAATTGTTACTTCAGAATGCACCGAAATGAAAATGGAGCTGTTCTTCTTGTGAGACACAACTTTAAAGATTTGTCTCACAGGCAAACTGTGACAAAGCAATTGCCAGATTCTTCTTTAATTCATCATTTGTTTTTATCTAAACTGGTGGGAACTATAGGACTGTATGATCAAAGTGAAATTGCTTTTAACTGGGAGTACATGCCCTCTGTCTGAAGCTGGTTTAGTGACAGCTGTTAAGTTTAATGATCTCCATAACATTTGCTAGAAGGCTTGATGCTTCTCTGGCTTTAAATGTTACTAGCCTTTCCCAGGGAATGTAATGCCAGTTTGTGGATTTGGCACAGTTTTTCTATCAGTTGATACCCCTGTGTGCAAGGGCAGCAAGATTTGGCCTCCAAGGTCTGGAAGAAGCATTTTCTAGCTGGTAGGAAGCAGTGTTCTCCAGCTGCTGCGGTAACGAATGCCATTTTAGTCTTTAATAAAACAGTCAGCTGTATTTAGCAAGACATTTTCTGTAATTGTTGTCCTACCTGTTTGGTTTATATCTAGCTTCAGAAGGTAACGGGCAACATTCTGTGGAGGTCAGTGGAGATGGTATTAGGCTGCTCCTGTATACCGTGCAGTAACGCACATCACTTCACAGCCCGGTCCCAGGAAATTTGAATAGGAATTTGTTGAATGTTGTTTAAATAACTTGCCAGATAACACCTGGAAGTATCACAAAAGGAACAGTGATTAAATGAAAGACTTCTGTCATATGTTAGATCAAATATGCTGATGAATGGGAGTGTTTTCATTATAGAAAACTCTTTATGTTGCTCTGTGCATTAGGAAGGTCAATACACGATGGAAGAAGAATGATTTTTTTCTTAATGTGGAAACTATAAAGGAGAAAGAAAGGGATCATTACTTCAGAAAACCTGCTGCTAATATATGCAATATTTGTCTTGAGGAAGTACAGAAAGGAACTGCCTTGTAAGTACAGAACAAGGCAGATGTAATGCAGTTCTTTGTGTAATTAGAGAAAGATGGAGCTCATTGTAATGCAGTTTCAATAGGCGAGAGGGACATGCAGCATACTGCAGCGTGGCACCTTAGATGAGGCTCAATGTATATATGGCAGCTGGAAATAAGCTATTTCCCTTGTTCCATCACATGAAGTCAAGAGTCTGTGGGTAGAGAATGCCGTAGCGATTGTCTGCAGACGGCTGCCTTGCCTTTACTACAGGACCTCAAGGTGTCACAACTGAATCAACATTTCCTGGAGTTAACTAATCCTTAGAACAGTTTTTTGTGCCAAGCTTTAATAGGCTATTTGTAATACTGGTAGTGTTTGGAAGCCCCGTGATGTTGTGTTCTTGGGAAGTGAGAGTTTCTTCTGTATTTGTTAGATCAGTTTGCGTGATCTCTTGATGTGATTTCATAGACGATTTAATGCAGTTTCACCTATTTCTGGATTTTCATTCTTTTTGTCATTTCAACTCATTAGCTATTAATGGTAATTTAATGATTGTTTTCCTACACAAACTTGCAGAGCCATTAAAAAGGACTACAGGTGATACTGTGACAGTGTTCTATATAACTGTACACTTCCTTAAGGAAGGTTGTATCTATTCCTTTAGCAATCTTATTGTTACCTACAATGTGTTACGATGCCAGAACTTCTGTCCCGCTTCCCAGGTGACATCATTGTGTCTCTCATCAAGCTTATGTATGTATGTAGAGCAAAAACCAAAGTAGGTAGATGGAGATGCTTGCTGTGATCTCTTTTTCTAAAGATTCTAGCTCTGTCTTCTGTGAAGATGGTATAAATACTCAGTAGTGCACTGTATTGCCCAGACACCTTCCATCCTGGGATGATGGGGTTTTAAGTGCCACAATTAACTGGAAGATGCCTCATGTAAAGAAAGCCTTGTACAGGCCCTGGTGATCCCCTTTTACAGCAAAAGCTCTATTTCTATTTTATGCCTCTCAGACTTTGTTTTTTCTTCCTTTCTGGACTCATGAGGCTGCTCTGTGATTGATGTCCGTTCTCTCTTTGCGTGGGATATTGTTCATCACATGCCAGAGTGGGGAGAGGCAGCCGGGAGGAAAGAAAACACTTGTGAGCAGCCTGAGTAAAGTCTTTCTAGGCACAGGAAGTTTTGGGCTCGTGTTGGTCCATCAGTCTTCTCCTTTTCTTCCGTGTAAGAAGCGTGTGTGTTTTGTGCAGTATATTTGTCTCTGTATGCAAACATTTTATACCAAGCTTTTATAAACTCTGTGCCTCATAGCGAGCAAATCTGCGAAGAGGTGATAGTTATGTCATGGTGCACAAGCCCAGATGTAGGCAAGTGCCTGCTGTACAAGGCATCTGTTACTTTTCTTCTGTCCCTGCACTGCAGCAGTCAAGTACAAGATACAAGAACCTGAGTGTGTTTGGATATTTATCAGTGCCCACATTTTGAAGTCATTGGTGAATTTGTGTCCATTACCTTTAAGGAAGTTGTTGATAACTCTGCATTTAACAACTAGGCTACATAAAAATAGTCAATAATCTGAGGAAGTAACTGGAAAGAATTTTATTTGTGACAGACTTAACATTATTATCAGGCCACAAACCTCAGTGTTTTCACATTCCTCTCTTAATTTCTCTCTTTTGCATAATCATCACTGGTACACTGAAATACGATCGGAGTCCTTCTCACCAGCAAGACCTTTAGTGAACCTTTAGTCCTGCAGATCATCAGAAGAAAAGCTTCTTAGCTAGAAGTCTCTTTGCTTCATCTTCTTCCAAATGATGGCAGTTAGCATAGGCTAAGATATGTCTCCAGCTACTGTATTTCAGTCACATTTACTTACACCGTCTCTGTGATTATCTGATGAAATGATTATTCATGACTATTCCTGAAATAGAGTAAGATGCAGTAATGTGAATTTCGTGCAATTCAAAGGTTTTGAGAACTTCCCATTGTCAGGAGAGGCTTTTGCAAGTTTGTGGGGCTTCATCTTGCAATCAGTGGTGGTTTTGGTGGTGTTCTGTTGTAGTTCCTGTACTGCTGGGTTTGCAGCTGAAATGTGAGTGGTTTTTTGATTCTAAGTGGGTTATGATTTTTCATTCTCATAGGCCATGTCCTTTTTAATATTTAACATTTGATTGTAGGTTTGTTCGATAATTCAGTGAGGAAGATTGTTAAGACCAAAGCATTATGCCTAAGTCAACTTTCTAGAGACCCTGCAAAGGGCTCCACGATGTTTATCTATAATGATGCTTTGTCTTCCTGAACACAGCAACTTTTGTATATTTAAATGGGGCATTTTGCTTAGTGTAAATTGTCCTGCTGTATGGTAACATAGGAGAATAATGAAATAATGTATGTGGTATGAATGTTATAGAAGAAGGGGAACGCTGCTTTTGATCTTGGTGGTTTTGGGTTTAAATTCTTCTTAATGAGTGAAAAGGAGTTGAGCTGTCTAGCATCAAAAGTTATATCCAGGACTCAGTCTAGTTTTTTAAGTTCAAGAATGTAAAGGGAATGTTGTATTTGTGTCCCATTTCCTCTGCAGTGTGGGCCATGGAACTCCCTGGATTCCCTGTTTTTAAGAGGATTAGGAGTTAGTAGTTCAGTGGAGGTCGTAAAGTGTCAGAAGAAGCTGCAGTGTGCAGCAGGTCTGTGGGGGTAGCCCTGTTGCACATCTTTCATTGCTCAGTTCATGTGCTTCTACTTCCTATCTTGCCTCTGCACTTAGACCTTTCACTGAGCCCTTTCAGTGAACTAACTGGGGGGGGGGAGAATTCCCTCTGGAGGAGAGATAAGGGACAAAGGGTAATAACCCTTTGTCTTTTCGGTTGCTTTAATAGGCTAAAATGGGTCAAAGTAGAATCCATTGCGTATCAGAGGCTGGGTAAGGAAAGTACACGGAACCACTGCGCCTGAGCTTTGGACATCACTGAAATGGAGGAGGGAAAGATAGTGCTTATTACTGCTCTTGAATAGTGTAGACTAATTAAGGTACTATTATTATTGTTTAAGTGCTATGGCAGAGAAATTTATCCTGAGATCTATGTCTGTAAACCTCATTTTGTTCCAGAAGAATTGATCTTGTTGCTAGCTGAGGAGATGTAAAGGAGGGTAGAGAAAGCCCATTCAAAAGGCTCATACTCTTAGAATGGTTGAGAAATAATGTCTTTGGAAAAGAAATGAATCTTGCAGTGTTGGAGAATCCTTGCTGCATGGGCCTCTGTTGAGCAGTGACATGAAAATCCTTTATTCTTATTCCCTCTGCCCCTCCAGCAAGCTGAAACCGTGTTCCTGAGTTGTTACTGAGAGCTGATCAAAAACGAACATGCCATTGTGGATGTCAGCATTGTATTGTTACTCATTTAGGTACACAGCTTGTGGTGTGGAATTTATAAATTCCAATTTAATGAACGTTGTGTCTGATGAGCTGAGAGTGCTCAGTTGCAAATGAGGTTTGTATCAGCCATTAGTTTGAACAGGGTGGGTGTCATGGGTTCAGCAGTAGCAGTCATTTTTCCCCTTCTTGGTATACATCGGGACTTCTTCCGCTGTATCGCCCCACACACCACAGTGCAGCAGCCCAGATGGGTTGACTGCTACTGCTGAACCCATGACAGTGGGAAACTAAAGTAACCAGAAGGAAATGTTAAAGAGAGAAATCTTTTGTAGCCATTGAAAGTTTATTTTTCTACCTTTCCACCTTTGAAAAGATTCCCAAAGTCTGAGGAAGTGCTTGCAGGTAGGACAGAGTCTTAGGTGCCATGGGCTAGTGTGTGGTGTCCCTGCCCATGGCAGGGGGGTTGGAACTAGGATGATCTTAAGGTCCTTTCCAACCCAAACCATTCTGTGATTCTGTGCTTTTTGTGTCATAGTTGGTGGATAAAGTGCTTAGCCAAAAAATGGAACTTTCCCAGGAATGCATCATCTGCTAACTGAAGCCTTGTGATAATGCTGAGCGTGCCACCAGCGCAGACGTTACGGAACAAGGAAGGGCTACAAATGGACAGACAAATGGCAGTAGCCAGGAAATGTCTAATGTATTGTTTCTGCTGATGAGGTCTTAGGAACATCCTCAAATATATTTGACCTTGTCTTTGTATTTATTGCAGAAAACCCCAAACATATGTACTATTTTCTGCTCCTGGATTGCAGAATACCATGGAATCAAAAGAAAGATGATTGAAAGAAATTTGGAGAGAGAACTTTTGAATTAGAGCTGGGTAGCATTTTGGAGTACTTCCGACCTAGTACCATACTGCTACTTGATTAATAGCACTTGAACTCAAGTTACAGGGTGTTAGCCAGTGTGGTTACTAAAAAGCATTACCATGATCAGCCAGAAGAAGGGTATGACAAAAATTATTTGAGTGACAGGATTATTACCCATAATTTTGTTGGTGCAGTACATTTTAGAAAGTATGCAAAAGTTGTGTAGTTAGCTGTATGTCAAGTCAAAAATGGAACTGCTCAACACAGGCTTCTATGGAAATAGTAATCACTATCAATTATGCTAATATAATCTTAGCTATATCTACTTCTGTGATTTCTGTTTTGAAAAAAGAATCTGTGTACCCATTTTATCAAAGTAATAATTTCCTGTAGGCGATAAATGTACTTAAATCAAGAAAAGTTTATACGTAGACTTAGCTGGGGTTTTCTGTGTTTTCTAGCAGCAGTGAGCTTCTAATGTGAAGTGACTCGACTTGAGTCTTGCTGTTGTAAAAGTGTTTTTGAAGGGCCTTTGAAGTGCTTGAAAGTAATAAATAGCACCCTCTAGTTATTAGCCTAGGTATGTGCCTAGAAAAAATGTCTCTTTTGGGAAGAATTTCAATAGGCAGAGTGTCAAAACTTACTTTTTCTGTCATTTCTTTGACTGTTGTCTTTCTGTGCATGTATTGTGTATTGTTTCTCTGCTGCATCCTTATTGTATGTGCCATCATCTTGAGGCATTTGAGGTAAACACTTGGCATTTGCACTCCAGTTCTCCCAAAATTTCTCGAGCAGCTTGAGCAGATCCAAAAGACAAGGAAGTGTTCTGTCAGGAATTGTGTTAAACTCTGTAAAGTAAAACAGATATGCACAAGGGGAAACACCCTCTTTTACCAATACTTACTATATGTTTGTGCAGCTGGCAATTTGTGCTCCTTCGTATTCGTTGACCTAGAAGTAGCCAACATTTTAATGCGTTCTTGGAGGGGGAAAAAGGTGTTATGGAAAAGAACTGCCACATCAAAGCCTCTCCTCAGCTTGTAAAATGGTTTCCACCACTACCTTCCTCAGCCCTATCGGAACACTCAGCACTTTCTCCCTCTCAAAAGAAAGCAAGCCTTTTTATTAAGAAATGGCCTTACTTTTATTTATATTGAAATGATGAAAGTGACACAAAGTAGTTGAAAAGATCTATTAATTCAAACAAAAGTCCGTCAGCAATGTAATGTAAATTCTGTGTAATGTGTCTCTATGAAGTCAAGGCACAGGATTCAGCTGTTGCACAGAATGAAGTAAGTACTCCCTTAAGAGAGTGTTACTCTGTGCAATACTTTTTAAATAACTAGAATGTAGTCTAAAACTTCATGCCTGTCTACTGGCTTGGATATTGCTCATCGGTTCTGCTGTTGCAAAGTCTTACCTGTGACAAAGGAAACCAAGGGCTTGATGATTACTTGCACAATACAGGTTCTTGACCATTGTTGGTATCAGTTGAGTTTTAATCATACCTTCATGTGGAAGCCTTGTATTGGCCCTTCGTGCTGCTCAGATTGTTAGATTCTTGTGTTGTGTGCTAAATAATATAGGGAGGCTGAAATAATTTAAAAAGAATTTTACAAAACATCCTTCTTTCCATGAAAATCTTGTTTCTTTGTTTCAGCACCAGCCCACCTTACTGCTGTGTGGACCTTTATTCTTTGCGGACAGGAGAGATGGTCAAGTCCATACAGTTCAAAACTCCTATTTACGATCTGCATTGCAATAAAAGGTAAGGATGCTTACTCTACATTCTTCCTGTGTTAGGCCATGGAAGATGTCAGCATGAATACAAGTTCTGGTGTGTGTGTTCCATGACTTGTTATTATTTTAACTGTCCTTTAAGCACAGCTTTTGTTCTCCGTTTCTCAGGTAATATTTCAGTTTGAATACAGCTGTATGCTTCTCCAGTGGCTTTCATTTAAGAAGCTCAAAAGATTTTTCATCTGCAATCAGAATGATATGTTTTATGTGCCTGGGTTTTTTGTATGGCAGCAGGTAGTGTGCTTGCGTATGTGAAGACCAAAAGAGTATGAGCATGTATTGAACTCGTGCAGCTAAGGGGAGTTAGCACTGCTGAAGACAAACAAAAAAAAACCCCAAAAGCCAAACATAAAAACCTCCAAAACAAAAAAACAACCCTGGAAGCCACAAGAGTTTTGTTAAACAGACATTTGGCTACCATTGTGTTGAAGGCCAGGTTGGATGGGGCAACCTGCTGTAGTGGATGGTGTTCCTGCCCATGGCAGAGGGTTGGAACTGGATGAGCTTTAAGGTGCCTTCCAACACAAAGCAGTCTGGGATTGTATCATCAAAATCTAAACATTAACGACTACATTGGGTCAAGTAGGAGTTATAGGAGAAAAGTAGTACTGTTGAACAAACACCTTTAATACCACAACTTACATAGTAACGAAGAGGTTATTTTGATGGTGTGAATGTTTAAAGAAGTAAAGGATAGGAGTTTTTGTTATCCCTGTCAGTCTGCTTATTGCAGGATGTGGGTATGATTGCTGTATCAAAAACCAGTTTCACGGAAGTGGTTGAGTTAGTGAGAGTTATGTGCCATGAATAGGTTCCTTTAAAAGCTGTCAGAGTTCAGTACTTATCTCTGTAACTGTCCCTTGAAAACTTTAAAGTTCCCTTGTGTACAGCGTGATGATAGTAAATCTTTCCAGCCTGGCCTCCTTGCAGAAGAAAAATCCAATTGTAAAAACAGTCAAGGCAAATCACCATTCAGAGTTTCTCCCAACTAAAAAGTCTTTCCAGGTGCTAATGTTTCTTTTCCTAAGTGGTAAAAATGGAAATACTTCAAAGCTGTACAGCTGTATCCAGGGTAGCAGCTTTTCTGGAAAGGATCAGATCCTGTTGTTATCCAAGGAAAGCTCACTACTTCAGATTGAAAATTCATTAAATGTGGCCAAGTGCAGTTCTTATGGTGCAGTAATCATACTATAGAGTAATGGAGTCCAAAATTTGAATTTAAAATAAAACTTGAGTTGCAGAAGAAGGGAAAACTGTCAGTTATTTATGTATTTAAAGTCTAGAATCATGCAGCTGGTAGGTTTCATTTATGCAGAAAGACAGTGCATCTTCAAAGAGTAGAAAACATTTACAGGATTGGGAATTAATTGCTATCAAATATTCCTGAGGTTTCTATATATACATTCCACGTGCACATGCATTCACATTCTTCCCATTGTTCATTGGTTAACTTGCTTTTTGGCCTTGAGGAAGAAGTTAGAATTGATATATTTTGGTTTGGCTTTTTTCTCTCCTGCAGTTAAACAATTGGAAGATCTGTCACTTAGCTAAAACTACTGGGTTGTCCAAAACTAGTATCAATTTGTTCATGCAGAGTTTCTTAATAATAGAGACTTATAAATCATGAGGGGTGGAGAAGCATCTTCTTTCAATGAGAGAGCTACAAGCAGATAAGAAATCCTACATTAATTTCTTGTATGAGTTTTAACTCGTCAGAATCCCTTTTGTTGAGTTGCATGTTCTGCCCTCTTCTTTTGGCAAGTAAGCTGCTCGCTCTGAAAGTGTACATGTGCTTCCTGTTTGAAGTCTGCAGACTGGTGAACATGAAAGACTTTTGTCCAAAAACATCCCTTGATTTCTACTTTCCTTACAAGAATTTGTATTTCTTCCTTGTTTCTGGATAGAGATGCACTGATAAACAGAGCGGCCTGAAAGAATTCAACATACAGAACAGTGCTTATTACTTTAATCAGCTTCTGTAGCAGACAAAAAGAAAGTGTCTGGTGTTAGACCAGCCTATTGAACAGGTTTCAGGGGTCATCTGGGGAGCTACAGATGCAATCTACATTATTAGTAAATGTGTTGGCAAAAATAATAACAAAATCAAATAGCAAGAGTAATAGCAAAATCATCTGTTAGGCATGTAGATCAGTCACGCCTATCAGAGGAGCATTAGTAGAGTTTTCTAGGTGGAAATTGTGACTTAAAACTTCTTTATATATCTGAAAACAGGTAAGGTAAGGGTATATAATTTGATTTTAGTGTATTCCTTCACCAAAGAGTCTTGCAGGTACTGAGCTCTCATGGGATAAGAAGGAGGTATTCATGTGGCAGAACAGGTAAAAAGAGGGGAAAAAAAAGAAAGGAGAGAAGTTAATAGCTGGTTTTCACACTGATGGGAGATAAGCAGTGTCCAAAGGTGTGTGTTCACACTGATGTGATTCATCTTTTTAAAGATGATTATTCTAATACTGTAGTGTGCAGTCATCATTTTCAGATAAAGCATGAGCTGTGTATTTTAGTCATTGAGAGATGCAATTAGCTTTTTTGCCACATCATATATTTACAATTAAAACTATTAGAACAGCATTTAATAATGCTCCAGCTTGCCAGCTGATTTAAAGATACTGTCTCGTATTCTTCCCAATGAAAGAATAATCAGATTCTTAATTATGTCAGATTGCTGAATGTTCCAGTTAGCTCGTAGATTTTATCGCTGTATTTGTCAGCTTTCCAGGTGTTCTTTCATTTCAGGAGTTTAAGAACTTGGTTTTGAGAAGTCATCAATGTAGGAGAAGATGTACTCTAGTCCTAAAGCCTTCAAGATGCTTCCCTTTCAAATTTGCATCTTTGGCTTCTGTTTGTGTAGACAGTACAACATTTCATGCTTAGTTATCATGTGGCTGATGTTCTTTGTTGTAAGCAGTGAATGGATATTTTGCAACAAAAGCGTGTGCATGTACAAGTGAATACATAAACATACACCTGTACTTTTGCTAATTGACACAAATTCTGCTTCTCTCCACTGTATTTGTGTCCTGAAATATATTCCTGGTATGAAAAAAAATCCCTGTTTTTAGTAAATAAGGTGGTTTAATAAATTTGCAGTGAGATGGCAATGGGATTATTTCAAACTTAGCTTGTGTTCTACTGATTGTTGATTTGATTGTTATTTGAGTCATCGAAAGTAATTCAGGATCCTTGCAATCCCATTCTTTCTGTTTAATGGACCTTTTACTGCAGGAGGTGTATCATAAATACGCTGTGTTGTTCTGTATCAGATCTGTGTACTTCCTGAAATGAAGGTTATGTGGTTGGGATGAGAGAGAACTCTCAATAACTGCCATGTATTGGTAACCTGGCAGTCTATCACTGTAGAATTTATATTGATGCTTTTGAAATAATTACATTTAGATATTGAATCTTTAACCCAATGCATTTAATGTTTAAAGCGCACATTCCATTTCTGTGTTTTCAGGATACTTGTTGTAGTCCTGCAAGAGAAAATCGCCGCCTTCGACAGCTGTACTTTCACCAAAAAATTCTTCGTTACAAGTACGTATCTCATTGGGTTCAGTCTCTTTGCTCTTGGGATGGAGTGAGAGAAAACAGATGGGGTTTAAATTTTAGTTGTCTTTTTTTAAGATTTCTGAATGCTCAGGGCAGGTCCCCATGACTCCAGTTGGAGCTTCAGGAAATCTGTCGCTCCCAGAAACCTCCCAGATGTTACTTCGTGAATCTTTGGCTCTTTTGCATATGTATTATTGCTGTAACAAGCTTCTCGCTGGTGTGAAGAGCACCTACACAGACATCCATAGGTAGCTGAAAAATTCTTCTGGTCAGTCTGCACAAATAAGTGCAAAATGCTCAGGTTTTGAGTTTCAGGTTGTGTGCATGAGCAGCAGTTAGAAAACACGTCAGTGGCAGTCTGCCTGCTTTTCCTTTTGTGTTGTTCCTTAGGCTCAGGTACATTATTTTTTAACACGTCCTTGCTTTAGCAGGCCCCAAAGCTCAAGCAAACCAGTGAAGTGTTGTAGTAGAAAAACTATACACAGCTGTTTGCCTGCAGATGCTTTCACGTGTCTTGAGCATGAAACAACTGTTTGCTCAGGCTCTCCTCTGTACCCTTCAACTTGCCCCTCAATAGGAGGTGGTTGATTGTAGTGGGTAAGGTTCTCACCAAAAGCTGTTTATCTACCCTATATATCCCTTTGCTGCTTCAACATCTGTAACACAGTAATCAATACATTAGTTGAGAAAAATGGTATGTTTTCTATTGCTTGTGCTCTGCTCTCTCTCAGGATTTGGTTAGGATTAGGACGTCATTTATCTGCTCCCAAGAACAGTGTGTGTTGTAGTGCTGAACAGCAAGGAAGTATTCACCCCCCCAAAAAAAGAGTAGTTTATTTTTCAAGCAGTTAGTGACTATTGTTTCTGTTTATAGATTAGAATAGCCACTTAAAATCTATAGATTACGGAGGGATCATAGTTTACTTTAGAAAGATCAGAGTCTTATTGTTTAATCTTAAACTTTCTGGATGTATTTTCAGTTGCAACTGGAAAAGTTCTAAGTTGGCTTTCTCTATTATCTGTATCTTTAATGAAACATCTAGTTACAAGAAGCTGTTTCTTACAACAGCTTGAAGCAGCTTTATGCAGTAATATTAAAGTTGCCAATAGGTGTCAGTTTCTTCCTATACATGGCTGTAGGGTACTAGGAATCCGCCAGAGTTCAGTGAAGGAAGGCAAATGGGAAAAGACTTGTGTCCTCCCTCCTTTTTATTCCACCAGAGAGAATTAGGGTACAAGCCTTGCTTTATTTTAGATAGAAAACCAACCTAAAAGACTGACTGCAGTGTGTATTTGGCAGTTCTCGTGCTTTTCTAATGTCAGTGACTGGTTGGGGTTGTTTTGTTGGGTTTTTCTAAAGATACTGCAATTTGGTTTTAAGCATAAATCCCCTGAGCTGTATTCTGAGGAGCAGGAGTGTCCTGTTCCTCATCGTAACCTGCGATTGGCAGTGCATTTTTGTGGAATGGCAGTGGAATTGAAAGAGGATAAAATAGAGCTTTTGGAGATACTTCCCAAATTGTTTGACTATCCAAACTCCTGACTTGTCGCTCTTCACAGTGTATTTTTCCAGCTGTGCTACGCTTTAAATATGGGAAACTCAGGGTGTTCTCCTAGTTCTGGGGTTCCAAAGCTGGGTTAAAGACACCCCTCATTTTGTACTGGGGCATTCTGGAAAGCTGTGGGACCTGACAAGCAGTCAGAGCTGCTGCCACCACAGCCCTTTCCCTGTCACCCCCCCAGCTTGCCTGTGGGGTGGGACTGGGCATGAAGATGTGGGTTTTTTTTCCCTAGATGAATGAGTTTCTTGGGCCTGTGCTGGTGAATAGCTGTCATGAGGATTTTGAAGCTTAGTTGTTTCACTTAATAGCTTATGCTATCAAGAAGGTGTTATGCCCTGGCATGTTGAAGGCTGCAGTAAAGCTTTTGTCTAAGCTTTCAGGTTTCATATATGCTGAAATCTTTGACCTAAGAGTTTATCTTTAAAAGCTTAAGTTACTCTGTGTTTGAAATTTGATGTAAATGAGCTACCTAGTTAACTGCATAGATTTTTGATAGTCAGCAAACTGGCCAGCAACTTTTGCTGCCTTGTTTTAAAGTATGGTTTGGGAAAGGGCATTATCAGTTTAAATTGCAGAAATTGCAGAATCAGTTTAAAAGGCAGAAATCCCGGAAAGTAAGCTTGGCAAAAGGCCTGATAGGGCTCCTTGTTTCCATTATTGGAGCATCCCTGCTCTGCAGGACAGTCAGGCAGCATCGTGTCTGGACCCATCCTGGTGCCCCTAAGCTGAACAGTGGCAGTAAGAATGTCACTGCCTGTCCAGAGAGTTTTTCACCCTGAAAGAGATTCTCAGGAGTGTTATGTGACTGCTTTTGGTCAGAAGTGGTGGCATAAGAGGTCAAAAATATTGACTGAGGATCACTGGCTCCTGGAAGGCGTTTCTGTTAACTGTGTAAGCCACTTTGTAGGGAAGGAAAATCTTTTTCAAGGAGATTTGGTGATGATGTGGAAATCACATCTTCCATCCCTACCAACCAAGTGGTGTGGAGCGGCAGAACCTCACTGAGGCAGCTAAAAAGCAGACAGAAGTAATCAAAAGCTCTAGTCCATTTTGTTGCCTATTTATACATAGAGACTGAATCAGAATTTGCTATTCAAAACAGTGTCAGGATTTGGGAGATTTGGTGTTCATCAGAAATGCTAATGCAGCTGTGTTGCACGTGAGTAGTAGTTGTGTTTTTGTTTTTGTGGTTCAATGTGTAGCTTAATATATTGTTGTAATAAATATACCATAAAATATTCAGGATGTAGAACATGATCAAGTTTGTGCTGCTGTTGGAATGTTTAACTCCTGCATTTCCTGAGTTTTCTCGAGCAAATTTGACACAGTACTAATGTTGCCTTTTCCTACATGTGATTAGATGGAAATGTGCTCATTTGACTTGAATGGCAGAAAGCCAGCACGTTTTATTTGAGCCTTTTGTAGCAAAACCTACAGTGTACAGGTGTTCCAGTCTTGGTGTGTGAATTTAAGGCAGGTGCTTAAACTTGCAGGAAAAACATGCAGTAGATACTATGGGAAAAAGACCAGGATGTCCTATAACCTTCTCAGTGTAGTTTTAAATGCCTGCTAAGGAAAGGCACAGCATCAGTCTGCAAAGAGCTCAGGGCAGTTGCTCTCACTCTGTTCTCTACTGGCCCTACGCTTGGAGCCAATGCTGTTTCGTTAAGAAAGGACTCGCATCAAGGGGAAGATAAAGCCAAACAGTGATTTCACATCCTGCACTGTTCTAAGCGCTCACGTGGCCAAAGTAAAAACAATTCACTTGCTGCTTCAAAAACGTGTTTCCTTTGGTAGCTGTGAATGTCCAGGTGTGGATTTGAAACAGAGTTTGAAATAGTTGAGGGTTTTATTGTGGTTCACTTAAGATTTCCTTCAGAGCCTTTTTCAACTACTTCATATGACTGAACAATCAGCAATGAAAGTGATGTACAGGCTTTTTTCCCCCTACTTTGCTTGACACAATAGATGCAGAAAAGCTGAATTTCATTGATTTCTGTTACATCAGTGCTCCCTCAACCCTTCTCCAAAAATGCTTACTTAGTGGAACGCTGATGATTATGAATATGGCCTGATGGATACTTTCTTCGCTGTAAGAATATCCCTCCCACCCCCTGGGCCCTAAGTAAAGATTATCACAGATAACATCATGCATGTGGCATTATCTTTGTGTCCGATAACAAGTGCCTGCTCAGTTTCTCTGGCCCTTCCACTCCTCATATTGATATATTCTCCATCCATTATTCTCTAGGGATGAAGACAGTTATTGCAGCCATTAGCTGGCACCACATTTCTATTGATGCCGTACAGCTAGAGCCTTAAGAGGTAATTTTCCAGATTTTAGTCAGAGCATTTTATTGTA
The DNA here is from genome assembly GCF_028554395.1 of Pezoporus wallicus. Taxonomy (NCBI): domain Eukaryota; kingdom Metazoa; phylum Chordata; class Aves; order Psittaciformes; family Psittacidae; genus Pezoporus; species Pezoporus wallicus. The sequence continues at coordinate 465,754 of NW_026637666.1, forward strand.
TATAAAGTCTCAAAAGACTTGCCTAACCACAAGCCAAAAATTATTCACTGTATGTTATAGGCACCTTACCTGCACCTCTTAAAATGAATAAAGAACCCCAAACCAAACAGTGTTTAATGTTTTAATCTGCAATTTGGATTTGGTGTGCCTGTTTTCACTGACAGTAACACAACAGGAATAATACAGTGGTTGCAGTTTGTCACAGGTCTGATCTGGAAATCATCTAGGCTGTCTTGGACGTTCTTGTTGGCTCTGTTAGGATTCCTTTTCCCTGATCGGCACACAGGGAGCAGTTTGATCTCTTTACTTTGAAGTGGAAACACTGGATGTCTTATGAAAAGGTTTTTAGTGCCTCAGGAGTTACACTCTTCAAGGAGTTCTGTTTGTGTGTTTCCCTTCTCAGCTGTGAGCTGCGGCATTTATCCTGGCTATCCCACATGGTACTGTAATTGATAGGATTCGTGTGTCTGTGGAGGGAGACTTCAGTTTAGATCTAAACTCCTTAAGGCAGGTAGGAAATGAGCTCCTGATTCACAGTATTGTCTTTATCAGTGAAGAGAAGCCAAGCACGTTGCTGTGGGTTGTATAGAAGCAGCGTTTATATACTCAAACATACATATATATTTGAACATATACCCCTTTGTGTAATGTGTAACTGCCTTCCCAGAGAAATGTTGGTTTGATCTTGCTTTTACTTTTTACCAGCATTACTTATAAGAGTGTTTTACCCTGAAAGTGGGAATCGGTGCATCACTGTTACAGGATGATGCTGAAATACTTCTTGGAAAGGTCTTTAGGGCAGTGGGGAAGGTTTATGGAAACAAATGTCTTTGTTGCTTACAGGGTGGTTTGCTATATTGCAGGAAAGTGTAAATACAACGGAAAAAGAGTGTAAAGACAGAAAGCAGGCATTGGTACCCAAGATGTAGCATATCTATCGTATCTCCTGCTTTTGACAGCTTAAAAATTATCTGTAGAACAGGAAGAGCTGTTTGTTTCTGTGTAAGTTATTTTTATCTAAAGCACCCAAATCCTTAAAGGCCAACCCATGCCACTTTTCACATTGCCCTGTAGAGAAAGAACACCCTCTGTGCTAACATTATTATCTATTACTGTCCAGTTCTCTGAACAGAAAAGAAAGTAAAGCTGAGATTAAAATAGTTTGTCCTGCAATCAGTCAGATTTGTGCTAAATTAAACAACCAAGCCTAATGAACAGATATTTTTAGTCAAGCTCTGGTGTTGGTCTCAGACCTGTTAGAGGAGCATTAAAATACTTAAAACTGCCATGATAGAATTGGCAGGAAAAGGAGGTCTCTGTAGGAATAACAATAGTAGCAGTAACAATAATAATAGCAATGGTAATAATGATGCTATTAATGATTAAAAAAATTACATCTGTGGTACTTCCTTAGCCTCGTGTGAAGGAATTTTGTTCTTCTGATCCAGGACAGCACAAGATGCGAGTCATAGCAGGGCTGGGCCTGTTGGGAATGTGACATGTATTATGAGTGTTGCCCTGTAAAGGCGGGTGATGACAGTGCATCATAGAATCACAGAATGACTTTGGTTGGAAGGGACCTTAAAGCTCATTTGGTTCCAACCCCTGCCATGGGCAGGGACCCCTTCCACTAGAGCAGCTTGCTCCAAGCCCCTGTGTTCAACCTGGCCTTGAACACTGCCAGGGATGGGGCAGCCACAGCTTCTCTGGGCACCCTGTGCCAGCGCCTCAGCACCCTCACAGGGAAGAGCTTCTGCCTAAGAGCTCAGCTCAATGTCCCCTCTGGCAGGTTAAAGCCATTCTCCTTGGCCCGTCAGTTCCTGCCCTTGTAAAAAGTGCCTCTCCAGCATGCAGCATTTGTGGCTTTACTTTTAGATGTTTTTTTTTCAGTGTTTTAGGTAGCAGTAGTGCCACTGTGATTTGAAAAGAGAAGAATGCCCGGGATGGCAAGCACCGTTTCATAGTAGGGTGCATCCTGCTGGCTTGCTCTTTTTTTTGCTCAGTTTTTATGGGTGATACTTAAACAGAAGGAAGTACAAGAACAATAGAAGAGTTCTGGAAAGTATGTGACAGTGTGAGAGTAATAACATTTACATAGAGCCTTTCATCTAGAAGGAACCCAGAGGAATTTATAAACATTATTACTTCATACAGTTTATAAACAAATAAATTCAGTTTGCTTGGTGATGTAAGAAAAAAACCTCCCAAAACAGCCAACAAAAAATATTAGATGAAACAACTTATATGATTTGTTTTCCTTGGAATAAACAATGCTTTTGCAACAGCAGCATCACTCTACCCATTATTTATTGTATATTCCCTTTTTGTGCTCTCTGTCATGAATCTGTTTTCTGGCTACTTTGGATCACAAGACTGAAGAATGTAGTTTTGTAATTTCATTACTATGGAGTGCTGTATATTTCATAAGATCTAGGGAAAACTGCAAATTGGTTATGAGCTACATCGAGTGAACAAGAAGCAGCATAGCTTTAGTGGCTTATTGTAGCTTTCTATTTAAAATGCCCCCACAAAACGTCAGTTCTTCACAGGTTTTTGCAGTGATACTTGGCAAATAGCTCAGATGATAAAAGGCAAATAATTCGGGTTGAAGAGAGCTACCCATTTTGGAGTTTGCTCAGAAAACTATGTTTAAAAACACTCTACACTTAAGATGACCGATGGCATCTTTAAGGAATCTCTTCACATGCTGAAACAGAAAAAGCTCTGATGATCCACTAATCTGCTTGCTCACTAAGGTTTCATATAGTTTTACCTTAGGATATAGGTTGGCCTTGGAGATCTCTGCCTTTACCAGCGTTCCTTGGGTTTGCTGATTGTGCCCTATCCCAGTGTTAACCTACTCAAAGAAGATGCAATTTCTTCCATGGTTTGGGATAAGAGATAGAATCCTAAGATTTTATGCTAATAATGCCCATACCCATATATTATATAAGCTTTCACACAGAGATGTAGCTTGAAATAAAACTGATTTATTTTGATGTGTGTTCCTTACAGATACAAGGTGTGGAATAACCATTAAAAAAGATGTAATAAATAAATGACAGTTAAAACTGATAACAGAGAAAGGATGAGTATGCATCAGTGCAGAGGGAATCAGAGAGAACTGAGGAAAAGAAATCTGTGAAAATTCCAAGAAAAGGAAGTTTTCCCCACTGGAATGGGTGGGGAAGACGGAAAAGAGCTTCCAAAAGTGTTCATTACAAAGTAAAACCAAAGTCAGGATAGAGGGGTGAAAGCCTGGCAAAAATCACAGGCAGATTATTATGGTTGGCTGCATCAAAAGGAGCGTGACCAGCAGGTCGAAGGAGGTGATCCTGCCCCTCTACTCTGCTCTTGTGAGACCTCACCTGGAGCATTGTGTGCAGTTCTGGTGTCCTCAACATAAAAAGGACATGGAACTGTTGGAACAAGTCCAGAGGAGGCCACGAGGATGATCAGGGACTGGAGCACCTCCTGCATGAAGACAGGCTGAGGAAGTTGGGGCTGTTCAGCCTGGAGAAGAGAAGGCTGCGTGGAGACCTCATAGCAGCTTCCAGTATCTGAAGGGGGCTATAGGGATGCTGGAGAGTGGCTTTTCAGTAGGGACTGTAGTGATAGGACAAGAGGTAATGGGTTAAAACTTAAACAGGGGAAGTTTAGATTGGGTATAAGGAGGAAATTCTTTCCTGTGAGGGTGGTGAGGCACTGGAATGGGTTGCCCAGGGAGGTTGTGAATGCTCCATCCCTGGCAGTGTTCAAGACCAGGTTGGACGAGGCCTTGGGTGAGATGGTTTAGTGTGAGGTGTCCCTGCCCATGGCAGGGGGGTTGGAACTGGATGATCTTAAGCTCCTTTCCAACCCTAACTATTCTATGATTCTATGGTTCTTGCTGGACAGTAAAAATAGGTGTAGAGAATAAGAGTTCTTACAATGCATCATGAAATTACAAAGCAACCAGTAGTGTCTTAGGCCGTTGGGATATGTTTGAAGCAAAGCAGTGTTGTTCTGATGCTTCTGATTTGGCTTTTCATTCCCTTAGCTTTATTCATTCACACATTTATTTGCAACAGTTTCCTGCGTGTCATTTTACAGTGCTTTGGAGTGAGGTCTGAGAAGGAAGGAGGGCTGTGCTCTGGGTGAGGAGCCATATTCAATCACAAGGTCATTGTTACGTAAACTGCAGATGAGTTCTGACTTAGCTCAGACAAGGTCTGACTGGTCACCTCAGGTTTTTCTATAGTGGCATTCTAGTGTGTTTTTAGGTCTGAATACTTTGCCATGAGAAGCAAGTCTTCAGCTCTTCATTACCAGGATGTGCAGGATGTTTCTGAAGAAGGACCAAGAGAAAAAATGACAGCCTTAATTATGATAGTGCTCACTTCTGGGGTGAAGTGTTATTAAAAGCTGCTGCTTTTAATTCCTTTTAATTCCTTTTTGTTCCAAAAGCTGCATTATGTGTTTTATTTAACCAAATCATGTTTCTAGGTATTATATTTTATATATAAGTAGAGTCCCTTGGAGCACATACATTATCCGTACTTCATGAATGAGAAGGGCACATGCATAGAGCATATGCAGAGATCTTGATTGGACTTGTCACAGTGTCGTGGATGACAGATGTACAGCTCTGGTCCTTCTGAAGAGCTGACGTGTTGAAAGCTTGGATGCCTGTAGACTTTTAATTGCCTATGGGATTCCAAAGACTTTATGTTTGGATGTGAAGTAGCAAAATGCCTGGTTTTTATGGATATTGGGATTCCCTGCAGTGTTTCACCCCCAACTCTCCATTCCACAGTGGGCTTTTGGGTTTATATATGGGCTTATATGTGTATGTATATATTTTTTAGCTTTTTGTCTCATGCAAAAGCTGTGGAGCTTGATGAAGAGTTGCCCCAGTAGAAACAGCTCGAGTTCTAATAGTGGCATGTTTTGTGATTTATTGGCTTAATCTGTGTTATAGCGGAAATGACTTTTAATGGACCTGTGCCTCTTAACAGTATTTTTTCCCCATGCACTGTTTGTTTAAAAGCCAAGTGGGAGGAGAGGCACGTGTTGCTTTTCTCTTCTTGGCTGCTGTCTGTGCATTCACACTGCCATTACTGAAGCTAGAGGATGAGCTTCCTGAAAACAATGTAAGAGAAAGACTGAAGCCTTTGTTTGCTGTAGGAGCACAGCCCAATGGAAAGACCCATGTCAGAAAAGAGGGTATTTGTGTGAATTTCCAGAGATGAGCAGAGGAGGTGATTTGCTTTATTATGGGCGTGTTGATATGAATCTCCAAAGGGTGGTAGAGGTTTTCATAGAAGTAATTGAAATGTAATGTCAAATAAACATGCCTTCTGTTTGCTCCCTCAGGAAGCAAATATTTCAGTGGCCTTTTGGAGAGCTTTAGGTAACTTCTAGGGTTCCTGTATTCTCAGGAAAACCCAATATAGAAAGTCAGCACAGCAACAAGTGAGGTAAACCCATCTTTGAGTCCAGTTAATCACAAACGATGTGTTTATTTCAGATTATAGTTTTATAAGTAAAGTATTAAAAAAATTAAGTGGGGGGAAAGAAACTAAGGAACTGTAATGCTAAAGAATTTATCTACAGTGCGGTTTGACATAGGGAACACTTGCATCTTGGAAATGGGAAAACCAAGGCACAGAATGCGAGTTACCGAGTGCTGCCCATGAAATCTGCAGCTGCTCTCCAGGTCCCTGTTTTCAGGGTGCCTAGACCTCATTTCTCACTCATCAGTGCTGCCCAGGCCAGCAGTAGTTGGAGTTCTTAGGCATAGGAACATAATCAGGTCAGCAGAAAAGCTTGCACTTCGATTCAGGTTTTCAAAATAGCATTTTCCTATTTGCCTTTCACAGCTTTGGAGTGGTGCCTTTCCTCAGTGGGCCGCTATGAAGCACAGAGGGAGAGAGTAACTGTGGCCTCAGTAGGTTTTCACCTATGTTTTTGTGGGTGATAGTCCCAGCAAATCTTATTCTGAGATCAGATGTTGTTTAGTACTTGCTTGATGCGCTGTACTTTTGGAAGGACTTTCCCTGGGTGATCTTTTCTTGGATGACCTCTCCATACTGTCATTAAAACTTGGACACGTTGGTCTTCTTGACAGTTAGTTCTGCATTCTCATTATGTCCATTCCTATTGTAAACATGCTAAAGTTGCTGCTCTTACTGCTTAGGGTGGATTTTTCCTCTGTTGTTTTGAAGTTTTAGTAGAGATGGAAGTTAATCTTTAAGAGAGTGAGGCTGGTAACGATTGGATGGCTGAGCTGGATGGGTCACGCTGGGTCTGTCTTTTCATGTGCTTGGTAGATGATGTTCTGCTGACTCCAGCTGGTTTTTTGGAAAGCAGAAAAACAATTTGTTTTTCCTTCCCATAAAGTATAACCCTTTGTTTATCCTTGTGCCGCCGCAAGTTTCCATAATGCAGAGACTTGCAAAGAAAAGAAAGGGAGGAAATAGCTCCTTTTTTACACTGTTCTTCGTATCGGAGAAGAGAGTTTAATACCGAGTTGAATTGTTGACCTCTGTGGAGGTTATTATTAGAATTGGCTGATTCGTGTGTGGGGCTGTGTCTGATTGACTGAGTCCAGTTTATGGAACAAACTACCTCGAGCAGGCTTGGTGAGGCCAGTTGCAGTTTTTCTAAGGGACTTTGATTTGATTCATTTTTGATGTTTGAATAATACTTTTTTGCAGGTCTTCATTAAATTCAGTTCACTGAAGTAATTGAGAACAGCTCCATTTTCCAAGGAAGATGTTTCAGTTTGTTTCACAGTGTTGAATTGCTTGGGCTTTGTCCCTACAGTGAATCTCTAATGCTGGTACTCCTTTGTTTTCTGCCATGAGGATGTTACGAGCTGCTTGCAGAGTTTGGGAAATCAAGGGAAGTTTGGGAAAGTTCACTGTAGAGAGTTATATCATGAGGGCTATCATCCGACAGCTTTTAATGCTATATTTCATACATAAAAGGAAAGAAATAAATGAAGTCTGGGGGACCTGGATGTCTTTACTGACCCAGTTAAGAATTGCGGAAGCAGAAGTCAGAATTAAAACCTTACTGGGCCTGATCTATAGTGTCATCGGAAGAACACGTTTGTATTTACAACCAAAGGTTGTATTTACAACCTTTTTTCACTTGCTTTGTTCCTTAAGAGGCTCTGGCTACCCACATTTTATGCACTTCTGGAATGCAATAACAATTGTGGCATCATCTCTTCAGAATTCGTTTTCCTTCCTGAGATCAAGGCAGCGATAAGGCCTTACAAAATACTCACTTGGTTTTGCTTTCCTGGCCTGAGATGGATTTAATTGGATGAATTGCTGCTTTTCTCCTTCCATTGCTTTATGACCTTTGAAATAGCTTGCTATGATCTTTCAAATTTTGCAATACCCTTGCTGCTCCACTCAGAAAAATGAAATAGCTGTTTATGTTTGACAGCAGGAACAGGAGAGCAGCTGTTTCTGCACGTGCCCGACCAAGTGCTTTCAAATGTGTCTTTCAGTGTTGTCAAATGCCAATTTAAACCTACGTGCTGTGATAACCACCTTCCCACACGCCTTTCTCACTGTTTTGCAAGCATTTAAAATAACGCCATTAAATGAAAAGTCTGTTATCCTCACTACATCTTCTGGACCATTTTGGGACCTGTGTGAAAAGACCCTGATACTTGGAAGAAGAAGGTGGTGAATGGGTTTGCTTTTTATCCCTGTGGTCGGCAGATGAGTATCAAGAGTCTAACGTGAGAGGCTTTGAGGAAATAGAAGCATAGGTGGCTGTGTCTTCTTTATGTTGCTTCTCAGAACGCAGTGTAGTACATTAGGTGATAAATTGCAGTTGTTGGTTGTATGTGTTCTAAAATGCTGTTTGCCTGATCTCAGTGCTCCTTCGGCCTCTGCTGCAGGATCAGCCAACCAGGGCTCCTTTAAATTAGACACACATGTCTATATGTTTTTAAACAGTTTGTTTCTTGGCCAACCAGTGAGAGAATATGAATTACTACATTGTTTGTATTAGACTAAGAACTGATGAAAACGGAGATTAACCGTTTGCTTGATAGGCCCCTCCTTCCATCCATTCTCCCCCCCGTATGCAGTATTTTTTTCATATATATATATATATATATATATTAGTGTACCGGACTGGATTTAAGTCTAGTAAATGATGTTACATACATAGCTGATGGTCCCAGTTTACTACTTGAAGTTCGAACACTCAAGCTCACATCTTGTTATCAGGGCCCTAATTAGTAAACAGGTTTGTGGCTTTATCTTTGGGACTTGAGGAGCTGAACTTTCAGGCTCTTCCCTTGACAAAGGGATGCCACTGAAATCAGGCTGCTGGAACCACGCAGCGTGTTTGCAGTGCCAGGGCTGGAATACAGAAATTCAGATAAATAGTAGGATTTGAGTGCTGAACACAGGCAAAGGTTACAGATTGATGTAGAGAGAGCAGCCACCCGTCTGAAATTGCTTAATCTAAAATGATGAAGAACAAGGGGATGGGAGACAGGACATGGGAATAGGACAGTAACAGCAGTTAGGGTGACAGTCACCTTCCTGCTTCTAGTTGTGGTTTACTTAAGCTTTTCGTTTTGTTCAAGCATTATCAAATCGTTTTCTAGAATTTTAAATTCTGTGGTTTTAGTTTTAACAGTTAATTCTGGGCTGTTATTTGGGGAGATTTTTAAAAATTCATTTAGTCTTTTAATTCAGACTTTAATATTTTAAGTGGCAGTTAACATGGGCCCAATTCATTTTAAGCCCTGCCGTATTTTTGTTCACAGTTACTTTCAGTAGCTTTCTATTACAGGTATTTTCACCTTTTAATACTCAGAAATCATTTGCTATTCTGTGTTCACGTATAAATCTGGTTTTAATGATAACGTAAGGGTAATGAAAAGCAGGTGAGCAATGGAAACTTTTCTCACTGATTTGAAAGGAATTACCAGTTCTCTCCCTGTGTAAAGTTTAGTGGTTGCAGAAGTATCTTCACAGGCTAAGAGCTTGCTTATAGAATTATTAAAAACAAAACCAAAAGTGTAATACACCCTCTCTTACCACAGAAATCTGGAAGAGCTTGCAGTGAACCGTAACTGTTGACCAACAGAAAGATGTCAGTCAAGTTAATTAAAATGAGAATATACAGAACCAATCCAGTCAAACTTGAATATTCCCCTCACCCGCTGTATGGAAATGGCATTAAAAAAATGCAAACATAAGGAGAAACGAGTATTTACACATAATTAACTGTTCAAAATAGCTCCTCTAAACACAGCCTTATCTTCAGGAACAAAAATGCAAGCATTTACTGAGTGATATTGGCAATTGGAAGGTTTTTGTTTAGACTTTTTGTTTTCTTGGCAATAAATAAAATTCTTTGTAAGAAGTCATTAAGATATTTCTTAATGTTGCCTTTTAAAACTTTGCAGGCTGCTATCCTTGCCCAGGGCCAAACATGAACCCTATTGCGCTTGGAAGCCGCTGGCTTGCTTATGCAGAAAATAAGGTAAGGAAAGGTTTCATTTAGAAGAATACGTCTCTTTGGTTCTAGATTCCATTCTGGTTTTGTATATGGGGGGATAAGGAGAAGAAAAAGTCTCAGAAAACAGCTATGAGAGAAAAATGATCTGTAAGAGAAGTTGCATAACAATGGCGACCTGATCTTTGCCCCACACTGTGCTTTGGTGTTCATACGTGTCCCGTCTTCACTCTGCACATTTGATTTAAACTCATGAACTTGGAAGGCAGAAATACGTAAGTAGCACAGGTAGAGAAGACCACTCCCAACATCTGTTAGCAGCGGGGTCCCTCAATAATCAACCCATTTTCATTTTAAATTTTAAAGCACTTAATTATAGACCCTTCTGAAAGGTGGGCACATGAGGATTCCTAAATTCTACTTGAGGAAACTGAGTCTGGACAGAGGCGCTGGGTTTCTCTGAAACAGCAAAGCAATGCACTTTGGAGATTAGGAAATAACATTCAAATGGCCACTTTTTAATGTATTTGCTGGAAATATTAGGGAAAAAAAATGAAACTGTCACAATTTTTCTTACTTCTGAAGGCAAGAAAATAGAGCCCGAGCAAAAAAATTGCCACTCTTTTTACCCAGCCCTAGGCCAGAGAAATGATTGTGTATTTAAAGTGTTTGAAGACTTTAAATTCAACTCCTTATGCTTGATTTTTATTTCAAAGCAGATGTTCTTTCTCCCTTCCACCTGCGACTGGAATAGCTGTTTCTAGAGCTGAACCAGAAATTATTCGAGGCAGACTTGAGAAATGTATTTATTGTCACACCTTTTCAAGCACAACTGATTTCTCTCCAAATTCAGGCCTGCTTTGCCTTTAATGCTGTGCCTAAGTGGCTCGGTGTAAAACTTAACCAGTCAGCCTGGAATTTAAGGAAGTCCTGCTGCCAAATATGTAAGCCACTGATCAGCAAAAGAATTCTATCACAGAAGGAATTTAAATGGCTTGTGTGTTCCCAGTTGTATTCACTGCGGACTTCCCCTTTCTCCCTAGTTTAGCTATTTTTATTTAAATAATGAAATTTAAGCAGGAAAGGAAAGTGTCGAAATAAAAGCATCTTACAGCAATATTTAATTTTCTTTTAGCTAAACCAGTTAAATGGGCAGCATGTTCTGTGTACAACAACAATTATCTATAGGGGTCTTTTCCCATTTTATTTAGCCAGAATCACAGATTCTATTGTTAATTAGAATTCAAAGGCAAACATTATTTTGGTGGGTTGATGGCAGGTAAAAGAGTCTTGTTTTGATTTATTAATTTGGAAGGAAGGCAGTACAGAGTAAACCTCATGTACATTCTGTTAAACATGAAGTTTAAAGTAGCTATTTTCCTTTGTCATCTCTTTGCTTGCTAGTCATAAAAAGGAGGGGAAAGCCACACTCGGATTCTTAGAATGTCTGATATTTAATGTTACATATACATGGCTAAAGCTTTTGATTATATTTATTTAAATTTATTTGTGGTATTGCTGCCAGACCAAAAATCCCACCATTTCAAAGTTTATGAATTCTTAGTGACTACTCATCTTGTAATTGAAAACTGGAGTTGAGTACGCGACAGTCTGGGTGGCACCCAGAAGATTATAAAAAGGGGTTAAGTGTCTCAGCAGGGCTTTTTGCTCTTTGTAGGAAAAAACACACCACTGTACATGATAAATAAGAGCTATGGTAATGGGTTATGGGTTGGTGTAGTTTAATAGTAGTTACTCGGTCGCTGTCTTTCTTCTTGTAGCTGATCCGATGCCATCAATCCCGTGGTGGAGCCTGTGGAGACAACATTCAGTCTTACACTGCCACAGTCATTAGTGCTGCCAAAGTGAGTACATCATCTGCTGCTGGGAGAGGTTAGCATGTAAGATAATTATTAGGTTTCCCTGCTGAATTGTACAGTGTGTCATCGCCCCCCCCCCCCCATTCACACGAGAGGAAAACACAGTAAGAAACATGCTGCCCTTAGGTCCTGATCCTGCAGATCTCTGAGTAGCTGTTGTTTTTCACAAAGTATTCCTGTCCTTCTAAACTGACTGTTCTAAATTTCATGTGTTACAAGGAGCAATTTGTATTAGTGACCCCTGTTAATAGAAAATCATAGTAAAATGGTTTTGCGTAATGGCTGTTCATAATATTATAAGCTTACATGATTAGAAATCAACCTTGTGAATTATTAGACTTTTAGCATCATGAAAACTGACTTTACAAGTGCTTGGTGCTTTTTGGACTCAATCACACTAGCATTATGTGTTTTAATCTCTCCGAAGGATGACAGCGCAGCACTGGAGCTAATTAATTACTTGGCAGCTTTCTTTGAAGGTTAGAGTTTATTAATGGCTGTTTACATAAAGGTTGCACTGCGTAGGTTTCTTAGTTCAGATGACGTTCTAATATCCCTCTCTTTCCAGAGAAATGTCTGGGGTTTTATAGTATCAAAAGATGACCATGGCTTGGAAAAATGCTAAGTGAGCCAAAGAGTATACAGAACTGTTGTTTTACTATCCCCATAACCTCCTCCTTTCCTTAAGGACTTGCCTGCAATATTTTGCCAAGTAATTCCTCTTTCACATACACGCACTCACAAAAGTGAGTTTTGGCACCGTCTGGCAAACTTCGTGCTGATTACAAGCTTTCAGTTTAACCACCAGCCTTTTCATTTCTGATATGCACAACAAAACAAATCTAATAATAGGAATTAAATGACAGCGCAGAACAGAAAGCTCAGCGTCACTGAAGAAAACAACAGTTAGAAGAACCCACAGAGAGACACAGGGCATGGTATCTCATGTGAAAACAAAACATGAAAACAAACATATTCTATTAGCATAGCTTTGGACACCGTCTCATTGTGGCTGGAGGAGGAGAAAAATCACAAGTTTTGTACATTGCTGAGGAGAACTTGAATTGCTGCTGTTCTGAAGACATCTGAAATTTGCTCTGTCTCTTTGCGCACTTTCACCAGCAGGGAAAAACCAAACCAGGAGGGGAAAATCTCCCCAAACTCCTTCAATCTCAGCATCAATCACATGGGTTTTACAGCACAGATAACTGAAAAAACAACTGGCTTGGCGTGATCAGTTTTGATCAGATGTGGTAAAACCTTACAAACAGATCACTGTACTGCCAAAGCCAAGCCTGCTCGTAACTGAAGAGGAGCAAACAGGCCAAAGCTTTCTTAAAGCATATAGTGATTGTCAGAGCATTCCATTCGGTATCGAAGACTAAGCACTATTCTGCTTAATCTGTTTCAACAGCCTAAAAAAATCTAAAAGAGGATGATTCTGTGATCTTTCACAGCCCTTAGCCCTAAAGACTCTGGATAACTAGGTTTTAAAGCCAGTGAGGACCAAGATGGTGATCATCATCCAGAAAATCCCATGTTAAGCTGAACGTATGCAAACACCAAAGTAGTGCTGTCGCATGAGTAAGATAAAATGTGTTTATAGTCATAGGAGAGGAAAGATTGTTGTCCTCTGTACAGAGATAAGGTGGTAGTGAAAGTTAGGGAAACAGATTATCATGAGGACACAATCTCTATAGTACTTTGTATTCTGTATAGCATATTGCTTTTGCTCGCTACTGGCTCTGAGATGTTGCTGTAATAGATAAATACTAATATAGTTTTTAAATATTTGAGTATACCTCAGCCTTACTGTGTTAATTTGTTACTCATACCTGAGTGTGTAACACTAAATCTGAAGTGTTTGATTTATTACTGATTTCATTGAATCGTGGCTCACTATCTAGCCTGTTTTCATCTCTGATAACTGAAATGCTGGCTGTCTTGTTGCCAACTAATATACCCCAGATATCTGTTGGTCTTTGCCCATCTCATTACCTCACCATGAACTTCACTCCTTGCTTAAGTAAGTCTTCATTTATAAACCTCTACTGCTGTTCTATCTTATCAGCCTGCAAGGGTTTGTAATTCCTTTGCTTTGATCAGCAGAGGTTTTAGCTGTTTTGAAAGTGGATGTCCTTTTCTGTTCCCTGCACTGCTGCTCTTTGGTTCAGAAGTGGTTCCATAAAAGTTCTTGTTTTGTCAGATTATCTTGGGTTACAGCCTTTTCTTTGGGTTCCAGTTTCTTATTGAAGGAAGTGAAAGAACCTTCACATAAAGCAGAAAGATAAAGCTGAGAGAAAAGAGTAATTTCAACAGGGTCACTTTAGAGAATTACCTTTCAGATCCTCTGTAGAAGGTCTCAGTGGTAGTACAGAATATTTACTTTAGTGGTATTCCCTTTGATGAGAAATGGTTTTGAATGTCCTGGTGGGTTTCTCCTCAGTGTGGGGTTCTGCTGTGTGCTGCAGTTGATGCAGCAAATACATTTCTTCCTTAATCAAATAACTTCATACTCAGAAGCTCCCTGTTACCCGAGTAACGAATACCAAGGTCAAAATCGTGACCGTGTTGGAGTGTGTTGTTTACTGGTGCCAAAACTCTTGTTATTCTGGTGACATAATGAAGAAATCCTTTATATCTTCTTCCCGTTTGCTTTGGTACTTTCTGGAAGGATTTTATTTTGAACATGGAATTGATGCATCTCGCAAGAGCATTGCTTTCTGCTGTTGCTGGAAAAGCCCATGCGTTTTTTCCAGCTCAGTCTCTTATTTTCATTTGCTCACATGTGTTTGGTGCCTTTCTGGCTGTTCATATTCTAAAAGGCTCTGATAACTTCTTTAATTTGGCCAAGCAGAAAATCTCTGGGAATAGAAAATGTGTCAAGATTCCAATTCAGGCAAATCCTGAGCAAAGAGAGAAGTGGATGTGTTTGAAAACCGTGAAGATATTCTTCCTCATAGTGTAAAGACTCTTTTCACTCTACCTGAAAACCACAGTAAAATGGCTGTAGGATGTCTTTCTCGGAATAAACCCCGGTATTACTTAACAGTATTAGTGATGGGAGAACATTCAGGTGACTGGTTTGAAATAAGTGTCCAAATGTAAAATTGTTCATTATAATTATCTGTATTTATTCATCTTGGATGCAGCAAGGAAGGGGAAATAGAAAAAGATGTTCTCATGTCCCCATGCTTGTTTTTAATTCTTTGTCTCATTGAAGAGAGGTTTGCTCTCACCATGTCCCTGCTTGAGTCATGTTGCAGCTCATTCTCTGCTTGAGGGGTGCTCGCGCAGACCTTCCCTATCCTAGCGTATCTGAGTGGTCAAACTGGCCGTGGTGTTTAAGATGAATTTCCTAAGAGGTTTCTTCCCTATCCTATCTCTTTTCAGAACCTGCAACAAGAGCAGGGAAGGGAAACATCTTTGTGAAGCACGAGCATTTCAGCAAACATTTAGTTTGAACATGAATCTATAATCAATCGTGTGCTCGCTGTGCTCAAGCTAACCACGAGCCCTGCATACTGCTGTCTACCAGGGCACATCTTTTGGAGCTCTTTCTGCTTTCTGTAGATTTTTCATCTGTAAAGAAATAAATTGTGTCAAATGTGTTTATTACGAGAAACAGGAACAAAATAGTGTTTAGTCACTGGAAGAATAGACGAACTTTGTTGGAACAGAACAGGCTGCATTTTAGTTTTAATTCAAATTCTACTTATTTTTCTATTAGGTGAGGTATGAGTGCGTACATGTATTTTAACTAAATATGGCTTTCTATTTGAAGGAATGTGAACAGTCTTATTTTTAAGTAGATAGCGTACATGTGAGCATACACATAACTTGTGTGTGTGCACAATGTGCATTGCTGCTTACAAGAGAAACTGGATCAAATATTCTCATTTATAAAGAAGTTTGCATCGGCAGGTTCCCATCATTGGCAAAGGAACTGGGACAGTGCAAACTTTAACCTATTTCATTTAAAATGTATTTGGTCTGTCAAATGTCTAGCGTCAAATTATAAACCAAGTTCTTCTCACCTCATAACTTCTTTAGTTGATTCTTTCTCCATATCTTTTAATCCTATAGTGGTAAAGTGATTTAGCAAAGCCTGCATCTGTTTTCTCTTGTTACCTGATAACTTCTTAATGAGTACTAACAGCTTATGTGAGAGCAAGGTCATTAGCTCTAATGGATAGAGGGGACAGCTGATATGGCATGGGAAAGGTTAAAGATTACCAGGGAAGTTTTTGCAAATATACACATAGCACAAAGCAGTGAGTGCCGTAATGGTTTTGCACTGATATTTCTGAGCTAATGGCCCCGGCCACGTCTTTGTTCACCTATTCCTTCTCAGTAGTCCCGCAGTCACAGTCTAACGTGTATCACTAATTCATTTTGCTAGATAAGCATGTTAATTTTTTTGCTGGAGCGCTATGAATTTATAATGGGCACTTTGTCATCCGATTTCTGTTGTTATAATATTAAAGATACTTTCTAAAATAGGTCAATTACAATTCTTGGTCTTTTAACTTGCCACATAGTATTTTGCCATATAGTATTCCTATACTGATTTCTCTTTCCTGCTGCGTAAACTATCATTTTATATGATTTTATCTATTGGCCAGAAAACTGCCGTGTCAGGTTTTGTAAGGAAAGTTGAAATGCATTCCTGCGATGGCACTGGGGCTGGCTTAGATCTGTCCCTTGGATATCATTATCTGCTTCGTTACGTTTTTCAGTCTTCTGAATTTGCAGCTGTTAAAATTAGTTTTATTCTCATTTGTTGTCTCTGAGTATAAAAAGAAATAATAAGAAACAAATGGCAGGATATTACTAAAGACTTTAAACCCCAAAGACATTCCTGTGATAAAGGCACGGCTCGATTTTAAGTGGTAGTATCTCCATTAGCATTAATGGGGTAAGTACATCAGCTGAGGCATCTCAGAGGTTAATCAGGCTTCCTGGCTAGATCTTGCCATCAATACAGTGTGGCGCCTAATTCTGTTGGCCCTTCAGAGGTTTTCCTGACAACACACTAACAGACTTTGTGTAAGTCATTTCCTATGAATTATTAAAACAAACGTTTGGCTGCTAATTGATGAACACTAATGTGTTTTCTAATCACTGCAGTTTGAGATTTTAGCACTAAACAAAGCAGTTGCAATTGATTTGTGGCTGCTTCTTGGTTTCAGCCTGTGATGCGTACGGTTTTTTCCTTTTCAATTTAGCAGGCAGCTTAGCTTGTCTTTTTAGTTAAGAATTGGCTTGTTACAGTGTCATTCCGTTCTGATCTCTTTTGCTATTTCTTATTTATATTGCATTATAAATCAGCTCAATTCTTTCTCGTCAAATAAGGCGCAGTCCTTGATTCAAGGAGAAAATGTTTAACATTGTAGTTTGGGTTGTTTTTCTTTAAATCTCTGCCTCTCCCACTGTGGGTACCCTTGCTCTTTCTCCACATAAAATCAAACAACATAAAACCAATCTTCAGCATCTTTAGATTATAAAAGCTGGTGCAGTGAATATGTTTTGAAACCCCCATCTGGAAAACATGCGGACTGTGGAAAGTCACATTGTTTGTAATGGGATATGGGTCTACTTTGTACAGAGCTGTCCTTTCTAGTACCTGGAGTATGGCGTTCGTAATTTTGCTGGGTTTCAGTCCCATATTCAGTTTTAATGCTGCAAGAGGCATAATTGCTGAGAAACGAATCAGTGTGTCTCTCATATCTATCAAAGGCCCAATTCCATGTCTCTTGCAGTTGTGCAGAAGACATAACTATTTCAGCATTAAGCATTAGCGGCTATAAGTATTTCTGTGTGTAACGCTGCCCTCCGCACACACTCATCTTGGTTTCTCCATGTGATTCTTATAACTATCTACGCTCTGTGCCTCTTGGAGTAAGTAAATAACAATGTTAAAGAAAAAAATAACATTTAGACAACATTAAAATATTTCTTTTTTTTAAGACTGTTTTGGAAGCTAAATTGCAAAATATAGGTGAATACTTCAAATCAATAGGATGCTAAATTTTTTCAAGCTGTTTCTTTCTGTACAGCCTTTTGCAGCCTATGCATCACTTATTAAAATATTTCTTTTGTCTGCTTCTGGTGTGCAGAGTCATATTGCTGTATATTCATATTGTTGAGAAAAAAATCAAGAGAGATCCATAAACCAACTTTAAACATTATTTATTGGTTCTCTTTATAGACGATAAAGACTGGACTTACGATGGTTGGGAAAGTAGTTACACAGCTGACAGGGACGCTGCCCTCAGGAGCAACTGAAGAAGAAATTTTAGCTCATAGCAACATCCGTCGAAGTCCTCTGGTGCCTGGAATCATCACCATCATTGACACAGAGACAGTTGCAGAAGGGCAGGTAATACAGTGTGCACCGAAACAGAATGTGCGTTCATTGTCAGAAACGTCGCAGGAAAATGTGGTTTATGCTTTACAAAATGAAAAAGAGATGAGATTTTTGCTAGGTCAAAAACTTTTACAGACACAAGCAGCTGTGATAAAGTCCTATTTGGGACTGAAATTAAGCCAGAATATATATTGTCCTTAGAACATATTTATGTGACACTTTGACAAGATCAAGTGTGAAGTGTCACATTCTGTCTCGCTAACACTTGTTCATAATTGACGTTGATTTATGCTGATCAGTTGAAATGTATATGTAGTCTGATTATTAATATAGAATGTGTCTGGAAAATGTGGGTGTTTAGAAATACGGTGAATTGTTGAATTCCAGTTTAAAAAAGATGATGAGTGGAGCTGGATATTCAGTATAAAAGCTTCTGATTTTAGAGACATTTCAAAACTAAAGTGTAATCAAGTACGATGCTGGTTTGTGAGGGATATGCTATGTACTCTCGTACTAACAACACACAGGACAGTGTGCCAGGCAAAATCATTTGTTAAAAGATCCATGCCGTTATCACACAACTTGAAGTTGTTTTGAGGTGTCCTTAGGACAGAGGGGATAGCCACGTCTGTTTGTTTGTTTCTGACAATCAGGTAATGTTGAAGTGTCTGGTCCTGGAATGGGTGTTTTTGCAGGACTCCCATGCACTGCATTATTGTGTAACCAGGCTGTAAAACAGACTAATGTTCACATTTATTGAATTTAGAAAAAGGAAAAACAGTTTCTTTTCTCTTCCCCTACTTTTATGATGCTTATTGCAGGTAAGTTACTAAGTAGTAATGACAAATCAGCAGTGAAGCTCTTTTCTTACACAAAAGGAAAATAGAATATCTTACTTGAAACCGAGCAAACCAAAAACCCCAGTCTGCTGCTTGAGCTGTGGCTGTTCCTGAGAGCTAGCTGTGGAAGTACTTAGCCAAGTAATGTTACATTGAACATGGATCGTTCATATAATGTTAACGGCCTTTTCTTGCAAAATTAAAACCGGAGAAAAAGCAAAAAGAGGAGAATAAAAAAAGGAATGTATTTTACTTAAGATCTTGAAGTCTTAAAATCACTGATTTTTTTTGGCTACTGGGGTTTGTTTTCATTTCCTGAAAAAAAAAAAGGTTCTTTTGGCTCTTCTTATACTGCCAGATAAAAAAAGAAAGAAAGAAATATTTTGCTTCATCAATTTCTCATGAAGCCGTGTTTAATGCGGTCATTACTTGTGGTGGTCATTGTCTGGGCTTTGATTCTTCTGCATGGGCCTAGGGGGAAAAAAAAAGATGTATCTTAGGTTTTTAAGTCTTGTTATGTATGATTTAGAGGTTTTATGAACTTGTCCTCTGACCTTAGCAATAGTAGGGAGCTATCAAGCCTAAAGGGCACTATGGAAAAGTAGTTGTAAAAATGATAACGCTTGCCTTGTCCAAATAGTGCTGCTGTAACATAAATAAGCCATCAGTTGTAGGGAAATAATTTTTGTCTTGAATCTCTAGGGGAGGAGGCTCTAAGTTAGATACCCGAGTTGTTTCTGTGCCTCGCATTCCTATTGTTGTCATCTGGAGTTTTAAAATTCATCATTTATTTTCAGTGCTGAGACTTACTTTCAGGACTAGCTCTAGTTGGGGGGGGTGGGGGTTCTCCAGGAAAAATCAAATCATTTTTCATTTGCATTGTTAGAATTTCATGGTACAGAAGATTTCTCAACAATCAGTTCTTACAGAAATGTGCATTTAGCAAAAGGAAAGTTGATTAAAGCCAAATACAATTTGTACATGGTTTGAATAAAGACTCTTCTTGGACCTTGGCCCAGTAAAGAACTTTCTGATACAAGGAGTGTCATGTGTCCCCACTGAGTTCTTGTCCATCGCTCCAGCCAGGTAGGAACAGAAGTTTCTGCACACACAGTTCCATTGGAACATGATTTTAGCAATCGTGTGAGCTGCCGTGTCCTGAGGTGCCTGGCAGGGATCCTATGTCTGTGTGCTGATAGAAGCAGGCAGACCTGTGAGAAATGGCATTCTAGTTCAGATGGCACCTCTTTGTGCTGGCTGGGCAGCCCTGGCTGGGTTTTATAGCATAACTGAGTGAAGCTTCAGCTCAGGAAAGCAATTTAGCAAGCCTGACCTTTAGATGATGTGAGTCATTTCGCTGAGCTAAATGTGCTTGCTCGTAGGCTTCACTATAAACTCGTGGTTGAGCATTGTGCTGGTTTAAAATCTCTATGGCTCTTTGAGCCACACAGGTTTTTCCTCGTTGTATTAATTTCTGTAGTTGTTTTACTCCTCTGTGGTAAATTGGTTTGCTGGTAGTGGTCATCCAAACTGCACTGTTACTGCCATGCTGGTTGAAATAAAAGAGTGACTGAGCAGATTGAGTAATGCAGAGTTCATTCAGCCTCACCTGTGTTGAAGTGTGTGCTGTTCAGCAGCATGGCATAGTTTAATCTCAGTTTTCTTGCTGATGTGTGGCAGTGATTTTTCTAAAATTATTGGTTTATAATTCCAGTTTTCAGATTCCAGGGAGAAATAAGAGATCTGGGTGGGAACAAAGAGGCACTTGGTGGCATTCTTGCTTCCTCCTGGTTTGGAATATTCACTGCTGCTTGGATAGGGATGCTGCTGGATGGCAGTGCCCGTTACAAGCATCAGTCTTCCTAAACTTTGTGGTACACCACAAGAATTAGTAGTGCCAACTTGTGTTTTCTGGGCTGCATTAATAGTTTGAAAGCCTTGCATCGCTTTCATTAGAGATTTTTCTGGCAACTATGTAAATGTACTTGTGTGTGTGTGCATGGTTTTCAGAGGTTGTCAGCCTGATCGTAAATGGAGTTTCAGAAGCAGAAAGGAGTTGTTTTCTTATCGTCAGCGAACTCCTAATGTAAGAGGAGTACCTCACCTCCTTCAGGTCACTAAAGATTTCTATCTACCTGCGTAGCCTGACTAAGAATTTGGGTGTTGTGATGAAATTTCTAAGTGATAAAATATGTCATTAAGGTAATGAATAGTAAAAATAAATGGAAGCAATCTGTTTTAAAAAGAGAAAGAAAATGGAAGAAGAGGACAGTAAATCTTAAGGCGAGCAAATGGGTCCTTTTGAAGGAGAAATAAGGACTTCTTTTTCAGTGGGGAAGCAGTTGAGGTTTTGTTATTAAGTATATCTATGTGAAGGCTTGCAGAGTAATGATGCATGTGCCTATCCATTTACCTTGAGCACAGCAACGCAGGTTTTAAAGGAGTGAGCTGCTCTGTGCGTGTGTACAAACATACAGATTTGTTTGCCAGTAGGATAATTAAGGAACATATTTTGGACATAAGCCAGAAGGACTAACTACAGCTCTGTGTTTTCCCCAGTTTTTATTATATCTGCCATTTAAAAGGTAGCAATATAAAGAATGTGAGATGGAGCTCGATGTATTAAATGTACTGCGCAGAGGTCGAACTGCTCGCTCACCACTGAAAATATACAATTAAAGACCAAAGAAATCTTCTAATGTAATCTTGCAGGATTAAATCTGTAGGGAAAATCTTTTTAATAAGCCTTCTGAATGTAGATGCAGTAGTAAAATCTCATACCCATCAGTTCTTTGTATGATAGCTCCTACTTTCATAATCAGTGGCACGTTAAGAAAATGTGAATTATGAGACAGTTAAAGAAATGCAAAGGAATGTAGAATTATTGAAGTTGGCTGTCGTGATATGTTTGTAAAGGGAGTAAAAATAGTTATCAAGATGCCCGAGTAACTTTGTGGCAAGCCCAAGTATGTTAACAAGGTTGTGTGCTTGTTTAAACTGCCTTCTGATGAAGTGTGAGCAAACTTTTCAGCTAGATGCAGTGACTATTTGTTTGAATCCGATAATTAGTGGAAATGGATAAAACAAAAGCTGTGCAGATGTCCTCTTCTTCAGTGATCGGGATTAAATGTGTAAGCCTTTAGTGGCCTGAGTTTTAAAGAAAAATGATATTCTTTCGACCTTTGTTTCTGTATTCTTAATTAATTCATCAACTCGGCCACCCACATGTAGGCTGCAATAATGACCTCTCTCCAAAGTCGCCAGCTTTGTGCCTGAATGTAAATCTGTTAAACATCTAACATTTAGTTGACAGAGAAATATGTGGTCATTTGAAAATCCAAAACTCGATTCTCAGGGCTTTTGATAGAGCGCTGTGATTGATGAGTGTTGCTCTCACAGCTCATCCAAGATTCAGGAAAATACCTGAGGAAATCTTTAAGAAACAGCTTACAAACCCAAGATGGCATGTTGATCTTTTCATGGTTTCAAATGTGGTTGGTGCTTGCTTTTTTTTTTCCTGTTCCCTATTAACTTTTTATTGCATTAAGAAGGAATTTTCAGAAAAAAACCCTGGAGACTGCTGCAGTTTCAAAAGTTCATTTTCCTTTAGTAAGGAGTTAATAACGACTGAACCAAATAAAGTTGCTTATCGGGAGCAGGAATTGCTGTGAAATTTTGGTCTGAAGCAAAAAGAAGCTTTCTTTATTCTTTATAAAGCAAATTCAATAATAAAACTTTAACTACACGTGTAATTTCACTGTCATTAACACCAGTGTTTTTATTTTGAGAACAGCTTTCACAAAGGCTAATCTGATGTTCTGATGCTCATATATTTGGCATCAATTTTCTTCACTTTTTATATCTACGTGTATTACAGAAGAATCCTTTTTATATATAAATATAAAAAGAGCAACAGGATTCCCTCAGAGCATAATACTGTCTGCCTTACTTTTATTAAAGGGGATCTGTTTTTTGTCAAGAAGACATTTTTGTCTCAGATAAATGGTTCAGGCTGAGCACAAGGCTGGTTTGAGTTTATGCTGGATTCTATTAAAAGGAGTGCAGTAGTTAATGCCGCAGATCTATCACTTTTAGCCCTTTTCCACTGATGTTTGACCTTAGCTATAAGTTGGGGGGAGGCTAATGGGGGGGGGGGTGGGATGTCAGTGTGAAAGGGGTGGGTTTTGTGCTTAGGAACTGAGGCCAACACTGCCCTAACTTCAGCTATTTAAATCAATGCAGGTCTTAATGAGTGTACATACAAAGATCTCTTTATTATATACTATTCAGATTTATAAATATTGCCCAACCTATTCGTTTTTATGATGATGGGATTATTCTTTCTTAATTTTATTAAGAGTAGGACCTGCTTGATTAGATTTGTGTCCGTTTGTATTTGTGTTACTTTCATGTTTTATTTAAAAACATGTCTCTACTGGGATAAGTAGTGTAATTTGCCTTTAAAGATTAAAATAATTGAAGTCATAATTACAAGTGGCTTCTGTTCAGCAGTATGGAAAATAGAATGAATGAAGAAAAATATGGCACAAGAGAAAAAAGCTTTGGCTTCAGCTATCTCATGCCCTCAAAGCAAACACTGTTTTCTGATAGTAAATGTAATGATCCCCTAGGTGTGTTGTTTCTTTCTCTTTCATAGTGAGATAAAGAGGGCTTGCTTCATCTTCGATTAACTCCAGTGTGCTGTTGAACTTCATAGAGCTGGCTTCAGTGCTGCAGCATTGGCTTTGTGTGTCCAGCTACTGGCTCTCTTAGCTGGGCAGCCTTTTATTGAACATAGTGTTGCAGCTCTCTTGATAAGGTACTATTTGGGTATCAGGAGTAGACTGAGTGCTTCTTTGCAAGGCCATCTTGGTACAAGAGCCTTTGTTTGTTTCTTGGTGTTGGTCGTTCTTAAAATGGTGTTTCTCCTTGTAATGGTAGGGAAGTGTATGAGGAAGATAGTTGAGCATCCTCGTGACCCTCAGTGACTGTGCAGTTATAAAGGTAATGCTAAGATTTATGAAACTTTTCCAATGAGAGAATTCGTAAGGTCTTTTAATAGAAGAGTGACTGGAGGCCACCACCTTGGGGAATGAAGCCTACTTGGGATGATAAAGATTGCAGCCTCAGGATTCCTGTGGGCTTTGTCTGCAGCGTGTGCTGGGAAGCTGAATGAGCTGCTTCCTTCGAGCTTTCTGACAGCACTTGCATGCGTTGTTAAGCAATTTGTACCGCTGGTTTCACTTCCAAGAAAAATTTCCATCTCTGCTCTTTTCAGTGGTAAGAAACCATAAACTGGCCAAAAGGAACGAGTTGTACAGTGTCGGTATCGATTGAATGGGCCCTTCGTTAGCCTATGGACATTGTTCTCTCCAACACTTCTCAGGTAGCATCTTCCACTTCAGCTTTTGCAAGAAGTGGTTTCTAAAATTTGTGAAGCCTCTGTGGCAGAGGCCTTTGATACTCCTTCATCACTGCACTGCTCTGGTTTCCATCCTCTGCATGGATTCTGTGCTGTTTGATTTACCCAAACGATATAAACCCTCTTGTACTGAGGTAGTTATGTCTGCTTAAAGATCTCTATTCCAGTATAAAGCATCTTGTGTTATACCAGCATAATTTTGTCTTCCTTAAGTTACATACAATGGTGAAAATCATACTATGATTTTAAAGCTCTGCAAGCTTTAAGTTGGCATGTGAACCGGGCTCCTGTTTTATGGCAGGTTTGGAAGGGGCATTTCCAAAGAGGGTCTTCTTTGGTTTATGGTGTAGTTAAGTCAACTGCTGTAATTCCTTTGATTTATTCCTCCCTCCTTCCTTTGTAGTGTTGAAACTGTAAAAGGTGATGTATGTTTTCCCCAGCAGTCCACTGGAGGACATGACAAATCCATCAGTGCAGCCTCAAGATTTAAACAGAAGTTGGTGATTTTAAGCCAAGCTCTTCCCTTCTCAGTTCCACAAGGATTTATTTTTTCACGTTGATTTTCAAAAGCTGAAGAGCATTTTTCGACTTCATCTTAACTTGCACAAACAAGTGCTGTTTCCATGTGTGCCTCAGAAGCAAGTATTTCCATTCTGTGGCCACAGTTGGTGGGGACTGACAGGGAAGAAAGGAGGTGGTGCGGCACCATCACAACCCGAGTTTCAGGTTCTGTGCTGTCCAGGGATTTCCAGGCTTTTGTGGGTGATGTTTTTGGAGACTGACATCTTTCAGTTTGAGTCTGAAAGCTCTGCATGAGCCAGGTGTGGTGGCAAGCAAAGGTTTTCAGGCTCTACAAGCTCACAGTTGCTTTTCTTTCCTTATTGGACATTATGCCAACAAGATGGTCTTTCTTGTCTTTCTGACACAGAGGAGAAAGCCAAAGCAAGGACTTGTTTGCTGTACCTGAACATCAGCTTTTACAGTGAAAAGTGAAGATTTTTAAGAACTCCTTTTAGATGAAACACAAAGGGTGTTTTTCCAGGAAGATAATCTTAAGCAGTGTTTGAGAAAAAGCATTTAAAAGCATGGAACCAGTCAGCATAGCATACAAATAGTAGGTTTGGGCTTTATTGTAGTCACAAATTGGAATGTCTGAGGTGTTTCACAGTTTTTAACGTTGTGGTATTTTTGCTTTGTATCATATTTCCAGAAGGAAAATATTTAAAGGTCATCTTACCATCCAGAGCGTTTCTTGTCCATTGAATAGGGGGTTATGTTGCAGAGATAACAGTGGAGCGTTTATCATTAGTTAATACAGAAAAGCCTTGCTGAATCAATCTGTCTGTAGAAGGTGATGCATGTGAAATATCCTACATCACTGTTTTTAGCAATCATTTTAGATACTGTTGGTGCATACACATTCATGGGTGAAACACTTTTGTTTAGCAGACTAGATTTAGAACCACCTGAAGCTGGTTTATGATGTTACTTTATCATTACTGTGTATGTTTAACTAGAGCGAAGTGTTAAGGATAAGACCAAGTTACCTAAAAGTGAAAAAGATGATCTACAGGAGTTATTTAGTGCAGCTTATATCAGCTGAGGAAAGAACAGTGTTTCTTTGAAATGCTCTTAGGAAGATCTCCAGACCCTTTGGTTAGTGGTTCTGGAATAAGCACGAAATGCTGACAACGGAAAGCAAAACCATAATTGTGCTTATGTGACAGTGCCAAGTAATTTGAATGTTTAAAGTAAGTCAGGCGCAGGCCTCTTCATCCTTATTACGTGACTTCTTTAAACATTTAAAGATGATTTCTCTTTTTGAAGCATAAAAATATCTTCAAATTATTCTGATATCAGTTAGGAATAGGAAGTATTAAAACCCTTTCAGATTGTTTTGGAAGCAGCAGACAAATTATTCTGAACCTGAAATGGGAAATTTTGCACTCTCTTGTTAAGAAGGTGGTTTTTGCTTACCACAGAAACCCTTTCACTAAGTCCTTTCCTGACAGATTTTTCTCCTTGGTTTATTTCATTTAGTCTTTAACATGATGAAACCAAGGAATAAAATACTTTTACAGCTCTTGCGTATGCTTTGTTCACACTTTTTTTTGGTTCTCTTCTAAATACCTAAGGATATATTTTCCCTTTCCATACAACTAGACATTGGTAATACTGTGTTCTTTTGGAGGTCTTTTTGTGTGTCTTCACAATCAGCTTTGGTTTTGACTGGGCCAAGTGGTTTTATCAACTTCAAATACCCTTTTGTTTAAGACAACCAAAAGCTCGTCCTTTGTCGCTCCCTTCAGAAGATGTTGCACAACACATTTCAGGCCAGGTATTTCCTTTTCCCCTTTATTTCCTTCTGCTGTGAAAACTCTCTCCTACCTTTTAATTATCTTTGTTGTTCACAAGCAGGTATTTTACAACAGCAGAATTATTTAACCTTTTGTAATACCTTTTTTAACCTTTGCAATGCTGTCACAATGTCCATTGAGGCAATTTAATCAGATTCTTGTTTGGCAATGCAGCTGCTTTCATACGTGCTCTTAGTCCTTAGCATTTCTTGTGTTGTTTGGAAATCCAGATACCTCAAGTCTGTCACCACGTGTTAGCAGGATGCAAGCTGTAGAGTTCCTGCCTGTGTAGCTGATGGAAAGCAAGGCCATAGTTTTATGGGTATTGGGTCTGTTTTTCCGTCCTATGTATACTTTGAATCCTCATGAAGAAAATACTGATTTATGTAATAGTTAAATATTCCCTTTTCTTTGAAAAAGTCTATGCAACCTCCTGTTTTTCCTTCCATTATGTGATTTTTGTTACTGCTTAAGGAAAATCATGTGTTGCTTTCAGCTAGAGAGCTATGCGTGCTCTTCAGAGGAATGACACTGATCCTCCTTACGTTAGTCCAACTGCATGATGCTGCTGAGCCTGGTGGAATGAGAGCTCTGCTCCATGCGAGCGCTGAAGGAGCTCCTGTCACATGTTATGAGTAATGATCACAGTATCCCACACTGCTTTGTGCTGGAAGGGACCTTTAAGCTCATCCAGTGCCCAACAGCAGTGGAAGCAAATGCAGCTTCCTGGTGCACTGCGTACAGACTTCTTTTGTAATAAACTTCTATTCAGCCATTACTACTTCAAAACAGTACTGGTTTTCCATTTTGCCTTATTTGAATAGGCTAAATAAATAGGGAATCCAGGTGGAAAGTGCATGATCTTGTCTATTTAATAGTAGGTTATTTGAGCATGTCTCATGTCTCGTTATCTGAAAAAAAGAAGGTTGTATTTAGTTCACATGTAGTTAACATTGCTAATTTGTGCCACTGTATCTGTCTTGTAAAACAATTCCTATATGGTTAAGTTGAAATTTTCTCTTAGGTGTACTTTTACTTTCTAACCTTCCTTCATCTCTATTAATATTATGCAGGTACTTGTCAGTGAGGACTCTGATAGTGATGGTATTGTGGCCCACTTCCCTGCTCACGAAAAGCCTATTTGCTGCATGGCTTTTAACCCTAGTGGTAAGTTATTTTATTGTTTTAACATGATAGTTGTAAACAAGATGAAGACAGTAAAGTGTCATAAATGTGTTCTCTGGAGGAACTGCAAATGCTATTGTGATACATGCAATTATCTACTCATTGCTTCTAGGACTTCTGACCTGCTCTCTTGAGGGTTGAATGTGTCACACAGTGGTTAATGTCTTTTTTTTTGTTTGAAATTTCAAACTGAAGCAGATCTATACTGTGGTGTATGTGAGAAGATTCAAGTCTTCCACTTTGAATGTAGAAGTACTAGGGAATTCCTTTCTGTTGGGTATCCTGCCCACCAGGTATCCAGATGTTCCAATATGCAGGTATCCAGAGGATCAGCCCACATGTTAAATTGTACTCCTCTGTAAGTATGACAGTGAAATTAATTGTTTCACTTTTAAAGTATCTTACACTACCATTTATGTGTTTTGTTGATGGAGTTTAGAATTCCACCCGTGCTCTGAGTGAAATCAACTGTAATTTGAAAATGCTTTTAAGAACCACCTGAAAAGTACCCATTCCTCACATTTTTCTTTGTAAATGAACAATGCCTGTGGGCATCAGAGATACCTACAAATCCTGTCTGTTAATAAATCTTACCAAATTGACAATTAACATGTTTGCTACTCTGCCTATAGGCAGAAGAACCCCTAAGCGTTGCAGTGGATTGCAGTAGTAGTCAGTGCAATGGCTGGTGAATCAACAGCTCCCACTTGCCCAAATGAGCAGTTTCTAAAACGTAGCAAATGCCATGAAGATCTTGAGGCTGGAGTCGCATTTCAGAGAATAAAACTAAAAGTGTCATTTATGTTTTCACTTTTACTCACCAGTTGGTCTTACTCTGACGTCCCATTTTCACTGTGGGTTTTTGACATAAAACCCCTGTATTCCCATCTGGCTGAATTTTCCTCTGATACTTCAGAGAACTTCTCGTGGAACTCTCTGCATTTAACTGAGAATCAACTATGCCAGCTCCAGAACAGTAATGTTTTTGCTTCATTCTCTTGTAGAAAGATAGTACCTAGAGTTGGGCAATGCTATTTAAGAGAAAGAAATACAGCTGCTTAAACGCCATATAGAGATTAATGAAATGCCTCCTTAAGACAATTTTTATGACTGTATAAACTTCAGAATGTTGATGCAAAAGCAGATTAACTGGTTATTTTTTAAATGGAATGCTATATTTGCATATTGTTGGATTACTTGTTTTATAATCAAGTTCTTTTGGTTTGCTCGGGGACTAAAATGACAATTCTTTGTGTGTGATACAACATTCTTACCTTAGGTCTAGTGGTGCAGTGAGATACTCAATGGCAAAACACTTCGCCTAATTGGTGTTCTTCTTGACTGATTGCAAATTACGTGTTCTATGAGACAAATGCAGGAGGGATGAGTCACAGGCAGGTATCAAACCAGTTGAAAACCATCACCTCAGCTGCCTACAGCATGAAAGCAGCACTCAACACCGGATTCTGTATTCTTTATTGAACATCAAGGCAGAACTTTGTTTGAGGCCAGTGTTTTAACATCATCTTCATCCATTCCATAGTGGTACATTGCCAATCAAGCTGATCTCATTACAAAGCAGAACAACACAAGAAGTGGCTTTTGATCCTGTCTTTGGCTGTTGGCTGGTTGTAGTGAAAACCACTTTTGATTTCAAGCAGTGTCTGTGATGCTGCACTCGAACGCAGCAATTGCTAATTTTTGCTTTAAAGGCAAACAGGGAACACCAGTCTGTTTCAGTGAAGTATTTTATTCCCTATGGCTCATTAAATAGCTTAATTTTATCATGTGTCATCCCAAGGGTCCATGGCCTCTACAGGTCTGTACAAACTTACAGGATTGTGTTTGGAAAAAGTCCTGAACAAAGCCACCACTGACATGGGAGCTCACTAAAAGTCAATGGATATGGTAGATGGATATATATGTTTTTGTGTGGTAAACCAGTAGAACAGCACCACAGCCACTTCAAGCTGTGTTTTAAAGGTATCAGTTACCAGTAAGATACAGTTTGGGGGGTTTCTGCTGTTTATTTTTCCATGCTGAGCAAGGAGCTTGCTAGGGAGAAGTTATGAGTGATCAAATAACAGTACAAAATGTATGGGTATCGCTGAGAGAATAGCTCCTTGTAATAGATTGTTTCACTGTAGGATTATCAGAAAGCAATCCAGTGGGAAGGGGAGAGAGTCACTAATGTCAGTAAATGGCAGTCGTATTTTCCCCTGGTCTTTCTTTTTGAAACCAAGAAGAAATCCCTTACTGCACTTACAGCATCCGAGATACATTAAGTTATTATGGGCCTGGCTGAGTCTGTTGCAAACAGTGTCAGGACTCTTGCTGATAGGTGTGTGGGTCTTTTTTGTTGGCTTTTCTGGTTTGCTTTGGGTTTGAGTCTGTGGGTTTGCGTTTTCCTCCCGGCAAGGTAAATAATCCATGTGGAGTTCCAAGCAGGGCTGGTTGGCAGGGAGAACCACCCGTATGTGTTACAAGGCAAAAGGCTGAAAGAACAAGCAGGGGTGTTTCTGCATAGCACTTCATTGGGCTGTGTAGACGTTTCTGTAGTGACTTTTGCTGGCATTAGATCTACCTTTTGTTCAGATTTAAGGCAAATCTGTTGACTTCTTTGCCCATTTTGAGGTATTTGAAGAAACTTGGCATATAGTTAACTTTCTGGGTATTAGACCTATGTCTGCTCTGAAAGCCAGCTTGGATAATAAAATAACAAGTTTGAATACAATTTTTGAGTATATTTCGGGGGAACCACACTTTGGGGTTTTTAAATGCTGCCTAGCATGTCCCTGTATACCTCTTCCAGACCTATATGTTAATAAAAGCTTGCTTCTGAGTCAGGGAGACTGTAAAAGGCTCAGTCCAAGACATGTAGCAAATCATGTTTAGCATTGGGGGGGGGGGGGGAGAAACATAAAGATGAAAAACTGCAGTTCCTGGTGGTTTTGGGTTTGCTGTGTTTTTTTCCTGTGTCTATCAGAAAAAGTTGTGCGGGTTTAGTGTGGGCAGTGGGTTGCTGGGGTTTTGGGGGGTGGAGGGGAGGGACTGTACTGCAGCTGAAAGTTTGTGGCCAGGCATCTCATCCACAAAATCCCTTAGTCCTGTGGAATTTCTAAAAGCTGGGTCCCTGCATGTGTTGTTATTGCCTCTCTGCTCAGCATTTTTCATTTTAATAGGTAAGATATGCAGTAGTTCAATAAAAGTGGGAAAGAACCGGTCCTCCTTTGCCATTTGTTGCTGACTGAATCTTTGGGAAGCAGGCACAAAATGCTAACGGGGTCCTTATTCTAGTGGTAAAAATCAAAGCTATGACGTGAGGCTCCTTAATCCGCTCCCTTTGCCAGCTGTGTTGTCAGCTTTGAGGGCAGTGTTTCTTCTGGCTGGAGGGCACACTTCCTATATAACATTCTTGTTCTGGTTTTGGAAGTGTGTTTAATAAATCCGATTCCAAGTTTGAAGCTCAGGTGACTTGGCACTGTGGCTTGTTTTCTTTTTCCTTTTTTAATTGCTAGAATGTGAGTATTTCGTGGATCGTTTTCTTCCATAGGAAACTGGCACAGTTTTTCCAGACACTTTATTATATGTCAAAATCCTCATTTATTTATATAATGCCATATATGTCAGGGATTGCGTTTGTGACTTACATGAAGGTAAGGTTCCTCTTCTGAAGCGCAAATGTTCTGATTGTTTTGTTTAAAACATCCATCCAATATTGAATAAATTAAATGCTAGAATAATAATCTAGCATTGCCAAGTGCTGTGGAAATGCTGCTGTCTATTAACAGGAAAAAGGATCTGATTTTTGGCTCTGTTTGCTCAGTAAGTAATGCATACCCATAGTATTTATTTATGTTTTACCACAGCCCCTTCCCATGAAGTGACTTTTGCCACCACAATATGTGGCAAGGATACTGGCATGTAAGAGGAAGGAGCTCTGGGGCCCTGGTGCAGGTGATGAGCAGAAATGGGCTCCTGCCAGTGGAATAATTCATGCAGCTTGGCAGTGGCCAGCAAGGCGGATGAATTCTGTGGGGAGCTGTGGCAGGTAGACTGTGCTGTAGCTGCTCCAAGGCTTTTGAATGGCACTCACTGGATGTCTTTTGATTATAGCACTCTTCTGTAGTTGATTGGGAAAATAGTAATCTTTCTTCAACCTAATTGGTTATGATCCATGTCCAAGAAGGTGGGCACATCTCTAGCACCATGTCCACTCTTGTCATTGCTGAACAAGGAAGGCAGCTTCTAGCTTTTAGGAAGTCTTCAAGCTTTTTATTAAAACACTTCAAGATAAGAATAAATAATACAAGAAAGTGAAGTAATATTAATAGACTGGGGACTTTATTACAGTACCTTTGGCATACATATTGATGTAGTGGAAACAAGAGGCTTACACAGAGACCCTAAGAACAATTACTTTAATTCACTTATTAAATGAAAATCACATTAAGGCATTGTCAGGATGCTTCTACTTAGTGTTAACACTGACTTACTATTCAGTTGCAGATTAACTGAAGGCAAGCTTACAACAGAGTGTCCGGGCAAGAATGTAGTACTGTTTCCTGATTGCCATTAAGTAATTTAGATTTATTTAGATTTATTTTTCAGACTGCATCTATGCAGATATGCTCCCAAACCTGCACATCATGCTTGTTCTGCTTATATATATATATATATATATATATATATATATATATATATGTTTTGTCCTGAAAAATTTTTTGATACCTTTATATTGAGTCCAGGACCAAGACCTGTCTATGGGGTTATAGTCAATACACCTTGGCCTCACAAAAATAATGTAGGATGTTGTTAGTGATGTTGAGTTGCGCATTATGTCACCTGGTGATTTGGCTTTCTCCGTGCTATAAATGTAAGGTACCTAGAAACGTCAGTTATATATAACCAGTAACAATTTTCTGTTATATAATGTAAACCAGCAGTATTGACACTAAGGTCTCTATTTATTATGGTTGAATTTTTACCACAGTTAAAATGAAGCCAGAATGAAAAACACTGACAAATATTTTATTGGTTATTAATATGTTTTTCTGTCAGTGCAACATCGTGCAAGAATTTGTCATCAGGAGGCTTTATTTTTTACTATGTATATAATATATATTTTTATACACTAAAAAACCCAGGTACAAGCCGTTTGCAGAATGTCATAGTCACTACAGCATCACAGAAGAATCCTGTCTGCTGTGTAATGTAAATGACAAGAGCTTCTTGTGTAAACTCTGGATGAAGATGCCCTGGACTAAATTTTGGAAGGTCGCAAAAGGAAGGAATACACCATAGGGGGTTACTTAAATGAAGATGTTTACAGAAAAACCTTCGAGCCTTTTAACGTGTTGATGATAGTCTGCCAGGAATTGTAAGTGTATGCAGGGTCTCAAATGGGGAGAGGGAAGGGAAAGGATTAAATGTTACCAATTAGAATCGGTTGCGCAATGGCAAACTGGATTAGTCTAAACTAGTGTGTCTAGACTGGAGACTGAAGGAACCATGCAAACATCCTCGTTTTTCATTAGGTTGTATTAGACTCTGTGATTTGGAAAGGAGGAAAAAACCTCACCAATTCTGATGTCAGCCGTAGTCCATTAAAACTAATTCACTTTGCTCCCTCTTCCATCGTAGACACAGGGATGATTGCTAGTCACTGTTGTTAAAGGCAATAAATACGCCGGGCTGCACAGAGCTCTGGCATGGTCTGTTATGGAAATTTCTGTGTACAGCCTCGTTCAAATGTTTTGGTTTATTTCTATTTATTTTAATATTGGTCCAAAGTATTCACTGTTTTACTTTCATTTAAGGACTTGGGACTTAAGCAAAGTTGTGGAAGCAGAGATAGTACAGAGAATTCAGGCTTCAGTGGGATTTGGGAGGCATTAGATCTGCTCCTTTTTCTTTTTGTAAGGCATGTCAATTGAAAGCTCTCGGGGTACATATTATTTGCAAGTAGGATTTCCTGATGTTTAAAATAAATGGTTATGGATTGTTATTGTTTAATGAAAATATGCTCCCCCCCCCCAAGAAACAAAGTGTTTAGTCTGGGGGGGCTATGAGGTGGTATTTCTTACCTCTTCCTTTTCACAATCCAAGCCTGAGCACTGAGAACAGGAGAATGTTACAGATTTGAAAAACACACCAATATACTAGGTTTTGGGGTGTTTTTTTTTTTCAAAATATAATTATCTGTATTTTCCTCCAAACTCAGGAATGTATTCCAAACTAAGCGGGAAATTCTGGCTTGCTTGCAATCCTTACGTTTAATCATCTGATTCTGCATTTGTATTTACAGTGTTAAAAGGATGTGGCCTCTTTTTCCCTTTCCTAAGTGGATTTCTTTCAGGAATGGTCAGACTCCTAATTCTCTATCCAACTGGTATTTGTAAACCTATGCATTCTGGAAAGGTGTTGTCAATCACTGTTATAAAGACACATTAAAAAGAATACTTTTAAAGCCATAGGAGTGAGTTTTGGGGAGTTTCGCCATAGAACAGCACAAGCTTTAGGTTTCCCTCCTCTGTATCTGGTTCTTCTGGGTGATTTTTTTCGTACTGCATTTCTAAATACTTTCTAAATGCAGAGTTTCTAAACCATTCATCTGCTGGGCACCAAATATATTTGAATGGGCTCTGAACTGACACACAGGCAAACGTGCGTGCTACATACACAACAAGTTCTGTCCTCTTGTGTTTGAGGGAGACTATGGGAGAAGGAGACAAATGCTATATCCACTGCTAGTACATGTTCGAATGCGAAACCACCAGCAGATAGTTCACCATTGTTTGCAGACTGCATCTCGCAGGGAAAGTTAAAAATACAGTAAAATTTACATGACGGAATAGCACTGCAAAATGAACTCAAGAGTGCTCGGTTGGCTCGCTGGCATGCGAGCTGTGGTGTATGGCTTCTATTCATAGGAGTGAAATGAAAGGATGCAGTTAAATACAGTTGTGAAACGTCCAGTCCGACAGCTGCATTTAGTTTGTTTTTCAATTTCTCGTTGCCTTTCTTGTTTATTAGCTGTGACTCTGAGGTCAGAATTAAAACAAATATTTTAATGGCAGCATTTATGATGTTGGCAGGGAGTGCTACGGCTTAGTGCCGCGAGCTGGCCAAGAGGCGATATGGGTGGTGTGAGGTGGTCCCTCCTCGGGACGGAGTCACCCTCGGTGAGGCTTCCCAAAGAATCCTATCTGCAAATCACACAACTGATAAGCATCCTGGAATCTGCTTTCTGGTTCTCTTAGCAAACTGGAGGATCTTAGTTGTAGGAGGCCAGAAGGGAGGGTCCTTCTGTAGATTTTTATCCTCTTGAAAACTAACAGAATTCCTCTCTTCATTGTGACAAATCTAAGGTCTAAAGGCCTTTATGAACTGTGATAATTAAAACCAACCTGTGTGTAAACTACACACATCTACTCATACTATCAAAATTGTTAAATGTGCTTTTAAGGGTAATTTTAGAGTCTGCAGGGCTGTAGTTTTATTTTAGGAAATTGTCTTCACCACATTTAAAAGCAACTTACAGACATTTTATTTGTGCTAATGCTGAATATTAGTTACTAAATATATTGTTCTCCACACTTGTGCAGGTTCTGTACAGCCATAGATAATACAATAAAAATAGAATCCATAAGGAAGGAAATCAGATCAGTGTTTCTGAAATCAGTTCCAGACAGATAGGTTTTTACCTTATGTTGACCATTTCTATTAGCCAGATTTCATGATAAACTGTAAGTTTCCCCTCCACCCTCTAGGAAAACAGGAATTTCATAGACATTCCAAGCTTAATGAAGTTCTATAAAATGAAGCTAAAAGCATCAATTTTTGAATGTTAACTTTCTATTTGCATGTGGAATGCATGTATTTGTACTATGTAACCATTTCTCACTAGTATTTCAAAGAAGGTAAAAAGTAAATTATTTGGATTTTGGCAGTTACACAGATCAGGGGTTTGATACAGACTACACAGCAATAGAAGTTCCAGAATTTCTTTCCACCTTCCTCCTAATTCTGAGACTGAGTGATGCTGGGCTGTTAAAGGTGACAGGAAACAATTGGTTCAGGTTTTCAGTCTAGACCAGCTGCTCATCTTGCTTTAGCCAGTGTTATCACCAGGCCTGGCAATAACCAAACCCCCTGGTTCTGAGGTCTGTCTGTACCCTTATATTCATTTCTTTTTTTAGGCAAAACTGTCTCTTGGCTACAGTTGTATCTTTTGTCTACAGAAAGGGCTGATGCGAGACAGAACTTTGGGGAAGATTAGCTGAAAAAGGAATTTCTCAGTATTTGGAGTCCGTGTTGTAGCTGACGCAGGCGTTCAGTTTATTTGGTATGGTTTAGGGTCATAAAACTGGGATTTTTGAGGATTGATAGAAATATTCTTTTGTAGGTTAACTTTATTTATTTATTGGGTTAGATGTGACACAACAAATAAATGTGTGTTTCACACATTTCAGCAAAGCTTGACTTTTCCTAGAGATGCTGAAATAGAAAAGGAAGTTAAATAGTGCATCAAGATGTAACTAATAAATCACTTTTTACTCCACATTTAATATTTTCGTTCCAGTAAAAATACTGGCGGTATTGATACAGTCAAGTTTTTAGGTGGAAATAATGTATTTTGTGATTATAAAGCTTCTGTTTGTTGCCTAGGAAAGTGCTTTCTAGTTAAGGAGATTTTTTGTCACAGAGACCTAGATGTTTTTAGCTAACAAATGTGTGACCAAACCCAGCTGGTCTGTTTTCTGTTCATGTCTAGGAGATTTCATAATCAGTTGTAGGTATTCCAATTAAAACCAGACTTTACAGTGTGTAAAAGTTGTTGAACACTGTGCCTGTTAATTGTGTTTTTTGGCAAGCTTTCTCTATGCTATATGGATGATAGCTGTGGTTTATAGGTTACATTTTAGATGGCTGGTGACAGTTTTAATGAACACTTTAAAGTCATATTCATTTTATTGTCTCTAACATAATTCCATTCTGTGCAATTCGCTAGTTAATGGATAGTCTGTTCATTTATCTAGTGCATGGGTCAGTAAGTTTCTCTCTCCTCTCCCTGCAGAGAGGAGGAAGGCCAGATCCTCTCTAGCTCGCAGAGGAAGGTATGTTTTCTGTCACTTGCTCTGCCTGACACGCACATTGTGGGATCACAGTTTTAACAGCAGTCCCACAAGCAAAGAGGGCTGCAGGAGTGTGCTCTATGGGTA
Source organism: Pezoporus wallicus (assembly GCF_028554395.1). NCBI lineage: Eukaryota > Metazoa > Chordata > Aves > Psittaciformes > Psittacidae > Pezoporus > Pezoporus wallicus. The sequence continues at coordinate 502,511 of NW_026637666.1, forward strand.
TGTGCTGCCTTCCCTGCCAGGCAACACTGGATGCTTTTTTCTCCCGTTTTTTAACAATACTCCTTATCAGACAGAAGGAAAGTCACAGCCTGCTCGTATTTCACACAGTGGAAATGCCATGTGTTGCCTGCTGCAGTTAACGTGTGTTTCAGTGGCATAAGTTGTCTCAGTCAGGGTTGCGGTGGAGTCAGTGGTGGTGAGGCAAGAGGAGAATGTGCTTTCTAAAGCTGAGAACTCTCCGTGCGCTCTGGCTGCCGGATTCACGCAGCAGTTCTGTGAGTGGGTGTGAGGGTGAATAACCTCGGGGTCTGGAGAGAAATCCCCCGCCTGCAGTTGAACTCGGGTAGGGTTTTTGCAGGCAGAATGTTGTGTTTCTGCCAGGCTTCTGAGGCGCTTCTCAGCCCTTGTAGAGATCTGAGACAGTTAATTTGTGTTCTTCAGGCTGGCACCATTCCTTACGAACACGCAGAGGGATGCTGGCTGTCCGCTGTGGCGACTAATTGCACAGCTTTATTTCCTTTGATTTTATGTATTCGTCTGTGCTGCTGAGTTGGGGTAGTCTTACACAAGGAAAGAATAATTTCTGGCTTATCCTGAGAAGCAGAACCAGGCTGTCCCCTTGCTGGGGATAAACTGTATAAATCAGACCTTCACAGGACTAACATACTTACCTGTTGTTTTAAACCTTCACACAGAAGGGTACTTTGTAAGCTTTATACTGATTACTGTAATGCTTTTGGATCACAAGGTCCTAAGGATGCGTATGTGTGATTAAGCAGCATGTGAAAACAGGTATATACCTCATTTTCACAGTTTATAGATAAAGTGTAGAGATATTAGCCCTAAGTTTCAGACACATCCACCAGTTCTGAGAGACTTGATATTCAGATATCGAGTATGATTTGGAGGACATCTGTTACGGTTTTATCCATCTTCAATGTGAGCTGCAGTGCTGCTCTTCCTCTGTAGCTCTGCCTTCTATAGAAGCCTCAAGTTATGCAGACCAATGTAGTGAGTAACTCTGGACATCAGGCTGAGCTGCAGAACAGGCAGGCAAGCAGAACAGGAAATTGTACTTAAGTCTTAATTCCTTTTTTTCACCTGTGGCAATTGGCAGTGCACAATCCAAAATGGTCACAGCCTCCTCTTCTCCAAATGGGGTTCCTAACATCTCTCCTGCCAAGGCGTTCCGAGGAGGCAGTCCAGGCACCATGGGCACCGTGGTTGTGGCAGGCTGCCCTTCAGATGCATGTGCCTTCTTTCTGTGGTGCATTTGGCACAGCCTTTGGCATGAATTCCTCCAAAAAGTCATAGCTGCACAGTAACTGTGACAGCACAAGCCAGTGAATTATGGCAGGATGGCAGGACCTCCCTGTTGAGCTGGGACGAGCTCGGTTGGAATTTGGCTGTAGTGTAGGACACTGCTGATGGGCAGCAGAGCTTTGCTGTCATTTCTTTGCTCTTACTCCTTGTTACTGGGAGCCTCCATACAAATGAGTCTATTACTCGTGTTTGTCTTGGGAATCGGGCTAAGAGTAAGAGCTTGCACATCTATTTGAAGTGTGTTTAAATCTCATTCATTGCTGTTAGCGTGAGGTTTGTGCCCCGTTTCTCAGGCTGGGGAGGGAAGTTTTCTTTGCCAAGAACTATATGTACCGAACTCCAGTGGGTGGCTGTGGGTAGCCAGGAAAGATGAGAGTTCTCCTGTATAGGAATTTTTTTAGAGGTTGTGCTTCAGTTGCCAGTTTGTTAAGGCCAGTAACCAGCTTCACAGCCTCTGAAAAGGACATTCTGTTACAAAAGCTTAGTGGTGGTCCTCTCTTGGGACTCTTTCAATAAAAGCTTTTCTCTACACGTCTTAAATGTAGACATAGAGGTGTTTGCCAGCTACAGGATTCTGCAGTGGGTTCTTACCGTTTTAGAGGGAGCAATTGAGGCAGTATTTTTGAGTACAAGTCCTTAAAACCAGACTGAATATATGGCAGTTAAGTCGCACGTTGCTGTAGCTAAGTACACGTTCCATTTGGCAGTAGCACCAGCCTTTAAATTGGTGGGATGGAAAAGGTATATTCTTATATATATAATTAATATGTATTAACTTACATATATCGTGTAGAGAAGTGTAAATTCATGCAGCTACCTTGCTGTTCAGAATGGGATGCATTATTGGACCAAGATAGCTTCTACATAAGGCAGGAAAGATACAGGATGTAAGACTTGATCCTTATGGAGCTGAGGGCAAGGTGGTAAGAAAGATTCCAAGGAAATAGGTTTAGAGTGGAAGAAAGGAGTTCTTAGTGAACAAGAAGAGGGAGACCTTTCAAGCTGTGGCAGTTGACTGAGTGAATGGTGGCATAATTCCAGCAGTGCAAGGGAGAGGGGATAGAAGTGTGCAAATAGGGTAGAAAACAAAGAGCAGAACTCCAGGGTGCGGGACAACTTCAGTCCAGTTTATAAGATGAGGGCAGGTTAAAAGCAGGGTATGTTGAAAATGAACTGTAAGAACTTCAAACTTTTAACTTCAGGGCTTGAAAGCTAATAGGAAACCTGCAGCTGTCACTCACTCAAGGTTATGCAGTAACTCAGCACCAGAGAAGAATATTACATAGGATCCCTGATTCTTAATCCATTGCTGAAACCAGTACATGACCTGTCAAATTCAGTTCATGTTTGTACTTTGATTTTGTTGCTGTTTAATTACAGTAATTTTAATGTCAGAGAAAGAAACTTTTCACATGCAACAGTCAGGTCGTAGAGAGCTAAAAGCTGCTGGTTTATAAATGTGTTCTGCTTTGCAATGTGTTAAATGATGTGCTCTCTAGGAGTGTTGCTGCTGCCAGGTTAGCAGCTGAGAGCTGGGAAGTGCAACCCAGCTCAAATTTAAAATAATTATGCTTCCTTGGCTACAAAGGAGAATTTCCCCCCATTAATACTGAGGAGATGAATGTTGGAGCAGCAGTAAACCAGATGACACCGTATACCCCTTTGGATGCCTGACTGCACCTTTAACAGACCTGAAATTCCTCTGATTATTTAAATGTTCTATATTGAAATGTGACGGTGGCCTTGAGTTAATAGTTAAAGAGGTTTAAATTGGAATGTCTCTGCAGAAGTCTTTCCCATTGATCAGAGCAAGTAGGCAGAAAAATACCTTATATGCTCGTTGGGAAGCACTGATAGCGCCTCGCAGACTCACAGGAATGGTTTTCTTTCTGGTTTTCCTACCTGAGGTGTACAGTCTCTTATTAAACATGTAGATGGGTTTAAGTTTTGGAGAGATCTTTTATAGCTGTAGAAGGTAATTTATTGCAGTAGTGATATGGTTCCAAAGAGCACCGTGGCTGTGCTTGGACTTTTATACCGACTGCAACTATTTTGCAGGATGAATAGAATCATAGAATATCTCAAATTGGAATGGATCCATAAATTAATCTCATTCTGGAACATCACCTTTCTGGATGTGTCCTCTAGGGGCAAAGCTGTAATTAATGACAGAATAATTCCTTGGGTTTTGTCTGTGTAGCTGGAGGTTTTCTCAACCTGAATTATTGCCTTTGAAGACGGACGTATTAAAACCAAAGTTAATAGCGTCGTGTTTGATGAACTGCAGTTACAAAGATTGTGTCTCTTTATCGCATATGATGGGCCAGAAGGTGAGAAATAAGTCAAGATCTGTCGCTTGCTAGCATTGCTTTATGGTTTGCTTGTGAAGGAGAAGTGTCAGTGGAATTTCCTAGCAGCAAAAGTACAAACGAAAAGACCTTATAGAGAGGAGAAAATCTTGTCAACAGGTGTGCTTTGAATGACTACAAACAAATTATGTCTTTATCTGATTAGGAGGTAATTTCTCCTAATGAGAGAATGGAAATAGGAGAGGCTTAGTTTCTTTAAACATCAAAAATGTACAAATGTCCTAATCTAACGTTATGCATGGTGGCTTTATACGCTCCCGGAGAAAATGTCAGTTTATTGTAGCATGGTTCTTTAGTCCCCTTTTTATGATCATCTCTTAATAGAAATTTTACTCACCTTTTTATAGAAGTTTTCCATTTTGTTAAAATCTGCCAAGTTTGCAGGTAAATTAAGGTGAGTGTTAGCACAATGCTGACCATACTGAAGAGACCTGTGGGCTCACTTGTAATTTGTTTGGGTATCACTATTGCTGAATATAGTCTGATATGAATGGTAGATTCATATGAGTGATAGATTCATTATGAATTCTAAAACAGATTAAAGTTATTAGCAAACCAGCCATTTAGCACAGCAGGCATTGCTAATGGGGTGTTAAAGATGAACAACTGTATGGAAAGGGTAAAACTATTTCCTGTCTTGCAGTTAGTGGCAAGAGCTCTGTGGACTTCAGGGAGGTCAGGATTTTGCCCTCTTTCTCTCTAACATTTACTTTATCGTTATTCCAATGAAAGGAGAAAAACACAACAATATGTTTCAGCAGGAAAAATGTTTACTGCCATCTCTGCAACTAACTGAGCCCCATACATCAAACACTAACGGAATGGTGGTGGCTGTGGATTTGTGTCCCTTTTGGAGGAACTACAAGCAAGGCCAGAGTAAAAGGGAGTCTGTTCCCTTTGATCTTTTGCTCTCATTTGATCATTGCCCCCAGTGTGTGTTCTTTAGTTTTGAGAGGGAGGAACTCATCCTGATAAAGTTGTAGTATGTTTTGGGCAATCAGCTGCAGCCGGTTAGGGTTTGAAACTGGTGAATAGGTTTTGGTATATAAAGCATACCATTGAGCTGTCTGTTGGGCTTGGCAAATGGCTGACAGTTTCCGTACATCCACCACAAGCTTCATATATTCAAATTGAATACATAATTGTCCTAACCAGGAATTCAGTTGTAGGTAATTATTTACTCACAAGATAATTTTTGTCTTCTCTTTCTTTTGACTTGCTAGGTGTGTTTTATATATATATATATATATGATATCTTCATGTGCTTGTATTGATTTTGATTGAAATGTCATTGTTAAAATCACATTTTTTAATCTAGTCATTTCTTTTTGAGACCAAATTTTGTATCTCTAGCGCATGTCTTACACTTGGAAGCATGCATGGGCTTAGTAGCACTAATATTTGGCTGTATTTTGACTAGCATCAGACTCAGAGAAGAATTTAGTGAATATAAATAAAGCTACTGTTCATAGGTCAGGTCATATGTTTCATAAAACCGTGAGCCATATAAACTTTGTCACATCTTAACGAGATACGTATGCAACTGCTTTTGCAAGAGGGCTGCAGTGGGATAGAGATCTATACAGTTAGCGTGCAGAAGGTAGGAAAGCCGAGGACCTGTGCATGGACCGAATCAGGAGCGACTGTAAGTCAGTGTGGTTCCGCTGAGCTCTCTGATCCTGTACTTTGAAAACCTGTAAACCATAATATTAATGTTGCATGGCATCTGTGCTCATATCGAAAAAGTAAGACCTGAGGAGTTGTTCATAGTTTTTCATCGCTGCTCGTGGAAATGGCGTGGTTGTGCAGTGGCTCTGCAGGTCTCTATATGGCTGTGCGTGCATGGAGATCTAAGAGTTGCATTCCTACATTAAGTATATCCGTGAATATGTTTCCTCCACGCAGATGCATGCCTGCTTTCCTAACATTTGTGCCCTTGGTGTTTTTAAAACAAATCCAACACAGCTTGAACATGTTGAGCTCTTCAGTGTGTAATTACAGAATGACATTGTTTTGGAAGGCGGAAAAACCCTTCTGTTCCTCTGCAAGCTGGCATTAGTTAAAGTGAAGTTACTCATGCAACTTAAACCCAAGGTGAAATTGCAAGTACCTCATTTGTATGCATATAATAAACAACTGTGCAATTAGATAGGTGTTATAAATAGGATGTGGTGGAGATGCTCAGGCTACTCAGGTTTCCTAGATTTTATAGCAAGTCCCCAGCCGAGATTTGCTGCTCTCTAATTTTGCCGTTTGGGCTAACCAGCTGACGCCTAGTTGAAAAGAGTTATGTTCCTACAAGGCCACAGAAGCCTTAGTATTCAGCCTTCGTCTCCTTCGGATTGCGGAGAACTCTGTGTACCATCAGCAACTTCAATCCCACCCTTTAGGCCAACCCTCATCTATCAAACCCGGGCTGAGAGAGAGCGAGAGGAAGCTCCCAGATAAACATACAGCAGCGCCTAAACTCCTAATCACTCTGGGCTTCCGCTTCCAGGCCCTATAATTAGAAGTCCTTCTTTTCCTTGTATTCCCAGTTGACGCAAATGCTTTTTGTGGCTTGGCACCTCATTTAGGGCGTGGGCTTAGTTTATGGCCAGGCCAGAGTCTGGTTTAGTCTTCTGATACTGCATAAATAGCTCTTAACCCACAGTCTACATCTGTACTAGTTTTTCCTTTTATGCATATATTCTCTGTCGTTTTTAACGTTTCTATCCTGAAAAGAGGCTTATTGTTTCCCCAACAGAATGCACGAAAAGCGGGAAGCTGTAAATAAGGGCAGCTGTATCTCTCAGGTAAAACAAAGCTTAGGCAGTTGTGGGGTTTTTTTCCATCTAGGGTATCTGTGCCTTTTAAACTGGATTTTAATCATCTCAGTGGATCTGAGAAACCACACAGTAACCCAGTCATTAGTTTAACCTAGCTGCGCCCCTCACATTAGGGATAAGCAGAATCAGAATTGTTGCAGTGAGATACCTATTAAGTAATATCTGCTTTACACATAAATTTCCACTGGTTCTGTGTATGCAAGACGCTCAATTGATTTCAGATGTTATCTGTGAAACAGGGATTAATGCCAGTTTGAAAAATAAGCAGGAAATCCTCGAGAATTATTCACTTTTCATCTATGATTATTCATACATCAAGTACATCGTAAGAGAAAACATTTTGGACTGAACCTATGACAGCTTTAACCCATATTTCCGTCTAAACAGGTTTGGGGGGAAACTGTCACAAGGTCTTTTAGAGGGTTGAGTTGAAGTTTCCTGCATTTGAAAGTGAAAGTGAGGTGAGGACCAAGGCTCAAGTTCATGTTTCTCTGCTGGGATTTGGTGTTTCTATTGGGGGGGCTGCTCCTTTTGTTGTAGGGAGGTGGAGAAAGGAGCAAAATGGCTGGGCTGTTGTAATTGAAAGCTGTGATTCTTCAGTGCGAAGTCACGAGAGCTGGAAAATCCCACCCCCAGACGCAAGTCAAACGTTCTAAACCAGTAGTGATTTATTGGTCCAATAGCGGAAGTGAGATACTTCAAAGTCCTGGTTTAGAAATACACGCTCTTTCCCATCTGTGGTATTGTGCATGGGACCGCTGTGTTGACCCAGGTTCTGTGAGGATGTATTTGTATTTCACATGCAAGCAGGAGTATGAAAGGCCCTACTTTACCTTACTGAAATACAGTCACTAACAGAAGGAAGGGCCTGTTTTCCCTCGGTTTTCATCTAATAAAATGCATTGATTCCAAGCAGTGACAGACAGCAGGAGTTTAGATTAGGCATGCAAAACTGCCAAATCAGATAGCTCCCAGCTTTCTCTTTTTAAGCCAATTCCCTTCCACCCGCAAATGTATTATCTTTCACCTCTACACCCCTTCAAGTTAGCAAAACCAGACGAAAACCTATGTAAATCATATGGAACCCATCAGACCTGCCAATAGACAAGAGCATTTCACATCTTCATTTGTTCAGGTATGGCGTGTACCATCAAAAGAACAAACAGCTAACACCGTACACTGTCTGGGTTTGTGTATGTTGGAGTGTGTGGTCCCAAAGCGAGCTGCCTGCCAGTGCCCTGCTCCGACTGAGATCACAGGTTTGGGGAAAGATCTTTGTGAGGAGAAGGGTGGAATTCTCTGCCGCCCGCGTACCGTGGGGTTTGCTGCACCGTCCGCAGCCACCTACGTTTCCAGCCAGTATTGGAAACGAGATCCTGGTTAGCTAAACAGCCGATGGATTTGACGGACAACACAGCGTGGTAATTCCTGTGTTTTCACTGGCTCGGGATTATCACATAGCTTTCTGGTTCCAGCTTCCAGGCAGGTTTTTGGCTCTTTTCAAGGGTTTTTTTTACGATCTTCATCGCACCGTGCCATGTGATGGGATACGCTGCGCTCAGATCTCTGGGTGCACTCAGCTCTGTGTATGTATTTATAAGAGACTTCTAGCACTTTGGGGGGGGGGGGGGGGGGGGGAAAGAAAAAAAACCCTGGTTTTCTGTGGCCGTCTGCTTACTGTTGAGAGGAGCTTTATGTGTTCATCTCTTCCAGCTTCCCCTTCTCCAAGGTCCTTTCCATCTGGAATAAGAGAGAGCTCGAACGGACCAGAAGCACGCTCAGCTTCTATATAAAGCTATCTAATGCGTGAAGGGAGGCAAACATGGGAATGTGGAAAATAAATTCTCACTGTGTTGAATTAGAATCATTTGGAATATCCTCGCTCCGATAGTGGCAGCCTAATGCTAGCACACAAACCCCTATTTGCTTCCAGCTTTCTCCACTGGAAATGCTATATATTATTGAGGACGGCACACTTCACTAGAAGGGAAGTCTATTTTGTGATGCTGCAGAACAGAATTAATGCAAATTGTGTGCATAATCCCACACTAAAGACTTGGCTGACTTGCACTTGAGCAACTTTAGCTGTATTTCCTATCAACACAGTCACTACAAATCAAGGAAATTGCCAGTTAAGCCAACATTAACATCCCGACCAACCTCAACTCACATGCCTTACCGCCCAAACATAATACCCAAATGCACTCATGGATTTCTTAGCTCCATAACAAACTCTCTTTCATTTCTAACACTCAGGATCCGAGTAACAGCCTGTAACTGTAAAAGCATGTCTACTGGAGGGAATCTTGCTGAGGTCAGATTTAAGATTCTGCATTTGTGTGATTCCGAGGAAATGGATGTGTGCAGTGTGGGTGGCCTCGCGCTCTGGCCAAGCCCTACCAGCATCAGTGGTCAAGCTGAGAAGGAAACCTGTAGCAGTTTTGTCTCTAAATGCAGTTAGGGTTTCTTTTCAGTTTTGTGCCTTGCTGCTGGTGGGCCTCAGTCTCGAAAGTATTTGCTTACCTTCCCGAGATCCTTATTTCAGGAGGGGCATGGTCAAGAGAAACTGAGGCAATTGCCTGTTTGTGCTCCCATGATGTCTGCAGTGCTGCAGTGTTATCGTATCCAGAGGCTTCAGGGCTGTGCTTTGCCTCCCATGAGCTGAGGCCTGTGTTCACAAATCTTCTTCAGCTTCAGAGGAGGAGCGGGGGAGTGATGTTGGGCCCCAGAAATTCAAGGCTGTGGCTGCTGAAATCCTTCTATTTGGGCTTGAGGGAAGGGGGATTCCAGGAGGGAGAACACTGAGGATGCTGATGTAGTGATGCTGTTACGGTGATTCGGTGGAAGAGTTAATCTTCATTAAGAGAGTGTTTCCCTGCTGCTCAGTGCACGCAGGGATTGGTTTCCAGATCTCTACAGTGGCACATGCCAGGACTTCAGTGGTAACGGGCGAGAGCTCCCAGACCTGTACCATGCATGTTTGCTTAGCAGTGAGCACAAGAGGAAAAGATGAATTGTGGAGCCATGTGTAAATAAACTGGGAAAGCGAACAGTCTCTTATGGCAGATAGAACATAATCATTTATCCTTTGGAATAGGTGTCCTGGAAAACACAGAGAACTGAGTTCTCCTCCTGCAGGATAAAAGGGTTCAATTGTGATTTATGTGTGGAAATTCCTGGTTTTCTTTAACAGAGGGTACCTTGGCAATTATTTAGAAGGCACTTCGATGTAACTGTTAAACTGCTAAAGCCACTTTGTACTTGACATTAATGTCGGAGGACAACTTTGGATGATAAATTCTTTAATTTCATTACTAAGCATGGTCATGTGGGCGTTTTTATCCAGAAAAATAAATCTCATGTTCATTTATTATGGTCCTAAGTTCTGCCATGATCCATACTTTCCTTGATGTACAAAACCCCTTATTTTTTATATAAAAACTTACAGTAAATTCACTTCAGATATGTTTGTAAATGTTTAAAAACTGGGTTATGGAGTGACACATAGTGGAAGAAAAAAGTAAATAGCATATATAAGTTACTGTGATTCTGCTGATCTAATATAATCATTTCAGTACATCCATCAGTGACCTGGTTTCAATGAAGTTAGTACCTAATTTAATATTTCACTGCAAGCTCTCAGCTCTGATTTGCTGCCTTTCAAGCAATAAATCAGACAGTTTCTTTCACATGCATTTATAAGGAAGATGTTTCTTCAGGCTTGTTTTTGGTCTGGATTGTTTTGGCTCAGTTTCGATAATGTCTCTTCTTCCAAAAATTAATACTGTGGAAACATCAATCTTTTTTATACTGGCTCTTTCTCAGTGAAGAGCATTTTGGGGTTTCGCTCTAACATTCATCACTTCAGTGCTTCATATTGGTCACACAAGTTCTCAGCTTCACTTAGGATATTCCTTGATTTTTCAGTTGGCTTTCATAAATCTGCATTGTGATGTGTTCATAGTAATAGTGTTAACATGAGTTTGGTTGAAGTTCTGATTCATTTTTATGAAGTGAATCCCTTTCAATTCGGTAATATCCTGCAACTGTTTTCTGTCGTTTCCAGGAGACAAAGCGTAAGCCACGCTCGCCTTTTTAGATAGACATTCTTAAGCCTCTTCTTTTGCAGTGATTAATCTCTTATGCTTTTGTGTTTCTTTTTTCTTTTCTTTTTGTTTTACCCAGGGATGTTGCTGGTCACTACTGACACATTAGGCCATGATTTCCATGTTTTTCAAATACTGACACATCCTTGGTCATCATCACAAAGTGCCGTCCATCATTTGTATACACTTCACAGGGGAGAGACTGAAGCCAAAGTAAGTTAAACTATTTGCTGAAGAATAATCCCCAGACACCTTATACATTTCGTGTATGTTGGCACTTTAATGTTTGTTTCAGCACACAAAGAGCCTTTCTTACGTTGTAGCCACAGAAAGGATAAAAGCACAGCGTTTAACCTGGACAATAATAAATTCTTGCCCTTTACAATGAGGTGCTGTCAGATTTATTCAGATATGACACTAGCTGCAAAGAGCCCAGATTATTAGCCGTGTTTGTACTTAACCTTTTCTCATGTAACATGTTAAACATTTGTCTGGTGCCCGTGAAGCAACTGTCAGGGTTTGCTTGACTTTGGTGGTAAAACCAAAGATGGACACTTAGAGAGTTGAAAGGAAGAGTTAATCAAAAGACCGTGATTAACTTCTGTCTACACTTCAGCCCAGTGGGTGAACCCACTGGAAGCTGCAGTGGTGCGTACTTACCTTTCCAGTTTAGAAATCCCACTCTTAAAGGTGGAAGACTCAATCAGGCTATTGGCAGAGGGTGAAAAAGTCTGAAATGGTGTTTTAAATAACGCTCAGTAACCTGGCTTACTGGTAAAGTGGATAAAAGAGAGAGATGACATTTGCTGAGCGTCAGCATGGTAAAAGCAGTGCAGCGTGTTGTGCTTGAAGCCTTCACTGCAATGCTCCTAGGCATCAGGAGAGCCTCACCTTTGCAGCGAGTAACTGTTGGAGAACCTGTTTTAAATGCATAAATAACAATGTCACCACAGGGGAAGAAATGAGTATTGCACTTGCTGATGCAATTACACACTGAAAGCACAGACTTGTGACAGGCTGGCACATTTAAACTAGTGTGACAGGGAGAAGCCTCAGGCACTGTGGTTATGACCCCAACACTGGAAGCTTGGATTATTGTGGTACAGTGACTGTAGTTCCTTCAAGCTATGGTTTTTTTTTCCTATGAGTTGTGCAGTTTCCCTTATGGCTTTTGCCTTACCTTTGTAACAAGTACAATCTGAAAACTTTATTTATAATGTAGTAGTGGTTGAGGATGTTTCATTCTGTGTGAATTTAAACTACTGGTAGTTTAAATACTCTGAAGCTTTGCTGCTACTACTCTGGAACAGTGTAATTACTATTATAGGCAGTGGTTTATTATAGGAAGGAATAATGAGTGTGGAAAGTGAGAGGAAATAAGGAAAAACTGTCCATATGGGATACAGTACTGGTAAGTAATTTTTATCAATAATATAAAGGTCATTGGGATCTGTGTGTATACATATACTTTGTCATTTGAGCATGTACTATGATGTGTTTAATGTGTTAGAGTTATTTTTGTTCTACTTTCATACAAAAAGTGGGAAATATCCTGTAAGCAGTGTTGAAACCCAAAGCATAGGACTCCAGTCACTAGGAACAAAGAAGTTCTTCTGGTTTCTGCAGCTGATAAATTTGTTTTTAAGGCATACATTGCAAACCACCCATAACATGGCTTAAAGAATAAACCTTTCTTGACACATGTTTTTGGGGGGATATAATATTAGCATCTCTGGGAAAGCATTGCATTAAAATCCTCAGAATCAACATAGTAAAGTTTTTTCCCAGTTTGCCACATAGCTTTCATTTGGGGTGGGAACAGTGTAGCTTTTGGGGCAGTATAAAGTAGGGAAAATTGTAACCAGTCTGAGGCACATTGATGGATTTCACAACTCTCCTGATAATTGAAGTATCCAGCAACAAGGTTGCGTTGGTACCTGTGATGCTCAATTCACATCTGTGATTTAAAATCTTTATATAATATGACTGGGTTTACTTTTTCTTTTGGAATAACAGTGCCTGTAGTTGTTTAGTGAGAAGGGGAGGATGTGGTGCTGCTCTTCTGTTCTATAAGTTTCATGTATGAGTAGCATTAGACAAGAATTTTGGAGACTATTCAGTTTAAATTCCCTGTGAAGACATTCTGAGGCACACACCAGGAGCCTCTGTACCTCCTGTCTTGGTTGGAACAGTATTTGCACATTTGCAACCAGACTTCTGTTTCCCCCTCCTTGGTTTAAAGCTAACTGTGAATCAAGGCCAATGGTCTTAAAGGTCACCTTCTGTACTGGAGCTATAAAAAGTTCTAATTTGTGTTGATGGACATGAGTGATTATCAATGTCAAAAATTGTTTAGCTAGACCCCGTTATAAATTGTTTCAACATCCTCATGATGCCCTTGTTATATGTGGTATTTTAATGTCCATACTGAAATCATCTGCTTTTGTACGTGAGATTCTGGCCAATGGGGCTTTGCCACACACTTCCCAAAATATCCTCATGTCCCATGCGTGATTTTTCTTTTCTTCCCTTGTGATCCATTAGCGTGTTCTGGTGTTATAAGGCCATTTAGTTCATGGACAAAGAACTGGTACATTGGTAATGTCTATAAAAGTTTCCTGTACTTGTCTGAGTGGCTGTGTCTGAGCTGTGGGACACAGGATTTCCCTGTTAGGGATCGGTGCTGCTGCACAAATTGACTGTACATGGAGTACTCTGTAAGACCAGTTTTTCCAAGGAACATTGGATATGCGTGTATGCATATCCAATGGCGTGCCACTTTCGCTCTGGGAGCAGAAACTTGGGAGCCATATATATTGGTGTTCCAGATATGGACAGGTATATCGTGTGTTACATGTTTGAATTGTAATTTCACCCAGTTTAGAGCATCAGCCCTGGGGTATCCCCTCTTGCAGGGCTGCACAATTCCCAGTTCTCCCTTTTATGTTGTGTTTAGTGCTTGAAGGGCAGAGCAGTAGCTTGGATTTTCACGTCTGTCTCCTAAGAGGAGGTGACAGGAAGTCCCCTCTGTCGTTCACATCTTAAGTGGATTAAGTTGCACACTTAATGTATATTAAAGAAGAAGCAGCAAGTGTTGTCATTAAATAATGGTGTTTTCTGATCGATTTACTGCAATCAAGCAGTGTCTCTGAGTCACCCACATGTCTTTCTCCTGAGTCAGATGTTTTAGCCGTGTGGTTCCTTTGACAAAACTAAAGAATATATCTTTCATTTTTCTAAATTCCTGATAAATTCTGGTTTGGGGTTGAGAAATTTCAGTCTAAAAGACCATTTCTACCTTTTCCTGACCATTTCTGAAATACAAAGCCTGGGTGTACAGACATCTCCAGGGCTTTTGTCTCCTTTTGTCAGGATCTTGCCCTTAGCCAAAGCAGAATTCATGCTAAGCATTTGCAATGAGTTGGCCACTCCAACCAGGCAGTGCTGCTGAAACCATAGCATTAATGAATGGGGTAAATCAGAGACTTCCTATTTTAATTTTAAGAAAAGAAAAGTGAAAATGGATTTAGTACAGAATGTTGTGTTTGCATTGGTAATCCATCCTAATAGCTATGCTTGTGCATTACAATGCTTTGTGCATTCCAAACATGTAATTTTCTGCCTGATGGAAAAAGGGATGGAGCTGTCACAGATTCTTCCACAAAGATAAGCTTTCCCTGCACCAAAATGTTGCTCACAGCAGATTGTACCAGTATTCAGTGTCTGGTCACAGGCACTTCCTGACCAGCTGATGGTCACTGTACCCTGGAGTGGTGTCCAAAGGCATTTGCTAGCCATCTTTCAAGTACTTTTGTTGGTCATCTTCTTCTTAGGGCTTGTCTGCCGTGCCAGTCCACTTGGTGCTGGCTTCATGATGCTGAAGAGATGTGGGTACTGTGCTTGGTAAGGTGGTGGGTATTTTAAGCTTCCATTCCCCTTGACACACAGTTAAGGGTAAGTAGTGGTATTGTCCCTGACTGTTCACAGCTAGTCTTCATAACATGGTTATCCTTTTCTTTTCCTGCACGCTTTGAACCATAAAACAGCGTTACTGGGTTCTAAAGTACTGTTATTGCAAATCTGTGTTGTATTTGCTGACTTTGAGCAGCAAGGATAGGAAGAGGCCTGTGTGCTGACTAAACATTGAGTCAGGCCTGCAAACATCACTCAGTTCCTGTCAAAGCCGCTGACTTCTTTGTGTGACTCAGGTGAGGATGGGGTGATGAAAAGTGGACTTCTGCCTTGGAAGGGAATTGTGAGGACAACGGCCATGAAAGGATGTGAAGTGCCCAGATACTCCATTGGTTCGAGTGACGCGAGTCCCAAGGTCACAATATTCCAAGTTACTTTTCTGCAAACACGGACAGAAGTCACTATTTCAGTTACATTGGATTACTGTCTTTTAGTCTTTAAGTGCCACTTATGCTTTAGGATGTTTTTACCTAAGAGAACACAAACCCGTGTGTTTGCTGCGCTGTGTTACATTGTGAAGGCTCATTGCAAGTGCTGGTTTTATTTAACCATACCAGAGAGAGAACTGAAGCTCTCCATGCTTGCACAGTTCAGCTGCAAAGGGGAAAACTGTGCATGTGTATTTGGGGCACGTTTTGGCTAAGGATACATTTCCTTGTCCTACAGCTCTTGCAAGTAAGTCAACACTTACTGCGCTCATTTTTTTACCCAAGAGCATTGAGGAAGGTTTTTAATGAAGGTATAGCATGTTCTGAGCTGAGGAAGCTCATTTACTTAACAATGGAAGTTAGACTGTCACCCGAGGAGCCTTCCTCTTTGATCTGAAATGGTAAACAGAAAAAAAACCAAATCCCTGAAAACAGAATTATCTCAACCTCGAACAAATAAACGCAGTGATAGCATCAGTGGGCTGCTGGCCAGGGTCCTATGTCATCTTTTATGCTGTCAGGCTTCTGTTATTCTGACTCTCAGACTGCTGCTGTAGCTGAGTTCAGCCAGCGCAGGTAAACAGAGGGAATGATAAAACCATTCCAACGGGGGCTGCTGCAGAACACGAGCAATTTTACAGTTCCCTCGGGAAAGCATGGATGTTTTGTGACGTGATTTCACAGGGACTGTTCAAGGTTGTGTCACGAGCTGTGTCCAGGTAGTGAAACACTGGAAGGGTTTACAAATGTGATGGAGACCTCTGTGGTTATTAGAAGTTTCTTCCTATCCTTGACATAGTTATGGAGTTGCAATTACTGGAATAGTCTCTGGAAGAGAGACTTCCTTATGTCTGGAAAGAACCTGGGGACAGTCTTGTCATAATAAAGATAGATTTAGGGAAGTCGATCAGTCTTTGATGGAAGCAGACAATAAGAGACTGCTGCAATTAAAAGTAGCTTAACTATCTTGAGGAGACAGAGCTGTACACAGAGTGGCAGCTGCAATTTCACTTATTAAAGGAAAGCAGCTACTCTGGCTCAAGGATCCTACCTGAGTGTCTCGCAATGGCCAGATTCTGCTGTAGTTTTTATACAAAACTGAAATCAGCTTTGACGACTCATGGAGACAGCGTTGGGCCTGTGTGGCTCTGATAAATCCTATTGTGCAGTCCATGATTTTATTATTTTTTCATCTGTTTTTTACTCCATCATTTCCTTGATTTTCCCACCAAAACAAAATCAGATGCAGACCAGTTCTGTAATTTATTTTGACCCTTGCCTCCTCAGTCCTGCTGCTCCTTCTCGTTGTTTAATGATATTGGGGTTTTATTTCTGCCATGCCCCTGCAGAGCATGATTAAATACTTAAGTCGTGTCCTTCGAATGGTGTGTTTCCTCTGTGACGTTGCATAGTGTGCCTGAAACTGGCTTAAGTTCGTGTTGCAGTAGTGCCAGTCGTGCTTTATTATCGTTTCACTTCACTGTGGAAGTTTAGTTGAATGCAGTGAAATGCACAAAAATGTACAAATTGTACTTGGTATAAGTTACCACAATGGGAAAAAGGACCCTAGGGGAAAAAAGAGCACCAGAAAGCTCAAAATGTGCTTTAATATTTATGTGTTATAATTCCTGTGGAAACACATGGTTCAGTGTTGTGAGCTTTGTTTTCTAACTATTGCATTATGCACATACGTCAGGAGTGGATTTGCCTGGGGAGGTACGTGGTAGCCCAGCAAGGTCCTTCTCCTTCCTAAGAGCGTAAGTGGTAGTATACATTGAAGCACGGTGCAGCAAGTTAGTACAATATGAACTTTTAGAAGCCCTGAAATACAGAGTCTGGATATGGCTGTCAGTCAGTCCCAAAAGGGGTGGTAAACAAGGTCACTGCCTGTCCTGGGTGATTACTTGTGTCATCAGCCATTCCTTTGATGGGCCCTTTTTCATCCCCTGCTTTTGAAATAAGTTTTCTCTATGCTGCTTCGCTTCTGTTTTATTTTCTTTGGGTTAAGGCTTGATTTTTTAAAAGCATCTTTTGTGAATATGTTCTAATTATACCACGTTTCAATATGGAGGAGCCGTGGCAATAAGGAAGGAATTATGGCATAAACTCCCCTCTCTAAAGCAAGTGAATGTCTGTCAGCTGTGAAGCCTTTGGTTCAGATGCTTTCCTCCACGTTTCCAGAATATCAGAAGCAATTGTTTGATCTGTACAAGTTCAGTAAAGCTGAAGATGCACGGCATGTCCTGGTAGGACTCCAGGTATTAAACGATATCTCACTCAGGTCAGACCCTGAACATGGCAGCTAAATTTTCATTCCGATTTCTGAAGGATTTTCATCGTAGCATTCACAGCACAGCCCATTAGGAGAGTGGAAGTTAAAAAGAAGCAGAAGAGCAGAGTCATTGAAGGAAAGCAGACTGAAAAGGAGTTTTACAGAGGTCTGAAGTGAATACTTTGGTGGAAAGGGTTGGAAGAAACAAATGGTGAAGGTGAGAGAAATGACAAAGCTGAAGGAAGCTGCATGGTGGAGGTCTCATTGTGTAATACAAGCGTGTTTAAAGACTTCTTTCTTAGCACCTGTAAAGAAAACCTTTCTCAGACTCTTATTTCCTTTCCATCAAAGTACTGGATGATTTCTTTCCAAGCTGTGCTAAAGCCTCCCGGAATATCCGGAACATTGTTGAATTGTCTCTGCTGGGACAACAGTCATCTTGTCCATGACTCTGAAAATAGGATTGACAGTTTTGTAAGGGTACTGGTTATTTTTTTCCCAACAAACTCGTCATTAGTACAGAGACGAGTCCGTAGCAGGCAGTAATATAAGAGGTACCTCATGTCTGGGCAGCCAGAAGCCCTTTTGGGTTTGACAAGTAAGATTTGGATTTGTGAAGGAAGCTGATAGTCTATAAAATATAGACAAACCTCCTGTGCAATGGGAGTCACAGAATACCTGGTTTAGGCATGGACAAACTGGAGGATGTGTGCTGTTACCCTTATAAAGTTCTGTAGTTGTGGTAAGTGCATTCCTTTGGGCCAGAAGAGCCTTTGGTGCTTTCTGATGAGAGCTTTGAGTATCCAGGGATTTCACTGAGCCTTTTGGATATGAGAAATGTAGCTTGAAGCTTAAGAAACAGAACTGCTCACAAACTAGGGGGATGAAATGAGAATGGAGGTAGGAGAAAGCACTGATGCTCCCACAAAAGTATTTAGTATTGCAGTTTGAAGTATCATAAGGGTTCCCAAGTTAAACAAAATCTCAGGTCTATAATTCCTTTTACTGGCCCAGACAGAAGAGGGTAGATAAAGTTTTGAAATAGAGATGTGAGTATTAAATCTGATGGTGACCTTGAGCTATAGAGTAAACTTTGCATCGTGAGAGATCTACTGTACTTTGTAGTTTATTAACATATATCTGTAAACACTATGGGGTCGTGATTGATCTTTGGTATCTAAACATTACATCATAATTAACAACAACTCCAGAAATATATTATAAATACATGAAATAATAGTACATTAACCTAAAGGACAGCAATAAATTGCAACGCTTAGCATAAACTTGAAAACCACTAATGGGCCACTGTGCAGTTTGTTTATACAATGCGCAGTCAAGAACTCTGTGTAATGTGCAGTAACAGCGTGGAGGAGAACAGCAAGGCTCATGTGATTAATTGATACCTATTCTTTTTCGTGGACAAACACAGCTGATTTTTTGAAGTCATTTCCAGCCTGCTGTGCCAAGCGTCCTCTTTTCAGCCTGGTTCACAGCTTTCTTCCAGGGCTACTGGAATGTTGCAGACTTCTTTACGTTGCACAGATGGGTTTGTGCTGGTTTGATTCATGCCCTTGTATGAAATCAGAAATACTCTCGGAATTACCTCCTTGGACTCTCTGTGGTTCTGCTGCTCATCGCTCATCTGGGAATGACCAGTGTTCAAGGCCAGGTTGGAACTGGGTGATCTTAAGGTCCTTTCCAATCCATATAGAAATGTCATAGAATTCTGTGGTTCTAAGACAAGGCCATTTTTGAGACTGGTAGGAGATAGGTAGCATCACTGCATGTGTCACGGTGGTTTCCACAATACTTTTTGTTGCTGCCGACTAGGGTTTCATAACAGTATTCTTATAAATCCCAATTCATTTCACACTCATCTGTCATCACTTTTTTTCTTGTTATTGCTGGGTCTTAAAAGTCTGTTTGTTCTTTGGGGTTTCAGCCATATTTTCAGTAGTCATGACCATGACACCCACTCCAACTGCAGCGAGTGTCCGTGATCGGTATTTTAAAGAGAGGGGTTTGGATTACGTTGTTCCAAGCTTTCTTCCTGAAGATCAGGAATACTTTTTTCTGTGTCATGTTTACATTGGGGAAAAACATCCTGTCAGGATTGTTTCCCGGTTTCTTGGCTTGTGTCATCCTATGCCAGGGCTGTTGTATGTGTGTTTTCAAACAACATAAAATCGTAAGGATGCGTACTGACATCCAAGTGCTTGTGTAGAAACACACACATTCCTGTTAGGCAGTAGTGAGATACGGGTTTTTTTTTTCTCTGTCATCTCATAGAAACATCCTCTAAAAGTTCTCTACCAAATGACATGAGGTAAGAGAGGGTATGTGGTAGATGTGAGTGAAAGCAGTGATTTAAAGAGTTTGGCTGTGAAATCAGCTGAAGGGCAGCAGGAAGAGATTGAAGAGGCACAGGCAGCCTGAGCCTGTCCTTCAAATATAGCCCAAATTGGTCAGTTCACAGGGAGATTTGTAAGTCCCTTCTAGAGATGCACTTGTGCAAGGAGCATGAGCCAGCTGAGCAGGACAGATAAAACTATGTTGGAGTTACAGACTGAGTGAGCAGAAGAGCAGAGAGGAAGGAGGAGAAAAGCTGTTTTCTCGAGGCTGGGACAGATAGATGCTCTTAGAAATTGGGAAGGAAATTTAAAGCTGGATCTAAAATAAATACCAAATATTTGGGAAGAGTGATGTGTCCAGAGGGGCCACATCTCACCAGAGGCACAGCTCTTCTTTGCATTGTTAGAAATTAGAAAAGAGGGCCTTGGATGGGATTGGAGTTGTAATGCAACAGCCTTAATGATTTTATTATCTTGGGGCTCTTTCTGTTGTAACTGAGACTGGCAGTTTGTGTTCAGTTCTTAGGTTTGATTTCGACCAGGAGAAATAGCCTCTTTAAACAGCAAATCAAATTCTCTTGGTGCCATAGTTTTTCTCTGACTCCACGCTTTGGGGTTTCCTTTTTTTGGCTCTTGTTAATCCCTGTGGGGTCTCTAATCCTTTTTGAGCAATCTATTAAGGTGAAACACTTTGTAGGCAAACTGGGAGCTCGGAGTGCTGTGACTTGATGTCAGTAATACCAGCATCACTGAAAGTGCCAAAGCTGTCAGGTTTTGGGGAGGTTGTTTGGTGGTATCATTAGCACATCATTTGGCTATGTCACCCCAGTTGAAAAGAGCAGGTGTGTAGCGCTGTTTTTTAGTTTATCTATGTAATGTCCATGAAGCATTTTGTGTCGTGACGGTCTGTCAGCCAAATATCTTGTCACAAGGCTTAAATCCTTGTTTTATCTCAAAGGCTTCGGGGCTCAGTTGGAAACTTGCACTTTGATGAATACTTGCTGCTTTTGTCTGGAATAGCTGGAGTGCATTTCTGGGATATTTGTCCAGATGTTATCAGTGTTTACTCCAGTTTGAGTACCTGCTGTATTGTAAAGGTGCCTTCAGTGAAATCTGAAAGAATTTTATTTAGTTTATGCTGTTTAATAATACAATGAAAGCTAATCCTTCGTCTCTATGTTTGTTTGCCGTGGTAAATCCCACTTGCATGCGTGGTTCTTTTTAGTCAGCTTTTACCTTTAAAAACATTTTTAGGAGAATTGGTTTAGGATTTTTTCTCTATGATAAATCAGTTGAAGCCAGGCTGCTTGTTTTCTTGAGTTGTCTGCCAGTACAGGGCTGGAAACAAACTTTAATCTCTCTTTTAAAGCATTCCTTCAGGAACAAGAATTTGCTTTCTGTCAAAGTGTTGTGTAAAGCACACTTAAAAGAGAATTAAATCCTTCTGGACTTTGTATCTGCGATCTGTGCAGTGACTAACTGCAGTAAAAACTATTTCACTGTAGTTTTATATTTGCTTCAAGACTGGCCATTTCAAGCTAAAATAAGACTTGTGTTTCTCAAGTGGTGGATAAGCACCTGTATGTGTAAGAAGAAACTTTAATAGCTGATTAATAAATATTATGTGTACAGTGGAGTGGGTTTATAGAGAGAAATGGCCAAAGTTACTCATTTTTTTTCTTGACAGAAGTCTAAATCCAAAGAATAGCACAGGGCCAGGGATACCAGGGTGAATGGTAGCTCCCCTGAGGGATACACTGACAGTAGCAAGATCAGAGACCGTTACAGACAGCTCCTGAAGGTACTGGCCATTGGTGTTTGGTTTGTTAAGTTGCATAGGACGTGGTATTTCTGTTGACTAAAAGTACAGTTTTGTGTGCCAGTATTTGTCAAAATGAGGCCTAGTGATGAGATCTCTCTCTTCTTCTTATCCTTCCCTTTTCCCTTTTTGGGTAATCGCCAAAAATGAAAGGAGCAAATAACAAAAGATGTAATTGAAACGATTTCCCAACTCCTTTTAGAACTAAATTCTAGTTGAAAATCGTGGCTTTCTGCGGTGCTTTGCAGCAGGGTTTTTGTTTCCAGAAGTTCAGGCCTGTTGAAAAGAAAAATCTCAGAGTATTTTGCAAAGTACACACAGTTTGGATCTGGGTATTACAGTGCAGCTTGAAACGTGCTGAATATGTACTGAGTTCATCGGTATATATGCAGAAATTCAAGTTGTTGCCTAAACTTAGAAGTTTTTATTCATATTTCCAGTTAAGATTTGTGTCTGTGTAAAACATGATTGTCTGTTTCCTTTGTTAGATACATGTACATTGGTGACTGCCTTCCCATTTCACTCCCCTGTTTTCTAGGTACAGGATATCTCCTTCAGCCATGACTGCCGCTGGGTTGTGGTCAGCACACTTCGGGGCACTTCCCATGTTTTTCCCATCAATCCTTATGGTGGCCAGCCCTGTGTGCGAACACACATGTCACCCCGGGTGGTAAATCGCATGAGCCGATTCCAGAAGAGTGCAGGGTTGGAAGAGATCGAGCAAGAGCTGACATCTAAGCAAGGAGGACGTTGTAGCCCTGTTCCAGGCCTCTCAAGCAGCCCCTCTGGTTCACCGCTCCATGGTAAATCTCTTTTTTATCCTCTTTTCCTTCCCCTTACGTGGTCAAGAAACCTATTTCCTTGAGTCATTAGAACCCATGTCCTCTAAGGTGTTCCAGTACCTGCTGTGTAGCTGCCTGACTCAAAAAGATTTGGTTCCTAAATACCTTTGGAGATGCTGGCCTAAAGACCTTCATGGTCTTCCAGCTTCAGGTTTCAGTGTTAGTTGCTAACAGTTGATTTTACCAGAGATTGCAAGAATTTATTTGGTTCGTTCTGTCTCCTCGTGTAGTTTGTGCCACTAAAAAATGAGTTCCATTAAAGAAGATGCTGCAGGTATTGTGCAAAAAATAAGTAATGTATGCAGAGCCAAGGTATAAATAACTTCAGAAAGATAGCTCTGGTTTTGCAGCGTAAGTAAACTCTGCTATCACAGCTGTGTTAATTTCCACTCTAAACTGAAAGTTTTGAGGTCTTTGGGTTTCAAGTTTTGTTTCCATCTAGCACATGGTCATTAATCTGGTCTATATTCAAAAGCAGTTATCTGAAGTTCTCATTGCTCATCAGTCTTGATGATCATGAAGTCCATTTGGATATCCACCATAAATACTGTTTGAGGAGAAATGTGGAAACTAGGCAATGTGAAGTTGATGGCTTAGATTTTTGTCCACTTTTGTGTGCGTGTGTGAGCAATGTGAGAAGTAATCTCACAGACCTGTACATCCCACCGCTGGGGTGGATATGCTTTGGAAAGACTCAGAGGACAGGAAGGAGAGCCTCTAAATAAGGTTCAAATATCATCATTGTCCCAGCTTCATCGGTTTCATCTTTGCCGTTCTTTTTGCCCTTCCCTTTCATGAGGTCTGTCCTAGAAGCTGCATTGTTTGGATTCAGGATTTGCTGCATCCTTGCCCCTCCTTTCTATTAAGTCACAGCTTCCATTGAAGTGAAAGTTTAAATAGCAGTTTGGTATGGAGAGCCACCCTTTTCCAGTCTGAGAGTATTAAAAATGGCCAAGAACAGTCCCTCTTCCCTGATTATGAGTAGGATTAGAAGTGCTTGTGAAAGCCCAACTATGTGCTGTCCTAGTCGACAACAAAGACAAGAGAGTCAACTGCCATAGAGAGAACCTTTGTTGGATTTCTGAATCAAAGGAACGTTTCTATGACTTGTTGATTATTAAGGGAACCAGACTTGTCCCAGAAGAAGCCTTTCTATTTTCTTCTTTCTTTGGACTTTTCTAAATGTAGTTTTCTGCAGCGCTGTTCTGGAGCCATGCTCTTCTGCCTGGAGCCACTGGAAGGCACCCAAAATGCCATCTGCAATTTCCTCCTCCTCAGAGATATTTCAGTATCTACCATTTTACTTTCTTCTGTCACATCATTGTACAGCAGCTTAGCATGTAAGGCTTGAAACAGGCTGGGAAGTGCTGTAAAGGTTTACTATGGCACATCCAATCTCCTTTAGCTGCTGACATCACGTATGGGGAAGGAAGGAACTATCAATTTGTGTAGCTTTCATCTAATCAATTCTGGTTTGTGTCAAGGGAAACTGCAGTGAGTTGTTGGCTTTACAGTGCTTTTAGGTACATTTGGAGTTCTGAATAGATTTGACACTTTCTTCCAACCCAAGAAGAAACAGCAATATCATTTGCTCTAGCATTCTCAGTGATGGACAGATTTTGTAGGTGGGAGAAAGACCATGCATGGATGAGTTACCGAGAGAAAGGGAGAGGCATTTGTGGGAGTGTCCCAAGAGTTTTACAGTTTCAGTTTTCCAACGCCTGTCTTGAGATATAATAAGTAAATCAGATTTTTTTTCCCCCAAAGATCTTTGTGCAGTCATCACTGCGTGAAAATGAGTGCTGTTTAAGTCATTAGCTCCATGAGAAGGCTGAAAAGTAATTGCAGTTTCTGAAGAACTTCACACAGGTTGTGCTCATCACTTTCTCACAGTGTCGAAGAGCTTGAAGTTGGATGCATGCAAAGGCTGGGTTGGTAACTTGCAAACCTTCATATGAAAATTTCTTGTGAGAAATTTGAGGAGATTAAACAGAGGAGTTAGCGGAGTTGCCTTAAAATCTTCGGAAAACAACCCAAGCAATAGTTTAGTTTTAGAGAATCCATTTGGTAAAATATTGTAATGCTTTTAGGACTGTTATTGGTGCTTTTTCTTTCAGTAATTTTTCAGGTTACCCGGCTGGAGGTAGGCAGGATATTGAACTATAGCGTATGCCTCTTACAAAACGCCATTTATCATCAACTTGGGAAGGAAACCCCTGAAGTTCACAGTGACTTTCAGTGGAGGGGTTTTGTGTACGTGTGTGGCAGCTGGATTAGCCAGAGAGCGGTGATTATTCTAATTAGTGAGCTAAAATGAGTTTACTCACATTGTAACAGCTCCTTACCATATTAGAAAGTTAAATTATTGTCATTTGGAGGAGTTATGGCGGTCTGGTGACAGGAGCATAAGCTAGTAGTCATAACAGAGCAGTTCTGGGTTTGATTCTTTGCTTTACTTTTAGCTTGCTCTGTGACCCTTGGTCAGTTTTATGGAGCTGATTTTGTCTCTCAGCTTTCTGTTGTGTAACAGGAAGAATAATCTCTGTGTTCCCAGTGTGTAGAATTACTTGAATTCTGTAGTTTTATTTAAGAAGAGTAACTGTTTCCTTAGTCATCCCACTAAGTGCACTTGATTATAATGGAAATAAACCCAAAAATCGTGTCCTGAAGAGCACCATTGCACTGGGACAAATTGTTGATCAAGTGACTGATCTTCAGAGCAGACTGTGATAACCTGGTTTTATCTCTGGAGGGTATTCTGGTGTCATCATGGTTTTCCTCTTCTGTGCTTTGCAGTCCGGAAAGGTTTCAATAAACCCGAAAACTATAAAAGAAAAACTGCTGTTAATCCTTCTGCAAATATTTCTTTCACATTACAATAGCATTGCTGCAACCTGAGGCCAAGAGGCCGGACTTCTGTGAGCAAAGCCCTTGCTTGTTGTCTTCTTTTTTGATGAGCAATTGTAACCTATTGATGTTAACTCGTGATTAGCTTTTGTTCTTGTAAATATTTTCAGAGTTCAGGCTCTGTGATATTCTTCTCGCATGTTTTTTAACTCTCATTTCAAAATTAAACTGTTTGCTATGTATATAGTAGCAGGGCAATCTATTTACTTTTTGTTCAGAGTACCCGAGGAACTGTTTACCCACACGATGTACGCCTTAGTAGGGGTGGGGATGATTTCATTTCCAAATGAATCATAGTTCGGCTTTGTTCTTTTTAGCAGAATGAAGTAAACTGTTAAATAGAGGATGATAAAGAGATGGTTCCTTTGCACCTTTTATAGCTAGCACAGATTTTGTTTGGGCCGTTGTGCCTGTTAATCCAGCGACGTTGTGTTTTTGTCATTCCGTTGGATTGCCAGAGTGTGTTGTCAGTAATATCAGAGTTAGGTTGGGATCCTTTTATGGGCTTTTACTATTATAAGACTGTTACGACATCAGTTGGTTGTGGGGCTAAATGTTAGGGTAGTATACGGCCTGGTGTGACCTTTTTACTTGTCTAAAATGGGGTTTGTGGTACTTACCTGTCTCACAGGTAGGCAGGGTGGGTTAATGGGTGAGTAGTTAGAGCTATGCTTCTGAAAATGCAGATGTATCCAATGTTATCATCAGGACCTGTTTGTGAATAGCAAGGAGCGTTTGGCTGTTAAAATTGAATGCTTTTCTTGGAAGATTGAAAGCTTTCTGAAACTCTTATTATTCTGCAAATGAAAACTTACAGTCTGTTACTATCATTAGTTCTTGAGCCACCCATAAGTTAAAGTCTCTCTGGCTCTGCTCGGAGGTTTTTTCTGTTGCTGACTGCAGGGATTTCCAGTATCAGAACAATAATAGAGTAACTAAGCACGCATTGGACCTATAGCTACACATCCACACCTCCTAAAACCAGTCAATAATAATATGATACTCTCTGAATTTCTCTTGTCATTTCGTTGGGGTTGAAGTATTTATTTGGTTATAGTTCTCGTGTTCATGATACGCAGTGGTTCTGTTTCAGATTTAATACCTATGCTGAAATGGAGCACATAAATTTAGAACTATGAAAAAACACATTCTGTGTGTATTGCATTCAGACGTGTGTTTAGCTCTTTAGGGTTATTTTGGTATCGCACGTTTGTTCATTGCAAATTCATTTTTTCACTCTAAAACCCAAAAAGGGCTTCTCTCACTTTCCCCTCGTTTGTTACATTCACAACACGATTAAAACCCAAGTGTCAACCTAGAAGTTTGATAAACATGCAGCCTGAGATGCTTTGAATATTTTCCCGTTAGTTTTCACTATTTCCCAGAGTGAAACTCCTTTTGCTAGAAGAATTCTTATGGGAAAGCAGAGTTGAAAGGCCTGACATCATCAGCCCTTCCTGAAAAACAGATTGGTTTCCTTTAAGTAACACTCACTTAAGAAACCACCTATTTAGAGAGAGGAGGACAAAAATAGTTTCAAAGAAAATTAACTGCATAAGAACGTAAAGCCCTGGAGGGCAGCTCCCTCCCAAAGCTTAACTCGAGAGCTGGCGCTGTAAACACCAAAACACTTGGTTAAAAAGCCTCTGTGCGGCTTTACTTTTCCCCTGGGTTGACTGTAGCCTCTCTCGGCAGAAAATAGTTCTTATAGAATATAGATATTTATAGAAATATATATATAATATATATTATATGAGCGGTGGTGAACGGCGGCAGCCTGCAGGGGGCGCCCTCCCCACGCCGTGCCGCGCCTCTGAGGGGAGCGGGGAAGGGGCCGCGGCTTGGGGCTGCGGCTGCTGCCAGGGCGCCTTTAACAGCGGTCATTGCAGCTGGGAGAGCGCTTCCCTCCCACCCGCGGCTCCTCACGGAGTCGCCAGGGTGCTCCTGGTTGGTTTATCGCGATGTAAAACCCTTGGCAAAGAGGGGTAAGGAGAACGGACCTTCCTTTTGGTTAATGGAGGGAGAATTTACCTCACGGTCCTGAGGTAACCCCCTCTGCAGCCGGCTGCCTGAAACACGTAGCGATTTCTCTTGATCTCACGCTCTCATTTGAAGTTTCTCTTCACGATTTTGTGGCAATTAGGAGGAAATAAATAATGATTTACCTGGAGGGAGGTACACGGTTACACCTGAGAGGTACAAACAGCTCAAAAGCACGAGGTTGGGAGCGGGGCAGAGCTTGCTGCTTGGAAATGAGCTGTGGGTTTAGCTGTGTCCGTCCCCCCCGTCCCCCTTTTTTTTTTTTCCTTTATTTTTTTCCTTCTTAATGGCTGGAGAATCAGTGGAGTGAAAGAAGTGGGTGGTATATTTTGGATAGTTTCTGAAGTGGAAGAAAAAGATCCATTCCCTTCAGATAAGTAGGGAAGTAGACTGATAAATTCTGTCACAAGGGAAGTTCGTGTCTGTACATAAAGCGTTTTAGAAGTGGAGCTTTTGTAAACAGCATCAATCTGAGACGGGGCAAACGTCCGTCTGCCTTTGTATTTGGAAAAGGAGTCGTAAGAATTCCAGATAAATTGAAAGTTGGAGGAGGCTGATATCAGAGGGGAATTGCAGTTCTTGAGCTATGAAGTGTAAAACTCTATGACTGAGCGCTTTAGCACAGCAAATGCCATGGCGGCGGTCAAAGCAAGCTGGTTCAGAAAGACCGGGGGTAGGCAGGCGGAGGGGAAGTAATAGGTAGTGCACAGGAGGCCGCGATGTCAGAGATGGATCGCGAGGTGAAAGCAGGGTGGAAGGTGCAGAGGAGTTGGATTACCACAGATGTGTGTGTCCCACTGAAGTTTTCCTGTCAAGATGGATGATTTCAATCCTGGTAACATCAAACTGAAGAGAATTTTATGTAGGGTCAAGTGTTGATGCGCCAGAGGCGTGTACGGAGGGAGCCCAAAGAGCAGTGGTAACTGGATTTTTAAGTGTTTCTCTGAAAATAGCTTAATAGAACGACATTTTGGGATTCTGTTGTTTCAGTTGTTCCATCCGTTACTTCCTCTCAACTTAAAATAAGAGGATGTTTTTCCATCTCCGAATCTCACCAGGAATGTAAAAGCCAAGCCAGTGTGTTTTCTTCTCATACATCATGAGAAAGTAGATATCCTGCAGATTATGCATCGGTTTTGATGGGGTCATGGAGCTGGCAATTAGAAATTGATAAATAGTGATAATAGTGAAGCACAAGAAGTGCTCAGTTGCTTTACAGCTTCTCAGTATGCTTTGTGGATCTGTGCAGAGGACTAGGTACACATGTATAGAGCTCAGCAGTGTTTTCAGGAGAAATAAATGTGTGTGATCAGCATAAAGGCAGTCACTAAGACTGAGCTTTGAAATAAACCAGCAGAAAAGAGCTGGTCACTGAAGGAGTGATGCAGGGAAGGTTTCCTGACAGTGCTCGTTTCCAGAGCACAACAGTGGAAAGGATTATGTCAGGAGAACAGAGGTCTAGTGGAGGGGAGACAGTGTGGTCCACAAATTTGTTGGTGGGTCAGGAAATGTAAGTGGCTTGAGGGAGATGTGATCAGTGAAATGACAAGAAGTAGCTTTGCTCACCTGATACAAGCCTGTAATATGTTTGGTCAGAAGGTGAGAGAGTAGAATCTAGAGTTTTTGAAGAGACGGTATCAGCTGAAGGAAGAGGTTTAAGTATTGAGGGTGTTGTATGACAAGTAAGGTTTGGCATGAAGGAAGGTGAAAGCATGTGAAGCTCTGTGTCAGTAACCAGCAAGGGAAAGGAATGGGACAAAAACTGGTGGGAACAATCCTTTTATCTGATGAACCTTCTGAGTTTAAGCTCAAACACCTTCTGCTTCCCCTGTCAGTGGGTAGTCTGGGGCACAGCCATTGCTGAAACGGAATCCAGGGCTGATCCCTCGTGCTTGAATCAGATTGCATGTGTAGATGATTGGTGATTGATTATGCAGTAAATGGGTGCTGTCCTTGTTTATTTGTTTCAGTTTATTATTCTTAAGTCAGGCATTTAAATCAACTGCATTTTTGGTAGTCTGAAAAAATGTAAACACTTTATGGAAAGAAACGTAAGCATAAAGATTGGAAATAAGATATACTTGTATCTTTTAAAAGGTTTATCTTTACCCTTAAATATGCTGATTGGGCTTATTCTTTTCGCTTAGTCTTTGTGGGCTGTTAAAATCAGTTGCTTTTTCCCATCTCAAGGAAATGCATCTTTGACACTTCTCATGACCTGAGTCACGATGCTGTCACAGAGCCAGAAAACATCCTTAACGGTCATGGGTAAAAGAGCAGGGCTGCTGAGGGTGTGCGGTGGGTGGAAGAGGGAGAGCGATTGCTATGCTTTACTTCAGTTCTCATTCTATGGGTGTTTCAGACAAGCCATTTATTATAATTACCCATGGATATTATTATCAGGTTCTCATATGCAGTGGTTCTTGAGGCACTTTTTTTTTCACGTAGCTTGGGATAAATACTGTGTATTCAACCCAGATTGAATTCAGACGCTAAAATCCTTGTGCTAATTTTTGCAGCTAGAGCAAGGGAAAATAAGGTGTAGGTAAAAAGGTGGGGGTGAAGCCACAAATATATTAAGATGCAGTTTATTGTCAATACTACATTCTAATAAGCTGAGACCTTTGGGTAAAGGGCTGCTATTAAACTTTCCCTATTTCCTCACCCAACACAGCTTTAGAGGTGCCCTTTAGAAATTCCCAGACCAGTCATTTTGCAGTTTCTTGTGCATCTCAGAGTCATCCCTGAAAGAAAGCTTTGAATTCAGGACTGTGTTGATATGAATTATGATTGATGGGCATGACAAGGAGCAGTAGTAGTGAATACTTGTTTTCTCAAGCGTTTCATCATTCACCAGCAGACAGTGTTAGTAAAATTCCCATGTGCAAGAAATTGGAGTAGCAGAGCCTCTGCACATTGCCTAGAAGTCGCCTGTACGATAACCTCATTAGTGGCCTGTTAAGTCTGAGCTCACATAGTTCTTTCCTTGAAGAGTCTGCAAACTCAAGTCCAGTTCTTTTGTAGCTACAGCCACAGCATTTGGTCCAGAGCTTGTTTATGGCCATGTGTTGGGGAGAGTGGGCGGTGCACCTTCACATCTGTTTGCAAAATATTCCATGGTTATACCTATAGTATTTACAAGAAACTAATCTTGCAGTCCTTTAATCTGTGAAGAGTTGAAAGTACAAGAATAGGTCCAAATAGGATAGCAGTGCCTGCAACCCCCTGCCTGTGGCTGGCGTTTGCTGGAGATGGCCTGAGAGCAGAAAGGCCAGTTTGGCTGATTCTGCTGGTACCCACCATCTGGAGCAGACCAGCTGAAGTGTTACTGCTGTTGCCTGCTTTATGGCTGTGCAAAGCCTGGAGCCAACAGCTGGCAAACACGTCTTGTTGTTGTTGTTACTTCGAATTTTGCCCATAAATGGACTTGAGCTTTGCACCAACAATATTTTTAGTTAAATAAGTCCTGAAAGATGATTATTATGCCAGACTTGTATGTGTGTGTTTGTGTGTGAAGGGGCGGGGGGTGTGGGGGATGTGTGTGTTGTTTTCCAAGGAAATGCTTTAAGGCACTTTGTTGTGCAGCTCTTCGAGGAACTTTATCATAGCAAACTGGTAAAAATGAGGAGGGGAAACAGTAAGGAAAGAAGCAGACATTTGTATCAGGTTTTCAAGGAGATGTGTTTTACACGAGGCAGTTAACACTATGGATGTCCTCACAGCTGCTGCTGAGAGGTGCGATGGGGCCCAGGACACTGCTGCTGTTCTGGCAGATGTGGCTTCCTCTCCTTTTTGATTCCTCTGGACTGTCAATGTAGTTTCTTTTCCATGCAGAAAAAGAAGAAATACACATGGAGGTAGGTGAAATGGCCAGCTGTACATCACTAACTGTATAAGTAAATGACAAGTTCAAATCCCAGTTAGAGCTTGAGGTTTGAACTGTCATCCGTCTTAGGCTGGGTAGAGGTAAGAGGCAGTTCCTTCCATCTCTGACCTTTGCCAAGGACAAGAGGAGATTTTCAGGTTATCAGTGGGATGCTTTGTAACTGGGGACAAAGTTTTTGAAACCGAAGATAGTAGAAGTAAGAAAAACTTCAGAAGGAGGAAAGGAATATTAGGAAGCAGTGTTCAGATTTTGAGTGGATGATGCTGACAAGCAGTTGGAAGAGCTCGAGTTCAAGAAGTTTGGGTAAGAGGGCAGAGGACTCTGTCTCAACAGTGGCTGAGACACTTGGACTGGCGCTTGCATGTCTCAGCAGAGTATTCTGACTGAGGAGCTTGCCTGTCACTGTCACATGTCTTGCCTGGATACAAATAGAGAGAAAGTTCTGCTTTCTTAGGACAGTCATGAGATTTAGTGAAGCTGTTTTTCAAAAGTTCAATATTGAGTGGTTTTAAACGTGAAAACAACTGGCTGCATTATTTTCTCCCATCCATTTCAGTGGGATCAAGTTAGTGCTAGGTTTTGGACTTGTACCAGTTTAGCTGAGAGAAAAAATTGGTGTAAGTAGCTAGATCATGTGCATATACATGCTGTAGCTAATACATAATATTCTTCCTTCAGTGGGTCTAATTGTACTGGAAATGTTGCTGGTTAGGGTGTGAAGTGTGTTTAAATTTGATAGGATACAATTGAGGGAAATTGCAATGTAGCTTTAATTTGGAAGCGATCATTAACTAAAATAATTAGTTTCCTGACTTTTTCTAGGAAAGTGTGTAACATTTCACAAGGAAAGATAAAACATGTTTGACTGATAAAGCATAAAAGAAAAAGCCCACTTTCAGCAGTAATTAGCGCTTGTGGTGTTGAGTGTGTTTCTTGGGACACTATTGAGTTTGTCTGTCAAGCTCTTCCAAATGACTTCTGCGAGCCAGCATTGCTTCCGCAGGGTTCTCCGCTCAGGTCACAAGGCAGCGTTTCTCACCAGGGCGCTGCTGTTTCCTCTTCCGACTGTAGCAGATTACAGATTATACTGGAACATGTCTGAGAAAAGGTCAGAAACGAGGGTGAAAGTCTTGGAACTGAAGCTGGGAAGCTTTCCATTCTCATCCGGGAAACTTTTTGTATTGAATAAAAGGAAAGCAAAATAAACCATCACATCCATGACACTTCTGTTTTTCCTGCTATTTTCTGTCTGCCAGTTAGAAAGGATTTTACTTCCCTTGTATTATACGATTACTGAATGTTTAGCTGAGGAATCTTCAGTATTACACTAAACAGAAATAATGGCCAAACACAGTTCCTTTTCGTGTAACTCAGCCTCTACATGACTGCATAGCCTGGAGTTACTGCATATTTATTTACCAAATTATAGATGTTTATGTGTAGTGTTAATGTCAGTAGACTACGTGGTGCGCTTTGAAATGTAGTCTGTTAAAGACTGTAAGACATAAAAGCTAATCAAGTGGGTTTTGAATTTTAATGATGCTGCATTACTAAGCTTTTCATATTGGAGTAATGGAAGAAAAATGGGAAAAAAACAACACAGAATCATTTTATTATGAGGCTAAGAGGTGCTTGATACCACTTTAGTTTTTCATGTAAAGTGTATCGAGAAACTAAAATGCTTATGATCATTACTTTCCTACCAGAGGACTTGTCTGGGCCAAGTCCTGTTTGCTTTGCTCACTAATAGGGTGGAATTTCTCTGTGCAAAAGAGGATCCCACACCTCTTGAACAGCGAGACATGCCATGCACAACTGAAACTGCCAGGGAAATTTACTGGCTAAAGTGATTCAATTTCCATTTGGTGGGAAGTTGGTCTTTGCATCCCATAGGTGTTAGGGTGTAGGTTTGGTTTTAAGCTCGGTTGTGGGATACTGGGTTCCATCTGATGGAGTGGTACCAATATATTAGAGCTACGTTTAAAACAGGAGAGAAGCGATTTAGTCACATTAATGTGGTGCCTATGCGTGGAGTAAAGAGAAGGGCAAAGTAAGAGTAGAGTGATCTGTGCGGCTGCATCCCCGAAATTCTTCCAGGATCCAGTAAAGTCTCTGTGCAACCCTGGCTGCATTGCGCTGCGTTCACAGATGAGCTCCTTGGGGCTGGCAGGAATGTATCTGCTGTGCTGCGTTTTGATGTAGAATTATGTCATTAGTAGTTGCAAAGATCAGGATGTTTTTTCTTCTCTCTCCTCGAAGATGATCTCTGACAGTAGTGCCCTGAAGTACTCTGTTCAAATGCTGACCAATTTGAAATCTGGCCTGAATTCATCAAGGCTCTTAGTTGATCAGAAGAGGACAAGTTTACTGTATTAATTGCTTTCAGTTGATTGAATGCTTTTTACACAGTGTTACAAGCTCGCAAGTCTGGCTCTTTTTCCCCTTGGTGTAGCTTTCCTTTCATATCCAAAATTATACTTCAGAAATGTAGAAAGGCGTGTTTTGATCAAATGTTTAAACCTCACATTTAAGCCTTAAGAGTATTTTATAGGTTTAACAATGATTGTAAATAAAATAATTGTAAATAAAAGCTGTAGCTGTCCATAAGTCAGAGTTGTGATGGTGCAGGTACGTGGACAGTGAAGAGGGACTCTGGCATAGCTTGGAGCAGGAGGTGGTATAGCTGGTCATCAGCCAGGGGCTGTGGTTAGGAGGATGGAGGTGAGGCCAAAGCAGTGGGGCCACAAGCCTGGCCCGACTGTACCTGAGAGCTGCTCCTGATGTCTTTTCCACAGATGTCCAGCTTTGTCAAAAACCAGTAAATCTTGTGAAGTTTATTTTCCTTGTAGCATCTGTGTTTTATAATGGTGCTTTTAATTTGTTTTTTCTTTGTCTGCTGGGATTTCTTTTGTCCGGCGCTTTCAGGCCTCCCTTTTTTTCTCAGTGGAAGTGAGTCTGTTAATGATGGCTGGCTTGGGAATACACCCCAGCCAGGCAGACCCTGCAGCCTCTCCCTCTGTCTGACAACAAAGCCCATTGTTGTTTTCTTTCTTCACTTTTATCCTCAACTTAATCCATTTTTCCTTGGACTGTATGTGGAATAAAATGCCTGGAGAAGCATGGCTCAGATTTTGGGTGGGTGATATGATGGCGGTTTCATTGTAAACTTTAATCAAACAGGTACAAAGGCAGAACTAACTGATCACATTTTCTATGTTTCAGTATGCAACATTTATTCCAGTATAATGCTGCACTTGTAAATAAACTTCTGCTGTCAGACCCCCAAAACCATGACATCCTCAGCTTTTTCAAGTCAAGTCCCTTAGTAAAATTAATTAGAGATTTGCCAGCAGCTTAAGTTGAGACATAGGACATTTTTTCTTTCATTTTTCTCCAGTGGGACTCTAAAAGGCTGAATGAGGATTATCTGAAGGAGGTTTTTGACTTGGCTTTAGTTGTGATCAAGAATTTGGATCCTGAGTCTGTAATATTTGAGTGAAGATAATGGAAGCACTCCCTTTTGTGAGCATCCTTAGCTGTGGCCCAAGCTGGATAGGCAGTGCAGGCAAATGGGATTTTCGCTGATGCACACAAGGAAAACAAAACTCAGCCTGGTGAGGCTTTAATGTATTCTGTGCACAGCTCTTGAACTGTCACCTGAAAATCTCTTTCATGGCAGCCTGTGGAAAGACAAATACTTGACCAAAAGCACTTGCCTTGCCTGAGGTCCTGAGGGCTGTTAAACTCGTGCTCTGGGTGCATACCAGACTGACTCATCGTTCGGAATGCTCTGCTGGAAGTGTTCAGGCTGGTTCTTGTGAGGGCATGTTTGCCATGAAATTGTGATGGTGACATTTAATTTTCTCTTAGTTGTAATAGAAAGTATTCCCTGAATAGTCAGTAGGATGTGATCTGTGTGCCAGTGTGCAACCAAGTTAGCATTTAAAGTTAAATTATCACTAAGTGAAGCTACTCTATTGAAGCTGTAATTCCAGGCGTTATTCTTTATTAATATCTGTATTTCCTTGCAAGAATGAATATATGCCATCCACATGTAGCAAGGTAACTTTAGTACAGGATTCTGCTAGTGGACTTAAACTTTGGCTTATTTGTTGCTTAAGCTTTGACAGTGAATCAACAACTGCTTGAGCTGTAGAAATAATGTTGATGCTTGACTGCATTCTTTGTGCTCTTTTGGCCTGTTACAGCAGTCCTGGGCACACGCAACTCCCATTTACTTGCAGAAAGAGTTCCCTGCTTCAAAGGGCTGGAGGAATTGAGAGTGACTGTTGAATTTCTGGATGGGTACAACAGGGCACCAGAAACTTAAGGGGGTTTAAAATGACTTATTAAACATAATGTGTAGCATTATTTTGTCCCAGTAAATTGGGACAGAATGTAGCATACAGCTTTTGCTGAATGCTTATGAATGGAACAGCCCTGGTCATGGAGGGCATTTACTGGATCAACAAGTGTAACAAGGATGTACTTCTCTGATAGGTCTGAGGCAACATAAAATGAAGCTATAGCATTATAGATCATTTCCATCATCAAAATGGCTAAAAATAATTCAGTGTAAGTGGCAGCAGAATTTGTATTTCTTCTATTAAGCAAGATTCTAACTTTACTCAGCCACACTGTCTCAATGTTACTGTAGTCAGATTTTCAAGAAAAGCTTTACTGCCAGAAATAATTTGTCTCCTTTTTGTAGCATTTCAACTTTTAGTTTTTGACTAGATTACTTTGAATTATATTTATTTGCAGTTAAGCAGCTAAATGTTGCTGCAGAAAATACAGATTGCTTATATATTATGTATTTACAGCTTTTCCCTTTGTCATAGCTGAATTTTTGAATTATGGTTGTGCTCTCAGGTGCTGTGCATGCATGATGAGCTAGGTTTTTATTGATGTTTGTTTACATTGGATTAAGTATGCATTTAAGAAGGAAAGTCTTGACCTCTGAATGTTTGTTTTTTCTAAAGAATCATCATCTTAGGTTTTGGTCCCATTCAGCGTACTTTTTTTGCACATTTTCAGTTCTCTCTGTATAGATTAGTCATTTTTTTGTGTGTACTTTATGTTTTCTTGTGTGTGAGCCTAAACATTTGTAGGGTGTTGTTGCTGCAATTAATAAAAGCCTCCTAAACCATGATGACTTAATCCTGCAGTTTTCTGAACATCCTTAACTGCCTTGGGATTCCTCAGCTTGTATGAAGATAAAGCAGCCCATCCTTCTGTAGGAAGGAGATCTGTAAATGTCTCATTTCCCTGCATGCAAATATTCTATTGAATCATCTAAAGGTTTTGCATATGGAGAACCACATGATGTTGGGGGCAGAGGGCACTGAGTAATTAAATGTGCTTTGAGAAAGGGAGAGAGGGGACTGTTAGAACACAGTCATTTGGTTCAGTAGTTCATGGTTAATAATTATATTCCTAACAAGTAAAGGAAAACAAATTACAGCCATTTGGAGCCCCCTCTGTAGGTACTGTCCCTGTCTGCTGCATAGCCTCGTGGAGAATACAGGAGAGTGAAGCACTCTCGGAAAGGCCTTGATTGCATGCAACAGTAACTAATTAGAGAGTAATGCAGAAAACTATTCCTAGTCCTTTCACAAGAACTGAGAAAGCATTATGAAACTAACCTTAAAAAAATTAATTGCATCTCAGTTGTAAATTTAAATCTCAGCTGGGTTGTTGGTTCCCCCCCGCCCCCCCTCCCCTCCTTCCCCTCTTTCCTGTTTCTTTTTATTCAAAGTTGGTGCAGGAAAATTGCTATTAATGAAATCTGCTCTCAGACTTCAATAGGCTTGTTCTTCATTAAAGCCTTGCTATTTCTCTTAAAATGTATTGACCAGTGTTCGGGCCAGATACTTAGCACAAAATACACTTTGTAATTTCATCATTTTTATTATTATGTTTTCTGAGATGCAGGGGTCTTTGGACTTTGTAGAAAAAACAAATAAACCCCCTAAGCTTACAGTTATATAGTATTAAAAGAAGGGTAAAGGAAGCATTGAGTGTCTTTAGGATGATGAGACATTCATTAAGATTTTTCCGCCTTCCTTTTCCTATTTTCAATCCATCTGAAGTACCATTAAAGCCTTTCAGGCAGCTTCCTGTGAGAAACCCTTTTCTGTGCTGTTTTTCTTCCTTGAAAAAAGGTGGCTGCTCTTCAGTCAGATTGTATGGATTTGGCCTGGGATTTGTATAATATCTATGTAGAATGCGGCGGTTGTTTAGGAACCTAATTCCCAATATGGCTCCCTTTTGATTAAGAACAAAGCCAGCGTTTCACAGCATTATAGAAACACAGAAAAACAAGTTAATGATCTAAACCTTTTAATTCATAGTTGCTTGTCTATTTAAAGTACTTTTGATTCTGTTATAAACAGACTGGCCGCTTTTTTGTTTAACTTCTTTCTTTGTTTTTTTCACATTTCTTTCTTTACTGTCCATGAAATTTGTAGCTAGTTTCCTTTTCTAACTGAAGAATGAAAGGTTGTGACTACAGAATGATACAGAAAGTAAGAAAGCGTATCTAAACTGGGCGTATATCCAGCACAGACCTCTTTGAAACAAGCTAAATTTAGGGTGGTTGGGATTTTTTTTTGTTATGTTTTCCCCTTCCTTTTTAAAGTACCTATGATTTGTTTTCTTCTTCTTCTTTATTGAGTGAAGTTGGTTACTTTCTTGATACTTTCTTGTTTTTACGTGTAGTTTTGCATGATTATATTTTCTATAGTTACTTGTTATTTTCCTCTGGTCTTAGTTCAGCAGATTACTATTCTGTGTGCTTTTATCCGTAGAGACAACAAAAGCGACCTTTTCAGGACTTTCAATTACCAACACTGTATGTGGTACTTTAGGAAAATAATTCGCTTCCAGATACTCTTTTTTTCTAAAGAGAGAATTGGAATCCAGGGCTATTTCTTCGAATTAAACTTGAAAACTTTCTGGTGAACAAAACTGTCAGGCAAGCAGCAGCAGCACAAATAATTTCCCGTCCATGGAAGGGGACCTTATCCCCACATATAGAAAAATAACTATTTGCTGCTTCCATTGTGATTTATTTTTTACTTCAGGTGGGGATGGTTGTTAGATACATTTTTGCTTATAACAGGATCTCATTATTTTTGCTTTTTTTTTTCTGTTTTTTAACTTTTATTTCTTTTGACAATGGCTTCTTTTAGGCAGTTATAGAAATGATAAATGAAGAAAAAGTTCCAATAACGTGTTTTGTTACGTCTCCATCCCATTAAGGTAAATTGAACAGCCAAGACACTTACAATAACTTCACAAACAATAATCCTGGGAACCCTCGACTCCTGCCTCTTCCAAGTTTGACTGTGGTGTTGCCTCTTGCTCAAATCAAACAGCCAATGACATTAGGGACCATCACCAAACGCACAGGGTAAGTGTATCTGCAGAAACCTTTCTTATTTGTTATTTATAATTTATAGGGGAATGTTATTTATAATTAATATGAAAATAATTTGTGTTACTAGTGATACATAGTTTTATTCCTTATTTTAATTGAAGTATAAGTAATTTAATGACAGAAGGGTTGGGGAGGGAAGAGGAGACAAGAAGGGAAAACCAGCATCAGATAAGTAAACAAAACCTGAAAACAAATCTCTGAAAAGTCAGGATATTCATTGGGGTGGGTCATTTTCTACCATATGGGAAATACTGGAGAATTCCTGACATCAGGAGAAGTTACACACCAGGAATTGGTATGAAACATAAGCAGAGCTGTATTCAGTCAGAGTAAGTTATAAGTTTTCTTCTTTTTTCTTTTTTTTTTTTTTCTCCTTAAAGTTTGTTTATTTTGATTTCCAAACTTTTCAAGCAGAAATGATTTTTGACTATCAGAACTGGAAAGACAGTAAACCAGGTTGAGCATAAAGGCAAAACTTAATCGGGCTGTTTTCTTGACCTTGTTTTTCCACTGAGGTGCCTGTTCTGTACTGTGAAATTCACATGTGGACTTTCATTTTTGAGCCAGCTGCACTTTGGTACTTTCCCCTGTGCCATGATAAGGCACTTGAAAATATTCATTTCGGAAAGCTCTACTAAATATCTGTATGTGATAATAACAGAAGATTTTGTGAGCTTCCTAAAGTGTCACAATTTTAAGTTAGTTGATACTGTTTAACAGTTGAAACTTTTCTTTTGCTAAATTCCAAATCTTTGGGTTTTGAAATTAATACAAAAAGCCAATGGGTGATGATTTCAATTATTTCAATTTTTTCCCTCTTTAAAAAAAAAATTAATTCCTGAATAGTTTCTACTTAAAAATTGAATCCATTCATATCCAGACGGCTTTTGTATTTTAAAAATACAAATAGCTCAAGTATGGCATGTGGCTGGGCAAAACAACTGAGAGTCCTGCAGGTTCATAACATTTTCCTGTGTTTGCCAAATAGGTGCAGGCACTGTCTAGCTTCAGTGGTTTCTTGCTCAGACCCCGATAGGGAGGTGCATTTCACCTTGCGTCTTGTGAACCAGGAATTATTTTTCAGGCGAGAGCACACGGATATTCCCTCTCTCCCTGAGTAATTCCCATATTCTGTGCTTGAGTGTTCAGGACATTGTGTAAAATCTGGTATTGTTTTGTTTAGTGCACTGAGTATGCATGATGACCTTCTGAAGCTTCCATATGTGTGCACAAAATACATATGCGTATCTATATACATGTCTATCTAACAATACAGTCCCGCTCTCGCTGCCGTAAACAGGAATTTTATTAGGCTTGTTGAGCCAAATTGTGACCCACAAACATGTGATTGCCCTAAGCACAGAGGATGGATGCAGATAAGTTCTTGAACTTCATAGATAATTGTAAATGGAACTTAGGAAACGGTAAAGAAGCAGTATGGGGATAATGTGGCTTAACTTCTTCCACACATACATTTCAGTTGATTACTTTTGCTCTTTTTTTTTTTTCCCTGCTTACAATTTAAATGCAGACGAGAGCAAAAGATTACGCTAGCAATCGGGTGAATTCTGAAGGTATAGAAAGGTGGGGTCTTGGGTGGGGACAGGAAGGGAGGTGGGGTCAAAGAGATGTTGGTGTGCATGGAGATAAGCCGGAAGTTACAGTTCCTCAAAGAGGGAAAGTATCAAAAAGCTGACTTGAAGAGTACAGTCAGAGAAGGGTGAAAATGTAACTCTGGGCTCTGTTGGTAGACTTCTAGAAAGGGAATAGACATTTAGAACTAGGTGGGGTAAGATACAGAGGGAAAACAAAAAGCGGTCTGAGGGTCTGCCAGGGCAAAGGTCTGGTCATAGAAGCAACAGTGAGCATAATGATTTGAAAAAAAGCACTTGGCTTCCAATAGTACATCATGCAGTGGCCTTGGCAAGGGCTGTTTCCTTAGTGCTGTGGTGATACCAGGAGGCTTTTCTACAACTGTTACAAATATGTTAAGTCTTCATTATTTTATTTAATGTTTTGTTCTTTAACATATTCCGAAATGTACATATTCATCGTTTTCTTTAAGTAAATTTTATTATTCACAAGCTATCCCTGTGCTAATATTTTGTGCAATTTTTAAAATGAATTAAATTTAAACTGCTCAGTGCAGCTTATGTAAGGGGTGGGGGGAAACAGCAGTCATGGGAAATGCCCTGCTGTGTAAATAGAGTTTTCATGAATGAGGATCGTGATTTTCAGTGAAGCCTGTGTGGATGTGTAATGCTAAGCTGAGAGCTTCCTTCATTTGTTCTGCATCCAAGATGTTTGATGAAAGTACACAAAATTAACATGAAAAGCTGTATTTATAAAGCAGGGATTTAAGAGGAATGCCTAGGATCCAAGAAGCCTGGCATGCCTAAAATGACCAAATTGAGACAGCAGCCTTAACTTAAACCTCCAGGGGGCAAAGCGTGTGTTTAACATATTTAACATCTGCCCTCATATTTCTAGAAACACATAGCAATGTAAGTCTGTACAGTGTAATATTTAGACAGGACAGGGACCATCTGCCTCACTCTGAGAAGTGTAGGAGGCATGTATTACTGCAAATGGCAAAAGACAGATGTATTTACACCTACATGGTCAGCACCTTTAAGCACTGCTCCGAGGAAACAAGGCTCTTCCTTGGAAGCAGCTGCTTAACCTTGTGATTGTTCAGTGATCAGAAAAAGGAGATGAACTTGTGATCTCTTGGATTTTAGAGTCACTGTTCAGTGGCTCTCAAAGCAGGTTCCTTTTCTGTCACTGCTACTTTTAAAGAATTAAAAATTTAATTTGTTGCAGTATATTTCTAAAAGTAAGCAAGACTAAAAGGATACCACAGATTTATCAGTTCTTGATTTTTCCCTTTTATTTGCTTTTAACATGTGAAAAACTTCTTTAATACTAAATATCTTAATTATTTTTTGCAGTTTTTATTAATCAGAAACTCAAGTTGGTTTTTATTCTACTAGTATCCAAGACAGCAAAATATTTTTCAGGTACTGAAGGGACTGATCAGGGCTCTTACTATCTGTCTCAAGCAGAGCTGCAGAGAATGTCATTTTACTTGACAGGTGGAATGGCAGTAAATTTTTTAGAAGTGTTCACTGTAGCCCTATGGGAATGCAGGGCCAGAGTCTGGGGTTGGGTCATTACAGTGCTGCTCAGCACAGATGCTTTCTTTTTTCCCCTTTTTCATTCAAACTTGTAGATTTTGGAACATTTTCTGATCAGTCATTAAACTCTCTTATTCTGAATACAATTTCCATTCTCAGCACTGAGTATCCCAGGGTATTACTGCCCTTCTTGCCACCACTATCATTTTCTTCCTCCCTGCCCTCTGTTTCTTCCCTTGTTTTTTCAGGTCTCTCGTCGTAATTTCTGCACCTTCACAAAGCACTTAATTTTTGTCCCTATATTTTGTCATACCATTGACTTACTTTCCTGTAGTTTGTGCTGTCAACACATTCTGAGGAGCAGACAGGCTTTCCCAAAGGGACTCTAACACTAATGAGTAAGGAAGCATCTTATGTTTTAAAGATGAGGAGGACTTAAGGCAGTAGGAGAGCCAGATTTAATAAGTCCTTATATATCCATGCCTCAGTTTCCCTCAGAAAAGTTTACTGTTAATGCTGAATTCCTTCTCAAGTCTGGTGAATGGGTTACTTCATTGCTCATTTACAAAGAGCTTATAGATTTGAAAGGGGAAGAGCTGTATGATCCATCTCATGCTTGTCTATAAAAGGCAGTGAATCAGAGTATGTTAGAAGACATCTTTGTGCTTTGCAGTAGCTATATAAGCTTTCCTTGTGTTTGTGGAATGAGTTTTAGTTCGTTTCCAGTTTGTAAGAATGTGGAGGCACAGATGCACTGTAGTGCAGTAAGAAGGAGGAAAATAAAAGATACAACAATTCTCCCAGAAGAAAAACTATTGTAAAAGTTGGTTTCTCTGACAGCAGCATTTGTTTTAACTTTCTCAAGGGATATAGTCATTATATTTGTATCATACTTCATTCCCAAATTCATTATAGCTTTGGTGAAACACCAGGATGTAACCTGCATTACTTGGGTCTTGTCAAAACAGACATCCAACATACCTTCCAGGAAAAGGAATAAGCCTTACTTTTTTTCCATCCAGAAGATTTAGATAGTGTGTTTTTAAGCATGAAACTCTACCCGTTCTTCATCCCATCCTTCATCCCACCCCCAGTAAGGAAGGGAAAGGGTAGGTAAAGTGTCTGATGCAATTTTATCATTCTAATGTTTCTCATTGCTTACAAGTACTGAAAATCAGTGACATCCCTTTGTTTTGTTTTGACTCAGCTTAATTTATCCCAGGTTCTATTACTGAAGCAAACAAAAATAAGGAGTGCAAAGTCATGATGTCATAATATAATTAAGTAGGAAAAAGTAACTGAAAATGTCAAGAAAAAAACCCAAAAGTCAAGCTAAAGAATCCAGTGCAGTAGGTCAGTTTTCCTG
Organism: Pezoporus wallicus; assembly: GCF_028554395.1. Taxonomy (NCBI): domain Eukaryota; kingdom Metazoa; phylum Chordata; class Aves; order Psittaciformes; family Psittacidae; genus Pezoporus; species Pezoporus wallicus. The sequence goes on from NW_026637666.1 coordinate 545,601, forward strand.
CATGCTGAAGTCATTCTCTTTCTGGCACATTTCTCAGGGGTGTCTTATGTCACCTTAGGTTATATAATACATTTTGGTAATAAAGCAACTACTGTAGTGATTTGTATTTGATATGAAATACAGTGGTTTGCACTAGTTTTTGTTCACATGTCACTGTGAGCGGATTCTTGCTATGGCAACATATAGCAATGAGGGTTACAGTAGATGGGTATTGCACAGCTAATTAAAAGCTTAAATAGTTTTTATTAAACACGGTAACACAAAATCAAAGTATGTGTCAATGTTTAATTGGCTAAAACTCAGAATCAGATAAGAAATGAAGTTAATTCTGTTGGAATTTTGAATTGTAAATCTTCATCATTCCATAATTTTCCTTTGGAATTTCTCAATAGCTGTGAGAATGGGGAACCTCAGCGACTTTTTTGCCTTGGCATTGCTCTGTTCCTGCCACTGAGCGCAGCCATCTGGTGCTGTCTTTTCAAGGTTGGGTTCTCCTGTGATTTGTGAATTCTCTTTCTCTCCGTTAGCACACCATTCATATTATGTGAAGGAAATAGTGAAAAAGAATTACTTAGATAAATATCGGGGGGGGAATAGCCACCATAAAAGAAACTAGGTCTTTTGAACAGAAAGGAAATGCTAAGTTGTCTTTCTCACACTTAAGACTTTTATTAAGACTGCTGTAGTCTTTGAGAGTGTAATTATATTTTCTTTATGATACGAGAGTTTGTATCCATTTTAGAAGCAAGCAAACAAAACCTTCCATTGAAACACCGGGGTCAATTTGTAGTTAAAATAGCGAATTTGTTAATTTGCAAGTATAATCAAGTCAACATACTATGCTCTTGACCAATATACTATGCTTGGGAGGGGGGGAAGCCTATGTTATCTTCTGAAATGTTCTGATGAGCTCAGCTACATGTCTTTTGCCTGTTTTTGCAGATAGAAAAACTACTTCAGAGAGGAAAAAATCTTGCCAAAACATCCAGGATCATAATTTAAAAATTCTAAGCTCTCAGTCAGATTCAAACACTATCCAGTGACTCTTCAAATCTATACTAGATACATTCTAGGTTTTAAGTTATATTTGCTATGAGTTGTGAAGAAAACAGCTTTACATTTAAACAGTGTAATAGTGCTGGGCTCATCTTAGCCATTCGAATGGTCTTTGACTTGGACACTGACTGTGTTGACTCTATAGGAGATCATACAATGTATACAGTTCATACAGTTTAATTGGGTTTTATCACTGTTCAAAGATTCTATATTATGTGTAGAGAGGCAGCTGGTTCTACCAAATGGGCTCTGTCCCACAAAGTATTAACCAAACATTTATTTAAATATGAACAGTTAAAGGCTAATCCATGACACAGAGTTCAAAAGATCTTCAGTATGGCTTTGGCCTACATTACTAATGAAAAAAATAGGATTTTTTTTCTGTAATGTTCTGTTCTTTATTAGATTTTTAGATCTTTGCATGTCGAAGAATATATGTCTTGGTTTGTACCTTCGCCTAAATGTTTTTTTTAAGAGGATGCCTCCATTCATTGATGTGCTTGTGCCAAATTTTTTTCACAGAATTCCTTTTTATCAGGCTGGTATCCTTTTACCTGTGCAAGCATATGGCTGAGTGCTTTATACATCTTTCTGTGATAGATATTTTCTGTTAGTTCATTACCTGAAAATACTTCACTTGTTTCAACTAGCCAGAATTTATCACTGAGTCAGAGTATATTAAAAAAAAAAAAAGACAGGCATTGATAAAATCAGTTATTCAGCAATTTTGTGGATGAAGGTGTATCCCAAATGAGACTCACAGAAGCCTTGAGCATGTGAGTAGCTCTAAATTTACCTCCCGTTCCTCCTTTTCAGACTTTATGAAAAGGTCAGTATGGTGATGGCTTTTTGAAAGGTGATGCAAAGAACAAGGAGATAGCCATTTAAAATGCACTGAAATTAATGGGGTGTGGTACCACTGTAAAAGCTATCCACAGTACAAAATACTTGAACAGAAATCAAATCATGCTGAAGATAAATTGTTGAATGACCAAAAGCATTAAGCTCTACATCTGGTGATTTTTAACAGCAAAGATACTTGAAGTAAGATAGGGTTCTCTTCCCTGCATTCCATGCAAACTTTTAAGTGGGGGAATAGTATTGCTATGTCATACAGTTGCTAAAGATTTTTACTTTAATGGTGTGTTTAGGGAAAGGGCTGAGTAATTTTCTCTAATAAATTGTGTTTGTACCTGTGTTTTTTACTTAGGACTTGCCTATTTTCAGTATATTTGTAAAACTGTCCCACTCAGACCTTTAGTGTGTCATGGAAAACAGCCTCGTACTTGTTGCTTTCAATGCTAATTTCCGTCTGCTAGTTCTGACTTTAATGTTGGTTTAAGGCTCTTGATTCCTTTTGCCTCAGATTTAGCAGCAGCTTTCAGTAAGGAGACGTAAGCTGTGTCTAACTTGAATGATAATATTAAAGCCTGCTTGCAACTGGTGCATTATGTTTGTCACCGCAGTTGTGCATGAGGAGCCTGCCCCGTCAGCTCCTGCTTCATGGGTGGCTGTGTTGTCCCTGGGACATTCACCTGGGCAGTTGTGTCTGTGAGCCTTAGCATGTTGGTGACATTAGGGATCTACATCTCTCTCAGGGCATCATGAATGGTTATAAGAAATTATTTTGTTTACCTTCTGCATAAATCTTAATAGCATGTTATACAGTGTACTTGTTGGTAATGGAGTTTTCATCTAATTTCTGTGCATTTTTCCCCTTTACATGAAGACCTTACCTGTTTGGAGCAGGATGTTTTTCCATAAAAGCTCCATGGTGAGTTCCCAGTTCAAACCCAGCATGCCTATAATTCATCTGCTGTCCTCACTGAAAATAACGCTGTGCTTAGACTTTAATTTTGGATTAATTTTTTTATTTAATTTGTTGACTTGCATGGCTGATCCATAGGTGGAAGCACTGCATAATTTCACTCTTAAGCTATGGATGTGTGTTCACCATTAAGCATTGTCAAAGCATTCACTTGTTTTTTTCCATTTTTACCTGTGAGGGGGCATTTAATTTTTAAGTAGCAGCAAAGTTGAAAAAATAAATTATTTCCCAGCGAGCAAAAATGATTGCAACAGCTTTCCAACACAAGCCTCTTTTTCTCCTGTATTGCTTTCTTTATTCCTGTATCACTAAGTTGCTTACAGACAGAAAAACATCAATGATGACCTCTCAAAAATAAGCCGGGTGAGCAGTGAGTAGACAGTGAAATATTGCAGTAGGGGGGGTGAAGCAAGTAAAACGGGCACTGTAGAAAATAGCCAAACCAAACAAAGAACAAAACAAACAAAAACACAAAACCAAAAAGCTTATCACACTTGAGAGAAAAACCAACCAGCCAAACCACAGTTCCATTAAAATAATGATATTTGAAATTATGAGGGTGGTTTGTTTTAATATGTAAAATTGCAGCATATTACAAACATGTAGACAGAAATAAAAGCAGATTTTAACAAGTTTCCTTGTGGTGGAGCTTGGTTCAGTGTTCATGCTGTCACCTCCAGTCACCTCTTTATAACGAGATGGGAGTAGGTGCTTGAAGTTCCAGATAACAAGAGTGGAACAATTTTGAACATCTTAAAACTTTCTTAGAAAATTTAGAAACTTTCAGCTAGGAGGTGGGTTTTTTGGGAGGGGGTTGTTTTAATGTTAGTTGGGGATGCTTATTAGTATCTGTTAGAATATTCGTATGTGGCTCTTGTTTCTACTGCTGCCAGTTTGTGCCGCATGTATCACCCCCTTATGTCTCTGTCAAAATGCTATCTTCAGCAGAGGGAACTTCCCAGGAGTTTTGTTAGGATACAGGCGACTTGAGAGCTGGTGAGGGACTCGGGAGTTATAGCAAAGGGAGGAAACACAAAAACACTAAATAGGACACTAGAGGAAAGAAGGTGACATTGCCCCGTTCCTATGGAATATATGATCACTCTGTAAGACTTCCTAAGAACCATTTTAAAATGTAGCTTGTGATGCACCGAAGTATTTCGTGTGATCGTGATCTAAGAACTGAAAAGGCTCTGGAAGGAGAGTTTTGAAAGTGGATTGTCTTAGCAAATGGATGTGTTGGTCAGCCTCTGCATGAAGCAGCAAAGATGCTTGTCAACCAGAAATTATTTTAGATTGAGGCAAGATTAAAAGGCCTAGATTAAAGAGGGGAATATAGGAAATAGACTCAAAAATTGTTGCCTGTCTTTCACAAGACTCTTTTGTGGTTTGTTTAATGCCAGTTCTAGCTCAAAAATATGGTCTTTACTAGCCTACAGTGAAATTAGGATAAAAAACACACTCTGGGTGGGGGAAGAAATCATGTTGTTTCCATTAAGGTCTTAATGAGACCTAAAATTATGTAAACAACATGAATGGAGATTTGACAGCTTGCTGCCTGGCGAGTAGAGGAGCCTACCATTTCTTTTCTTGCTTTTTCTTGTTTTATTCGTAATTTGATGACTGGAAACATGTCTTTGTTTTCTTGTTTTAGGCAGAGTGATAAATCAATTAAAATTACATAGTTTGAGACAGATATGCTTTTTCACTAATTCTATGTGTAATTGCAGATTTCATGCTGTATTTTTCTCGTGATACTTTTGTTGCTGCTTATGTAGCCCAGATAAAGTTTTACCTCAAGAAATGGTATGTTTCCGTTTCAGTGGGGTTAGTTGTGGAGCTGTGGATAAGTGCTTTTGTTTTTATGAATCTGACGTATTTGAAGCCTATTCTTTGGGAATATAAAATCAGTGTAATTCTCAGTCTTTGCAAACTCTCACTATTTTAATTTGTAGAGCAGTTCCCTCATACCATATATGTGCAATTTAGTTATTTTTTTTAGAGTCATGTCACTTATTTGACTATGAACATAAAGACCAATTTAAGAGCCAGCAGCAGTTTGAGACCTAAAGCTCTTTGAGGAACACTCCAGTACTGCACTGTACTCTGATGTTCATATTTGCCTATAGTTTGCAAAATATATCAGTAGTATTGATTGTTATTGATTTTCTTAGATAAAATAGAGTAATTTTGAATTGTTTCAGTAGCTCTTCATCTTTTCTTTTGCCTTGTCAACATGAAAGAACTTGCATGCTATTGCTGAGTCTCTTAACTTTTTAAGATCTGTCAAAGTAATGTCTTACTTTTCTTCTTTAGTTTGCTTCCATCACTTTTTATGCTATTTCAGTACAAAATGCTTATATGTATTTTGCACTGGACATGTATGCATCTGCATCTCAGTGTTTCTACATTTAAAATGGAAATAATCCCCCAAAATTATGTTAGAAAAGTCAATAGCACCAATTTCCCCAAATATTGTGGTATTTAGCTGGAGTTTGGGATTAACTTGACCTTTAGTAGGTGACTTTGTCATTGACTTCAGCTGGTGTAGGTGAATGTCAACTGCTGGTGGCTGAAATCACATGAACGTGATCTTCAGTTGAGGCACAGCTCTTACTAAACTTACAGCAGAACAAGAACTGTGAAAGGGATTTTTTATTACGATTGTACTCCTGGTGTAGGTCCCTGCAGAGATACAACTGGGATAAAAATGCCGCTGTGTCCCATTTAATTCTTGGTGTAGTTACACAGTTTGGTAGACCCAGAGAGGAAAAAGTGCACTGGCTTTTCATCCTCCTTTTATATAATGCTCTTGTTTCTGATGTGGAAGATCAAAATTATGAGAGCTTTGGTTCCATTAGCTTCACTTTCTTGTTTTTAGTGTTGATTCCCAACAACCCTCACTTCTCCCTGCATGGCAGTGCCTCTCAGTAAAAATATGGTATAATCTTTTGAAAGTTAGCATATTGTGAAGATTCTTTTAAATTAACTGTTTTTAAAAGTGAGGCCAAATGTGCCTTAATTTCAGTTCTTGGAATAATTTACGAAGTGCTGACAGGCTAAGAGCAAGTAAAGAGCAGGAGTTCATAGCAGAAACCAGTCATTCACCACCTGCCTTCAACATGATTGTTTTCTTATCATTTATAAAGCTGAAAGGGTGTTTGCATCTACATAATAATGAGGATTTATAGCTTCCAAGTTGTTAAAATATCACAATGACATGAAAATATATTTTTCTAATGGCATTACTGTTCCTGGAAATAACTGGGCTTTTGAGGATTGCTGAAGGAAAGAAATTTGAGTTGGAATGTAATGACGAAAACTCAGGGATAAAGTAAAATGGTGGTAAAATAAAAGATTCCTCAGTTAACAATAGTTTTCAGAATAGACTTGTTGACATCTCAGCAGTTTCTTCAGAACTGTGTCTGAACCAATATGATGCGCTAGTCAGGTTTTTTGTCTTTATTTTTGAGCAGGACTGAGTTTAACCACATGAGTAATCATGTTTTACAAGGTCTGCTCTTTCTGTCTACAAAACATCCTTCTTGAAGGGAAAATGTTTTGGCACTGAAACCAGCACTTAAATGCATGCCTTGAGAGATGTACATCTTAAAGTCATGGTGTAAATAGAATGTAGCTTAGACCATTTCCTTTAAGGTTGGTCATAGGTCTTGGGACTGTGGGTGTGGAGATCTCTGCAAAAAAAAAGTGGTTTTAGAGTACCAGGTTCCTTGAACTGAAAGGCTTGAAGAAATGGAAGTCAGTTATGGCCCTGTAGAAGTTTACTCCAGTCTGTAGGTGAGAACAGCATTTGCTGCCTTTCTTTTATTTTTTCATTTTAGATTATTTTAATGAATAACCTCAGATTGTATAGAGTAAAACTTGAGAATATTAGGAGTATTAAGATAGTTTGGAAGAATTATCTTTTCAGGAGTTTGTAAGAGGAAGTATATACAGCTGAATCATCTCTCTATCATTGTTTTGTATTGATTGATGTGTAACACTGTCCTTCTGAACAATCTTTTTCTATATTAAAACGGATCATTTATTGATTGAAGTATAGATCAGTAAGTAACAAGTCTCTACTTAGTGGATACATTACATTTTCATTTCTGGAGGAATATTAGTGTGAATACTTGGAAGGTGAGAGCTAAAAACAGTTCTTGATACACAGTTTGTTACAGGTCTGGTTAAAAATACTGCTTCTGTGACAGATAACTCTTTCAAAGAGAAAGAAATCTATTCTGCATTTTTCTGAGTAGCTAATAAATACTTTGTATGTTAATATAGACTATTCCAATATAGATCATAAATTGCCACTCCAAGCAAGGTAATATATTTATACTCGTAACATTTTGGAACACCGATTTCTGACCCAGTAATCTATAGCTGTAGATTCAACAGTTGGATATTAAGTGCTTTGTGGTGGTTCAATATCAGAGCTGCTGACTATAAATTGCAATTGCTCTTTTGTGACGTTCTAGCTTCTCCTGCATGTGTGAGAGCTTCAGGACTGATCTAAGTCCATGAAAGTTTGTCTGAATCTTTCCATTGACTCTAATCAGTGTGATGGAATTCCTTTTGAAAGTTCATTCTGTTTTGTTTTGTTGGGTGGGTGGTTTTTTTCTTCTACATGAAATGTATGACTGTAGGCTTGCTGCATGTGTGATTTATGGCAAACAGCTTAGCCCTTCTGTGCTTTAGTGAGCCCTTGTGTAAAACTGGCACAGTAATACCATACAAGGTGCTGGGAAGCTCAGCTATACTTTGTGTACATCCCTTTCAGAAACCTGGCTGAAAATACAGTATGAGGTAGACAATTAATCTTTTCTCCCATTGTCATACATGCCCTAATTTCTGAAATGCTTCACAGAAAGTATTTGCTGCTTTAGGTGAGTTCAAGTTGAAGGACATTTTAAATGTTCCACATAGCATGACAGTAATGATGGAGGTGATATGTTTTGAACCATATGCCATGTTATTTTCCACATGTCGCTTACTACTTCTTGTTGGAAGGAAATGAAGCGTTTGAGATCAGGGCAAGTTTTCCCATTTATTTCAGTGAGATCGGTTCTGAGCTGTGAGGAACCAGGGACCAAGACATGGGTGTTTGTATGGAGCAGGAGCTTCAGAGAAGCCCAGCTTGTAGAATAATTTTGGTTTACCTTACTTTTCTCATGTTATTTTTACATTATATTGATTCATAATCTGTCTTTGCTTTAATACCCCTATTGGTTCATTCTGTGGAACCACTTCACCTGTATACAACTAATTTGTCGCTGAAAAAAAAGGGTGGTATGAATCAAGTGCCATTCTAGTCATGCTCAGTGTTTGAGTTGCTTTCTCCTGTTTTAAAATATTCTTATGGTGCTTAATTCCATCATGATACTTGCAATAATTTGTTTGCATGTACATATATGCACACACACACATCTCAGAATTGAAGATCAATACTTAAAAATGACCCAGTCAATATGATAGTGTAATCACAGCCTTGATATAATGTGGAACAAGAAATTAATAGAAGAAGAAAGGAAAGGAAGGAGAGGTGTCAAGACAAGGGAGCAGTGAAATAGAATAGGGAGAGAAATATCATAAAGTCCAGTTTAAAAGACAGGGAAAAAATAGAACGTGGAGAAGGAGGAATCCTGCATGAACTTCTCAGACAGCTTTTCTCTTAAGGGAAGGGTAAAAATCTGGTTTAATGAATTGAGGAAATGGGCAAATTTTGAGTTTATAGAAAGCAGAATGTTGCGTATCTTCAGCTTCCTGTAGGGAGGAACACTAAATGATGTTTCAATAAAACATAATTATAAACCACTGGATCTGCTACATGCACATTGTGGTGTTTCAGAGGAGAATGTATCTTAATCTCTTTTTACATGATACAGTTACTGATTTAACATGTAGCTCATGAGCGTATGCATTGTTCCCCTTTCCTCATATCCTCCGCATGTTGTTCCCTCTTACCCTCTTGCCCATGTCATATATATCTGAGTAGTTTCAATGTGCAGATATACAGATCAGCAGTCAATGTTAACATTAGTTAGAGGGTTCTTTTGAAAATGCCAGAAAATACCAACCACCTAGAAAGACTGACCCAGAATCTATATTTTAGTTCCCAAAGGACTTACAATTATAAATGTTTGTATTCACTTCAGAAGTTTCTATTGAATGCAGGTATTCAATATTGGGTCTTTTAAACAGCCCAACTAATTCTCCATTATGAGCCAGTGCTGTCCTTCAAGTTAATGAGTTCAGTGATCAAGGGGAATTTAGGACCTATTATTGAGAGCCACTAAGCCTCTGTAAATTCTGCTAAATCTTATGGGAACTGCAGATATTCACCATTTCTGAATTAATATCTTAGAATGACTATTAAGCAAGGGACATCTTGATTTTTGGGAAAATAACTTCCATAATTTTTTATTATTTCTTTAAGCAAATCCAAACCAGCTCCACAGATTTCACCCAGTAAGTCTGTGGGAGGCGAGTTTTGCGTCGCTGCAGTCTTTGGATCATCAAGGTCATGGTTTGCAAACAATCCTGGTCTGAAAAGAGAAAAAGGTTGGTATATTCCAAAAATGAGATTTGTATTTAAATTGAAATGAATTTATTTTCTCATTTTGTGAGCAGATGGTGCTTATCTGTAGATTTTGATCCTGAAACAGTGACAGTGGACATTTTGGGGGGGCATGGTTGGGGTGCTTTTGGTAAATAGGAACAAAATTTGCAAGAAAGTTTGATAAGTGAAATCAATCACTGATTTTTTTTTATTATGATGCAATGACAGAAAACAAACTTTGGTTTGACTTCACACAGTCAAAAATACTGTGTGAAGTGTTACTGTGAGGTAAAGGACCTTTGCTAAAGCAAAGACATATGTTTGGCAGCGTGTTGTCACCTGGACTCACCTTGGTGTGAAACTCTTGTTCCCCCTCCTCTTAGATCAGATAATCATATTTTTTTGAAACAAAGGGAAAATTTTGTGCTTGGTGCCATTTTCTCTTTGTCTTTCCAGCCCTCTCACTTCTTTTGATTGGTGGTTTTGACTGCAAGCATATAAAGCAAGAGATTTAAAAGAATAGTCTACTGTTCCTGTAAACATTTTTGCTGTTTCTGCTGTGCTATTGCAGTAAGATTTTCTTTCTTCTTGCAAACAGATCAATCAAAACAATTTGTAGTGGAGTCGTTGTATATCATCAGTTGTTATGGCAGCCTGGTGGAGCATGTTTTGGAACCACGTCCACTCAGCACTGCTCCGAAGATCAGTGATGATACACCTTTGGAAATGGTGACATGCCCAAGAGCCAGCTGGACTTTGGTTAGGTAGCTCATTCTTTTTACTGTTTCTTCCTCTTTTTGTCCAGGAAATGGTTGTGATCTTTTTTTTCTGGAAGGGATGAATGTTCATTCATGTATCATGAGGCTGGTGAGTGACTGGAACAGGTTGTCCAAAGAAGTGGTGAATGCTTCATCCCTGGCAGTGTCCAAGGCCAGGCTGGACAGAGACTTGGGCAATATGGTCTAGGGTAAGGCATCCCTGCCTATGGTAGAAGGGTTGGAACTAGGTGATCTTAAGGCTCTTTCCAACCCAAACCATTCTATGAGTTTCACCCCTATTTTTATCTTAAAGTTTATCTTAAAGACTCTTAAGGGTTTCCGTTGGAGGAAGGGGCTCTCAATATTCAAACCTACCTTTTCCTATAGCTGTGTTAGTGCTTACGTGTCTGAAGGGGAGCTAAGCATTTAAATAATTCTGTAGACACAGAGGTACATGAATGTGTTTACAGATCAATAGAGATCCTTATCAATTGGTGATTTTAAATGATCAGATTGTAATCTAGTTTTTTACAGAAGGACTAGAAACAATTATTTTAATGGTGTTAAAGAACAAAATTCTGCCGTGAGTCATGAGTGAGGTTTCCACAGTGAAGCATTGCAAAGAATTAGGCAAGTTATCCTGTAAGTAGCTGAAGGTAGCATTTCTCAGTTGAAGAAATTATTCCTGACACGCAGAAGAAAGTAAACAAAAATTGATGAGAAAGTGTTGTCAGTTTTTCCAGTCAGCTTTTGACGTTTTAAAATATTTCCCTATCGATTTTTCTTGGCTCCTATATTCCTTAGTGCTGCTTATGGCTGGACTAGGTTGATCAATACTTGATTTACCAAGCTATTTAGGAATAGCCCACCCTAATTAAAATTACAACACAGACTTCTAGACCATTATTGTTGAAATGAGTAGGTTGTAATGGAATTGAAAATTCTAATTGGATCAATAGTCCATAACTTTACACAGCTTTATTTTCACAGTTTGTGAATGCTCAATGACTTTACAGTATCGAAGTAGTGCTAGTTAAAAGAACAAAAAAGGTCCCCAGTTTCTGTTGTGTGTTTATATAACGTCAGCATGACATACAAGGGTCCTAAACATGTTTACCAACTTAATCTAAACCACCTTCATCGTGAGCAATCCATGTTGCAGTCAACAAACAAGTATTGTCTTTGCCTCACAATCTGTGCTATTTCGTCCTGCTGCTCAAGTGCTTGTGGTGTATTGCAGTGTTTGAACAAGCTAATTTAAATAATTACAAACATTTTGTGAGCTTGTATAGATAATTACATGTGATGACAGAAACACTGATTTACATTCTCTGTATTAGCTAAAATATTAATAGTCTTGTGTTTTACCTCAGAACTCCTCAGTGGAATGAGCTCCAACCACCATTTAATGCAAACCATCCACTGCTCCTGGCTGCAGATGCTGTGCAGTACTACCAGTATCTTCTTGCTGGCTGTAAGTAGCTGACAACTTTTTGTCTTGTCTTATGTGCACATTTTAAGCTGAGTGTGACTTAGTTTTTCAGCCTGCATTTATTTCAGAATACATTTAACCCCAGAATAGCGCTGACGTAACTATATTAGTAATGGTAGTGAATATAAGTATTTTTTTGATATGAATCAAAGTTGTGAGCCTGTCATATACCCAAAATGTGAGTGTTTTGCTGGCTTTGAAAGTGTGACTCAAAAGATCCCCTGAAGTCTTTAGGGTTTCTTCACCTCATTTCTTCTCATGCTTTTAGCCATTTCCTCAGTACTCAGTGACAAGCCAGTGCATCTGCATTTTCCCTCTCCCTTGGAACTCCTTATTGCTGGGCTACTTCCAGCCAGAGTCTGAGACAGCTGCTTCCCTCGGGAGCCTTGGCATTGCTTCCAGGTTTGGCTGCCCACCTGCCTAGTCCTCTGTCTTATCCAGCCACATCGTTTGCAAGGAGCCAATGTGCATGGCATTGCATATTCAGAAACATTTATATATCTATAGATACATGGTATATGTATATTATATAAACCCATGTATTTTATATTGGTTTTATAGATCAGTATTTATGTTACTTTTTTAATTTGACCATTCAGAAAAGAGAATAATATTAACAGTAACAATTCTCTATCTAGGATGTAGTCAAGATCAAAATGATACAGCAGTTGAAGTTTCACAAGGGAACACCTCTTGGCATATGTAAAGGTACTCATGGGGAAACTAGATCCTCTGCACAGTTGTCTGTGCAGCCAACGCCAGCACATGATGTGACACAGGCATTTTAAAATGCAGAAAGTGGACATCTGGCCAAAAGGCAGTTTGAACATGACTGGTAAAAGTGACACTGGCGCCAGATTAGATCTGTTGCTTCTACCTTTCCATCTGTTGCATGTGCTTCAAGCTCAAAATGTTGTGGGAACCCACAAGGTTGTTGTCTTCCTTGTTCCATGCTGCATAGAAAAAGGAAGAAAACTCTAAAGGTGGAAAAGAGTATGGAAAAGGTGGTTAGTAGTGCACAACACTGTGTTAGATGTGCCTTTGGGCTAGAATTTTTTCCTAGATCCCTGTGTTGTTTTACTTTGACATATAGTATGAGAGTTCTGCTTTGAGATAAAAGGTCATTGCAAGGAGGTATTTTGGTTGTATGATAGTTTTTGATACAAATATGGATCTCAAATTTCAAATTACTGTGTCTAAAATTAGATGTGCGAGCCTATACTTCCATTTTGAAATAAGTATTTTGAATTATTAAGTCCAATCAGGTCAACAAATATATTTGTATTTTGTATCAAAACCGTTAATAGACACTGTTAACTACAGAGCATAGGTCTAGTTTTGTATTGTAGTTTAACGTGGCTGCTGCCAGAGTCTGTTTATGCTGCTGATAACTCATTTTGGTATCAGTATTTTTATCCATTGCTTACAAACCATTGTTGCTACTGCTACTGAGTAGTCTTGAAACAGTCTCCAAAAGCAGCTTTAGTTCACGGACACTACCTGTGTTTGTGGATCCTTGCAGCTTTGCTGTTTGGGCCAGATTTATTCCCCCTCCTCCCCTCCTCAGATTCCCTCCTCTAGTTTCAAGATGTCATTATCATCCGTACTGGTTTCAGCTATTTCTCCTGCATGCTATCAAACGTGCAAATATATAAATTATTGTATGGAGCATGTAGTTCTTGCAGGATGAGTCCAAGAGCACAGAATGCTCTCTGGAGAATTCTGGACATTTTGTAGAAGTAGTTTGTCTGCCTTTTAATTTCTGTTGAAATGAAAAACAATGTAATGCAATGATATGGTCTGAACAAAAACCTTCTTTGAATAGAAAAGCTTATATACACAGATCGCATTTATTCCACAGTCTGAAACCAGGGATGGATGTGGTTCACTGTGTTTCATTAATGTCTCAAGTACGATGCATGTCAAATGGTTTGGTATTGAAAACTGTTTAAAGGAAAAAGAATGAGTTGTAGCTGAATTGCAGGAAAATAATGAATTTGAATTACTTGAATTACAGCAAAGACTTTTAAAATCAGGGTTTTTTTTCACAACTTTTTAGTTTTTAGGAACTTTTTAAGATGAGTGTGAAATGTAAATGAAAATAGAATAATAACCACTACAGACAAAAAAGTATCTATAGAACATAGTACAGCTGGCATTAATGGAACAATTTGTGTATATCTGATATTCTTTGACGTTTTATTTGTCTTCTGGATTTATTCTATCTGGAGCTTCTCAATGAAGTTTTGGAAAAAAATGGAGTCAGAGCAGGATTCCCACAAAACAGTTCAAGACACCTGTTGGCTTCCCCTATTAAATACACGCTAAACTGAAGTTATCTGTCTCTCCTTACCTGCAGTAATGTAATGGGCTGACATTAGCTGAAGCCTGTGGTTTGATGTGCTATCACTTCCGTCAGTAAGTTTAATTGCCAGCAAATGGCTAAATAGAGGTTTAGGGTGAATGTTACATCTGTCTGCCACGTTAGTGGTAAGAGGAATTCTGGCGCCGTTTCAGGGTCACTATTTGTATCTGTCTATCAGAGGTAGAATACAGCAGTTTCTCTCAGTTTCTGTATAGCATTTCTGCCAATTGTTTGGCTCCATTAAGTGTGCAGGGGAAATAAAAGCCTGAATGACCAAGTCACAAGGGGGTATGGATAGACCCTTTCTTTGTCCACACTCAGAACATTGCATTAGGTCTCATTATCCATTTATAATAAGTGACCTTTGCCCCCTGGGTCATTGAAAAATACTCAGTGTGCTTTTTAGCACAGAGTACCTCTGTCAGCAGACGGACAGAACAATGAAACGTCTGGCGGTCTGGTTGGAGGGCTGTGCTCTGCAGGTCTGCAGAAGGATACAGTTCGATGCCAAAACACAGCACCAAAATCTTCCTTAGTCTCTGAAAAGCATAAAGTAGGCCAGTGAGTTCTTGTGATAAAGAGAATATTCTAAAAAAGCTGTATTTAGTTGTTTACACAGAGTTCAGCTTCCAATATTTTTAAAGAATCTGAAAGTTATACCCACAGCTAATAAGGAAGTAACAAGGAACCATTGTTTGAAGAAATATATAGTACAACAAGTGTCCAAGACCTTTATCCCAAGGGTATTTGTAAGTGGATTAGCACAGCTGTTTCATTGCTTTGAGGTCATCTGTGACATCTGCTGCAGAAACCTGGATCAGAGTGCACAGTTCGTATCTACCTGAGCGCTTTATCACAGCTGTGGCTCACTGCAGAGAGGTGAAGAAGTGGATAGCAAGAGATTTGGACCTTTCTGTAAGTTGGTGGCTCAAAAGTGAACTTGCATGTTAAATTCCACAGCCTGCTGGCCTGCCGGAAGTGTGGGTATCCTGCTCCTGACTGCTTCAGGCTTTATGCAGTTTGAGAGTGAAAATAACCAGTCTGGAGAATCTCCTCACCTTCTAACAGAGCAGATTTCAGACTTACCGTTCTTGTCATAAGAGTTCATCCTGCAGAGCCCAGGAGGTACTGCAGGCCTCAAGTCCTTTGTGCTGGGTTAGATGTTTCTCTCTGAGCCTTCTCAGATTTAATACATAGTATTTTACCTTATTTGTGTCTCTAGTATTCCCTCTTTATTTCCTTTGTTCTGAGTAGCTGCTAAATCTAATCACAACAGAGGAGGGAAATTTAAGTCACATTTTATCTGTCCTAGATGTTTTCCTTACCTCGTAAGTATCATCACCACAGGACGGTCATAGCAGACCTTACAGAGGAGGAGAGTTGTGCAAGGCACTGTGTGCATACCTAGAAGGGTTTCTGGTGTCCACAGGAACTTGTCTTTAAAGGATGTGCCTTTCTTCAGAGAATTGCCAAGTTTCATTATTACTTATTCTTTAAATAGTACTTGCTTCCTGCTGTTTAGTACTTAGGAATTAAGATGCTTCTGGTAGTATAAACTCTCGAGGCATCCTGTTAAGGTATACTTTCCTTGTCCCTGATAATCTGCTGTTTGTGTTCAGGTTTTTTCTCTAATGAATACTTTTCTATTGCCATGACCTGAATTCTTCCATATTTGATTGACTTAACCTGTGTTGCCTTTGTCTAACTTCTGTGACTTCTATTTTAGCACATTTGAATTCATTTCAGACACGTGCATGGCACATAATGGAATTGTAATGAAAATAGGTAAATTTGCATAACAACAAAAAAATCATACGTCCTCATTTCATGCTTCTTATTTCCTTTCTTCCTCACCCCTCCTCTTTGAATTCACTTTTTCATTGCACTGGAGGAAGGGACTGTAGTTGAAATATCTGAAATATGGACAATTAATGCATTAATGAAAAAAAACCAAACCAACCCAAACCCAACCTTGAAATCAGATCAAAAACTGACCAGAAAAAGCATTGAATGAGATGATTTCTCTCCTCTGGCTCTGGCAAGGGCACCTTCACATTCCAGGCAAAAAGTTTTGGCTCATCAGGACCAATTTTATGGAGATGACCTGCAGTTGTCAGAAGCAGGCCAATGACAAGAATTAATATATTAACTGGTATGCAGTACTCTGACAAATTGCTTACTAAATACATCAAAATTGATTGGACGTTCTGTGTTTAAATTGACAAATGACTGCATTAGGGGAAGGAGGGAAATCCATTAATTACAGCTGCCCTCAACCATAGGAAATGTAATCGTATAAATATAGATTTTGTTAAAACAAAAGTCTCTACTTTACTACAGTGTTGCTGGTAAGTGTACTTGCACCTCCTTGCTATTTAAACCTCCAATAGGAGGTATTGAAGACAGATCTTTGCAATTGGCTTTTAAATAATCAAAGAGCATTTCTGTTGTGCTAAAAGGAATGATGCAGTGTGTCTTTATCCCACTCTGACCGCTTCTGGAAATGGTTTCTCTCTCAGAAAAACGGACATGTAACTGAGGCTTCTGTTGTCTCATTAATTGTTTATTCTAAATGCAATGTAACTCATATTCCATGATGTTAGGATTCAAACCAGCACTCTTTATTCTCATTCTTTGTTCCTGTACTGGTCTTCAAGTAATGTTTGCAGGGCTGTTACTTATTTCTGAGTAAGAATTTGCACTTGAGTTAGGCCTGAAGATATAATCAGTTTTATAGCCTTCGTTAAGGGATTCTTGAAAAGATTAAGGTCTGTATTTATAGCTGCCTTTGACTTCTGGCTGTTACAACAGATTTTCATTTCTGGACCAACTGTTGTACGTATCTGGTGTTTTCCTGAAAATGGCTTTCATTAGAAGTCAGACTTAGTAACTATGCATTGTCTTCAAAGGGAGGAGGTTAGCCTTTCCTCACTGTTTGTTTGGGCTAAATGATAACACAATTTATACAGATAATCTCTCTGACATCATGTTTGCACTTCCCGCTCCCTCTAATGCAAGCTACGCACCCTGAGCATGAGTTTTGTCTCTAAGCAACATTGCGGTTCTTTATGGCCTATTTGAGATTCCTTTCATACATTCCATTGATGGAAGTAAAAATTACATACATAGAACTAGTGATTATTGTGCAGTGGAAAGCAAGACTGAGAGTTAACAGTGGAGAGTGTATTAAATAACTGTGTTAATGTGTGCTAGGAAGACAGATACTATGAAAAACAAGCTACGATGCCTGTAATCACAGCCAAACTGCTGCCATACAAGTCTCACTGAGCAGACGCAGTAAGGAATCTGGTCATTCTGGTCTACAAGCCTTTTTCCCTGGGCAGCAGAGCATGATGATGGCTTGGTAATAGGCTAATGAACTGGGGCTGATAATTATATTTAGTGTTCTACCACTTCTCAGCCTTCTGCCTCTTATTTTTCTTCTTGCACTCTTTTGTGTGTGCATATTTAATTGTGTATTCTTTCTCTCGCACTCATGTAAAACAATGTATGTTATGGTACATACCACACTATATCCATAACTATAGTGTGTGTATGTGTAGCATGTTCTGGGAGGCGAGAGCTGTATCTTGCTATGTGTATGTTCAATGTCTATCACAACGAAGCTTGATTTCTAATAATAAAACTGATCAAAACCAGAGCCTGTTCTGTAACAACAATTACGCTATCATGTAGTTACGAGGTGTTCAAAGCCTTTTGCTCTGTTTCTTTGGCATCTCTACATTGCACGGTCAGACGCGAGTTTGGAGCTGTTTCAGCAGTCAGTGCTTTTGGGTGCCCATTACGGTGTCTGTGCTGGTCTTTACTGGTTCTGCAGCACTTCAGAGCAGAATTGGGCAGTTTAACATAATCCGTGATGAAGGCTATCTAAACAAAGCTCTCTGACCTTATCCTGAAGTGGGTGAAGCCCACTTGAGTTTATATGAGCTGCCGTGCCGTGAAGCCTGGAGAGGAGTTGGAGCAAGGATTTGTGTGGGGGTTAACGTTTTAAGCTGCCGTTATTTTTATGTACTGATTGTATGACTGTTGCCTAAACTACTGGCCTTTCAGGTGTACCTGTGCTCCACAGATGAGGGCTTTCCACAAAATTGTCTCAATGGAGTGTTACGGGCTTGAAACTGCAGGAAAATACACACCATGTGTGCAGAGCTGGAGTGAGGGAGATGGCAATCGCAAAGCTGCAGGAAGGCAAATAGAAAGCTTCATCTGAGTGGCTGCAAAACCAGCCTTTTGGTAGATGGAGTGAGTCCCAGATCACAAGACGTTTGGATGATTCTGCCAAGTTTCACCTCCCTCTGCTCCTCTACTCCTCCAAGAGTATTGCAGCTAACCCTTGGTTAGTTGTTAGCACAATCCACTTGAAGGTGGGAAACTGTGCTATGTTGTTTTGGTATTTGGTGTACAACCAGCATATAGCTGAGACTTCATGTAGTTACTTGGATGTATATGTTGAACTTTATTATCCAGATGGGATTTTATGTATATATATATATATTCTAGATTCTCAGATGCCATTATTATTCTTTCTACTTGAAATTGCCTCTAGCTAGTGTATCATTGTCATGAAATTCTACTTTGTTACTGCCACACAATAAAAAAGTACAAGATGCTTTTTAAAAGAACTTCCTGGGTCTTCGTATCGCTGGTTTCAAAGGAATTGTGTAGATGTCCTTTAAAAATCCACGTCCTTGGGGAAAAAATTCTTCAAGATTTTGAGGACATTTCTATACAGAAAAGTGAAATGCAGAGTTTTAGAAAATGAATTCTTAAGTGTTTATCTTGACTCAGGTATTCTCTCCAATTATATATATTTTCATATATAATGAAATATAATCTATAATAAAATATTTAAAATATATAAAAATATTTCATATAATATTTTCATATATATTCATATATATATAATTGAGTATATATATGTATCAAGTGATAAAGATAAAATATGTTGTAGAAGAATTTGTGCAATTTAAGAAATATTTAATATTTGGAATTTTTTACTGAGTTTAAAACTGTTGCAAATCTTAAATCTGTATAATCTATAAAGATGTATATGTATTTTTTTATGACAGCAGTTAAAAAATTTGGAGTTCAACTGATTCCAAGGATGCTTTTCTCTTACAAGATTGTTACATGTATTTGGGGTTTTCTGGCAGTAGTCACAACGAGTGGAAACAGTTTTCAGGTTTGCTTCTTATACTTGGAGGCATAACAGATTTCAAACTAATCTGGATCATCTTCCCCTTCCAGAAAAGGTGTTTCTAATGAAATTGTAGTTCATGGTATTTTTTTTAAAGGAACACTGTGTTTCCCTAAAACTGTAATGTGCACTTCCTGCTCCCTGCAGGAAACAGGACTGAGTGGTAGAGGAGAGCAAATTGAATTTCGCGCTGAACATAGGAGTGATTGGGGTAAATAGGAATAGGGTGAATGACAGTTCATGAAAGAGCTGCATCACTGCATACAAGCAGTGGAGTAAATCCTGATATATTCTTCAGCCATAATTGTGAAATGATACAGATGAGGTGGGTAAAAATTAACTCTATAATGTGCATTAGATGGTGGCAATGTGTGTTAAGTGTTTGATGCGTGTGTACACCTGGGCATGTGCACGGCGTCATCAGATTAACTCGGTACTTGCCCATCTTAATCCATATTTTATAAACTAAATGCTGGAAACAGCACTGCATATAGGAATTAAAATACTTTCAGATGTGTACAAACAACAATAATGAACAAGGGCACATGCTGAAATAGTTCTTTACTATTCTTACATGGTCATCTGGAACTTCTTAGAGAGGGGTCCATCAACACGAAGGGGTCAGTTTTCAAAGCAGTGTACAGGGATTTAGCCGCGCGACTCCTATTGACGTTAATGGGAGTCAAACGGGTAAATCCCCACGCACCGCTTTGAAAATTTACTACTAAGCCTCTTGACTTCTCACTACATACTTTGATTGTAACAGTAATCCATGGTTAACATAATTTTCCCGACAATAATGTCAAACATACTTTTGAAGTCAGTGAATTATAGAAATAGTTACCTCTTCCGTAATTCTTTAAAGATGGCCATCAGATGGATTTCGCCATAGGTTCGTGCAGTTGAAATTATTCTTTACCTCAGGAAAGAATATATATGTTATCCTTTGGTACAGAATGATAGTCTGCTCACAGTCTGAGCATTTGAACTGTTGAACAGCCTGAAGATGCTCCGTACTGTGAGTAATGTTGGGTTCTAGCTCTGCCCACGTTTAGAAGTTCACTGTACTTGACTGGTTTCCAATGGGAACTTTAGAAACAGAAGCTGGAGTTAAGGCACAATGTACATACACCAGTCTTGGAGTGCAATCAGGAGTAATGGTGAAGCCTGGACACCTTATCAGTACCTTTTTGAGGGAAAAAAGAAAAAAGCCAGGCTGTTGACTGTCAGACCAGCGTAAAGTAGGAGCAAGTAAAGCAGTCCTCAAATCTAAGGAGAATTCATATCCTGATTACAAACCTACCTATTCCTTCAAGATTAAAATGCTGATACAGAGAATGGATGGTCTATAAAGCACCTAATAAACTGTGGGCAATATATAAATAATGAATGGATAAATCTGTAAGTTAGTTGGTGGTGTGAAATAACTGTTAGGCTGACTAAAGCCCTGGTTTACAGGGGGCTTTTTAGCTTAATTTTATGATATTTACACATACAAGAATCTCAGAAAGTCCTAACAGAAAAAAAATGAGTGGGGAGAAGTTTTGGGTAAAAGAGGCTATTTTAATTTGCATGGCATGTTCTTGCAGAGGTTTACAAGCTGAAAAATGCATTAAAACCAGAACTTTATTCTGTAACATATAGCCACAAGTAAAAACACATAGAGGATATCACCAGACTGCAAACAGTTTATTTTAAAGATGGCTGTAAGCATTCTGTCTAAAATGAAAATCTGGTCTTCAGTCTACTGTCACACTTGAGCAGAGGTAGAGCCACCAGTGCACAGAGGGATGTGCTGTAAGGGAAGATTTAGGAGCATCCCTGCAGTAAATCTCGCTAGGCAGTTGTTGGACTGGAACTACGTGGCCAGTCGGACTGTGAGGTACTGAAACCAACCTCTGATGAAGTGAGATCACATCTATAAGATGCAAAAAAGGTGAACCTGTTGAATCTGAAGCAGCCTAAACCAGAACTGTGACATTCTACTTGCCATGCGTAACACGATGTAACTAATGCAGCAGCGGTTCCAGAAGTAGTATGAAGTAAATCATTCAGATTGTACAGCTTAATTTTAAGAGAAGTACTCCTGAAGCTTGTTGACAAGCATGTGATTACCTCAGGTCTCTAAAACACCTATGATCGTTTTACATGTAACTTAGGGACCACAGAAAAAGCATCAAAATCAAATGTCACTGTGTGATTTGTACGAGGACAAGGGATATACAAGTTTTGTTCTATGTACTTGTTTGTCTGGAGACACTAGAGACTGCACGTGGACACAGGGCAGACTTCAGACTTAATGAATCAGTTGGGAAGTTCTTGTTTCTGTTTCTGTGAGATTTTAGAATCTTCTTTCAAATTCTAAATTTTGCATATTCAGCTGAAATAAAGGAAAGCTCTCGTCTGCAGGCAAGTGTACAGCAGGCAGCACAGAACAGTCTCTATAGTCTGCAAATGCTTTTGCTCTCCATTTGGACAAACCTACATCCCTTAGAGAAGAGCGCATTGAGAATTTCATATAGAACTCTCAATTAAATTGAATTGTGTAAAGCTTATTTATATAAATGAGAAAATTAAAACCTTTTGGTTCAAGAAGTACACAAAACTAAGTAAAACTAATGATTTATTGTTCACAAATTAAAACCATAAGTACGCACACTGCAATTGAGCTGTAGTGTTTCTTTGTTCCAACACTTTTATGTTGCTGAAAGATGACAATTTATAATCTTTGAATGAATAAAGATTTGTCTTGGGTTTAGGTATTTATGATATAATTAACCCATCTATGAGCAAAACCGCTGCTTGTTAATTCCAGTATTCATCAAACGTGTATTTGTGTAGGTCTCGTTCACGTGCAAAGAATGTCTATGCAAATTATCTGAGGTTAATATAAACTGTTTTCTTCATTTGTTACTAAGTATCATGGAAATGTTTCAAAACAGTGTATTTGTTTTCTCATACTTAATCGTAGAACTGTGTGAATCAGGACCTGGAGTTCCAGAGGGAAATCAGCTCAGCTGTATTTCAGCCTTTTTTTGGGCTTGTGTTGAAGCTTTTGCCTCAGCAGTCACTTCTGTGCAGTTTTCCTGGCACTATCAATTATCACACAAATTGCTAGCTTTGTACCGTGGGTCTTTTCAGACCTTTGCCTTTATAATAGCCCTTCTTCACTGTAGTAGGAAGATTAATCCTGCAGTTGCAGAGAAGGGAGTCTGTAAAGTTCAAAAATTTACCTTAGATTATGGGTAAGCACCTGTACCTTTGATTTTGAGGGCAGAAAATGAGATGACGATGTTCAAGTCATGAAAGAAGATAAGGGACAACAATTTTTGTTGAAATTCTGTTTTCCTTCAGTTAAACGTGGTTCAGTAGAGCAAATCAAGATGGATGGAGAGAAATATATTCCAGATTTAGAGCTGATGCAGATCACTTTTCACTTGAGGGAGGACAGAGATTAAAGGTCCCACTACTATTTTTGAGCAGCTCAAAGATGGTTTTTGCCCCTTGCCAAGTATTTATGGCAATGCTCTGGCTTTTGCTGTAGGTAGCAGTTAAAAAGTGACCTCAATGCTTGCTTACAGAGATTTTTGCATTTATGAGCAGGCTCTAGGAATTCATATCCTGTTGTACTGCATAAACAGAAGTTGTATGTTGTAATTCTCACCTTAGGTTTTTAAAAAATACTTATTTTCTTTGTACTTTTTCACTCCATGGGTAATTGTGCGAACTTCTGTGTTTGTGTATCTCTAGATCAAACAAACTCGGTTGTGTTCTGATATCTGATACATGTTTGTTCCAGATGTTGCTGTAAGAATAGCAAAAAGTAAAAAATTGGCATAGCTCAGACACAAAGCATGAATTGATTATATTAGGAAGGTACAAAACACCTGCAATTGCCAGTAAAATACCTCTGTGCAGCAAGGGCTTCCTCGCTTCTTGTCTTCGTGCGTGCTATTTGTGACTTTCTCAATGACAGAGGAATTATAGGAGCACAAGAAAGAGCGCGACTTGCTGCAGAGCTTTTGAAGAATCTGAATTTGATTATTTGCTATCCTGCATTATAGTGAAATTATTTGGAAATTGCAAAACCTCTGTTTTAGCATTAGAACAGCTTCACTGATGTGCCAGAGGCTGCTGCAATTCCCAGTGTGAATTCAGATTTTCAAAGAATTAAACTGGAAGAAAAAAGATTATTTTTGAGCTCAAATTCCTGGAAATGCCTCTCAGGGCATAAATTAATCTTGTCTTGGAACGTGATAGCAATGCAAGAGGTGTGCAACCCAGGAATGGAGGAAGAATCGGGTTTGCATTTTTAGAACGTTCTTGTTCCCATAACTTCAAGGGCATTTTTAACTTGAAAAAACCTGACCATATGTATGTCTGTGACAAGCAGTACAGTGATGGCAAATCTCCAGCAAGGATCACTTGTCTTGTAAGGTCATATCTCGGAGAAGGCTGCTTGCTCCCACAAAGGGCAGTGGGAGTCGAGCTTGCCTTGCCTCTGCTAAGGCTGGGACCATCGTTACAGGATCCTGCTATCAAAACCAGACTCTCTTTAAATGCCTGCTTTTGTGATAGGTGTGGTACATAAATGCTGTTTTATTAAATAGCAAAATAAATTACTGAGGTTTGACCTCAACTGAGGCTTTATCACTGTTGCCCTGCTGGTGAACTCTAAGGCAGAGCTTTTTCGTGGAATTCAGCATGTCGTCACTTTTTTGGTAGAAAGAGTTAATGCCGCGCTCTGAAGCTGCACTGAGATGTGTGTTATTGCAGTGCTGTGATTCCTCGGGAGAAGGCATACAGCCCAGGACCAAAACTATTCTTAAATCTGAGTTTCTTTCTCACTGTAAAGGCGTCCTGAATCTTCAGTAGAATGCAGGAGTATTACACAAGGGAGAAATACAGTAACAAGGCAGGGTGGGTGCTGCTCCCTGGGCTGGCGTTTTTGCAGCTAGTCACTGAATAGCAGCTTCCCTAATCTTGACAGCTCTAGTAGTTGCCCCTGGGATAGAAAGAACAAAAAAAATTCGGAACAGTCCATAAAGTTCCCGTTGGTTTGAAAGCAAAAACATCTGCTAGAGTCATGAACAGTTTGTTAGTGGAGTTCAATAACAGGAAAGCCTGCACTTGATCAGCTGTGCCCTCAGAAACCAGCATCGCTGCAGTCAGTAGAATTTATTGCAGGGGAGCCAGGAGATATGGGGAAGATTAGGGCAACAGCAAAACGTGTCAAAATAATGGGTTTGTTCCATTGGTTTCAAATACAAACTTCACCAGTAAGGAAGAAGTGTGGGCATTATGGTTTCATATTCGATGTTTACTGTGAATCCTCAGCTGTTTGTAATCCAGGAAGGTATGTGTATTTTCTTAATAGGAATTTGGTAGGGGCTGGATAGACACATCCGTAAGTCATTGAATTAGATCTGTCACAGTTGTAATGAAGCAGATGAATGTAGTTTCTATATTACCTTGAGAAACTGACGAACACATGCTGCTGAAATAATGCCTGTGGTGCCGAGGTGTGGATGTGCACACACAAACAGGCACAGATTCGAGTGATTTCAGTGAATATGGCAGTATCTCATGGGAAGAACTTGGCACTTTGTAAGAATATGTCCAAATATATAGAGCATTTTGAGTAATTCTATCATAAGTCAGGCCCTGAACTGAATTGATATATGGCAGTTTCCAAATACAAGCACTCCATGATACAGAGGTGTTAGAAATGGCTCCATAGCTGAGGTTGGGTTGAGATACCCTCTTATATAAACAGAATGAAAATCCTTTATTTCATATAGGGTATGGATTTATGAAAACCCTGTGTTGTTTATATTATAGAGGCGCCGTTCTGTATTTATGGTTACAGTTGTGTCTGCACTGCCATTATAAGCTCCTATTATTAGGGGTTTACAACATGGCTGTAAAAATTTGTAGTGGATGGAAACTTGACACATAAAGGTCAACTCTGTAATAATATAGTTTTAAAAAATCAATTTTAAAAATGTTGAGTCATTTTTAGATTATGTTAATATAAAAATCTTGGTTCTGATTTTAGGATTGTACAGCATCCTAATGCTATAGCATAAAACTCGTTTGTTTTACCAAAGTAAAAATACCCTTGTTGCAATTGCTTCTTTTAATTTGCTCTTGTGGTGTCTACTCTTCCCTCAAAGTGAGTATGGTTTCTTGGTATTGACTCCAGGGCTCCAACAGGCCCCTGACAGTAAGCAGGTACAAGAAAATGAGAAATACCTCCTGTCATATTGTTCGTGGTGCTCTTGGGTTTTGCTTTTTCTAAACTCCTTTGGCTTTCTCAAGTGGGAAGTTGTAGTTAGAGCAGCATAATGCTGGAGCTGTAAAGTAGCTAGACTGTAAGCTTTCCTAACAGATTTAAATGTCTCAAGGACCAGGCATCATGAAATACTATTCTTTACAATAAGTCTACAGTTCTTTCTCTCTTTTTGTGGAGTGTTGGAACACTAGATTGTGATTTTCCCTGAAGTTGGATGTATACATGGTAATCATTTTAAAAGTGGTTTGGCTATCATGCAGTCTGCAGAGCTGAAGAAGTTGCATCTTTCTGTTCTAATGAGTCCATATGAAGACGAATAATGGCAGTGACTAGAGGAACAGAACTAAGTTAGTTTTGTTCTAAAAAAACCTCTCTGAATTGAGGTTATTTATTTCCATCAGTCTTTTGAAAGCAGCAGAGATGTAGCTATTTAAGCAGTTAATAGTAATGCGAGATTCTCACAATACTGTCAGTAAAAGGTTTGCTGGTGGACGCTGTGGGCAGAGCTGATGTTGAGTCAAACTGAAAGATGACCCAGCCCCAGATCTCTGGTAATGACTGGAAGCAGAGTCCCCTTTGTCCAAGAGCTTGGAGGTTATGAACTTGATGATCTTAAGGTCCTTTCCAACCCTAACTATTCTATGATTCTATGATTCTGTGATTCTTGGAGGTTGTATCTGGACTGTTGTGCTTAGTAGCTACTCATGAATTTCTCACTCAGCTTGGACTAATGTGTCTTTCTAGTTATCAGTGTCACCTGCACCTGAAAAAAGTGTTTTTTCTTATCTGTCCAGAATTGTGATACAGTATTACTGCAATGCACTGCAAACCTCAAATACAGAAGTGCTGGTATTTTACAGTCCAGTGAAATGATCTCAGTATTTAGTCTTTGTAGCAAATTAAACATCAAACTGTACTTCCTTACGAATTCTTAACGTGTTACTCCCGTAATGAAAAGGTAACACTAAGATGACAAGCGCTTCCTATTAAATTGCAAAACAGTGAAATCCTGAAATTCAGGTTGTTTGTGTAGCAGATTTTAATTATCAACATTAATGTTGAACTGGGAATGATAATACAGTTCATGAAATCTTGGAAGTACTTTGTGTTCGAAGTCAGTACATGGACCAGTGCCTCGGGATAGCTTTTGTCAGCTCACTTTAGCACAGTTCACATTCTGCAAAGTCTGTAGAAAAGGCTTACACCACTGACAGCACCATTTCTCAGTGGTAAATTCCTCAAGGCAGATGGTTATCATCTGTATTGGGCTGTTCTTTATGTTTATTGGGTAATTAAGGTTAAAAGAAGAGCCACCTGGGTTATCATAGTGGCTGTATGTATATGTTCAAGTCAAAGAACAGAAATCTTTTCATCACTTTTGATGTCAGTATTTGATCTGTTTCAGTGCCCCAACATATTGTCGCAGGTTTAGGAAGACATATACAGTGCTGTACCAGTAACTCACTGAAAAGGGGTTTTTTTTCTAAAAAAAACATTTAACAGTAAATCTGATTTTTCAGTTTTCTGGTTTCTTTCAGTGGTTCCACCCGGGAGCCCTGGACCGATCACTCGACACGAGTCGTACGACAGCTTAGCATCTGACCACAGCGGGCAGGAGGATGAGGAGTGGCTCTCACAGGTATGCTTTCTTGGGCGTTCCAGTTCAGGTGTGAAACGGTAATAGTATCCACTGGAAGTAAAATCCACAACTTTGCTCAAAACGAAAGTAAGCTTCCAGCATGCCATGGGTATTGCTGAGTGCAAAACTGACCTTAGCCCTGAATTAACATGGTATGAATTTGATGGTCGTTCCATTTTATGCAAACTATACAAGCTATATTAAAAATGAAATAGAGCTTCATCATTACTGGCATACGTCCTTGGGGAGTTCAGGGTGAAGTAGGAATTTTCACTTGGCAACAGAAAATTACCTCTCTTCGGTCTTCTTTGACGTGGTTGTTTGCAAACATGGATAAAGGAAGTTGGCTAGGCAAACTGGAGATGCCTTTTCACTTGTGACCTGTGCTATACTTACTGCATTTTAACATTAAAATGGTAAATGAACTGGTTCACTTCCTTTTTTTTCTGGTTATCAGCTACTGCATTTCCTGATGATAATTCCTGTGAGTTATAGCTGTGTACAAATATATGTAGTGCTTTAAAATGGTCATGCCTGGTAGGATACTTTTCTATGAGGTTAAATTTTTGTAGTCTTATCAATTCTTTCTTTGTTTCAGTCACTGAGACTTCTCTTTAAGAACTTGGTACATACTTGAGTGTTTGGCTCAAAACATAATTTCAGTTTTAAGACTGTAGGTCATGAATAATACACTGAGGATTAGTTCCTGTTAGTAGGAAAAGGTTAAAGTTAAATAAATAAATAAGATTTACAAATGCTCTGGATTTACCAGATCAATTACAGGCTACCTGATACATGAAATTCATCCTGACAAATTAGGTGGGTTTCCTTTGGTTTATGAACAGTGTTGTTATGGGAGTGATGCATAAAATGTGTTGCTGGGGTGTATGGCATAAATATGAAATATTCATGGATGTGATTTGCTTCTCCCACTGGTGAATAAATCATACACAGCATTTTCCTAAAATGAGAAGTTAGGTTTCCACATGGACCGGTCCAGAAGTGGCATTCACTGGGGAATCTGTTCGTGTGAATCCACTTACTGGCCTGAGTTTTCAGTTGTGGCTGCACATCGATACCTCTTCTTTGCATATGCTTTCTCTAGTCAGAGCATAAAGACGGTGAAACTACTCAATCAGTGCAGTCAACAGGAATCTTATCACTGAGCTCACTGAGGCCAAGGTTTCACCTGTGGCTTTCTACCTACCCTCTCCAGTACTGTTTGGGTAGTTTAGTTTATTTTACTGTTCCAGTGACTTTCTGGTGCAGTGTTGCAGCCTCAGGAATGCGACAGTAAGGTAAATATGCATTAGGGGGTTGGTTTATTACTAATTCTTGGAAGATGTGAAATGCAAAGGAACTTAAAACTTCTTGAACTTCATCACATCTATCCCTCTAGAAAAGTAAATATATTTATGAGAAAAAAAAGAACCTCCAAGTGATGTCACAGAACACAGATAATTCAGAGAATGCGTCCAGAATGTTTTATTTTTCTGAGTGAAGAGGGTGCTGATAGCTCTTCCGAGCACGAAGATGCTAGCGTTCTCTGCACAAGCCACTTCAGATTAAGCCTAAAGTGCAAGTATGTTTTTCAAAATTAAAGTGTTGTTATCAACAGTAACAGCATGCAGTGAAAAAACATCGCCCTTCACTTCAACTTTTCAATTAGAACAGTGGGTAATGTGTGCTGTCAGTGTGAAGTAGATACAATATGTTTGTCCTGCACACAACGGGAGAGTGAATAGGAACATCTGGCCGTAGCCTCAGTAAAATTGCAGAGGCATCTGTTTACCTCTCGGCTCTGTGACACTGATGGTTTCAAGCTTAAAATATACAGATTACTTTATCTGTGGCCTAATTTACATTGCTACATAAAAGCTACTTGCCTCTGAAAGGTCTACAGTCAGTCTGAGTTACACTAAGATAAATGCAAAGATGGAAACAGTGCTAAATAGGCTGTGCATTTGATGCCTTCCGTTAGCAGAGAGCCTAAACAACATTATCCAGTGTTTAAAATTGCTTCTCAAAGGGGTAAGGATCGCTACTAGTAGATATCTATGTCATCTATATACAAAAATATATTTTCATTAACTTCCTCACTAAACTGAGTTTTTGCTGTGAAGCTGATCACTGTTTTAGCAGAAATCAATAGGGATTCAGGAGTCTGGCTGTGTCATCTTAAAATTGTGAGTTTGCCAGAGCTCAGTTATTTCCATTTCATATTTCCTTCTTCTGATACTTAAAGGCTCTTTTTGATTTTTCAGACTGTATTACAGAAGGCTTATGCTTAGGTTACCCTTTAATTTACATGGCCAGCTTTGCCCTGATCATACACATTTCCAGCAATGTCACCATCTTTAATTTTCATGGTTGTTTGCATTCCTGTAGTTGACTTACTTAAGAGTTTGGCAGAATTGATACACCTCAGGTTTATACTTATCAGTGTGAAAAGACATTTTTAAAATACTTTGGATGCTTCATTGACTGAAATAATTGGAAGTTCATCTCTAGGCTCTCACTGGGAGAAAATATGAATTCTTGAAGTTGTTGTTTGTTAGACGCACCACCTGTGTTCTGTAATTTGGAAGTAGGCATGGAACTGTGAAGCTTCTGTGTCTCTGTTTGTATCTACACATCAATGCACATACAGTAAATCTATCATGTCCACATATTATATATATGTGGTTGTTCATTGCAAGCAAACACTCTTCTAACTGTTAGACTGTCAGTTAAATTAATACATATGCATGTGTGTAGCTGCCCTTCTAAACTCCATGTGTTGCACATACATGTTATATCACATCTGCATAGTAACAAGACTTAACCGGGGCTGTTCGGTGTCTCACTGAGCACTTCACATTGCTTTCTGCTTCAGGTCCTGTAGCTTCCCAGCAAGATGGTCTCTGCCAGTGGTATCCTCAGATATGCCAACAGTAATTAGGAGCTTTGATTTGAAATACAGTTCACACCTATGTACATGTGAAGCAGTGCTGTTTAATGTGTGAACTTTTAGAAAGCAGCTGTAACAAAGCTGTAACAGCTTGCTTTGGAAAAGTGCATCCCTTGACCTGGTCAGGATTGAGGTCATCTGGGGGAGGTAGACTTCCCATTCCTTGGTCTGCTCTATGCAGATGCAGGCAGAAGTGTTTTCCCCTGTTTGTTGCACCACCAGGGTAGCTTTTTAGCAGCACATATTTCATAATGGCAAGGGGAGGAAGATCAGGGTCAGGTGAAGTGATAGCCAGGGTGCAGTGTTCATCTTCGGAACAGTTTAAGAACTGGGATGCAGTGTTCTCAGGCTGGTGGTTCATAGGCTTTCAAGGCTCCGCAAAAAGCTCTTGGCTTTGGCTGGAGCATCCTGTCTCTATCAAAGACATTCTGAATTTTCCCCTGTTTGACATTAGTCCAAACTGATGGCACAAAATGCTCTTTTTTGTTTGAGAACAACAGGATTCTGGTGATTCAACATACTGAAGGAACCATTCATTCTATCAAGTTGCAGGTTTGTATTAAGCATTTCCCTGTATTTTCTTTCCCCAGGTTGAAATAGTGACTCACACTGGGCCTCATCGACGCCTGTGGATGGGTCCACAGTTCCAGTTCAAAACAATCCATCCCTCAGGCCAAACTACCGTCATCTCATCCAGTTCTTCAGTGCTGCAGTCGCATGGTCCAAGCGATACCCCGCAGCCTCTTCTGGACTTCGATACAGATGATCTTGATCTCAACAGTCTCAGGTAAAAACAAAAGCAATTTCCAGGCTGCTTCACATTTGTTGTGTGAATAACTTGCCTCATGCTTAAATGAGGCCATCTGTGTAGAATGTGTAATAGTTTTCATCAGTCTTGTCCAGATGAAAGTCTTAAAAGTGTGTGTGACTCAACAACAATAAAAATTCACCCAGGCCGAGCAGCTCAGATTCCTTTCTGCTGCCTCTTCTTGGGTAAATGACAGTGAAAGACAGTACAAAGTCTGGTGCCTTGTTCAGCATCATCTTGGCTTTCACAGTTTCTGCATGGCTTAATAAATTCATTTTCTCAGACATGAGTGGGAGCTTTAAGCCATAGATTTAGATGCTGACTGGGAAGTGGTCAGTGTGTTGGAACAGTAAGTGAACTTCTGGAATGTTTTTCCTCTCCCTGTTTTTTTTTCCCCTTTCCTTTGCTTCTTTCCTTGTACTTCTTTCTCATGTATTTAATTCATCTTCTTTTGGACATGACCTGATTTGGAACTGGGGGCAGGGGGTTGACCTAGGAAAGGGAAGGAAGGTAAATGTGGGTTTGTATTTACTGAGAGCTAGTGATTTTTGTAGAAGTGCTTTATGCATCATGTGTTTCTGTGTCCTGTCCAGTAACTCAGGATTTAACAAGTTTCCATGCTTCTGACTGTGCATGTGATTTGAAGTCCAGAGTTCTGCGGTGTGGACTTAGTTTGGGACTGTGTCTAAAACTCTTATGAGTAAAACGAGAGATGGATAATATGACTAATCCCATTAAAACTGGGCAGATTGTCCTTGGACTGAAAATACATGGTTTTGAAATGTGTGATTTCTCCTTGCATGTAATTGCTCCCACAAGTAAGGATACGACTGTCAAATACGTTATTTTTTTTTATTGCATATATGTATACATATGCAGAAAGAAAGCAGAAATTAGAAATAATAGAAATATCTGTTAAAAAAGGGCAGACAATTGCAAATGTCTTCTCTCCTAAACTGACAAAGAAAATGCTGCTGTTCAGGAGGGTGATAGAGGCTTTTATAGCCCATTTGGATAGGCTGAGCTTCTGCCTTTGAGGTTTTCTGAGAGCTCTAGCCCAGACACAGTTTGGGGATATTCATTTTGTGTAGAGTCTCAGCCTGTCCCTAGATGGATTATGCAGGTCTTGGCTCCACGAAGCAAAGAAAAACACAAGTTTTCAACAGTTGGCTGATTTAAATATAAATAGTTGCTTAGTATTTTGAGCTGATTCAGGTGTGTGATTTAATTACAGCCCTCATGAGCAATGACACAAGTGGTAACTGTAACTTGTTATTTAGGATTCAGCCAGTTCGGTCAGAACCTGTTAGCATGCCGGGGTCACCACGTCCAGTTTCTGATCGCAGAGGAGGTTCAACAGTGATTGATGCTACCTCAGGTAGAAACATGTTGATTTCATGTTTTCTTTGATATTCATCAGTCTTGTCTTTTTTTGTCTGGTAACATGTTTACTAACTATTGCCATATACTTAAAAGAATATCATGATTTGCAGCTGCACAGTAGGGTAAGTGCTGTCTTATACAGGTACTTAATGAAAGCTACCATAATGATGAATTTTTTTCCACCTCTTACCACTCAGATATGAAGTCACAGCATGGTGGTAAGATCCAAACACAATATTTACATGAAGTTTAACATGAGCTAGAGAATGCTAAAAACTGCCTAAACTAAAAAGCAGAACTGCAAATACTAACGCTGAAATGCTTTTATTAATGAATGCCTAAAGCATAGAATATTACAGTTCCATCTCATTTATAAAATAGCTTTCATTGAAATGTAATCATAAATGTAATTGATTTCTGTGAACAGTCAAGACAACAGGATAGTTTATCTAATGTTTGTGTAATAGGCACATTTTCACTACTTTGCTCTAAAAGGGCATGTAAATTTAATACTACAATGGTTATGTTAATATCAACATAGTAATATATGTACTATAAAGTTTTCTTCTGTTTTTTCTCAGTGGTGGGGTATAGTCTATGTAAAGAAACAAGAACAGCAGAGCTTTATATTCTGGTGCAGCTGTATAGCCTCTGATGTGTCCACACAGCAGGATTTTGTCAAATAATATCTCTCACAAGTAGAATTATTAAACACACAGCATTAGTCAAACAGTCAAGTCAGAGAGGATTTTAATCTTTAGTGATTTGAAAATCCCTGGAGATTGCTGATTGGATTGAGGTTAAACTATAAAAAGAGACTGTAACACACACAGAAACTGGTGTCTGAAAGTTGTTTTAAAGAGAGTTAAAATAAAAGCTCCTCTTCTGGACTGTTTGCTATTGATATAAATTCTGAGTCCAAGATACTGCATTGTTGCCAAATTAATTTATTTGGGTATTCCAGCTTTTTTCTTAGATGTGTTTATAACTGAGTTCAATAATAACTATATTTGCTTTGAATATTGAAGATTGTCATTATAAATTCCATTTCAGATCTTTAAAACTTGTTCAGTTAATTCTCGTAGAGCTTAGACCAACATCTGATGCTGGTTTTTTAAAGGGTATTTTGTTTTATTATGTGACAAAGTAATCTTGAAAATAATGGTATGATACAGAAGCAAACAAATGCATCACATTGGTTGGCTTGTTTTTACTAGTTCATCTATGCCTGTTAGCCCTAAAAGGTTACAAGCTTGAATCAAAAGAGTGCTTCTGCCTGTGTAGCTCACGCTGCAGATTCAGTGATTAACAGTATAGCTGTTCTTCACTCTCAGCGTGCCTGTGCCAGCTGATACAGATGGAGATAGCTGGGTTATCAGTGTTGGTTTTCCTTTCCTCTTGTGTCTGAATGGAGCAGTGCCATTACCTGTTTCAGGGATATGTAATAATGCTGAAATACAACCACTCTGTAACCATAACCCACTCTAAACCTGTGCTAGTCCATTTACAAGAGAAACAGTGAACTCCATAGGGCTGTACCTCTTCTATGCTGAACAAGCTGTGCTCAAGTGTGGATGGGCCTTAATGTGAAATGGCTCATGTGAATGTGATGAAGCTCTGTTGGTAATGCCTTTAACATGTGTGTCCATATTAAAATTGCCAAAGTCAATTGTATACATGGTTATGACACTGAAAATATATTTACTGTATAGCAGTGACTCAGTTTTGTTGTAACACCTCGTAAGTTTCTTACAAACAATACATGGATTTTGTTAGGGACATGCTGATAGCAGTATTTTATTTAACTTCATTGCCAGACAGTTTGGATTTGAATTGATTTTTGATTCAGGGACTTTACCATCTATGTGCAATTTTTGAATTGTCTGATCCCCATTCTTTCCCATGCAGGAATTATTGGCCCAAATTAGGGTAGATACGCCAGATTATGTGTGATGGAATAGGGCTGTGAGTTCTGCTACAGAGGAGAGAAGGCACAAAGGAAAAACGTGCTGTTTTTTGAGATCGCATGCTACTCTTGTGGCAGAGCCCAGCAAGGCAAGCAGGATATTTTATGCTGACTTTCTTCTCCTCCCACCTTTGAGATGTGCAGAAAATTACATTAAACTCAGCTCTGAATCTGAAGGTTTTATTGTAAATACAGTTCATGTACGACACTGCATTTTTTGTGTTCTCGTCCACTACTGTAAGTATTCTCATTTCCTGCTATTACCACGGCATGCCCTAAATGGCTTACATTCTTTATGGAAAACAAATCTATTGGAAAATACATTTTTAGGTTTGAAGGATTTTCAAGTAGGTCATAAACTTTTACTGCCTAAGCTGAACCAGGAAGTGATTCTTCAGTTATGACCCATGCATTTGAGTCTGTTGCACTTTATGAAGATACTTATCTGGCCGTTTGATTGCCTGTTGCTTAGAGATACAACCAGCGTGGCGCCTCTTCTTATCTAACTCCATCGCTTGTTCTTCCTATCAAGAGATTGCAAGTACATGTTTACCATCTTCCATTATTCTTCTGCTGTCCTTGATAGCTTCCGTCCTTCTCCCCTGTTGGTGACAACTCTGTTGTCGCATTGAACAAGAACTTTGTGTAGGTGTTTTACCTGTGTTTTTCACGTGTCTGTAGAGCTGTGGTACACTAATGTCAATATTCTCTCACAAGATCATTTGCAAAACTCATCATTCAGAAAGCACAAAACACTTTAATGCTGCTATTAATAATGAAACTTTGCAGTGGCATTTTCAAGGTGGATGGTCACATCTGTAAAGATTACTAGGATAAATGAAAAAAGGCACATTTCAATATGGTTATCTCAAAATAATCCCAAAATATTAGTCCCTAGGTTGTTTGGGGGTTTTTGGTGTGTGGCTTTGGTTGCTTGTTTTTGGTTTTTAATGAAATCTTCAAGAGAAGTTTGCAGAATGTAGTCACCTAAAGCTACTGGACATTTGTCCTTCAATGCACACATTTTAGTCATATGCATCATAGAATATACCCTTAAGGATTAAATGCACTGGAATTCCAGATGCTCTTCCAGATTGAGAGTTAGAAACGTTAAAGGGACAACACTGAGTTTAAATCTTTCTAAAGCATGAAGCCATTAATAAAAAAGCAGCAAAGGAACCATTACTGTACACATAGTAAGTGCACACTGTGTGTAGCAAGCAGGAATATGTGCTTGTGTGCCTGTGTCTGTCCTTCCTGAAGAAGTGCTGAGCCTACTGGCTCATTACGTTGGGTTTAACAACGGTGGGGTCTTAGTAAGTCAGGTTATGTTGAAGACCTTATTAGACACCAGAGATGAAAGAGAAACCTTACAAGTGCCTTGTCTGCAGGAGATGCTGCTACACAACCAAACCAGCCAGCCCTGAGATAGAAATCTGAACTGCAACAAAAGAAGTGTTTGTTGCTGAATGATTTGGCTCTATTTCAGAAGACTTTACATTACCTGTATGCGTTGAATGCTGTCCCTTTCTTTGATGTGATGAGCCTTAGATACAATTTCCAGCTAGCTGAGGGTAGCTACAGAATGACAGAGGCTCACCTAGAAAATACAGTCATCAGCTGGACAAGCATTTCAAGGCACCTTTCTGATTTTTAATACTGTGACCTGTGGGTGATTTTATGCATGTCAATTATGTTACACACCTGAAAAATCACACCTAGTAGAACTCTACTAGTAATAAATAATGCAGAAATTGAAGGGTGTGGGAGGGTTTGGATGTTTGTATGGGACATCAGCTCTGGACTTTTCAGAAATGGAAAACCTCTAGAGAAGGGATTTCACAGCAGTTCCTGATCACAGTGAATGTGATTGCACAGCTGCAGTGGGTCTGTAAGGGCAAGTGTTTCCTTAAACTGGAACAAATGTGGTGAAGGCTGCCAGTACTCAGGTATGCTCAGTCAGAGCTGTTAATTCAATCCTGCTCAGTTAAAAAAAGTGTGCATCTGTGTGTGTGTGTTTATGAAAAGCCTTGTTTATTCCCTCATGCAAAGAGGTTTTTGACACTTCTTCGTCATTCAAGTAATGATTTTGTTGCATTGATAGCAGAGTAGGAGAAGGCTGATGAAGAAGTCTGACCTGTTTTGCATGAACCTTTTCCTTTCCTGCTTGGAGGAGATCTCTGTTTCTTTCTTGCTTAGGACAAATGCAGGATTTCGGGTGGGGAGGATTTTAATAAATATTATTAATTCAGTAATATCAAATCATAGAAGAAAAAGATCCTGAGCATTTTTTTAGTTCTTTGATTATGTGTGGGGTGGGGAGAGCCTTTATGATCTCTGAAACCTGGCGTGAGTTTTGCTGCTTAGGGATGCAAACATCATTTTTTAGTAAAGATCGGTTATTAGTGTTATATGAAACTCTTAACAATATTAAGCTCTCATTTGGTTACTTCAATCAATGCCCACTTAAAATTGGCTTGTAATTTAGCACTTCCTTTCCTCTTCATGCAGCTGGCTGGTCCTGGACACAGCTTGTTGCATGCAGAGGGTTTGGTGAACAGAAGAATTGACTTAGGTTTTGTGGTGGAGGGAGTTTGCCTCCCTCCGTCCTCTCTGCCTGTGAAGGCTCTGTTATTGTTCATCACCACACCTGTGAGATAGGGACCACGGGACAAATTTTTACTGTCCAGCATTGCTCTCACTTGGAATTTAATAAACACTTCTGCTGTCACACCTTAAACCATCTGAGCTCTTTTCTGTTGTATGTGCAATCAAATATTTATTCCCAAATGCTGTACACCAGAAAGTGCTGCCTTGGAGTAGTGGAGATCACTTATTCAGGTAGTAAAGATGTGTGAATGCAGCTGGCAGATGAAGTCACCAACATTATGAATTCCCAGGCTGTCCTTACTGCCACAGGCAATAACTGACAGGCCTGAGTGGTCGCCGGTTTCCCGTTACGGGCATTGGTAGGGCCCAGGGAGTCCTGGCGTCACGGATACTTGAGCTGCTGTGCTTGAGAGGAGCCGGCCAGCGCTGGAGGGTCCTTGCTGCAAAGAGATGTAATCAATATGGTCTGGAGTCCTTGACCTGAACCTGTAATTACCTGGATGGTATAAAGGTAGTTTGTTGTTGCAGATAGAGATTGCCCTCAGAAACTTCGCGTATAATGCTGAGCTCTGAAGCCAAGGAAGAGATTTGGCCCTTGGTCTGTGCTTCACAGCAATTGAGAGGTTTTAATAATGGGCATATAACAAGCTGTTCTTAGAGGGCATCACCAGTTCAGTAAATCAAAATACGCGTCCAGCACTGCTTGTTTTGTCCTTCTGCATTGTCTCAGCTTAAAAAAGTAGTTTAAGTTCCAGTTCCTTTCTGGAATAACTTATAAGCCAATTCTGCTAATATTTATTTAGAACACTTATGTTACTTATTTTAAAACCATTTTCTGCATTATTCCTAGAACAGTGGTGGCATGTGGAATTATACACCAGGTACTTCTGTGTCCTCGGTGCAGTAGCGCACACTTGCATGCACTCATGCTCTCTCTGTCCTATTCATCTCTCCTGCTAAATGCCTGTGTGTGCCTGAGCTGCTTCAGACAAAATTGTGGTTGTTAGTATTTTTTCAACTTGATATATTTCATCTAATTTGAGAAAATGTTATCTGATGATTTTTGAAGAGAGCCTTAAGACAGAACTGACTTCAGCAGGCTCCAAGATGCCAATGCAGTATACATGATTACATCTAGAAACAGCTATGCCCTATAGACTGTGGAGATGTGAAGAGGAATTAAAATGACCTGACACTACTGACTGGGCACTTGCTGCTGGATCATTGCCTGGCTTGGGAAAAGACTCAGCTGCAGGGATACATGGAGTAATATTAATGTCTTGAAACACTGGTGGGTGTTTTCTGTAAGCAGAAGTATGCTGGAGAGAGGACAAGTATGGGAAGAGTGACTGAAGGGCAGGAGAATCATTATGTACTGATTTATTTTTGCCTCTCTGTGGTGGTTGTGGGTCAGTTAGTCTGTCACATCTAGAGATAGGAGCTCACTGTGCAGCATGATGTAGTGATGTGGGCCAGCTGTTAACCCCGCTAGTGACAGCGGACACTTCTCATTCCAGTTTGCCTTTGGTTTAGCTGAAGAGGCTTGTAGGACTTGAAGCAGTTAATCTCTCCTAAGGTGGTTGTGCTTTGACACATAAGTGTGTTTCAGTTTTTAAAAAAGTGGTGCAAATTGATGCAAGTAAACATCAGAATTTGACAATTTGTAGACACTGCTGTGTTAGGTGGAATTTGACTTTAAGCAACTTCAGTTACTCAAGGTGCTTAATCCCCTAAAGGCTGATCACCTTGGTCATCTTGCTAGTGTGACTTTTTTGACGGTTCACAGGGGATTTTGACACACAAGAAACCCAGCAATTTCCATATTGGGGTCATAGCTAGATGAAAGCATAACTGTGACCTAACCAACATAATAACCAAGTACAATAGGGTTTTTCTTCACATACAAAGCTAAGTTGCAGCAAGGCCTGTAGGGGCTGTGTTAATGGTCAGTGGTGCAGGCTGCTGGTGCTCAGACTGTTGTTCTCATGTCACACAACCTGCTCGATGCATGTACCAGTGATCCATTAATGCAGACAGTGGAGTGTCTTATTGCTCAAGTGTTGCACACTAACTTTGTGTGGGGAAGCCACCTTCAGTTCATATAATGGTTCGTCAGCTGAAAAATAGCAGTGTGCTAGAGTGTGGTCTGGCCCAGGCCTGTAAATGCCTTGTATTTATTTATCAGGTGAAAGTCCAAAATGCATAATAGGTATTTTGTTTATTGGTAGCAAGCACAAACTTGTTCTGAATATAAGATTGTCTTATATATCCCTTAATTGTCTTTCATTAACAGCTGTTAATGTTCTGTGAAGGTAGCTTTAAAGCCTCGAATAAGTGGAAAGTGTTGATTCTAATCATATCTGACACCACAATCTTCTATGGAACAACACATGAGCTGAGATTCCCGATGGGCTCCTGTAGGATACAATATTTATTATAGCTTGAGATCTAAGAGCTCCTAGCTACTGTTAAACTTGCAAGAGATCCAGAAACCTCAGTGTCTGTACTTGTGTTTTCATAGTTTGCACAGAAATAACACACGGTACAGTATTTGCAAAGAGGCTGTTCACTGACATTTCTGCTCTTTTTATACAGTGCTTAAAGGAGTTCTACAAATTGTGGTATTTTTATAAGTTTGTAATATGTTCTAAACTCATTAGACTGTTTAAAATGTTCTTTAAACTGTATTAGATGTTCAAATTGAGAGTATTTGAACATCCATCTGCAAATGAATTTTGGAGTCAGTATTGTTTCAGGGAAAGCTTTCATTTAGAAACAGTTGTTCAGTTCATAATAGAGACATTCTTTTGTTTAATGATTTTACTAAATTAGGCTACACTTCAAAGTATTTGCTCACTGTTTTCCATGTCTGCTTTGAAAAACCTCTAAGTATGCTTCATTATTTCTTGTTTCAAGAGTACCTCCTCCCCTTTGGACTGTAGTCTCTGTCAGATGCCAGGTTTTTATCATCAGGATTGCTTACTGGTTCTGGTCCTCTTGAGACCCTCCAACTTTCCCTCCCCTGCTTTCAGAAACTGTTCCAGAACATCAAACCT
This sequence comes from Pezoporus wallicus, assembly GCF_028554395.1. Lineage (NCBI taxonomy): Eukaryota > Metazoa > Chordata > Aves > Psittaciformes > Psittacidae > Pezoporus > Pezoporus wallicus. Next base: position 585,590 of record NW_026637666.1, read on the forward strand.
TGTCCTCAAGGCTCTGCACTCTTCCTCTTGTCTTTCAGCTCCTCCTGCCTGTAAAATACCCATAGAGGCTTGATGTCCATGTCCCTAGAGCACAGCAGCTGCCTGAATACTGTAGGTTGTGATGGCTTCTTTAGAGCAATTAAATCTGTGGGTATAAAACTGGGCATTAAGCCACCTCCAAGAATGTTTTTTGGGTTTGATCACTCAAGGACAGCTGGAAGTGGTGCAGCAGCTGCTAAACAAGGTCTCCTAGTTTCATTGAATCATAGAATAGTTAGGTTTGGAAGGGACCTTAAGATCATCCACTTCCAACCCCCTGCCATGGGCAGGACACCTCACACTGGATCATGTTGCCCAAGGCTCTGTCCAGCCTGGCCTTGAACACTACCAGGGATGGAGCATTTATTACTTCCTTGGGCAACCTGTGCCAGGCCCTCACCACCCTCACAGTAAAGAACTTCTTCCTTATATCTAACATGAACTTCCCCTGTTTCAGTTTGAACCCATCACCCCTTCTCCTATCACTACAGTCCCTGATGAAGAGTCCCTCTCCAGCATAGAAAATCCTAATTTGTTTTTTTTTATTCCTCTTTTCATTAGATGGCAAGAATAGCTTTTAAAAATAAATACATTGGCTTGTTTAGAATTTTTGCTTTTTTCCCAGTAGTGTGATAATTGTGCTGCATTTTAAACCAGAACACTCTACACAAAAAGGAAGGAGAAACTGAGTAAGGAGCTGCTAAGCTGCTGGTTTACGGCTCTAAGCTGTGCAAAGTGCGAGTTGGCCACAGTGTCATACCAGAAATTATTTTCAATGTGAGTTGCTAATTTTCCTCTCACTTGTATTTCTTCATGCTACAGATAATATATTGCTTTGTGGATAATACTGTAATAATGAAACGTTTGACACGTAATATTTCAGAGCCACAAAAGCTTGTTCTTTCATCAGTCATCACGGGTTTAATGATGGGTTTCAGAGTTCATCTGGTCTTATCCACTGCTCATGGTGGGAAGACTTCATTAAAGTCTCCACAGAGACAGTATTTGGATCTGTACTGAAAGAGCTTTAAACAAGAGCATCAGTCTTCACATGTGGGTGTTTTTTTAATATAGTATCAGCACATGCACCTGTTTTCACCATTGTTCCTCCAAAATGGGCAGGTTTTAGCTGTTATTCCTTAGATTGTAACACAGATCATGGAAACATAGAATACCAGTTTGAAAGGGACCTGAAGTATCATCTAATCCAACCCTTTTAGGCAAAGCATGAGCTAGACTAGATGTCCCAGTGCCCCATCCAGCTGAACCTTGAAAGCATCCAGTGAGCAGGGTGAGTGAGCAGAGCTCCATGTTCAGGTGTATACCATATAAAACTGAGCTATTTGGCATGATAAATTAGCCAGGCATTTGATCCGTGTTGAGTTGAAGTTTAATACTTTGAGAGTGTTATAATCGCAGCCTCCTCACCCTGCCTTCTCTCTGCTGAACTAAGGAGGTCCTCTACTAGAAATAAATATTTATATCCAAGTTGAAATATAGCCTGTTGGTACTTGGTTGTATGTACTTTATTGCCTCCGTGACGTAAGGGGTAAAAACCAGATGGAAAATATTTTGGTTTTCATAATTATCCAATCCTGTGAAATACCTATTGGCCTGCAGTCACCTTGGCTCCTCCCCCTGCCTTGGACTCCATCCCTGGCACCACCCCAGCCAGTTTTTAACAGTGTTTTCTCTGCTGCTTGCATTGCTTTTAACTTTCACTTCTTATTACAACCAAAGCCAAATTGGGTGCTGGTAAGTACTCTAGCTACGGGTGGAGTGCTGCAAAGAGCCAAAGCTGGTGCCAGCCAGCAGTGGCTGCAGAGAGCAGCCGGTGCATGGGATGATCCCATAAATGGGGGTGAAAGGAGCCCCTGTTTGTCACCATCCTCCTCGGCCCATTCTCACATGTAAGCACAGAGTTGCTGGCAGTGCCTCCAGCTGTGGGAGCTCTGCAAAGAGATCTGTTACAGCCTTGACCGCTGCTGAGGACAGCCTGCCTGGGGCTCACCTCCTTCCAAAAAGGAATGCAGAGTCTTAGAGGGAGCACATAAAGCCAAGTGCTTCGTGTACATAAACCTTCTGGTGCTATTCCCCTTGTAAAGGTGAAAACAAGCAGGTCACAGTCAGTAAATTACAGAAAACAGGCCTGGGATTATTAACATCATTAGCACAGGATTTCTCCAGGTATGAGAAGTGGTGTATGAGCCTCTGCTGCCCCAAGGCTGTCTTTCGTTCACTGCACAGGGCGTGGGCCTTTAAAATGCAGCAAAAACAGGCAAAAGAAAAAGGTGGTAATATGACTAACATATGGGTTTTGCTGGAGTTTGGCCACAGATTTAAGGCCTAGGAGTAGATTCCTGGGGCCTTCGTATGCTATCCCAAAATCAGCACGAAAGCCTTTCCAGATATATTTTATAAGCTCTGTGATTGTAATAGTCCCATCAAAAATCCCATGTTCCCAGGTCAAGTGGGGTGCAGACCCTCTTCTCCTGAGATCCCAGGCTTACCAAGTCTCCCTTGCATGATATTTCCTTCCAGCAACAGCGGGCAACCATTTGTGCCTCTTGTGCTGGGTGCGCTGCGCACAATACCTATAGGGGCGTCCAGCACAGCTGCTTTCCCTCGAGCTCACATCTGCGCTGAGAGCAGGACCTATGCGTGCTCGCTTGCCTGGGCTTTGGTCCCAGATGCAGCTGGCCCTGGCTGCGTACAACCCACCTGTATTTCTGGGTAATTTGGAGAATTTGCTAGGCTTTGGCACAGAGGCCAAACGCTTGTGAGTACCTGGTTGGGTTTGAGAATTAGTTTTGGTATCTGGCTCTGTCCGTCTTTTGTGTTACTTTTCCTTTGCTCCAAGTTACGGTGCCATTGATGTGAGAAATGCAGTACAGGAACTGGAAACTAATCCATAGCCTTGTTTAATGTTAGGAGATGACTATACTGCTCCAGGAAAGGAGGCCTCTAGAAAGACAGTACATATGTATTTTTGCCTTGATACAAAAAAGCAGTAGAAGCCACTGTTATAGTAAAGAACTTGCTTGCTCTTTGCTATCAAGACAATTTCCATTAACTTAATCTGCATTAATTGAAACCATACCTCTGGACCTTCACCTATATTGTTTACAGTGCGACTGCTGAGCAAATCACTGTGTGCTTTGTAAAAAATCACTGTTTGACCATCACTTAAAATATATTTTCAAAGTAAGCATAACATTCTGAAAACCTATTTGTGATTGAATGTCAAGTGTCATAAATGATCGTAGATCATCCAGAAGGTTGTTTGTGTTGCTAGTGGCTTATTTTAACAAACAAAGTTGCCCTGAAAGAATTTAGAGAAGAAATACTCTTGTGTTAGTGCTTTTGGTTGTGGTGTTCCTATTTAAGCTTAAAAAAACCAAAACAAAACCAGCAGCAGCAAACAGTATACAGTGAAATGCTTACATGGAAGTACACTTTACCACTAAAGTTAGATAAAAAATTCACTGTATCATAAGTGAACCATTTCCCCCTTGATTTGTGTCCAAAATATGAAGAAAACCCTTGCAGATGCATTATGCATTTTACAAAAGAACATATGCGTGAATTTAAATCATTTACATTTCATCTTTGCTTTCTCTTATTTTTAACCTATATTACAGTGAATAGCAGCATGTTTGGAAAACCGAGGTTGAAAGCAAAGTTTAAACTTTCATATGCAATAAGCTAAACTGCAACAGTGCTTCCCTGTTTCATGGTTTCATTTCAGAGTTTTGCTGATGCTTTTTCCTCTCTCTCTAGTGAAACATCTGACTGAAACTTTGGGAATCTGGCTTGTGGGAAATAACAGTTATACTGTGATCAGTTTGTGCTAGCCCTACAGTGCCTGCAAGGGCAGAGTCCACCCCTATTGAAGCAGGCCCTCAGGAGAATGTGCAACCATGTTGAAGCTATATTGTTATATTATATGTGTATATGTATTGAATCTATGATTCTGTGTGTTTAAAGATGCTCCATATCAGGGCTCAGTGAGACTATTAGTTGTTGATTGTGAAACAGTGTCAAATATACCTCAAAGTCCTTTTCCATAGAGGGTGAGGAGGGTACAGTGGAGGAACACCAGTTCTACCCGATATAATGCTTTAACCTAAGTACTTTTCAGCATTACCCTGCTGTGTATTAAATCACCAACTTTTAACTTTTATAGCAGGTAGCTGAATTTGCATTGTGGGTATAATGTTTAGTTTAATGTCATCAGCAGGCACTACTTCCCCATTGCTATGAGGGGACAAATAAAATTCAACTTTATTGGCCTAGTTACAGTCTTTTAATAACCCTTCAATGAAAGATTGTGCATGCCATGAAGTGTTGAATGCGTGTTCTAAAGTGATGTAATGTGACAGAAGCGCAGTGATATGTCAGATAAGGGGTAGCAGCCTCTAATGCAGGTGTGGGTGTACGCACAGCCTGCTCTCCATGTGCGAGGGAGCGGGGAGCTGGGCTGTGGAGGAAAGAGCAAAAGCACTGTGCAGACATAGCTAAGAGATGCTCCAGGAGTTTGTCACCTTCTCCTTGGCCCTGGCTGTGCCACACATGGGCTGGCTGTCTTCAGAGCTGCCTGGAGGTCTCAGTGCGGCACTTGCCCACTGTAACTGTGACAAGACAGCGCTGCCGAGACCTGAGCAGGATCTGTATGGAGCCAGCTACAGTTTATTAGCTTGGGCTCCATGCCATGCATGGACAGATAAACCACTTGCAGACATCCTTCTGGATCAGGGGAGCTGAATCTAGGCCCATTTCTGTGTGCTAACCACCTGGGACTTCTGGGGTTGTCAGTGAGAGTTCGGCACGCGTAGAGGCCACAGAATTTGTTTGTAGAAGTAGATTTGAAAGTTAGATATTTATACATGCCTGTTCAATTCAGAGCTCAAAATACAGAGTGACTTTCATCCTAATAGCCCACAGAAATTCTTCTTGTGGTCTCCACCTTCCAGACTCTTTAAGAGTTAAACCCATTTATTTTGCTAGTAAAGATTGACTTATAATTGAGGATATCATATGGAGGACCTCTAACTTATTTGTATATTCATCCTTCCATGTTTAAAACCAAGTCAAGAAACTAATGAGGTTACAAAAATATTGCTGATCCTGAAGCAAATACAGTTGAAGAACATATGCTTTGGTTTTACATTTCTGCCTCTAAAAGGTGACATGTCCCATGTTTGTCATTTAATTTAACATTCTATATATTTTTAAACGGCTGTATGATTTGAAATCTCCAGATGCCATGCTTTATGCTAAACAAGGGTGGCAGTTCAGTGATGTGGAAGGCCATTATCTCACCTTTGTGCTTCTAAACTATAGCCACTTGCCTTTGCCTGTTCGTAATGCATTTACTGCATTAGAGTGGAGGCGTTTTTAACACCTATTGAAAGCACTAGTTAGGTATGCCATACTGATGAGCACTTTAAGAGAAGTGAAAAGCAAGAACTGATGCTGTTTGTTGAGTTTATAATTCTCCCATTGCTTGTACTGGGAATTCAGTAAATAATGAACTCCAGTAATAAACACGGTCTGGGATGCCCTGTATTCCATATTGTCTAACTCTCAAATTTCACAATAAACAACAATTACCTGTAGTAATTATCTGGAACTTAGGTGGTATCTTTACACCACTGGAAAGCAAATGTAAGGTGATCAGATTCCGATGGTATCTCGGTGAGATGTTCCTCACATGATCAGTGTAACCAAGATAATGGAACATGGACTTCCAAATCACACTGTGCAAAAACTACTGGATTTTCACACGTTGCTGTGGTCACTCAGGTTGACTAATGTATCCTAAAGGAAGATGATTTGAACAAAATAAGTGATTTAAAGAGAAAATAGTAACATTGTAGAGGCTTATCCTGAGGTTATTTTACTCAGAAATGTTGCTATCTATAAACCAATAAACCAAAATTCAGACTTATGTATCCTATTACCGTTGTCCTGAGTCAGCAGGTCTCCTATAGTATCATTTTTCTATAAACTTGGAAAATGGATAATCATTGCTTGGACTGTTAAAGTTCAGTAATACAAGAATAAGTCATAAATATGTCACTTGTGTCTTAAAAGCTAACCAGCTAGAAACTCTCCCTCTTGTCTAATCTGGCCTCCAGTGCCTTTGATCACCCGTTTTCTCCTCTTTCTCAGCACTACAGCTAACTTCTTAGTTTTCCACATTTTCCTTTGCCGTTGTGATAGTGTTCTGCTGCAGATTACAGCTGTGCTTAGGCACCATAAGGTTTATATGATTAGTCAGCATTTGGTTTCCATATATAGCAAAAGTACGTCTGGAGAAAATATTCTTATACATATTTCCAGGCAATAGGATCAAAGACCTCTCTAGGTTCTCAATTTTAATTTATCTCTTCTTGCTCGCTGTATAAGGAACATCAAAAAGAATCCGTGTTTGCGGGAGGGAAGGGAGCCTTTTGCTCTGTAGCTCTGGGAGCACCATTCATCCAGGCCAGCTTCAAATCCTGGCCTTTCTTCCTCCACAGCATTGCCGAGCTGTGAACTTTGGGTTTCATGCCAACTTTGGGTTTCACATCCAGGTGTGACTCCTTTCTTTTCCTGAGTCCTGACCTCTCCCATTCTTGTTCCCGTGATACTCAGATTTATCTCGTCTCCACTGGTCCCAGTTGCAACCGCTGAGCACATCTTTCTCCTTTGTCACACCATTTTGTGTAGTTCTCAATCCTGTGTAGGCTCCTCCTATGCTGTAACATGGGCAAGGTTCACACACTTGCATCTGAGCATTTGAATGCTTGTTCCTATGTAATCTTCATGTTTTGTGGTAATTACCCCCAACCTGTCTTCGTATTTCTCAGTATTTGCTTCTACACAAGCAGCTCATCCTTCAGGTGTCAGCTCAGAACACGCAGGACGTTGCTGAAGCTCTACATGTTCCATGATGTCTGCCAGAAGTGTGCGAACCAACAGCGCTTGGTTAGGTCTGCGTGAGGAATTCCCGCATAGGTTTAGACTCTCATGATAGGTGCTGTAGTTATGTCAGTATCTCTTGCAGCTCAATTAGATCCTTTTCTCTGTGTCTTTCATTAGATTCTTTCAACAACAATTTGTCAACTTCTATGTTGTTGCAGTGCGCAGCAGCGCAGGCGCTGCTAGAGGCAGCCGTAGGTGATTGTCATTAGTAAGTAAGCAGTGTGCTGTGATTATACAAACCTGTGTCACATTCTCATATGAGGAACTTCTCTGAAATACTGGTAAGTGTAGTAAGCCAAGGCATTTGAGGCCTTTTTACATCACGTTTTTAGAAAGGCCTTTTTTCTGCTGATGGAAGATCTGCATTAGAAAACCCCAACATAATTAGTTTGATTTCAGTCATCTACTCAACATTTCTAAGCTACTTGCCAAATGATCCCAGGTGTGGGATTGCAGCAGGTAATTTCCTGCGCTGTATTTGTGCGGATGATTTTCTGTGTTAGAAGATGGTATCGGCTCACCTGGCCTCTCAGTGACAGAGAAATCCTTTGTTTATTCATTTAGTAGGCAGATTAACCCTAATGAATATGGCTTCCTGGAAATAGATACGGGGGACAATAGCAAAGTGAGGAGTGGGGAGAAATGGGGCAAATTCCCTTTTCTTTCTTCACTTCTGAATAATGGTAGCTTTCATAGCAGGGTGTTTTAAATCAGAAAGGAACGCAAAATATGTCAACCAGAAATTCTTGATTTTAAACAAAATCTCTTCTTTTATGGTTCAAAGAGGTACTGGGGCTTTCTGAGTATATCTGGTACAATTCTGCCCTATTGAATCTGAATGCTTTCTCCTGTCAAAAAGTAGGATAATGTGGGCATCTGAGATACTTGCACCCAATGGCACTTAAGTCCTTGCTGTGTGTCTTGTGTGGTTGCTCTTCACTATTTTGTGGAATATGCTTTTTTTATATTATTATCATTCTGTGAATGAGGGGTTCCTAATGTAATTTTCCAGTGAAATAGATCATATGAGGCAACCAGAAAAAAGTGTAAGAGTTAATGGTTTAAATTATTTCGTTCTATTATTTCATTTAGTTTTGTGGGAGTGAAACTACGGAACGGTGTGTTAAGGTGTACGTTGCGTTTGTGTCCTCTGAGTAGCTGCATTTTAAAGGAAGGCAGTGTTATACAGGGGTTGGGCTACACATCTTGGGTTTGGGGTTTTTTTCCTAGTCATTCTCTGACCTTGAGCTGACACAGAAAGCTTCAGAAAAGCATTGCAATCAGTACACTTTCTTGTATTCCTGTTGTACGATGTGTGCACATGTTCTGCACCAGTCTCTAGGAGGTTTATGAAAGGCTGTACCATTACCACTTTCATTTAAGTAAAAGAGGAGTAATTTCTCGGATGTTGTTGACATGAGATTGGACTGTTGTTCATAACATAACATGAGAATCCACCTGGAAAAGTAGTGGAGATGAATCCAAAGCCCTAAGAAACTGAGGGAAAGATGGTCATTGACTTCAGGGATATAAATCAGGCTCGTTGTGGTAGTACGTGCAGGGTGACTGCAGTATCACTCGGTTTATGTTTGAACAGCATGAATAAATTAACTTATGCAGGCTCAAAGAGGGAATAATGTCATGGTGAATTAAATAGTGTGTATGTTAGTATTTATGTATTTTTTAATGCATACACACATTAAATAGTATTTTAAATTAGAGGTAAATTTTGAGTTTGCTAGCTCAGATCCCTGTTGTAAGCTACTAGTCAAAGCGTAGACATAAGTACAATGAATGGTTTTGCTACGTTTGAGAGAGGAACAATTTCTTGCATTTTTATGTGACTGGTACTCAAGATACATTATTCCCAAGACGTGGATGTGTAGACACAGATGTGAAAATCTCTTAACTTCCAACCAAACTTTTCCAGATCTTATCACTATAATTTATTCTTTATTCTCTGTAGACTAGAAAAATGTCTTCTTTCACATAACTTTATACATTGGAGGAAAAGGAAAGTTCCCTTCCACCACATGGTAAGTGTTGAAGATAGGATACCGTTGGCTTTAGCACACTGTCTTTTGTAGTTGCCTGTAAAAACTCTAGAGTTTCAGAGGGAAGCGAAAAAACAGCATTTACCTTTCCATGAAGAATAAAAGTTTCCATTGTTTCTTCATGACATTGCTGAAAGCATAAATGTGAGGAACAGATAATTTTTTGCGAGTATACATTTATGCATGGGTATGTGTGTATGTGCATCGGCCAGCAATAAATTACAAATGAATTTGTTTGCTTTGTATGGAGATTGTTTTATCCTTCGTAACGCTACTATTTATATAACCTTTAACCAAACAGAGAGTAGCCAAAGTATTTTTGAGTGAGAATTGTTTTTCTGGCTGGTGTGTGTAACAACTTAATTCACTCCAATCGTGCGGTGCAGCGCGCGCTCGTGCTGGGCGGTAACTCACCACATTGCTGTGCAGACAATTTGCTAGGGATGTGTGTTCTTTTTCTGCATGTGAAAGCTCAAAATAGATAGGTGTCACATTAGGTGTCATTAAAATAGAGCTTGTGATAACTAATAATAAATTTAGTGGTCCCTAATTACTTCCAAGAGATGTTGACACAGTTGCAAAAGAAGAATGTCGCGGATCACCTTTTGAAACCCTGTAGAATGTCTGTGTTAGAGGTTTTTTTTCCGTTTAGTGAAAACCAAAGGACAACAGTCATTATACGATTCTGTACTTTAAGTATTTTCATAATCCAACATAAATTGGCCCACCCAAGGATTATGTCTGTCTTATAAGGATGTGTTTATATAGTCATTGGGTGAAAGATTGCAGAAGTTGAACCACTAGTTTTGAAAGTCGAGCCAGACCAGGAAAAATCAGGATACAATTTGGCACTTATGGAGACTAAATGATTTCCTTTTTAGCTGCTGATTTCTACTGGGAAATGTATCCTTGGACTGAAAATTGCATCCGGAAAAATGTTTATGTAGTGTTTTTCAAATGACTGATTATTCCTCTAACCTTTAACACGCACTGTGTGTGATTTTCTTCCTTATTAACTCTTTCACAACCAAGTGAATTATTTCCTTCACTGTAAATAAAATTAACTGTATATTTCAATTCATGCAATATTTTAATGCTGTGATAATGCAGAAAAAGACAAGCCAGGGATTTTACTGAATCAGTAACACAGGGAAATCCAGCTCATCTTTTCTGTCAGACTTTCCTGGAAGAAGAGTATCCTGCTGTGACAGGGAGTCAGGCAGAGCACACTAACTTTTTATCCTGATTACTGCAGAGAACAAAAATGTTCTTAACATACCATTAGATGCAGTTTTCTGCCAGCCAGGGGAGATTTCCCCAAGGCTTGTGGCTGAGGTAGAGGGACCGTGCTGCCAACTACTGGCTATTACTTGCTGCTGGATGCAGTGAATTAGTTCATTGTAGACTTGGGGTTTGTCTGCAGGGGAATTGATTAGTGCAGCTAGAACAGAAGAAGCAGTTTTGGAGTAGCTCTGTCTCAAGTTAAAATGTTTGCAGTGGTGTTGTTTTTACCATAATTCTCTATGACCATGCCAGTCAATATTCTTGCGTAGGACATCTTCATGGGGTGTGTTTTCTTGCATTTGGAACCTTCAGGATGTGAGTTTTCACACAGGCTGTGGTACTTCCTTTGCTGGTTTCGGTGCAGGAGCCTGATGGTACTCCCCTTAGCTGTGTGAGGAAGCTGCAGGCGACCTTGTAAATATCACAGAGTAGGTCTAAGCCACATGTCTTTAAAAGGCATTTGAAGTGATCCTACACTGAATGGACCACACGCTAACAAAGGAGTGGGTCTGAAACCGTAGTTTCCATTTTGGTAGAGCTATCTGTAAATTACAGTTTGTGTTTTCCTATGTACAAACATGCAGAAATTCAAGATTAATTCATCCTGTTTCTGTAAAATGTGTCTCCCAGACCATCACAAGTGATGGACTCGGTAAAATTTGCTTGAGTAGAAAAGGGGACCAAAGAAAAGCATCTCAAGAATAGTCTTATAGTAGGAGCTTCTGATGGCCTCATCCAAAAGGACACCTTTGTGTCCTGAGAAAGGAAGCACAATTGGAAAGAAATGAAATTCCAGCCCTGCTGATCCTAATGGATTCATGCAAACATGTCTGCTTCTCTGCAGCTTCCTGAGCCTTGTGCTGGTAGCAGCATTCATGATCAACAGGGCGATCTGTCTGTCCTTCTGACACCAGCCAGGGGATTAATGATGACAAATAAAAGCTGATATAGTACTGGTCATTCTTGCTGTGGTGGGGATAAGGGGAAGTGCCTGGTAGCTACTGTTTTCTTTCATCTCTTTGTCCAGTCCTTTTTGGTCATTTTCTCCTGCAAAGTTTTGGTTTTGTGTGGTTCAGGGAAGATGTGTATTTTTGAGCAGACAGAGGATGCTTCCCTCGGCTTCTACCAGGAGCAGTGATTCCCAGGCAGTCCCTTTCATTTGAGGTAATAATGGGTTTAGGAAATTTGTAGAATGTTAACAGTCAAACATGTTTTAACCACCTATCGATGGAGTGAAATTTGGCAGATGACAGAGGAACCTTGCATTTTATTTCTAAAGTCTAAATAGCTTGACAGCTGCACAGAGTCCCTCGAATTTATGAGATCTGAATGTTGGGGTTTGGGTTTTTTTTCATGTGGAAACCAGCAGAGTCTCTGACGGAAACTGTTGACCCTTCTTTGTGCTGTTTCTTTACTGTCTCGTCAGACATCTGGAAAACAGCATGTTTGCAGTCATTTCACAACATAATTTTGCATTTACATCATGTGTTATCTGGTAAAAGTTTTCTTGTTTTTTCAAGGGGGGGGAAAAAGGGGGGGGGGGGGGGGGGGGGGGGAAAAATCAGCAACTCGAAGGCTGCCACAAGGTCAAGTGGTGACGGTGGATGCTGCCTGTACTAAACATATGTTTAGCTCAGAAAAGCTAAGGCAGTTCCCAAAAATTTGGTAACCATTATAGTACTTCCTAAGACAGTTCCGGATGTCAGGCCCTAGGTGGAGGGGGAAGGGGCCGCGCCGAGTTTCCTACGGCTTTCCACGAAAGGGATTTAGTCTGGCAGCTGATTCAGCCAAGGAGCACATCACGCAAGGCAAAGCTAGACAGGAAACGCTTCTGAAAGTGCTGTTTTGAGAGAGGATCATGAGATCAGGCAAGGAGCTGTGAACTTTACATGCAACCAAGGGCAGATAGCATTGCACTAGCCACCTGAGGGCTTAGAAATAAGAAAGGAAATTAAAGGATCATTTAAGTGGAGTGGGACCAGACAACTTAAATGACAATTTTCATCTTTTAGAAAGGAACACTGAAGTATATTGAATTCTTTGAAGTAAAGGAGCACGACTGATGTAGGGAATATTTTTCTTACATTCCATGCTCCGGTTTAGCAGCTCTTCTGATATAACCCATCTCTAACTTTACTAAACCACCTGTTTACAGTGCTCAGAAGATTTGACTTTGGAGCAGATTGCGCCTACCTAAACTGAATCCTGTGTTCTCCTTTTAAACAATCTGAAATTAGCTAATTAGTTAACTTAAAAATTCAAATGTATATTAATTAGTAAGCATCATTAGCAGATTATTTATTTGTATTTTGATTAACCCGAAGTAGTAAATGATTTTATGTTGCTCACTGTAACCCCTTTAAGTGTAATAAGCCTGAGTGTGAGCCTAGAACCCTTCAGAAGTTCATGCTGAGTTAATAGCAAAGGTTATAGCTCTTTCCCTCTGTTTCGTGTTCAGGATTAAACCTTTGGTCACAAGCTGCTGTAGCCCCTTGGTGCTTTACAGTTTGACAAAGGTCATGCCCAAAGCAGTATGGGTCTTACTACCATCTATTGCTACTTAGTACCATCCCTGGAGGTATTTAAAAGATGTGTACATGTGGCACTCTAGAGATACCAGGTTTCCTCAGGCCTGAGGAAGGCAGTTAATAACCTGACAGAGGCCGCCTCTGCTAAGGGACACTTCCAAAGCAGTGAAGCCTACTGCTGCTAAAGCATAGAATGGTTATACTTTCTTAACTTAAATCAGAGTTAAATGCAGGATCCAAAGCTGTGTTTAAAACTACCATGAGACACAGAAGCTCTGTCTATACATCCTGCCACAGAAATACCAGACAGTGAAGCACATGCAAGAGACCACAAAATTTGGGCCGTGTCAAAGCTTTTGCAGGTGCCCTTTGTTACATCCCAGCTAGAACTGAGGCTGTTCTGCAGATTGTATAGTCCAAAACTTCAAGGGGGTGGGGGGGAAGGGAGCAAGTAGACAACAGTAAATAATTCTGGTTTGTTGGGTTAGGATGGTAAAAGGTTTTTCTACAGTAATGCTCAATTTCAGAGCTGGAGTCTGCTTGCTGGATGGATGTGATTTCTGGACCTTCCTCAGCTTTGGAAGTAGGAAGGGTGGAAGATTCTTCTTTCTCTGTGATCTTTCCATGTATGGCCATCATCCCTTTATCTACATGGGCCAGGTTTCCAGGTACCATAGAGATGAGTCTTAACAGGGAAAAAATTGTGGACGGCTGCAATTGTGGTTGTGGAAAAGCTTGCTCTGGGATTTTTGTTTAACAGCTATTGGATAGGAGGATGCTTAGTTTGCTAATTTGGATGCCAATACTTAGTACGGTTTTACAGCTCTCAGTTATTTCATAGTGGTCCTGGCATCCAGGCTGCTTGGGGAAAAAGCAGAAAGGTTTTGGGTGTGCATTCAGCTTTTTTTCTGTGATGTGTTTGGCAAGCACTGACGCAGACTTGGGAATTTGGACAATTTTTAGGAGTAATAATGACTCTCGAAATATTAATTGTTTCTGCAGTTGGAACAGCACGCAGGAGTTTTGAAGGGATTGGTTGCAGGGAGATGGCCCTGAGTACAGATAACCTATGCAGATATTTTCCTTTTAAGATGGCATCTGTTCAGTTGTTTTTATAAATAACCTTTTAAAACAAAGGAAATGGAGAAAATCTTTCCTCTTGCAATTCCTATTGCAATAATATAGGAGGTGTCTTGTTAATGTGTTATCTTCTATCCATTTCCCTTTCTTCTTCTTTCAATTTTATTACAGACCGATGTTTTTCTCCAGTAATTGCAGGATGGCAGCACTAGGTATCCATTACCAAGTTTGTTTCCTTGAATGCTTTCTCGTAGAAGTGAAATAAACTGAATTAGTTAAACTAAGCTCAAGGGTGATGGTGCATTTCCTCTTTATCAATAAAGCACCCTTTACACAGTGAGAACAATTTGTGTGCAAGAGGCTTTTAAGTAATATCTCTGAATGCAAGTCCTGCTAAGCCTAGAAGGTAGTGATGGTTCACTGACTTATTATTTTTATGTAGGCCGTTCTTCCTTGAGGCCACTAAGCCTTCAGGTTTCTCCAAGCCTTTAGTGGTCTGCACTTCACTGTTATTCTTTCCCTGAGAGTGCTGATTAGTGACTTGTGGTATGGATGCTGATTTATCGCAGCCGAGAGTTGCCCCTTGGGGGCTGAGCAGAAACACTCATGAAGGAGCCCTGATTAAAAAGAGTGGTAATGAAGACAAATGTTTCAGAGGGAGTCAAGAGCAAACCAGGCCTTGGCATTCCCACTGCTCCTCTGAGCTTTTGGAGAGGAGGTAACAGTGGCCAAAGGAAATATTTCCCCCTTGTTGTTTATTTCTCATGGCACTGGAAAAATTTTTCTTTTCCTCCTGGGTGTTCTAACTCTCACTTGTTAACTGCTTTTCATGCAGGGTTGCAATTAACCCTTGGCAGATACTTACCATGTTCCCTTTATATCCACTCTATACATAAAGAAGTTTTTATGTTTTGACCTGTTAACCATTTTAAGATTCTTTAAACTTGACAGTTTCATCTAATTTCTCACATCATTAAATCGTACTTTATTTTCCAACAGTCCATTCACATGAGGTTTGGTGTTTGTTTGATACCTTTAATCATCTTTTTTCCACACTGCCCTTTTTAATAAGGAAAAAGAATGACAAAAAGTAATGCTTACAACCAAGTTTTAAATCGGAGAGAGGTCAGAAAGTTCCTATCTAGTGTTGGACATGTAACCGAAGTCAGATTTCGAAAGCATATTGGTAGGATCTAGATGGTCCAACACTTCTGTTAAGTAGGAATTGTAAAACTAAAATAAAGGTAATGATTTCACCCTATTGTAGTTTTTAAAATTCTGTGGTTTTTTTCCAGTTTTAAAGATCAGAACAGGCTATAATTAGTGATGAACTAAAAAGCTGAGTATGTGGAAAACCATGCCCTGGCTTTATTGAGCTTTGTACTATGCATGCAGGGATTAGGGAGGCCTATTAAAATCCATCCTAATCGCTGCAATTACTTTCTTGTCAGATTTGTGCTCATGTGAGGATACTGTTGATGAGGAGAGGAGATACATCCACTGCAGGAGTATTTATTAATAAAGCAGTGACTGGCACCAAACTGGCATGCCCAGGCAACCATTGGTCTCTGCGCCCTGACCAGGTGTGGTGCAGGAGCCAGCTTCTAAACAGGAGCTGATGTTGCTGCATGGAGCTCTTCTTTGTAAGGTGCAAGACTTTGTACTTGTCCTTGTTGACTTTCACCAGATTTCTGTCAGCCTGTTTCTCCAAGCCCCCCTGGGTGGCAGCCCTGCTCTCAAGCACTTCAACACATCCTCCCAGTTTGGTGTCCTCTATGATCGTGATAGTTGCTTCTTCCAAGTCAGTGATGAAGACAGTAAAGAGGACAGGTCCCAGGACAGCCCCCTGTGGTACTCCTTGCAACAATTTAAGTGTGACCTGTGCTGAGCTTGATTAGCTGAAAATGATAGGCAAAACCAAAAGTAAAGTGCAGTTGGGAAACTCTTGATTGATCTTGCATCTTGAACGGGTATGTCTGATGAACACCTCAGAGAAGGGGACACTAGTGAACGTGAGATGTTTCCTGTGCCATCCTCACAGGTTTGCTAGCATTTGTCATTCTCTTCCTTCAGGAAAGAGGTTGTGAGCTGAGAGCTTCCTGAGTGGTGAGAATGTGTGGATGGCCCTTTGCATCCAATGGTAATTGCAGGGTACTTTCCAAATGTTAACTTTCTCATGAAATTTTATCTTATGCATTGCTTTCAAACGCTATTCTAACCTCTCGTGTATCAGGGTTCTCTTTCTAAAACAGTGTGATAAAGAAACAGCTCATCCAAGAAAAGAACAGGAAGAAGGGTTTTCTCTGATTGACTGGACTCCTTCATGATGCACCTAAAAGGTCAAAGATTGTTTTGAGAAAGTATTTTAAAGGATGGGTCTGTGTTTTCTCTCTGTCTGAGAATCTACTTGCAACTTCCATAGTAGTTCTTGAAGTGTTAAATAAACTCACTGTACTAGGACATCGAAGGCTACTATTTAATCAGTCTTATACTTCCAAAGAATGTAAAAATTGTCCAGCATTAGGTTTGAAAATAAAACAGAAATTAAGATAGGTTCCCTAATATTTTTTTACAAACAATAATTTTGTATGCTAGTGACACATAATGAAACAACACTGGGGACTGTGCCCTTCATGATAGGCGAAAGATTGTACGTGATTTAGTGCTGCGTTTTTAAAGGAATTGCTCAACTGCTCAGCTGTGAGATTCCAAATGACATCAAAATTTCCAAAACTGGCAAAGGAATCCCAATGGTTGTAAAACTTTAGAAGTAACTTTTGAAAATTATTTTTGAAGATACTGTTTTGTACACCTCAAAGTTCCATCATTTTAGCAGCATGAACTTACTTCAACTTACTGCATAACGATGCAGGATTCAGGCAATGTTCAGTATGTATTGCTAAGTGAAAAGTCATCATAATGAGGTTTTTTCCATGAAAAGCTGATGAGTATAAAGGGGAGGAGCTACATCTCATTGGTAACAGTGTCTGGAACGTTAAAAGATGACAGCAACTGGTGTAAGCTTTAGTGGCACCAGCCTTTATCTTTGAGCCATTGCACTGTGCAGAATTTGGGGAATTTTTGGCTTTAAACCTGATGAAGTGGGTGTTGGAGAGCTAGTTTGAGGTTGGCATTGCTGTACTAGTCAGATTACATCACCATCAGCTGCCCACTAATTATCAGGAAATTTATAGCTGCATTAGGTAAATGTCACTTCACTGCAGTGGCCTGGAATAAGAGTGTTTTCTGCTCTGAATTAGCACCATCGGCACGTCTCAGTGAGAGTCTACCCAAGCAAGCTAAGGGCTTTATTTATGCACAGGCATATTAGGGTTTTAAGAAAGGGTAGCTGAAAGATGTTGTATTGCTTTTTTGAACCGTAACATTTCCATCATAAATATGTGTTTACTTATTCATTAGGCATAATCACATGTAAAGGGTTTAAGAATACTTTGCTAATTCCAGAATGTCCAGACCTGCATTCAGCAATAGTCTGTGTGTACTTGATCTGCAGGCACTCTTCAGAAAGATAAACCAGAACAAGGATTACTTGGTCTGTATGTTCCTGTTGGTGAAATTCGGTGTTAGGTGATGTAGTACTTCTGCAAATCTAAACAAGTGTTGTCAAATGCTGCAGAACTAAGTAATGTCTCCCAGGCTGGTATTTCTGAGTTGCTCAGTAGAACAGTGCCTTCTTCAACTAAGGTTTTGGGCAAATAGTTACTAGTGTCTTTCTGCATGAAAGCAAGGGAGCACAGCTGTCTGTTCGGACACAGAAACCTCTCTTGGAAAAATCTGAAGGATCTCACATCCCTAAAGGCTCAAGACAAAAAACTTGAGGTTAAAAAGTAGACATTAAAACCCCACTGTCATTCTTAATGCACTGGAAATAAGTTTCTTTACTCTTCCCAAAAGCTCATCCAAAAGACCAGCATGAAATTCATCATGCTTCAGAGTGATGGCAGAATACCTGAAGAGTTTGCCACTATGAATTCTTTATAAATACCAGCATGAATGATGGCTGCTATTCAGCAAAGGACAGCAGCTCAACAGTTACAACACACTAGAAAATAGAAGGCCACTTTTGAAATCCTGATTGAATTCTAGGCAAACTTATCTTTTACATTTGTTTCAAGAAACTCAATAGTTTTAGTGGTCCTTCTGCATTTTTCTGCCCTAAAATCAACTTTTAACTTTTGAAATTTTATATAAAAAATCCATACATGCTTGAGCTGTGCCTGAGTTTTAGAAAACTATAAAGAGAATCATAGAATCATAGAATAGTTAGGGTTGGAAAGGACCTTAAGATCATACAGTTCCAACCCCCCTGCCATAGGCAGGGACACCTCACACTAAACCATCTCACCCAAGGCGTCATCCAGCCTGGCCTTGAACATTGCCAGGGATGGAGCATTCACAACCTCCCTGGGCAGCCCGTTCCAGTGCCTCACCACCCTCACAGGAAAGAATTTCCTCCTTATATCCAATCTAAACTTCCCCTGTTTCAGTTTGAACCCATTACCCCTTGTCCTATCACTGCAGTCCCTAATGAAGAGTCCATCCTCAGCATCCCTATAGCCCCCCTTCAGATAGTGGAAGGCTGCTATGAGGTCTCCACGCAGCCTTCTCTTCTCCACGCTGAACAGCCCCAACTTCCTCAGCCTCTCTTCATACAGGAGGTGCTCCGCCCCTGATCATCCTCGTGGCCTCCTCTGGACTTGTTCCAACAGTTCCATGTCCTTTTTATGTTGAGGACACCAGAACTGCACACAATGCTCCAGGTGAGGTCTCACAAGAGCAGAGCAGAGGGGCAGGATCACCTCCTTCGACCTGCTGGTCACGCTCCTTCTGATGCAGCCCAGGATACGGTTGCTTTCTGGGCTGTGAGCGCACACTGAAGCCGGCTCATGTTCATTTTCTCATCGACCAACACCCCCAAGTCCTTCTCTGCAGGGCTGCTCTGAATCTCTTCTCTGCCCAACCTGTAGCTGTGCCTGGGATTGCTCCGACCCAGGTGTAGGACCTTGCACTTGGCACAGTTAAACTTCATGAGGTTGGCATCAGCCCACCTCACAAGCGTGTCAAGGTCCCTCTGGATGGCATTCCTGGAATGGAATCCCTGGACTTTCATTTACAGTGTTATTTGCTTTATAGTAAATAACATGCAAATGGACAGAAGTACTGTTTAATTCTCTGCTTTTTTTTTTTCCAGGGTGATAACCTGGTATTATGTATATTTCATATTGGTCTTAGATTCCTCTCAAAACGCTTCCTTAATCACATCTCCTTTCACAAATAATCCTGAAAGTGAGAAAGTGAAATTACAGGCAAAGCTTTACTTGGATTGATTTCAGGATTCACCTACCACACGCTGCTGTTACACTGGAGATTCAATGTATTTAGCAATTAGAAAGCCAAAGAAGTTCACAGAAAGTTGCTGTCCAGTATTAAGCACTTGGCTTCTCTTCTGTTTTTACTCTTGCTGCTTTTATGGTTCAAAGTGATACAGATCAGACAAAGCTTTTGCATACTGTTTTCAGTGAGCCTTTCTTCTGAGTTAGTAACACAAGCACTGGCACAGGCCAGCTGAACCACTTCAGAAGTATCTTTTTATTAGATATGAACAGATACTTACACATCGTAGTCAGAGGAATATAATTTTTACAAAAGCTGGTTCTGCCTGTGGGTCTGTTTGAAGGTTGTATTGAAGCTGCTTCTCCTTATTCTTCCTAAGATGCAAAGCCCCATTACCCCCCTTCTGCCATACCTCCCGGCTCCAGCGTGCAAGTGAAGGACTGAAATTCTGGAAGTAAATTCAGTCTTAAACAGGTTTACTGCAGGTATTAAAACTGTCTTGGGAGAGAAGACTTCATCTCTTCCCCCTGCATAGTTAATGGATAGAGTTCTTCCCAGTGTGTTCAGTAGGAAAACAGTGATTGCTTTGGAGTTTTGTATGCAGTGTGTCTCGGTGTTTAATTACCTTGTCTTGTGTAAGGGATGATTTTACTTGGAAGTTTTGAGTTTGTCTCAGTGTTAGGGGTTCACAGTGATATTAAGGCTTTTTCCCACTGGAAGCATGGTCAGAAAAGTCTGGGTTGCCATGGCCAGAATTTGCCATTCCATGGCATTCTGATGACCTGTCCAAGGGTGGTTGTTTTTCCTCTTGGTTCTTTCTCGCTGCAGCTCTGAGCTTGGTCCATCCAAGGGCTGCATTCACGTTCTTTGTAAATCAAGATAATTCTCTGTTCCAGAAGGTAAAACACTTGTGAGATGGCCAAGAGCTTAGGAGGTTTGCTTCAAAAGATGCCTAATTAATCCATGTGCTTAAAGCATGGATTGTAAATGCTGGTCTCCAGGGAGACAGGTAAGCACAAGGCAAGTGCTGGAACAGGGAGACTGTGCCTTACACACAGATATAGGAAGGAACTAACCCTTGAGGTCCCTTTGGTCCGTGGTTCTGGTTGCTGGTTAATGTTTTGTAGGCCGGGCAGGTTGACTTTCTGGAATGCAGAAGTGTGTTACATGTGTCCATGTTACAGTCAGTGGAGGGCTTCTCATCTGCGATAATAAATTAATAAACAGCCAGACTGTTCTTGCATGAAACTTTTATACTAGTGCTTTTCTATAAGAAATGACCTTATATAATTAGGTATGTTACAGTAGTATGAATTTATTATAGTATGTATATGTATAATATGTGTCATTTGGATATTGCATGATTTAAAATCTTTGTATGTTCTAATTTGGAAGTGTTCTGACAGGTGCTGTCTGCATTAAAGGCACTTTTTCCTCTCACTTTAACCTGATTGATCATTTTGTAAATGTGTTATTACTCTGATGCAAACAGAATACAGAAGGAGTGAAATAACAGATGCGTTTTTGATGATAGTGATTTATTGCTAGCTTTTACCATGCTTCATATAGAGCTGCTCAGAACTAAACATGGTGCTTCAAAAATATACAGTGTTCCCAGAACATACGTGATTTTGAGCAGCTTTACTGACAAGTGCTTTTTTATGGGCCTTGATGGAAGAATGACAGCCTTCGCATTCCCTGGAGGAACAGACAGAGCCACTGTTGCACAGCCTCACAGTTCTGGACTAGTCAGAAAGGTTGAGGGGAGCAGAGATGTGTTGGCTATCCTCAGGGAGGGGTGGTGACATTGGAGGCTAACTTCTGTCTTAAACTGTTTGCATTGGACATGGAAGCCTGATTTGGATGCGATCCTTAGGATGGCTGCTCCCAGTCTGGCATCCTCTTACTCCAGGGCACGGCTGAGGTGAGCCCCAGTATGCTGCTTATCCACCCAGCTCTTAAATCCTCATTAACCAGCTTGACAACACGAAAGCAAGACACAGGGTGCTTGTATTCGGTTTTGGTTTTGGGCACCATCAAGCTAGTTTGAAAGGAAAGCACCAGCATTTCAACAAGTGTCCCAGCAGCTTTCTTTTTTTGTGGAAGGCTGGTGCTGGAGCAGTTCCTGCTCCTCACAGCAGCTCATTGAATGCCAATAATGAATGTTAATCCAGCCTCATTGTTCCAGGGTCAAACACACACAAAAAGAAATCAGCCAGGGTGACAGTGTGGTAAATCATGTTTGTTTGCCTTCGGTATTAGCTTGGGGTTTTGCCTCTTCTTTTTTTTTGACCTATCATTTTTAGCGTGTGCTTTTAATTCTGTTTCAGAGTGTAAGGGAGCAGGCATTCCAGCTGAGTTCAGGCTTCCTCGTGAGGTGAGGACTTTTGTCCTCCATTTGTTGTTATGCAATATGGTGCTGCCTGAAAGCAGTGATGAAGTAAAAGAGGGAAAAAAATTGTCTGCCAATGCGGCTGTGATATTTGGATGATTTATCTCATTCCTCTTCTGAGCAGCCTAACTTTGACATTATTCGTGAACTCCAAGCCTTGCTTGCGTTGTTCTTGCTAGGAGAAAACATAGCAGGGATGTAGTGGGTAATTGAACCCAGATGCACCGAAGACTGCTCGGCCAGACTGTTATTTTAGCCTACACTAGTAGGTTTTTTAATACGAGTTTGACCTTGCTTTGAAACATTCTCAAAATACCATACTTTAATATCAGTTTATACACTCTTGCTTTAAGATGGGGTAGAGCCATTTGGAAAACTAATGAAACACTTTCTACCTGTTAATGTAGGAGATACAGAAAGAGTTTTGGAGTTAATTTATGCGTCTCAGGAACAAGTTTTGCATTCTGCCTTTCTAGTTGGAGAGTTACGGTGTGCCTCTAGTTGGGATCATTACCATCAGGGAAAACATCCCTGTCGCTGTGCCAGTGGTGTGTGGTGGCCTCTGCAGCAAGGATTTAGGTGCACAGTGATAGGAAGATTTACCAAGAGTCCATTTCAGTAAGTTATTAAACAGAGTTTAATAGCCATGGTACATACTCATCGGAATTATTTTTAATGGCAGGTAAATGTTTAGTGTATATGTTCCGTTAGGTTAAGCTGCATTAGTTAAATGGCTTAGAAATGCATTTCTGTTTTTAAGAAAGAAAAGGAAGGGCAAAATAAGAAACCCCCACGTTTCGCTGCCAGAATGGTAGTTTGATGTTGACATACATGTAATGTACTTTCCATATCCACACTGTGTTTGTCTAAAGGAGGAGCTGCTAACAGCACAGAGCAGAGCCGTCTTTCCCTCTTCAATACGTGCTTTGTCAGTAACAGCTGAGCACAAAAAGAATCTTCTGTATAATTACATTTGCTTTGAAGATAGCATATTTTTGTGCTTCAACAGACCTGGTTTTCTTTCGTTATTGCTCTGATCAGGTGGAAGCAAGGTTGGTACCTTTCTAAGGTGTCTACTTATTCTTTGTTACATGATGGCAGGGAGTTAAAGTTTTGTGGCTGTACATCAACAGCCTGAAATAAAGTAATAAGGAAGCAAGGTTTTGTGGTACATCTTGAAGTTAAGTACTTAAATTGATGATTTTGTTCAATTTCACTCTAATTTAGGGCTAATTCTTGTAACTGCTTTTGGTGAAATGGGGAAGGCATCTTTAAGGGATACTGAACTTGAGTGGGTTCAAGTTATTTTAAACTCTTCTTAAGGTATTGCTGTATGCACTTGGTGTTGGGCAGAAGTGCTGCCATGAGCTTCAGACCATAGTGCATTGCTTCGTGTAAAAACAGAAGCTTTAATGAAACCGATGGTGGCAAACTGCTTTAAACCTGTTTGGCTCTGGGCAGCGCGGCTTAAAATACAGACAGCAAGAAATTAAAAATGGGTTAGTGTTTTTTTCTTTCCGTTCTCTTATCAGAAATGTTCATTCAGACTGTAACAACTGTTAGAACAAGATAACAACTTCAGGCCAGCTGTCAAATGTTTACCATTATCAAACCTCTCCCTAGGGTAAGATGCGACTTTGGCTCGCCTCACCGGCAGTAATTTAATTTTTCCTTCGTTCTGACTCGGAAATGGCAGCATTTTTCAAAGCTTCCTCCCACTGATGGCTGAAATTCTCCTTGTGAAATGATTTCCACCAGTCTTGAATCTTTCTTGCTTCTGCCGTCTTCACCTTTACTGATGGTTCTGCAACTCATCACCAGCTATGCAAACTGACAGTTCACATCCTGGGGCAGCAGCCGGGTCTGGCCTGCAGAAAGGAGCAGCCTGACCAAATTTACGCTCACAAGATCTCTTAATTCACAAAAGCATTTGCTCTAGTTCCTGTTCTCTGCTGCAGGGGCTTTTGGGGGGGGTGAGCAAGAGAGCGGTCGGAGGGGAGAGAGGCACTCTTCACACTCTGCTGAGTACACAGGCTTTCGAGATGAAAAACAGACGGAAAGAGACATTTCCAGCCATCTTGCTGATCTGTGCAGGGGTTCACTGAACTGTGCAGCATAGCACCAGACCCATGTATCAGTTAATGTGCTAATTTCTTCTTTCCTTTTTTTTTTTTTTCCTGAGTGAAGGAGTTTCTCATTTTGTTGACAAGCATATTAAAAATAAAAGTGGAAACAGTTAAAAGAGAGCCTGAAATGTAAACTCGGTACCCACCGGTTACTTCCTCCTTTGACATTTAGAGCTATGGAGAGATCTGCTTAGTTTTGAAAAGCCTCTGACAAATGAGAATAGTCAGAATAAGTTTTCTATTTGGTCTGAACTGCACGGAACATCGTGATGGTTGACTTTTTTTCTTCTTTCTCCCCCACAAGCTGAAACACATGCCATATGCTAGCCCAAATGCTTCCCTTTCTCGTGCTACAAGACAGATACAAAACTTTTGTTACATTCTTCTCCTAGACAAATATTTTGTTCCTTCTCCCTTATAGCCTTTCCCTCTCTCCCAGGGCCGTTTTCAGGCAGGGAGGAGTGATGCTCCCCAGTGCAGCACAACCATCAGCACAGCCAGGGTGTGCGCGCGCAGTAGCAAAAGGTCATTCAAACACTTTGTTGGTATTCTTTGGCTCTCTGTTGGAAGCTTCTCCTAAGAATAACCCGTTTTTACGTTTTTCTGATTACCTTGGAGACAAACTGTGCAGTAATACCAGAATTGAAATGGGGGGGAGAACAGCATTCCAAGTAATTTGACCGTACTCCTGTAGTATTTGCTTTGGTACTTTCCTATCATTAGCTATCCAGTTGCTTAAGAAGCAGCTGCCTGGTCTGGTAAATTCATATATGTTGTAGTCAAAAGTTTAGACAGAGGAAAAGTTAACTTTGTGCTACATAGATCCTCATCTTGCTGCTGCTGTTATAATTGAAGATGGAGGGATTCTTAGCTTTCTTCTGCATAAAGTAGTCCTGGCTCCCAGTAATGGTGGAGTTTTACAGAATATTTGTATATTTCTAATGGTGTCTCATGTCCTAAGCATTAACTCTACTTGTATTTTGTATTTTCTGAGCTTTTAGGCATTGTGAGAAATGCATGAGAGATGTGTAAACAGGGGTCAGATTTATCAAATGCTGCATGGATTCCAGTAAGCAGAGTACCCTGCTTTAGAAATGTGAATTAACAGGACAGCTTCTTTCTGCGTACGCTTTGAGGAGCACAGAACAGTGGTAACTAGTTGAAATATTTGTCATCTTAATAAACTGACAAAACAGAAAAATAAACCCGAATCTTATCAGTCCGCATTTTTGGTCCGGATGAAAGTGTTTGAAGAAAAATCATAAAGGAATCCATGGTAGCTCAAGGAGGTTAAACTCAACAGTTGTTTCCTTTGAAGTGTATGACCACAAGGTTAATTGCCAAAACTGCTTGTGGAAAAGGTGGTAACAATTTAACAAGACTGTACAACTGCAGCGACTCAGATGAATATCAGGTGTTTGCAGATGGGGTGGGTTTTTTTTTGCCTAACAGGAAAAGGGAAGAGAAAACCAGAATGAGAACCAGGGGACAGCGCGGGAGAAGAAAAGCCCGACTAAACAGCCAATAATTCCTTGTTTGCTTTGCCAATGAGGCTGTAATTGGCCGGCAGGTTAATCGCCGGCTGTGGATTGGCGGGCGGCAGCGCTTGCTCCGCGCTTGCTCCATGCTCTTAGACAGGACACGACAATTGTTAGAGCTTTCACGTCTCTTCTTTAGGCTCACGACGACTCTGATTTATGAATCCCAGTAAGACTGCTGCAAGGAGTTTACAGCTCAAGGCATGGGGGTTGTATTTCTGCTGCTTGCAGTCAAGTTTATTCCAGAATTTCTTCCCCCCCTCGGGATCAGTAGGTTCATATACCCCTTTCTGAAGCTGCCATGTTTCCAAATCTCTCTTAATTTAGTGGGAACAAAGTCTTTAAACACGGAATTCCCTGAAACCCTCCAGAAACCCAATTAGATCAATGCAATATCGTAATTGGAAAGCTGAAATCCCTTACCATTAGTTACACTGCATAAACAGAGATGCAAAAGTCTGATAGCAACAGGAGTAGAAGAAAATCTTTAAATGTTGTTTTCACTTCTAGACAGTGACCTTTATAATTTTAATCTCATTTTAATTTTGCCATCCCTTCTCAGAATCCAGCAGCGGTTTTTTTCCAGTGTTACACTTTCTATCTGTAGCAGTTTGTGGAACTTGGAAAATGTGTACAAAGTACAGCTTTTTCAAGCTGTATTCCTGTAGACAAAGAGTTGGCAATGCCTGAAAACAATGAGAAAGAATCTTTAAATCGTTAACTAAACTCTTTCGAACCTCAGAGGAAGTCTCTTTATGACAGACAGCTTGCTCACCAGCCACTAATCCCTACTTACATAGATTTCTCACTGTCAGATATCCTTAATGAGCTGTAAGTTTTATTAACAGCTCCTCAAATACTACTTTTATGGCTCAGTGTTCAACTGAGCAACCGGCAAAGCTTTGAAACCTTTCTACTGCAACTCGATTTACTTGGTGCAACTGTAAAGCCAAAGCAGCGCCCTGAATCCGAAACTTAATGTGTATTGTAATTTTTCATGTCTTGTTTTGCTGTTTTTGTAATGTGTGTTAAAAGCAAAACTTCTGGGAAGAATCCTCCCTTTGCAGCAAACAAACCTCTGCGCTCCAGCTGGAGCATCTTGGGATGTTGCTGGCCACCATTCACAGCAGTCAGGAAATGTTGTGTGCTAATGGATGTAATGTAACTCAAAAAAAACACGTCTTTCTGGTCTGGTGAAGAATCATGGATTTGGGTGATGGTGGAATCACCCAAATAACGACACTCTGAAGTGTGTCCTTTAACTGATCACTTTTTATAAACAGAATGCATTAAATCATGAAGTTGGGCAGCGACAGGAAGCGAGTACAGCCAAAGGGCAAGGTATTGAGAAGCCTCTAGTTTCATCTTTTTCTAGAAGATCTGTCTGAAGAAACTAAATTGTGTGCCAAACACCTCTAAATCTGCTCTAGCATCTTGTCTGTCTTAAGCCATTTACATGTTTCAGTTGTGGTTGTTATGCGGTTCCTATGCCAGCAAAGCTTTACAGGTGGCAGAAGCCCCCAATTCCAACCCTACAGGAGCTACC